>NC_090444.1:1278500-1917750 GCF_031143425.1 Pleurodeles waltl | reverse complement strand
TGGACAGGGTTACAAACTGGGACAGATGGATGACAATCAGGGTGGTCTCATTTCTTGGGGGGGGGTCTTGGCATTGTTCTCTGTCTTTGTCCTGGATCTCAGGGACCGTTTGCGGGGTGGTTCTCCTTCTGCAGGGGGTGGGGTGCTGGTGGCCTGTTGGTCCTGTGGCGGGGCCTTCTGTCCACTAGTGCCGGCAGAGGTGGTGGGCAGTTCATCGTCCTGGCTAGTGTCAGAGGCCCCTTGTTGTGCCACAATGTCCCTCCTGGAGTCCACAAGGTCTTTCAGCACGCCTACAATGATGCCCAGCGTGGTATTGATGGTATTTGAGTTCCTCCCTGAACCCTAAATACTGTTCCTCCTGCAATCGCTGGGTCTCCTGAAACTTGGCCAGTACCGTTGCCATTGTCTCCTGGGAATGGTGGTAGGTTCCCATGATGTTGGAGAGGGCCGCGTGGAGAGTGGGTTCCCTGGGCCTGTCCTCCCCCTGTCGCACAGCAGCTCTCCCAGTTCCCCGGTTTTCCTGGGCCTCTGTCCCCTGAAATGTGTGCCCACTACCACTGCCCCCAGGTCCCTGCTGTTCTTGGGGTGGTGGGTTAGCCTGGGTTCCCTGTAGTGGTGGACACACTGCTGATTGACGTGTCCTGGGGACAGAGGTATGGGCCCGCTGGGTGGGTGCTGTGCTGGTATTTCCTGAGGGGGGAGGGTCTGTGTTGGCCTGTGAGTGTGTCAGGGGAACCAACTGTCCCGAGGTCCCAGATGGGCCGGGCTGGTCATCTAGATCCAGTTGGACAGAGCTGCTGTCATCACTGTGGGCCTCTTCTGTGGGTGGAGTGGACATGGCTGGAACCTCCTGTCCGATGACATTGGGTAGGGGTCCTGCAGGGGTGTAAGGACATGATTATTGCATCTGTGTGTGTCATGGTGTGCAATGGGTGAGTAACCCTTCCATTCCATGTCTAGATTTTGGCGGATTCCGAGCTCTGGGTCGTAATAGCTGCAGCGGAATTCCATGGCAGTGTGTTGGCGGTCTTCTGCACGGCGGTAAGCGGGATTTACCGCCAATGTTGTAATGAGGGTCTTAATGCTTGTTCGATAGTACCAATACTAGGTCTAAAACCATATTGGATTGGGGAGAGGATCTCTGCCTCCGCCACCCATTCCTCCAATCGAGTCAGAATCACACTCCCCAGTATTTTAGCAGTAGAATCTATAAGAGATATCGGCCTATAACAGATAGGGTCTTGCCTGTTACCCTTTTTAAAAATGGGAATAATTATGGCCATTTTCCAGGAAGAGGAAATATTACTTTTGACTACACTCCTTCACTTAAGTAATTTATAAGTCACCTATATGTCTAACCTTCACTTGCTGAAGGTTAAATGCAAAGTTACTAAGTGTGAGGGCACCCTTGCACTACCAAAGGTGCCCCCACATAGTTCAGGGCCATTTTCCCGGACTTTGTGAGTGTGGGGACGCCATTACACGCGTGCACTACATATAGGTCAATACCTATATGTAGCTTCACAATGGTAACTCCGAATATAGCCAGGTAAGGTGTCTAAGATCATGGAATTGTCCCCTCATTCCAAATCTGGTATTGGGAGCCAATTCCATGCATCCTGGGGGCTCCACTATGGACCTCCAATACTGCCAAACCAGTTCTCTGAGGCTTGCACTGCAGCTACAGCTGCTGCCACCTCACAGACAGGGTTCTGCCCTGCTGGGGTCTGAGCAGCTCAGTCCCAGGAAGGCAGAACAAAGCATTTCCTCTGAGAGCAGGGTATTACACCCTTTCCCTTTGGAAATAGGTGTTACAAGCTGGGGAGGGGTAGCCTCCGCCACCTCTGGACATTCTTTGAAGGGAACAGATGGTGCCCTCCTTGCATACACCAGTCTACACCGGTACAGGGATCCCTTGTCCCCTGCTCTGGTGCGAAACTGGACAATGGAAAGGGGAATGACCACTCCCCTGTCCATCACCACCCTAGAGGCGGTGCCCAAAGCTCCTGCAGTGTGTCCCAGGCTTCATCCATCTTGCTTTGCAAGGTGTCAGGACACTGGAGGGCTCTGAGTGGCCAGTGCCAGCAGGTGACATCAAAGACCCCTCCTGATAGGTCCATACCTGATAAGGTAGCCAATCCCCCTCTCATGGCTATTTAGGGTCTCTCCTGTGGGCTCGCTTCAGATTCTACTTGCAAGTTTCCAGCAGGAATACTCTGCAACTACTATTTCATCCTCTGACCTCGGATCAACCACAGCCTGCTCCAGGAACCGCTGCAACAGCAACAAAGTATCCACAAGGGATACTTTTCTTCTGCAACTTCAGCTCCAGCCAGCAACTGAAACAGTTTCCACGGTGTGCATGCTCTGAGGACTCCCTGTCTTCACCCTGCACCAGAATTACTGAAGAAATCTCCTGTGGGGAGACGGAGTCACTCCCCTGCTCATGCAGGCACCTTCTAAGTCGACGACCCGTTCTCTTGGACTCCTCTCCTGGTGACACGCATGCTCTTTGGAAGACAGAGAGTGGACCCCCATTGACACAGACTGTCCTGAGGTCCTTCTGTCGCACTTTGGAGGAGGTAAGACTTTTCCTTCCCCCAGAATGACAGTACCCCTCTACACAACGTCCTCTTGACCTCCTGAGGCCTCTGTGCACTATTTGCAAAATTCCTTCATGCACAGCCTGGCCCAGGTCCCCAGCACTCTATCCTGTGACGCTCAACTCACTTATTTGATCTCCGGCGGCGTGGGACCTTGATTTGTAGTGCTGCACCAACTGAATTTTGCACCTCCTTTGTCGCTGTGTCCTGGGACAACCATGGGTGCTATCTGGTGCTCTGAGGGCTCTCTGAAGTGCTGAGTGCCCCCTCTTCCTCCTCACACAGAGTTGAGGCCCCCAGGTCCCTCCTGGGTCCAGATAATGTCTAGTTGATGCAAAACGCGACTTTGCCAAAACCAAGTCTTGTTGGAGGAATCCAGTGACAAAACTCACCTGCATCCAACTTCACAATGTGGGACATCCTTTGCATCATGCAGAAACCCACTGGCATCTTCCTAGGGTGTATTTCTGCAATCTCTGTCCAACCTGGGACTCTTCTTTTCCACCCTCTTCTTGGTTGTCATGGGCCCCTGTCCTTCCTGGAACTTCTTTCAACTTCTGGACTTGGTCTCCTTCTTTTGTAGGTCTTCAGGTCCAGGAATCCACTGTTTGTTGTTTGCAGACTTGGTTGGTTCTTGCAATAATTCCAATCATGAAGTGTAGGAAAATTGCAGTACTTTACTCCTTCTTTTCTGGGCTCTGGGGTGGGGTAATTTACTTACCTTTACTGTATTCTTACTCTGCCAGCGATTCGGCACACACTACACTTGTCTAGGGGGGAATTCGTGATTCGCATTCCACTTTCTTAGTATATGGTTTGTGTTGCTCCTACACCTATTTTCTCCCATTCCATTCTATAGCAATTTCTATTGTTTGCACAATCCTATGTCTAATTACTTGCCTTATTTTGGTGTCTAGTGTATGTATAGTGTATAATACTTACCTCCAGAAGGGGTATTGCCTCTAAGATATTTTTGGTACTGTGTCACCCAAATAAACTACCTTTATTTTTGGGAACACTGAGTATTGTCTTTACTTGTGTATAAGTACTGTGTAACTATAAGTGGTATTGCATGAGCTTTGCATGTCTCCTAGTTCAGCCTAAGCTGCTCTGCTATAGCTACCTCTATCAACCTAAGCTGCTAGAACACTACTACATTTCACTAATAAGGGATAACTGGACCTGGTATAAGGTTGAAGTACCCAAGGTACCCACCACAAACCAGGCCAGCCTTCTACACACTTCAATTGTGTATATCAAACATGTACTCTGCAATGCAGTGACAAAATCTGATGTCTAAAGATGAGCCAGCTCTGCACGTTGTGGAAGACTCTTTTACAAATTAGGAGATACCACATCATGCATAGGATGCATGATACAGCTAAAAATGGAGGTGTGGCCAAAGGTAGGCTGTGCAGGGCACCCTGGATATTTCTGTACTCTAGCTCTCAGCAACCTCCAAATACATGTTTGACTGTAAGTGTGATTCCTGGTTGATATGAGGGCCTCCTGTAACTTGTAGATCACTTGTCTATATCTCTAACATGTAAATGTAGAATCATCACCATCATCCTTTGCACTTAGTTTTGGACATGTATGTTACATTACAGTTGCTGCCAGGACTACTTTAGTGATACGGATTACACTATCCAGGGGTTAAGGAGACATACTGGCTGCAGCAGTCAAACTCACTGCCATCCGCCCATCAGGTAAGTGTGTCATATAGTGTTGTAAACAATTGATACCTTACCCATGAACAATAACCAAATCCTCGTGGAAGGGCATGAGCAGATATTTCAACTTTACATTAAATTACATCTGAAGTTGGTGTATAAAATGTACCCAACATAATCAGTGATGTGTGTGCCAAGTGTGCATATTCACATATAAATCATGCAGAACATTAGCTATGGTGCCCCTTCTTTCACAAGCTGTTGGATGAAGGACCATATCTCGTGCTACATACTCAAGGAGCCCACTTCAGTAGCTGACATCAAGGGAGATCTCAATACCACACAGTGTTGTGGTTGTAGCTGGTGAGTTTGCTTTTGCATTGTACATCTGCATTAAACACCTTAATGCCACAGTGTCAACTGTCACGTATAGGTGTACACAAACCAGGTCACATGTGGAACATCTGTTGATGTGAAGATAATTGACTGAATCCCTGTGTTGCACCGCGTGATATTGTAAGGCAAATACTTAGGCTGTTGCAACCTCTGACTTACAGGTGGTGAGGATGATGATTCCAGTCAGGAGGAAGGACCGCCCACCAGTGGTGAGCTACGGGCTATCCAAGGGGAGAACCCCTTCCTCTTCCAGCTGCCAGATATGCACAGGAAGTAGAGGAGGAAGAAGTTCAGGCCCGGATTCCAACAGATCTAGAGGTTGATCCCCTGACAAATTTTGTTGACCCACGCAGCATACCATCAAAGCCTACATCTCAAATGATTTACAAAGGACTGAGGCATAAATCAGACCGCACCTGTCACTGTAGGAAAAGTGTATAATTACTGTAGGTGCTCTGGGAAAAGGAGTAAGTCCTTTTCACACGTTAACTTGGGCATCAGCTCTAGCACAAAAATAAACAGGAACCCAAGCACCAATCATGAATCATGGTAACAACTAATTATACTCAAAAATCCAAATCAAGGTCTCCCACGGTTTCAATCCTCTAATCTCAAGCTTCCATTTTTATATTCAGACCTATTCCAAAATAAATCATATGGATGACAAGAGTCCTCAAGACAATCTCCAATTTGTTATGTTCCCTCAATGTCGCTGTTTCCTTACTAGTTGGAAATAGTGACATTGAGGGAATAGGCATACAAAGACCACAAGATACGTATTCCTTGTGGGTATTCTACACTGATGACAAACAGATAGGTGGAGACCTTTAATGCAATTACACTGGACACAAGCTTAAGAAATGAATACACTGAAGATATACACATTGGAGCCCTGAAGAAGTCCTCGAATAGGATAAAACACGTTTGCTACTTGCTGATGAATGTTGACAATCGAAACAAAGCCTACATCTGCTCTGGTCAGCATGGTGCCTTCTCCTCCTCCTATACCCCCAAGGATTGCCCATTCCTCATATACCCCAACACAACCATCACCTCCTCACAGTCCTCACCTCAAGGTCAGACTTGTTGGTTCCCCTATACGCTCCTACTCTGACAGTGTCTTCCAGGCCTTTTCTCCAACATCTGAGGTACATGCCAGCCCTGTTGAGGAGCAGATAGCCCCTAGGCACAAATCTCTTCCTCACAACCTCCCACCTGACATCCCCGTCTCCCAGGTCACACCCTTGCTGGTGGATCTGCAGTGGCAAGACATGGGGAAGAGCCTGAATGACATCATGGTCATACAGACGGAAGAGAGTGCAAGACACCATGCATTGGCTATGAAGATGATGGAGGGCATACTCAAAATAATACCAAATCAGCCTTTACAGAAACTGCATGGAGGGGAGCCAACACATCTACCGGCACCATATTGCCCCCAGCCCCTGGTTAGGAAAACTGCACAGGGGCACCAACATTTTTTGACAGCAATCAATCAATCAATCAATCATGCTATTTATAAAGCACGCTATGTACCCGTCAGGGTTTCGAGGCGCTGAGGGGGGGGGGGGAGCGCTGCTGGATTAGCGGTCGAAGAGCCAGGTCTTGAGGAGCCTTCTGAATGTGAGGAGGTCCTGGGTCTGGCGAAGAGATGTGGGGAGAGAGTTCCAGGTCTTGGCGGCGAGGAAGGAGAAGGATCTGCCGCCGGATGTCTTGCGCTGGATTCGGGGTACGATGGCGAGGGCGAGGTTGGCGGATCGGAGTTGACGTGTTGGAGTGTAGAAGTTGAGTCTGGTGTTGAGGTAGGAGGGTCCGGTGTTGTGAAGTGCCTTGTGAGCGTGGGTCAGGAGTTTGAAGGTTATCCTCTTGTCTACCGGGAGCCAGTGGAGTTCCTTTAGGTGAGGGGAGATGTGACTTCGGCGAGGTATGTTGAGGATCAGTCGGGCGGAGGCATTTTGGATACGTTGGAGGCGTTTGATGTCTTTGGTTGGTATGCCTGTGAAGAGTGCGTTGCCGTAGTCAAGTCTGCTGCTGACGAGGGCCTGGGTCACCGTCTTTCTGGTTTCTGTTGGAATCCACTTGAAGATTCTGCGGAGCATTCGAAGGGTGTTGAAACAGGAGGAGGAGACGGCGCTGACCTGTTTGGACATGGTGAGGGCGGAGTCCAGGATGAAGCCGAGGTTTCTTGCGTGGCTGGCAGGGGTGGGTGGGAGTCCGAGGACGGAGGGCCACCATGAGTCGTTCCAGGCCGAGGGGGTGCGTCCGAGGATGAGGACTTCCGTCTTGTCGGAGTTGAGTTTCAGGCGACTGTTGTTCATCCAATCGGCGATGGATTTTAGTCCCTCGTGGAGGTTTGTTTTGGCGGTGAGCGGGTCTTTGGTCAGGGAGAGGACGAGCTGGGTATCGTCGGCGTAGGAGATGATGCTGAGGTGGTGTTGGCGGGCCAGTTGAGCGAGGGGGGCCATGTAGACGTTGAACAACGTGGGACTGAGGGAGGATCCTTGGGGGACGCCGCAGATGAGGTTGGTGGCTTTGGAGCGGAAAGGGGAGAGACGGACTCTCTGCGTTCTGTCGGAGAGGAAGGATGAGATCCAGTGGAGGGCTTTATCTTGGATGCCGGCATCTTGGAGGCGGGTCAGTAGGGTGCGGTGGCAGACGGTGTCAAAAGCGGCTGATAGGTCGAGGAGGATGAGGGCTGAGGTTTCGCCGTTGTCCATTTGATGTCTGATGTCATCTGTGGCGGCGAGGAGGGCAGTCTCAGTGCTGTGGTTTCGTCTGAATCCGGATTGTGCAACACTCTCCTTGCTCAAGCCCCCCACTGCACAGTCACATCCTCAACCTGTAAGGGCATAACCACCCTCTGTCCAGGAAGACCACTACCCTGTTCAGGGATCACCACCCTCTGTCCAGGAAGACCCCCACCCTGTACTGGGATCATCACCCCCTGTTCAGGAAGACCCTACCCCTGGACAGGAATCACCACCTCCTTACCAGAAATATCCCCCTGTACAGGAATCACCACCCTCTGTCCTGAAAGACCCCACCCTGTACAGGGATCACCATCCCATGCCCAGGAAGACCCCCATCGTGTAGTGGGATCACCACCCCCTGTCCTGGAAGACCCTACCCCTGGACAGGAATCACCACCTCCTTACCAGAAATATCCCCCTGTACAGGAATCACCACCCTCTGTCCAGGAAGACCCTACCCCTGGACAGGAATCACCACCGCTTACCAGAAATATCCCCCTGTACAGGGATCACCATCCTCTCTCAAGGAAGACCCCCACCCTGTATAAGGATAACCGCTCTCTGTCCAGGAAGCCCCCTTCAAGGACCACACAGACTTGCAACTAAGAACCCCAGGAAACATGCCACATCACAATGATCCTCACCAATAAAATTGAGAAGATGCATCTGAGATCCCCCATGAGCACTGTAATATATGTTTGCACAGCACTACGTAAATAAAAGACAAATCCCACATTTAAATTGAGTTAAGTTATAGTTGATGACGGTAAAATGCTTAATGTGGCTGTAGGCCATATATGTGTCAATAAACGTGGCTAAGACATGTTCATTAGTAGAACCATCTTTGTGCAAATGTATCATGTTGAAGGCATAGCTAAACCACTCCAGATGTATACTTCAGTACTTTGATTCCAGCAAATACTATGAACTACATGACACAGGGCATTTTATTTGGTTTAAATAAATATGATAGAAAATTAAACAAAAAACGTCCATTGGGAATGGAGAAATGAAATCAAATAATGCTCTTCAAAGAGTATGGGCAGGGGACATGGAGGAGGTTGGAGAAATTAAAAAAAAAACAGGTCAGGAAACGTCAGGTGAATCAGTCTTTGTACTGGGGCAAAAACAAACGTCCAGTCACATCATAATGTAAAGTCACATGTCATCCTGCTCAGCCTCCTTCTCAACTACATGGAGATCCTCTGTGTCTGTGACCTCTTCCTGGCTGGCTGGTGGAGGACCTGACATCCAAAGGGACTGGGACACACTGGGAGTACAAGGGGAATGGGGGAAACATGGTGGGAGTACAGACAGGGAGACACATTGACGATGGTATGAGAGGGACTCTGGGACAGGGCAGCCATCATGGCTGCACCCAAGGAAGTGAGGGTGGCATTGATGGTGGCCAAGGCACAAGCATTCTCCTCTCGGGTACTAGGAAGTTCCTCAATGACCTGCTGTAGGAACTGAGAGGAGATGACATGCTCCCCTTCAGATGCCACCATCCCTTCCTGGAATGTAGCCACATGGGTGACAATACAGGGAGGGGTTTGGGTAGAACACAAATGATGTGGAGAGTCAGGGAAAGGGATAATCCTCGGGTCACTGAGGCAGGCACATGGAGAGGGATTAGTGGCGGGGGGCAGCTGGGTGCACTGATGGACTGGGGGCCTCATGTGGTAGGGAGGGGTCAGTGGAAGGCCCAGGTGTAGATTTGGCCAGCCATGGGAATACCTCCAGCAGATCAAGATCTTGCCTTTCAGGGAGAGTCCAATTCCTCCCTCATCCCGGCCAGAGGAGTCCAGTTCAATGCATGCCCCCCCTATAGGGTCCACAGCCTCCACCCAGTATGTGTCTGATGTTGTGACCATCTGGGTGGGTGCACTCCCCCTGCCTAAAAATGGCCTTGTCCCTCCTCCTCCTCTTCTGTGGACAAAAGAGACCGTGCCCGCTGACATCCGTAGGATGTTCTTCTCTATCCCCGGTCCTCTCTCTGGTCTTCCTGGCCAGCCAGGTCCACTGAAATAGAAGTGAGAACATTATGTAGCTGGTGTACAATTCAGGGCAAGGCACCCAAGTACATAAAGTAAGTGCTGACTTTGTTCTCCTTTGATCTCACTAACCAGTTCCAGGTGACTTAGATCCCAAATGTATGTGTACTATCTCTGTGATGTCCTGACAGAACTCACACATTGCCATCTGTCTTAATTGTGGGGAGTATACACTTCTGTAGTGACAAAGCCTCACCTTAAACTGTATTGCAATATCTAGGCCTGATTCACAAAGGCAAACAAAGATGTTTGTTTCAAAGTTAGAGCAAAAGTCAGTCTACAAGTGGAGATGGGACACAGTCTGGATAGACCTGCCCACACCAAAGCATGTATCTATGATCATCCCGAAGCATGTATCTATGATCATCCTGTAATGTGCAGACTTCATAGTCTTACAATGACTACTGCATGTCATCTGCTGTGTAGAATGGTCTCATTCCACACAAATGCTTGAACAGGTGTACATGTAAAAATGCCTTGATTCTGACCTTTGCTAAGCAATGAGTCTATGTATTGGAGCATCCCTGACAACATCAGACAGCCTACATGGCATGTGACACATTTGGCATGTCAAGACTGCCTGTTGGTGCTGTGCACCAGTTAGCACGTGTGCATAGTTGATTCAGCTAGCTAGACAGTACATTAGGCATACAAGCCATTGTTGTGAAGACATGTGCATTTGGTTTCCCTTGGAGATGCTGGTACCATTTTGTGTGAGACAAGTATCCCCAAGTCAGCCTTCACTCCAAGATACATGAAATGATACTTTACACTAATAAAACACACAAAAGCCATGCATGATACCACATCCAACACTAAAAAACGTCTTGAACCCACACTGGACATTGTCTGGCCCATCCTTTTGCCATTGCAGCCAGCAGTGATAAGTCCCTTGGTTTACCATTCATAGTGTTGCCATTGCATTCCTTCCTTAAAATGCAAGCGTGATGCCCACCTCCCTAGTAGTGTTCAGCACACTAGAAGTCCCAGGATACACCCTAGTTAGTGCATCCAATTTGCTCCAATGAGGCATTGGCCTTATGACCAATTCAGCAGTTGCTGGGATCATGTGAAAAAAGATATGAGAGACACACAAAAGGCATGCATGATACCGCATCCAACACCCAAAAAACGTCTTGACCCCATACAGTCTAATGACTACCACACCAATTGCTAACATTGTGTACACAGTGACATAAGACACAAAATGGCACAGCTCAGTCACCACTCACATATTACTAACAGACACATAATGCACCCCATTCACTTACCAGGTCTCTGCTGCTCCAACTCCTCCAGCTGGGCATGGATGGTCAGCCGGGCTGTCCTCAGGACCCTGCTGTACATTGGTGTACGGCTGGCTGGTGCACGTGGGGCTGGGAGGACTGGCCCAATAGTTCCTGGGCCCTCAGTCGTGCTCAGCATTTCAGGTCCTTCTAAAGCTTATGGCATGTCCTGGCCCGCCGATGGTAGACTGCACTGCTCTCCCAGAGTCGGGCACATGCTGAATTGCTCAGCTGGTCCTCAGGCCCCCGTAGAGGTAGGGTAATTGTCCAGCGCCCCTCAACTAAAATGTCCAATTTTACATTCGTCGAAGAGGGATGCCCTCTCATCAGCTCCCTCAGCCATTTTGGGGGCAGTTAGGGTATACAGAGCAGCAGGATGGTAGAGGATCCTATCTGAAGGTGTGATGGCTCAAAATGACAATAAAATGGCTGCCTCCATCTTCTTGTTATGAACTTCATGCCTTGCATTTCCACAATTTTATTTCCTGCACAAATACATTGGGTTCCGGCACATCTCTTGATTCTATGTCCTGAGTGTGGGAAACTGGTCCCTTGTTGCAGCCCCCCCTTCTTTTTGCTTGGTTTCTGGATGCAACTTGGACTGGAGTACACTGGGGTCCTGCTAACAGGGGTCCAGTGCCACTGTTCTTTAATCAAAATACTAACATATTGGTACAGTTGCCAACACCTTTAGCTGCCACTATAATTCCCTAGTAAATGATACTTTGGTACCGAGGGCAGGCCCCTGTGGGCAGCAACACAGATTGTGCCACCCTCAGGAACCCTGCTCCCAAGTGCACACAGCACTGCCATTGCAGGCTGCGTGTCTTGGTGCAAACCCAAAATGAAAACCTGACATGGCACACAGCCTGTGTGCCCTGTTCCCAAACACTGCATGCAATATAGGTATGCCACCCCCCTGGCAGGCCTTAACAGCCCTAAGGAAGGGTGTACTATAATACATGTGTGGGCATATGTGCATGAGCAATAGGTCACTACTGTGTCTTTGTCAATTCTTAGACATCGTAAGTTTACAGAGCAGCCATCTTAAATGCATGTGCTGGAGACTGGTCAGTACGAGTTTCAAAGCTACATGATAGCCACTCTGAACCCTGGGTTGTTTGGCATCAAACAACTCGGAATAAGAAATCCTCACTGCTACCAGTGTTGGATTTATTATAAAATGTACCCAGGGGTCAACTTAGAGGTGCCCCTTGCAAAACTGACTAGCCCTGGCATGGTTGCTGTCCATTCCCAACCAGCTTGCCACCAACAGACATGATTTTGGACCCCTGGGGTGAGAGCCTCTGCTCACTGGGACCAGAAAATAAAGCCTTTCTTGGGCAGAGGTGTCAGATCTCCTCCCCAAGGAATGTGCACTGCACTGGCAGCTAGCTTTAAAGGCCATGCCGCCTTTGAAACTCGACCCACAGCCTTACTGCTAGCAGCAGATGGCCACCTCCATTTCAAACCCCCACTTTTGGCGGGAGAAACAGCAGAAAAACACATGAAGAACATGAAGAATGGCCACCCTCAGCCTGTGTCAACATCAGCACAGTGCGCGCTCTACGGGCGACGTAAATGCAAAAACCCAGTTCTTATGCAGGGTCATATTTCATGCATTGTGTTTCTATGCAGTATGTTAACCTTTTGCATTGCAGAACTTTTACCTTGAAAAGCCATTAATGCTGTTTGTAATGTATCATTCATTTGCAAGGCTTTGCTGCAGGCTTACAGGGTGTGGTTAGGGAGTGGTCCCTATTCTAAGACTTTCTAGAAGCCTTTCCTGCAGCATGGCTGGGTGTGGCTCGTGGGCTGGGCTTGGCTCTATTTAAGGGACCCAGCCCAGCTCCACGTGCTCACTATTCAGAGGTCCTGGTGCAGAGCAGCAGCATTTTCCTGAGCTCCCGTCCCGGAGGCCTACCTTGGCATTTCCAGGCCTGCCCTCATTTCCTTGGTGATCCTCAAGCAAGGCGGCAAGGCGGAGGTCAGGTTAGGCCCTCAACTCCATTTTCAGTGACATTCGAGTTTTGGGCCTAATTCTGAAATCGTGTGTGCGATTGTTTTTCCTGGCATTTAACCTTGGCCTTCAGGTCGGCAGTGTGCTCGATCATTTCATGGCATTTGCATTGTGATGTTCGAATCGGCACCAGTGTGCGCGATTCATTCCTGAGATTAAACTCTTGGCATTCAGGTCGGCAGTGTGCGCCATCATTTCATGGCATTTGTATTGTGATGTTCAAATCGGCAACAGTGTGCGCGATTCATTCCTGGCATTAAACTCTTGGCATTCAGGTCGGCAGTGTGCCCGATCATTTTATGGCATTTGCATCGTGATGTTCAAATCGGCAACAGTGTGCGTGATTCATTCCTGGCAATAAACTCTTGGCATTCAGGTCGGCAGTGTGCGCGATCATTTCATGGCATTTGTATTGTGATGTTCGAATCGGCAACAGCGTGCGCGATTCATTCCAGACATTAAAACTCTTGGCATTCAGATCGGCAGTGTGCGCGATCATTTCATGACATTTGCATTTTGATGTTCAAATCGGCAACAGTGTTCGCGATTCATTCCTGACATTGAAAACCCTAGCATTCAGATCGGCAGGTTGCGCGATCATTCCATGGCTTTTGAATATTGACGCTTGAATCAGCAACAGTGTGCACAATTCATTCCTTAACTCTTGAAGTACAGATCGGCAGAGTGCGCGATCATTTCTAGATCTTGAAATCTTTGATGTACAGTTTGATTATTAATGTGCATAATAATTCCTGAACAATTGAAACTTGAGACTCTTAGACAGAGTGTGACATTGTAGTGTTATTCATGATTCTAGTACAGTTCATTCATGAAGGAAAATCCATGTGTTCTTTGATCTTTGTTATAATGTAGTGACTATTCTAAGAACCAAATGGAGAGTGTTTAATATTCAAAGAGTGAGATGTTAACTCTGGAACGCTCATATGACAGTTTGCATAATCCATCCTGATTTCCAGGTACTCAGATTTCTGAGGCCTAGTTATAGTGAAACCTTAGGCCATTCAAGTTCTCAGTATAATGTGTTGTGGTCTTGGCTAGACTCTGACATCATTGACCAATGATGTCAGAGAATGGAAGGGAGATGTCCTGAGGATTCTTGGAGGGACGGTTGGGAGGAGAAGGAAGAAGCAAGTAAGCAGCAGGCACTGTTGTGGATGTTGTATAATAAAGACTTAACCAACAAGCCTTGGATCCGTGGATTTACTTCTTGTAACAGTGGCGACGAGGTGCTACAGCATCCACCGAACCTGGCGTGTGATAGACTGTCGGCTGGGCTTCTATCAAGATCTTACATTTGAGAAGAGGAGCTGTGTTGATTTCAGCGTTATCCTGATGTTTTGAGTGCTCCTGTGTGGCAGTAATAGGAGCTGTCATTTTAGTGTTCTGAAACTGTGTCGCAGGCTTGTCCGCACTGTGAATTTGTTGAGTTGCGACGGACGAAAAGAAAAGGTATTTGGCCGTTTTTTTTTTAAGCTCAGCTGCTGATTCCTCTAAAGATATGTAGTCTAATCTAGTAAGAATAGGGCCAGCATGAGATGAAAAGGCCTGTGGACCTACGGAGTCCTGTGCAGGAAAGTGCTCTTTGATGGATTGAACTTTCTTAAAAATGGAAGACAGAAAGCTCTTCACATAAATCAATAGAGTGGTATGGAACATTCTTAGCTGCATTTGAGGAAAGGCATGAGTTAACAATTTTGAACAACTCACAAGGTTTATTGGATATTAACATTTTAAAAATTCCCCCTGCTGTGTGGCAACAGTTGTTTTAAGCGCGTGCTGGGCGGAATTGTAGCGGCGCTCGAACGCGCGCCGAAGTTCAAAGGAGAAGCAGGATCCTGCCATTGCACGCGCGCTGCGCGTGCGATTTTAACAGTATTTCAAGGCACGCGCGCCGAAGTTCAAAGAAGAAGCAGGAATCTTACCATTGCACGCGTTCAGCAGCATTTCAAGACTCTGTTTTGGCAACGTGACATGACGCTTCCCAACACTTGTTTTCACTTTATTACATCGCGAGACTGGCGCGAATGTCAGATCTCGTGTGTTTTACAGCTTGACAGTGTCTAGACTGCTAACTCATTGTTTTCAGTGAAAAAAAAAAAAAAAAAAACGTATTTTCACATATTTTGTTTCCTGGTAATGTTGTATGTAGTAATATAGAAAGATGTCAATATGTGAATAATATAGTATTCTTGATCTCAGTATTTAGAGGTTTTGAACATTTCATTGTATTGCTATTTATTTATTGATTTATTTTCTTATTTATCTGATTTATCTTGGAGCATATTTTCTGCACTATGTCTCATATGGCTACTCTCAGTTTGGCCCAACCACCACAATTTTTAGCTGAACGTGGGGAACCTGTGTTACCGTGGAAAAAATGGATTAACCTTTTTGAATCTTACTTGATTGGCATTGGTGGTGAAAATTTTTCGCCAGCAAGGAAACAAGGAATTCTTCTGCATAATTTAGGTATTGAAGGGAGGAATATCTATGACAGCCTTGATCCAATTATGATTGGCACTGCAGATGGCGATCCTAGGGATGTATATGATATGTCAATCATGATATTGAAGAAATATTTTGATACCCGAATAAATGTAGTCATGGAAAGACATAAATTCTTCATGAGAACACAAGCTAGAGATGAAAGAGTGGGAAATTACGTTGCTTCTCTAAAAACACTAGCATAGACTTGTGATTTTGCTGGTTTAACTGACTCTCTTATCAGGGATCAACTGGTAAGATGTACCAATAATCCTAGAGTGTAAGAAAAGTTATTAGCGAAAAATCCCTCTCTAGAAGATGCTGTTGCTATTGTGGAGAGTTTGGAGCATGCTGCTTCCTGGGTCAAGGAAATGAAGAACACCACTTCGAACTGTTTAGCTGACTTTCCGGTTAATCCGGCGGTAGCTAAAATTTCTACCCAAGAAGGTTTACAAGAGAGGAATATCATACAAAGACCAGTGGCAAGTCATCTAAAAGGGGGCAGCGAGATGCCCAAAGAGCCCAAACTTAAATGTTATAAATGTGGCAGTTCTGGACATTTAGCAAACAATCCGAGATGTTTTGCTAGGAATGTCAACTACAGGAATTGTGGAAAGAAAGGACATTTAGCTAAAGTTTGCAAACATTTAAAGATAAATGTAATAGATGAAGCAATGTCAAGTCAACAATTGATCTTAAATGTGAAGTGTCCTGATACTATAAGTAGTGACACCAAGTTAGTGATGCCAAAATGTGATATAGAGATTGATGGTAAGGTTGTTCCTGTCCTTGCAGATTCAGGATCTCCTTTTACCTTAATAGGTGATAAAAACTGGGAGACAATTTTTGGTAATGACCACATTGAACTTTTCCCTCCAGACATTAACCCCATAGGCTATGGTGGACAGAGAATTGATTTATTTGGCTATTCATTGATGACAATCAAATTCAAGGGACGTGAAACTGTAGGGAAAATTTATGTGGCCAAACGAGGAGATAACTTGTTGGGGTGGAGACATCAAAAAGATCTGGGCATTATTCTCGACCCAAATTCCCCTGAACAAGTTCTTTCTATATCTCATATAGGAAGTGATGATTCAATTGTGAACGAATTTCCTGAAGTGTTCAGTGACAAATTAGGGGTGTTGGCGGATTTCAAGCATAAGATTATTTTGAAATCTTCTGCCAAACCAGTAGTACATAAAGTAAGGAAAGTGCCTCATTTGATGTTGTCTCCGTTGCAGGATGAGCTTAATAGGCTGCTGAGTTTGGGAGTTATAGAAGAAATTGAAGCTTCGGAATGGTTGGCTCCCATTGTTTTAGTCCCCAAGGACAATGGTTCTAAAATTAGAATGTGTGTGGACTTGAGAGGTCTCAACCAGTGCATATGGGTAGACCGTCAACCTTTGCCAAATATTAATGAAACTTTAACCATGCTTTCACAAGCCAAGGTATTTAGTGTGTTGGATTTATCTGCGGCCTACCATCAAATTTTGCTTCATGAAGACTCAAGACACTTAACTTCTTTTGTTACGCCTTTGGGAGCTTTTAGGTTTATTAGGATGCCTTTTGGCTTAGCGTCGGCTGCTGCATGTTTCCAAAGAATAATGAAAGAAGTGCTTAAGGGTTTGAGTTCTGTCTTATTCTTCCAAGATGATATGCTGATTTATAGTAAAGATGAAGAGGAGCATGATATTGTTCTCAGAGCAGTTTTGAGGAGATTAAAGGATAAAGGGTTAACATTAAAAAAAGAAAAGTGCAAGTTCAAGGTTGGAACAGTTTCTTATCTAGGGCACCCCATATCTGGTGATTGTATTAAACCTAAAGTGACATTGGCCAAATCTATCATATCAATGCCTACTCCTTCTGACAGAGATCAAGTGCGCTCATTTCTTGGTTTAGCAGAATACTACTCGAAGTTCATTAGAAACTTTGCGAGTGTGGTACAACCTTTAAGAGCTATGCTAAAGAAAGGTGTGGATTTTGTGTGGACCTCGGAGTGTGAGGAGGCATTTGACATTGTTAAATCCAGAATTGGTGAGATGCCTACTCTGGGTCATTTTGATACCAAGAGAAGAACTTTGCTGTCTACGGATGCTAGCCTGAAGGGTTTGGGTGCAGTCCTCTCACAGTTGGTTGATGGTGAAGAGAAAGTGGTGGCTTTTGCTTCTCGATCTCTTAGAGAGGCAGAAGTCCGCTATTCAGTAATAGAGCGGGAAGCTTTAGCATGCAATTGGGCAGTTAATCACTTTAAGTACTATCTATGGGGGTTACCCTTTGTACTTAGAAGTGATCACAGACCTTTAGTGCAGATGTTTTCATGCCGTAATATAGAAAACACAACTCCACGTATCAAACGTTGGGTAGAAGATTTGATGGAATATCATTTTCATGTAGAATACCTACCAGGAAAGGAAAACATTCCAGCAGATTTCCTTTCTAGATTACCTTTGACGGACTGTACTACGGATGATCAGATTCCAATTTTGTGGATTAAAGAACCAGCTATTGATAAGGAAGGATGGGAGTCAGAATGTGAACGAGACACTGTTCGCATGCTAATTTTTGAATATGTTGTGAAGGGTTGGCCTGATTTGTGTAACTGTCCGGATGGTGTTAAACCGTTCTGGAATGTCAAAGATGAATTGAGTATTGTTGGAAATGATCTCTACAGATGTGATAGGTTGGTTCCTCCAATTGGATTGTATGAGAAACTGATCAATTTAGCTCATGAGGGACATTTAGGCAGGAATTTAACCAAAGCCAGTGTCAGAGAATGCTATTGGTGGCCAGGCCTAGATAGACAAGTTGAAGCAGTTGTAAAGAATTGTATATATTGTGCAAGGAGTGATAAATCCAAGAGTGTAAGAACTGCTCCTTTATCCCCGGTTCGTGTTCCTGATGAACCGTGGTGCAAACTTGGATTAGATATTGTGGGACCGTTTGAAACTTTACCTCACAATGAGAAATTTGCAATTGTGTTAGTTGACTATATGTCCAAGTGGGTCACTGCTAGTTGTGTGAGTGCTATTACCACTAAAGTTGTCATAGAGTTCTTAACTGATGTCTTTGCATGTGAGGGTATTCCAAAAGTGATTGTCACTGATAATGGTGTGCAATTTATCTCATTGGAAATGAAGAATTTCCCTAACAATTTAGCTATCTCTCATTTTCGCACTGCTTTATATTCCCCCCAGGCCAATGGGTTAGTTGAAAAAATGAACCAGTTGGTAGTAGCTAGTGCACAGACTGCCATGGACAATGGTATTCCTTTAAAAACGGTCCTCAGGGAGAAGTTGTGGGCCCACAGGAATGCTCCTAATGCCGTTACGGGTATGTCTCCTTTTAGAATATTGAGAGGTAGATTGGCGGGTTCTAAACTTAATCCTCCGTGGTTGTTAGCTGATAAGGAGATTGGGGATTCACTGGATGGTAAAGATGTATTCCGACACAAAGTTATTGCAAATCAAGCAAAATATAAGGAAGCATTTGATGTGAAACATGGTGCTCATCAAAGGTTTTGGCATGTAGGTGACATGGTATATGTTAAGAAACCTTTTTGGTCAAGGAAAGGGACGTTTAAGTTTATGGGACCGAAGAAGATTGTGCAAGTGAGAAGGAATGTTGTTGTTCTGGAAGGGGGTGATGTGTGGAGCATGTCGCGCTTAGCCAAATGTGAGAATGTTGGACCGATGACTGAGGGAATGTGCAAGGAGGAAAATATTGGTGGATCTGATCCTGATCCTGGAGAGAAGATTAGAAGGAGTGTAAGGAATAAAACAACTCCCAAATACTTAGAGGATTTTACATGTTAAAGAGGCTCTTTGTGTGTGTGATTACATATTTGTTCATTTTGGAATATTCCATTTTTATTTCCATTGCATTAGCTTTAGTTACATTTTTGACAAATAAGTTTACTATATTTTGTTCCTTTTTATGGTTTTGCATTGTGTTAACTTTCTTTGTTTTCCCTTCCATTGTATTCTTTTTATCAATGTGTTATAACGTTATTGAAATATGGATAAGTTAAGTTTACTGTTTTTTTATGGGAAGAAGATGTGTTGTGGTCTTGGCTAGACTCTGACATCATTGACCAATGATGTCAGAGAATGGAAGGGAGATGTCCTGAGGATTCTTGGAGGGACGGTTGGGATTTCCAGGTACTCAGATTTCTGAGGCCTAGTTATAGTGAAACCTTAGGCCATTCAAGTTCTCAGTATAATGTTATTTGAAAACAAAGTTTATTGAAAGTCATTGTGTTTAATCTTGCAATTGTGTTGTTTGACTCTTGCTTCCACAGGTCTCCTTCCCCGCTGTTCCCAACCCAAAGCCCATTCCCGCACTTGGCCATTCTTTAACTCTGTGATATAATATCTAGTGGAGTTTGGAGCTGCCAAGAGGTGGACATGTTGGGAACATGCGGAAGCCCCGAGGATCTGGTCTCCCTGACAGAATAGTGAGCCCACGAATTTTAATCCGCCTGGTTTGCGCTAGGTTCTCAATATGGCCACATTGGATGAGTTAGTTAAGGTTATTACGCAGCTTCAATTGGATGTAGTAGCATCTAAAGACATAGGGGGTCATTCCGACCCTGGTGGTCCATGACCGCCAGGGCCGGGGACCGTGGAAGCACCGCCAACAGGCTGGCGGTGCTTCCTGGACAATTCTTACTGCGGCCAAAGGAATCCTCCATGGCGGCGCTGCAAGCAGCGCCGCCATGGGGATTCCGACCCCCTTACTGCCAGCCTGTTCCTGGTGGTTTACACCGCCAGGAAGAGGCTGGCGGTAACGGGTGTTGTGGGCCCCCTAACAGGGCCCCATTAAGATTTTCAGTGTCTGCTTAGCAGGCACTGAAAATCGCGACGGGTGCCACTGCACCCGTCGCACCGCAGCAAATCCGCTGGCTCCATTCGGAGCCGGCTTCATCTTTGCTGGGGCTTTCCCGCTGGGCCGGCGGGCGATCTTTTGCAGATCGCCCGCCGGCCCTACGGGAAAGTCTGAATGCCCCCCGCGGTCATCTGACCGTGGGGCGGTGTTTGGGTGGTTTCCGCCCGGCGGGCGCCGCCCGCCGCCCTTCCGGGTCGGAATGACCCCCATAGCGACCAGCAGTTACAAGACAGAGTAGAGAAGAAGGAGCAAGGTCCTCTGGGTGTGGGTTGGCTTGGTCCTCCTCCTCAAGGTTCAGGAGTTAATCCTCCAACTAAGATTTCCCTCAACGTTCCCTCAGCCATTCCTCTGGCTTCTCCAGAATGGTTTTCTGGTGATCCTCTGAAAGTGCAATCCTTTTTGACTCAAGTAGAATTTTGACTCAAGTAGAATTGCATTTTACCTGTGGACCAAACACTTTCCCTATGCCCAATCCAGGGTGGCCTTCCTGCTATCTTATCTGACTGGAGACGCGGCCACCTGGGCAATTCCTCTAGTGCGTAAAGACAGTCCCCTGCTTTATAATTGGAGAAACTTTGTCCGTGAATTTGAAAGAGTGTTTGATCGAAGAACAGTGACTCTAGCAGCAGACCGAGAACTGTTAGAATTGTGACAAGGCAATAAAGACTTAGGTCCTCATTACAACCCTGGCAGTAAATCCTACTTACCGCCGTGCAGAAGACCGCCAACATACCGCTGCGGCCGCGGAATTCCACTACAGGTATTACGACCCACAGTTCGGAATCCGCACAATACAGACACACACACAAGTCCGCCACACCAAAGGTCAGTGATAAATTGGCCATAACAAAACCGACACCGTCACAACAACAAGAATACGGCCACACTATCACGACCCACGAATCAAGGCGGCGGACTTTCAACATCGGTAAACCCACACACCCAATCCAATATAAAACACACACCCACATTACCCACAAACCCTTACAACCAGGAATTTAAAGCAGGCCAGAGAGATACACTACCTTAAACAACAGCAGCATCCACAGACACACAACACCATCACGTACACAACATCCACGCACCTCAAACAACACACACCAACACATCCCCTCACACATCACAACACACATCACCTCACACATCACCCACACCACATCATGGCACCTCAACGACACCCCAGGTTCTCTGAGGAGGAGCTCAGGGTCATGGTGGAGGAAATCGTCCGGGTAGAGCCACAGCTATTCGGATCACAGTTACAGCACACCTCCATTGCAAGGAAGATGGAGCTATGGCGGAGAATTGTCGACAAGGTCAACGCAGTGGGAGAGCATCCAAGAACATGGGATGACATCAGGAAGAGGTGGACGTGGTCCGTGGTATCCAGACACCAGATTTCAGTACAGAGGACTGGCGGTGGACCCCCACCTCCTCCCCCACAACTAACAACATTGGAGGAGCAAGTCTTGGCAATTCTGCATCCTGAGGGCCTCGCGGGAGTAGCAGGAGGACTGGACTCTGGTAAGGCAAATCTTTACTACTTTATCACCCCCACCCCACCTGCATGCCATCACATACCCCATCCTTACCCTCACACCCATCACCCCAACAACCCACAGATACCCCACCAACACAACCCACACATCCCAAAAACAAGCCCTGCATGTAACACCAATGCGTGGACACCCATCACCAAAGCATGGTCACTACAGATACCCACACAGACCCCAAACCAACTATCACACAAGGACCAAGCCAAGAATGCAAACACTGGAGTAGAGAGAGGGTCACTCACCCATTGCACACGATGGCTCGCACAGATAATTATGCTTTTACACACCTACAGGACCCCTACCCAACGTCACCGGACAGGAGGTGCCAGACATATCGAGTCCCCCCACAGAAGAGATCCACAGTGATTTTAGCAGCCTGGACCAAGATGACCAGCCCGGCCCATCAGGGACCTCGGGACAGTCGGTTCCCCTGACACAGTCACGAGCCACCACAGAGCCTCCCCCCACAGGAAACACCAACATAACACCCACCCAGCGGGCTCATCCCTCTGTCCCCAGGACACGTCAATCAGCAGTGTGTCCACCACTACAGGGAACCCAGGCAATCCCACTAACACAGGATGATCAGGGACCTGGGGGCAGTGGCAGTAGGCACACAGTTCTGGGGACAGGGGCACAGGACAACAGGGAAGCTGGGAGGACTGCTGTGCGACAGGGGGAGGACAGGTCCAGGGAACCCACTCTCCACAAGGCACTCTCCAACATCATGGGAGCTTACCATCATTCATAGGAGACCATGGCAACAGTACTGGCCAAGTTTCATGAGACACAGCGGCTGAAGGAGGAACACTACCTTGGGATCAGGGATGACTTGAAGTCCATTAACAACACCATGGTCACCATTGCAGGGGTGCTGCAAGAGCTTGTCAACACCAGGAGGGACACAGTGGCACAGTGGCACAACAAGGCGCCCCTGACACTAGCCTGGACGATGAACAGACCTCCACCTCCACAGGCGCTAGTGGACAGGAGGCACCACCACAGGAACAAGACACCAGCACCCCACCCCCTGCAGATGGAGAACCACCCAGCAAATTGTCCCTGATATCCAGGAACAAGACAGAGAACATGGCCAAGACCCCCGCCAGGAAATGAGACCCCACTGAATGTCACCCTTCTGTCCCACTTTGTCACCCTGTCCATCCTTAAACTGCCATTGCTCCACTTCCTATGCCCCTTTGGACAATGCAACGGTTTAACAGATAGACTGGACTCTGCCATTGACATTCCCCCACCATCCCCCCAGCCCATTTTACAACCCCCTCCACTTATTAGAACAGAAATAAACAAACTTCAATCACAAAACAATCTGGAGTCAGTCTGTGCTTTCGCAAATGTGTAATTGCAATAACTATGGAATATAGCAATGTCAATTTCAAAGTGGGACCCACATCTGTGAAATGGAAAGGCAAAGTGACAAGTCAGGGTCCATACACTGAGAGAACATGACAGAATTATGCTAGCTCCAACAATAGTATGAGATGTGGGAGGCAGTGACATCTTCTTACCTGTGTCTCACTGGAAGTATTGCATGATTATGTTGTTTCAGTTGTCGATATCCTCTTCTTCTGTCTCCTCTTCTTCACTGTCTACAGGCTCCACAGCTGCCACAAGGCCACCATCTGGCCCATCCTCCTGCAGAAAAGGCACCTGCCGTCCCAAAGCCAGGTTGTGTAGCATACAGCAGGCCACGATGATCTGGCACACCTTCTTTGGTGAGAAGTATAGGGAACCACCTGTCATTTGGAGGCACCGGAGTTTGGCCTTCAGGAGGCCGAAGGTGTGTTCGATCACCCTCCTAGTTCGCCCATGTGCCTCATTGTAGCGTTCCTCTGCCCTTGTCCTGGGATTCCTCACTGGGGTCAGTAGCAATGACAGGTTGGGGTAACCAGAGTCACTTGCAAATATCGTGGGACAACTGTTAGACACACACTAACCCTTAGGGACAACCCCAGACCCAGACACCTATTCACACTGTATTGGGTCCGTGGCCTCACCTATTAGCCACACACGGTGCCTCTGGAGTTGCCCCATCACATAAGGGATGCTGCTATTCCTCAAAATGTAAGCGTCATGCACTGAGCCAGAAAACTTGGCATTCACATGGGAGATGTACTGGTCTGCCAAACACACCATCTGCACATTCATCGAATGGTAACTCTTCCGGTTTCTGAATACCTGTTCACTCCTGCGTAGGGGTACGAATGCCACATGTGTCCCATCAATGGCACCAATGACGTTGGGGATATCTCCCAGGGCATAGAAGTCACCTTTCACTGTGGGCAAATCCTCCACCTGAGGGAACACGATGTAGCTGTGCATGTGTTTCAGCAGGGCAGACAACATTCTGGACAACACGTTAGAGAACATTGGCTGGGACATCCCTGATGCAATGGCCACTGTTGTTTGAAAGGAACCACTTGCCAGTAAATGGAGTACTGACAGGACCTGCACTAGAGGGCGTATCCCTGTGGGATGGCGGATAGGTGACATCAGGTCTGGCTCCAACTGGGCACACTCTGTACACCGGAGGATGCCACCATCTCTTCACCTGCCCCAGCAGACGTGCCCTATGGAGGAGAAAAAGCGAGCAGAGAGTCAGCCAACACTGAGGTATCACAAAATGTTATTTGCTGAAAATGTATTAATCCGCAATGTGCCTGTAACTGTGTGTATTCCAGGCCTAGATAGGTGTGACGCAGTTATTATTAATGCCATGTGGCCCCCTGAAATGGTGGCTGCCTGACCTGGAAGGTGGGACAAGGGGATATGAGGTAACTGTGCTGGCGTTGTACACCGTCGCGGTGGGCGGTCGAAGACCGGGGTGCAATTCTGCATTGGTTAACATTGGGCCCTATGGGTCCCAGGAGCCAATGACGATGTACGCCGGTGGTGACGGTATGCACCGCCGCGGACATGACCGCCATTTTCTGTCTGTTCACTTACTTGATACCTGACCTTCAACAGGAGAGGATCTACACTGCAAGTGCTGCTGTGACCTGTGTCTGGAAGCGACGATGGCTACAGTGTCTGGGGAAAGGGCCCCTGCCTTCATTTCGGAGGAGTGGGAGAAACTAGTGGATGGGGTCCTCCCCCAGTACACGCAACTGTACGGTCCTCCAGACAAACAGGTGAGTACACTGTGAGCATGCTGAATGGGCAATGCCTGCTTTGAGTGGTGTGGCTGGAAAAAACATGGGGGGGGCTGAGGCCTACATGTGCGGATGGTGAGTGTATGTGTGTCATGGCATGGGTGGGAACTGATGGGCAATGAGTATGATGGTCCAGCCGGGTGAGTAATTTCCTTCCCCCCTGTACCATTCCTCTAGGTCAGCGCCCACCAGGAGAAGGCTATTTGGCATGCCATCGCCAAGGACGTCCGGACCCTGGGGGTCTACCACAGACGGAGCACCCACTGCCGTAAAAGATGGGAGGACCTGCACCGCTGGAGCAAGAAGATGGCGGAGGCCCAGCTCGGAATGGCCTCCCAACGTGGAAGGGGTGCCCGTCGCACCATGACCCCCCTGATGTTCCGGATTCTGGCGGTGGCCTATCCGGAGTTGGATGGGCGCTTGAGGGCATCACAGCAGCCACAAGGAGGTGAGTACACTTTCATTCAGCTGACTCTGCGTGCATTACAAGGTGTCTGGGCGGGGGAGGTGGGCAGTGGGTTCCCCTAGGCCAGGGTGATCTTGGTAGGCAAGGTCCCTTGTGAGGCAGGCAATGTGGCACCCCAACCCCACTAGTGGTAAGAGCCATCTACACCTAGTGAGGCTCCTCTGACTTCCAGGTGTGCAGCGATTGGGCTTAGGCCTCATACCACATGGGCATGTGAAAAATCTAGGAACTGTAAATGCATGGCGTAGTGCAGAGGGCTGCTCCATGTGTGTTGTGTACGCCAACGGTGTTGCATGCACTGAACATGTCTTTCTTCTGTCTACCCCCCTTTTTGTGTTTCCCTGTTCTTGTGTGCAATAGCATCATCAGGCGGAGGAGCATTGGCACTGGAGCAGGAGGGAGCTGCATCCCACTTGGCCCTGGAGGGTGAAGCTACAGAGTCTGAATCCACCAGTGGGACGGAGGGCGAGGAGAGCTCCACGACGGGGACAGGAGCAAAGGCCAGCGACAGCGACTCCTCCTCTGATGGGAGCTCCCTTGCGGTGAAGGCCTCTCTTTGCCCGGCGCATAAACAGGTACAGCTGCCACCCCCCTACCAGCACCGCCCTCCCAGCAGCCCCTCAGCGTGTGTCCCATGCCCGCTCACCCAGGAGGGTGGGCATCTCCTTCGCCCCAGGCACCTCAGCCCCTGCCCCAGTCAGCCATGCTGCCCTCAGTGAGGAGGCGATTGACCTCCTGAGATCCCTCACTGTTGGGCAGTCTACCATTGTGAATGCCATCCAGGGTGTTGAGAGGCATTTCCAACAAACAAATGCATACCTGGAGGGCATTCTTTCTGGCCAGGCAGCCCAACAGAGAGCATTTCAGGCTCTGGCCTCAGCACTGATGTCAGCCACTGTCCCTGTGTCCAGCCTCCCCCCTCCAACCTCCTCCACCCAGACCCAATCCCCTGTACCTCGGCCTATCCCAAGCACACCTTCAGACCAGCATGCACACACATCAACACACAAGAGTGGCTAAGGCAAACATAAGCACCACACATCCCACAGGCACTCACACAAGCACCATACCCATGCACACTTACCAACTTCCACTTCCTCCACTGTGTCCCCCTCCTCCACGTCTCCCTCCTCCCTCCCAGTCTCGTCTCCACTCACACCTGCATGCACAACATCCTCAGCCACTACCTCCATCATCAGCACGCCCATCACCACACACCGTTCACGTGCAATCACCACCCCACTACCATTCACACATCCCCAGTGTCCTCTCCCAGTGTGTCTGTGAGCCCTATTCCCAAAGTACACAAACTCAGGCACACACCCACCCAACAGCCATCCACCTCACAACAGCCTCCAGCCCATGCACCTTCACCCAAATTCAGCAGACTTACACCTCCTACAACCACTACCTTTTCCTCCACTCCCAAACCCCCTCCATCTACCCGTCCCAGTGTGTCTAAAAAACGTTTCCTGGCAACCCTTGACCTCTTCCCTACACCTCCCCCCCCCTGTCCTTCACCTAGGGCCAGGCTTTCCAGGTCCCAGCCCAGCACCTCAGCCACCACATCCCCAGGCACAGTGGTGCCAGCAACTGCGGGGTCGTCAAGTGTGCCAACCATCAGGGCTGCCAGTGTGCCACGTAACGAGGGCAAGGACATTTCGCCACCTGCCAAGGTGAAAAAGGTGCCCACATCCCAGAGGGAGAAGCCGAAACTACCAGCCACCAAGGGCTCAGCGAAAACAAAAGGGGATAGTGGCAAGACAACTGCGCCACCATCAAAGGTGGGGAAGGGCCAAAAACAGAAGGGCAGGTCAGGAAAGGGCATGGTGGCATCGACTGAGCGACCAGTGTCACACCTTCTGTCCACGTCCATGCCAACCTGTACGGTGGCGAATACCGCTAGCTGCATCCCCCCTGCACTGCCACCTGCACCGCCACCTGCACCACCTCAGGCACGTCTACAGCCGCTGCGACAGTCCCCAGCCTCTTCCCCGGTGGGCAGCTGTCCGAGGCTGCAGGAGACATCCTGCTTTTTCCCTCAGCAGGTGCTGACCCATGCACCGCCGCCAGCCCCGCCACCACATACCCCGCCACCAGCTCCGCCACCACAGAGACCGCTGCAAGCCCCGCCGCCACAAACACGCCGCAAACACCGGCACCGCAACGTCCTCGGACAGTGGCATACCGCCGACATGCCTACCATCCCCAGTGGTTAGTCGTCCGAGGCTGGAGGAGAGTTCCAGGACCCTGGGCAGCTTCAATGAAACATTACTGTCATCATGGTTGGCACCTGCAGGTGGAAGGCGAAGCCGCAGCAGTGTGGGGTATGTCGCTGCCTCCATGGCGTATCATGCTACCTGTACCTCGCCAATGTCGTGCCACGCAAACCTAGTTTAGTGAATTGTACCGGCCACACTGCACGTGGAGCACTCTGGGCACCATGCCCCCTCCAGAACCAGAGGAGTATCACATCCACTACCTCAGTCCTTGGCAGGATGAAGCACTCTGGGCACCAGGCCCCCTCTAGAACCAGTGGAGACTGTTATACACTTGAGAGACTGTGGCTTTGCACTCCCCAGGATAAAGCAATGGGCAAACCACCTACTTGAGAGACTGTCGCTTTGCACTCACCAGGATAAAGCAGTGGGCGAACCACCCACTTGAGAGACTGTGGCTTTGCACTCCCCAGGATAAAGCAGTGGGCAAACCACCCACTTGAGAGACTTGAGAGACAGTGGCTCTGCAGGATAAAGCAGTGGGCAAACCACCCACTTGAGAGAATTGAGAGACTGTGGCTTTGCACTCCCCAAGATAAAGCAGTGGGCAAACCACCCACTTGAGAGACTTGAGAGACTGTGGCTTTGCACTCCCCAGGATAAAGCAGTGGGCAAACCACCCACTGGAGAGACTTGAGTGACTGTGGCTTTGCACTCCCCAGGATACAGCAATGGGCATGGAGCCCCCTCGTGCAGCAGTGGTGTCATGCATTCATCTGGCTGAGATGCCCCCCCTCCCCCTCCCCCTGAGGTGCCTGTTTCATTTCGATCTGATGCCCCTGCAGTGTTCTCTCCGTTTACAGTCAGGTATCCAGTGTGGGCTTCCCCCATGCATTTGCGGCCCAGTGGCCCACAGACAATGATTGGTGCACTATCCGGACTTGTGTATTTGGTGTACATAATTGTATATACTGGATTTTGAACTTTCATAATGAGATTTCACATGATTACATTCGTTCAAATCATTTCCTTTTGTCCTTGCGTTCTTCCACGGGGTGGGGGGAGTGTATATGTAATGTTGC
The DNA here is from genome assembly GCF_031143425.1 of Pleurodeles waltl. Taxonomy (NCBI): domain Eukaryota; kingdom Metazoa; phylum Chordata; class Amphibia; order Caudata; family Salamandridae; genus Pleurodeles; species Pleurodeles waltl. The sequence continues at coordinate 1,889,083 of NC_090444.1, read as the reverse complement.
TGCATGTATTTGTGTGTATAGTGTTGTGGGTGAGGGTGGGGGTGGGGGTGTTGCGTGTGTGTGTCACTCTCTTTTCCCTCCCCCCTCCCCTGTGTTGTAGGTGCAGTACTCACCGTGGTCGTCGCTGCCGTCTTTGGTGCTCCTGATAGAAGAGAAGGAAGACCAGCATTGGCAGTATCTGCAATTCGGGCTCCATGGCGTCCTGGTTCCTCGTGGGGTGTGGAGAGGTGAGTGTTTTCCCTTCTGTGTACTGTTTACGCTGTGTTTTTGTTCCCGTTTGTTCCCCCCCGGAAAAGGTGGCGGATAGGTGTGTTGAAATACAGTGGGCGGTACTTTGTCTTCCGCCTGTCTGTTGGCGGTTACCGCCGCAGTGTTTGTTGCTACCACCGTGGTGGTCGGAGTGTTAAAGTGGCTGTCTGTGTTGGTGGTTTCCGCGATGGTCGTGATTCCATTTTTTTTTTCGCCGGACTGTTTGCGGTATTACCGCCGCTTTAACACCGACCGCCAGGGTTGTAATGAGGGCCTTAGTTTCCTACTTGGCAAACTTTAACCGGCTGATAGCAGAGACATCCTGGCCTGAAGAAAAACAAGCAGCCCTTTTCTACCAAGGACTCAAAGACGATTTAAAAGACATTCTCGCCCAGATCGATTCTCAACCTACAGATTGTCAAGATCTGATAAACCTTGTTTTGAGAATTGACCATCGTCTTGCAGAACAACAGGGAACACGTAAAAAGACTGAGAAATATTCCTGGCGTGTTCATGAACATAGAGAATCAAGAGTTCAGAAAGAGAAGAATCATGAAACAATGGAAATTGGAACTATCAGGCGGCCTTTGACAAAAGAAGAAAAAGACCTACGTAGAAAGAACGGACAATGTCTTTATTGTGGGCGCAAGGGCCACTTCACCAAAGAGTGTCCGATCAAACCAAAAAGCAAACAAGGTCCCATCAAGAAAATTGCAGCAAATGTACAAATCAAACTACAAAACTAGATCACCCAAGATGTAAAAAAGGGTTACTCTTGGGTGTCAATATGGACCCTTCACAGTCAAGGCATCTCAAGTTAGATATCGAAGTACAAGTAAAGAAAAATAACTATCTCAAGAAAGCCTTAGTAGATTCTGGGGCTACTGGTAACTTTGTTGATGCACAATTGGTTCAAACATGGGGGATCCCATGCATCAAGAAGAAAACACCAGAAATAGTACAAGCCGTAGATGGAAAACTCTTAACTGGCGGCCCAGTGACTCTTCAAACCGTCCCCTTGTCGGTGACCTGTAATAGGGGGAATCAGGATACCAAGCATGAAGAAAAAATCATCTTTGATGTCATCCATGCTCCACAGTATGGCATTATCCTTGGACTACCGTGGTTGACTTATCATAACCCTGAAATAAACTGGTCAGAACGGAAAGTTGTGTTCTCCTCCATCTTGAGTAATGAAAAATGTCTTAAGACATATAAAGTCACAAATCTTTGCAAATCTCACATATCCACAGCTGCTGAAAAAGTTGTAATGCTGCCCTGGCAGTACTCATTCTATGTAGACGTATTTGATGAAAGAGAAGCAGAGACCTTGCCACCTCACAGACCTTATGATTGTCAAATTGATCTAACTCCTGGTGTTCTCCATAGTTGTCGTGTGTACACCCTGTCAGAACACGAGAATCAACACCTGAGAAAATACTTAGATTAATTTCTAGCTAATGGCTTAATTCGCCTTTCCAAGTCTCCTGCAGCTTCTCCTCTTTTTTTTCTCCCCAATGCTAATGGGGATCTTCGAACCTGTACAGACTATAGAGGATTGAACAAAATCACAGTCAAGAACAAATACCCATTACCTCTGATTCCTGTCTTGTTGGATCAAGTAAAAAAATCAAAGATCTACACTAAGTTAGACCTAAGAGGTGCTTACCATTTAGTCAGAATGAGAGAGGGCGATGAATGGAAAACTGCCTTTAAAACCCGATATGGTCTGTTTGAATACACAGTCATGCCCTTTGGACTTTGTAACGCTCCAGCAGCATTTCAATTCTTTCTGAATTACATCCTTAGAGAGTATCTAGATCTATTTGCAATAGTTCATAGCGATGATATTTTAATCTATTCTGACAACGAAGTCAAACATGTACAACATGTCAAGAAGATTCTCGCAGCCCTTAAAAAACATCATCTATATTGTAAATTAACCAAATCTGAATTTCATGTTACCACCGTTGAGTTTTTAGGGGTCATCCTTACCCCTCAAGGTATGGTCATGGCAGAAAGAAAAGTAGAAGCAGTAGCTGATTGGACCACTCCAAAGACTGTTCGAGACGTGCAGTGTTTCCCAGGTTTTGCAAGCTTCTATCGCAGGTTCATAAATCATTTCTCTCAGACAGTGGCGCCAATCACTAAGTTGTTAGGAAAGAAAGAAACATTCACATGGTCTCCAGAAGCTGACAGAGCTTTTTAAACCTTAAAGGAAGCTTTCTCCACTGCCCCAGTCTCGACTAACCCCGACGTTGAGAGTCCATTCATAGTGGAAGCAGATGCTTCATATGTGGCAATTGGTGCAGTATTATCGCAACGTAGTAAAGATACTGGTCAACTACATCTTGTAGCTTACATGTCTCGAAAACTGAAAGAAGCTGAACAAAATGATGTCATTGCTGAGAAAGAGCTTCTGGCAATCCGTGATGCCTTCAAAGAATGGAGACACCATTTGTTAGGCGCCAAGTATACTATCACAGTATACACAGATCATCGTAATCTCCAGTTCATGAGTTCAGCTAGACTTTTGACTCCTCGGTAATTACGATGGATGTTGTTTTTTGCCAAGTTTGATTTTGTGGTAACCTTCCGTCCAGGTAAAGATAATCGCAAAGCGGATGCTTTGTCCCGACAAGAATCTACCATGTTACCCGCAATCCAGCCTCCCAGAGCTATCATTGCTCCAGACAAGGTCCTCTGCATCATCAAAACCGAAGTTTTTTTTGAAGAAATCCTTAATTCCTTCACCATTGAAATATGGCAGACATGGGCTCAAGCAGATCCCAGAAGATCAATCAAACAAGGTCTACCTTTTCACGATGCACGTTTATTTGTTCCAACTTCCAAGTTGCGCAAGTTAGTGTTTCATTTGTTGCATGTTATACCTACGGCAGGTCATCCAGGTATTCCTAAAACTCTTGAATTAATCCAACGCTACTTTTGGTGGCCTACTTTGACAAAAGATGTCAAGCAAATGGTAGCTAACTGTGAAGTTTGTGCTCGCATCAAGACAAGTCATTCAAAACCGAAAGGATTGTTACATCCTCTCCCAACTCCACTTCGACCTTGGGAGCACATCTCATTAGACTTTATTACAGGTCTACCAGTTGTTCAACATCACTCAGTAATCCTTGTGGTGGTACATAGTCTCACTAAATATGCACATTTTATTGCTTGCAAGAAATTGCCCACCTCCAGTGAACTGGCAACAATCCTTTTAAATCGAGTGGTCCGTTATCACGGATTACCAAAAATGAATCTCCCCGATCGAGGATCACAATTTGCCTCCAACTTCTGGAAATCGTGGTGCAAAACGCTTCAAGTCACATCTACACTGTCTTCCAGTCATCATCCTCAAATGGATGGCCAAACTGAGAGACTAAATCAGACATTGAAACAATATCTGCGTGCTTACGCTGAGAAAGCACTTCATTCTTGAACATCAATACTTCGGTTAACTGAACTAGCATACAATAACTCGTATCATACTTCCACTGGTGGCACACCCTTTTTTGGTCTATTTGGCTATCACCCTGATACCTTGCCAATAACGATTCCTCAAGAAAGTTCTCTTACACCAGCTGGGTCCAAGACAATTCAACAACTCCATTGAACCTAGAATCAAATACAACAATATCTAGATAAAGCTAAACAAACATATAAAAAGCACTATGACAAGAAACATTGTGAAGGACCCAAATACAAGCCAGGAGATAGAGTGTGGCTTTCCACAAGCCATATTGATTTCAAGAAAAAACATATGTTTAATCCCAAATTCATAGGTCCTTACACTGTCCTTCAGCAAATCAATCCAGTGACCTATAAACTGCAGTAACCAAGATCACTTCGTATCCATCCAGTGTTTCATTCTTCTCTCCTGAAAAGAGCTGTCCAAAAAGTCCGCTCCCAAGCAGCTCCAGTTCTAGTGCAAGGAGAATTGGAATACGAAGTAAAAAAGGTGCTGGATTCAAAATTTAGAGATCGTAATCTCTGCTATCTAATATCATGGAAAGTTTATGGCCCAGAGAGCAACTCATAGGTCTCCGCATCTGATATTTATGCTCCACGACTAGTGAGGCGTTTTCATCACCTAAATCCAAACAAACCAGGCCCTAGAGCGCGTTTGGGAGGGGGGAGTACTGTCAACATCAGGACAGTGCGCGCTCTACGGGCAACGTAAATGCAAAAACCCAGTTCTTATGCAGGGTCATAATTCATGCATTGTGTTTCTATGCAGTATGTTAACCTTTTGCATTGCAGAACTTTTACCTTGAAAAGCCATTAATGCTGTTTGTAATGTATTGTTCATTTGCAAGGCTTTGCTGCAGGCTTACAGGGTGTGGTTAGGGAGTGGTTCCTATTCTAAGCCACCCAAAGGTAGGTAGCCCATTGGATACTACCAGGTACTCCCCTTAACGCCCCCTAAATGTAGTATTCAGGTGGCATCCCAGGACCTGACCTTCAGATTCATCGGACGAAAGAAGACCAGGACAAAGAAGGCATCCCTGCATGAAAACTGAAGCCCTGCTGCAGTGAGGAAAAAGGTGCCTAACTGCTCCCAAGGCTCGACAGTCACTGCTGTGGGGCTGCAATGGACCCGGAAGGACTCTACAAAACTCCAGAGCAACTCCAGCCTTCTAAAAATCACCGTGGACCTCCCTTGGAGTAACTGTATCAATCCCTTGCTTCTCCCGTCGGAACTAGGAGCCACCCAAACTTCTCCTGATGCACACCTGGACCAGTCAACAAACTTGATTGGAATCCAGCAAACACCAATCCCGCTAAGTCCAGTTCAGTTTAGCAACTAGCTGCTGCCTGAAGGCCTCGACGCAGTAGCCAGATCTAAAGAGTTGCACCAGCTCTCCAGGACCAGATCTACCTCCCTACCAAGTTGGGAGCCCCTGCGACCTTCCTGCGCTGAATTGCAGCATTGCCTGAGGTACCAGACTCCTGTGCTGAATTGCAAAAACCAAGGGGCATATTGAAGAGTCCCTAGCGCCTCCTTGCTCCACATTAGCGTATTTTTTTTTTCCGCTAATGTGGCCCAATGAGGCCAATATCCCAGCGCCATATTTAGAAAGTGGAGCAATGCATGCATTGCGCCACTTTATAACCCCTTGTGCTACATTATGCCTGTGCTAGGCATAATCATTGTAAAAGGGGCGTTCTCCCGTTAGGAGTGCTGGTGCAAAGAAATCTAATAATTGTTTTCAGCACTTTTAACGCCTGCTCAAAGCAGGCGTTAAAAGGAGGCACACCATTGATTGACTTACCTCTAAGTCGAGCTTGTGCTGCGTCTCTCCAAGTGGTCCCCTTCTTCTTCACTCACAGCTCCCAAGTTTATTCAGCTGCTGCTCCCGCTGGAACTGGGAGACACCCAAACGTCTCCTGCTGCACACTTGGACCTGTCCAAAAACTTGACTGGAATCCAGAAGGCGAACACTGTAGGAGCATTGCACAAATTGTTATGCATTTTTATGTTTTCTCCCATTGACTTTAATTATGCGTAATTCCGCATAAAAGCCATATATTTTCTGATATGAAAATTCATATCTTGAACAGCACTGGACTTGAAATAAAGTTCATGGTCTAAAACACTTATATAAAAATCAGTAGGATTTTTGTAAAAATTAGCCTCAAGTTATTCTTTTAGTGAGTGTCTCATTCATTGATACTGTGTGCACAACAAAGCCCGTATTTATACTTTTTTAGCGCCGCATTTGCGTCACTTTTTGACGCAAAAGCGGCGCAAACTTGCAAAATACAATTGCATTTTGTAACTTTGCGCCGTTTTTGCGTCAAAAAGCGGCGCAAATGCGGCGCTAAAAAAGTATAAATACGGGCCCAAATGTTTAGCTTAACTCTTGGATTAACCTAATTGCTACACTACCACAAAAATAGAGCATTGGGCTTTCTATGTTTACCTCTGTTTAACTAGGTGGGGCTGCCTAGACTCTCTGCACTATGCACGTCATTTTTGTACACTATATAAAGAGCCAGCCTCCTACACCAAGTGCGGATCATCCGCACCCCAAACATACGCTCCTCACCCAGCTTGTAGAATCTGCACTCGGGGTGTAGAATCTGCACTTGGGTGGGTAACCAAGTCAAACAAGAGTGACATATGCAAACATGTGTAGGAAGGGCAGGAAATCAAAAGGAGGAAGAGAAGGGTTTGTAGATACACAATACACTACATTACTTCCTAGCGCAGTTTGACCCTTTGCATTATGGTACATGCGATCAACATATATCACTTACATCAAAGTAGACTGCAGTTTATCACCAAAGTAGGTGCAGGTAGTGATGTCTATCCCTGGACACATAGGTCCAGGTACACCAAGGGCAAGGGACCAGAGCAGGACTGGGAACCCATAGTAGCACCGCAAGTAAGTCAGGCCAGCCCCCAAATAGTGACAGAAAACACAAGTGTGTGGATCATGCAGCATTGCTGCTTTGTTACTTGGGGCAGATATTGCAGCACCAGTTCTGAAGCAACACACAGTAACAACACCAACCCTTCAACTCACTGGGGAAATGCCCAATGACCTCCATGGCCAGTCTGGCTCTTCAACCCCCCTAAGCACTAGTGGCAGGCCCCTCAGTCATTTCACTTGGGCAGATTCTCCACAATGAGATTTCCAAGTGCGAGGGCCCATTGTGACTCAGGCTCATATATGTGTTTTGGGATTTCGTCCAACATCAGTAGTGAGCAGCACTCCAAACCACCCTCAATATATGAAGAGGCTCACATCCGTTTTATGGTCATTCAGAGTCAGCCTCACCTCCTTGCAGGATCCTCTTACATCTGGCTCCACTGTTAAACCAACCTCACCCAACATGGCTCAAGGACCTATGGACGAGACACCCACACAGTCAGTGATACTGATGTGGACTGTAGGAAAGTACCATCTTGCCTGGCATGTTACCCCCATTTTTCACTGTATATATGTTGTTTTAGTTGTATGTGTCACTCGGACCCTGCAAGCCAGGGCCCCAGTGCTCATAAGTGTGCCTGACTGTGTTACCTGTGTTATGACTAACTGTCTCACTGAGGCTCTGCTATCCAGAACCTCAGTGGTTATGCTCTCTCATTTCTTTCAAATTGTCACTAACAGGCTAGTGACCAATTTTACCAGTTTACATTGGCTTACTGGAACACCCTTATAATTCCCTAGTATATGGTACTGAGGTACCCAGGGTATTGGGGTTCCAGTAGATCCCTATGGGCTGCAGCATTTCTTTTGTCACCCATAGGGAGCTCTGACAAATACTACACAGGCCTACCACTGCAGCCTGAGTGAAATAATGCACACATTATTTCACAGCCATTTTTCACTGCACTTAAGTAACTTATAAGTCAACTATATGTCTAACCTTTACCTGGTAAAGGTTAGGTGCAAAGTTACTTAGTGTGTGGGCACCCTGGCACTAGCCAAGGTGCCCCCAAATTGTTCAGGGCAAATTCCCCGACTTTGTGAGTGCGGGGACACCATTACATGCGTGCACTACACATAGGTCACTACCTATGTGTAGCTTCACAATGGTAACTCCGAATATGGCCATGTAACACGTCTATGATCATGGAATTGCCCCCTCTATGCCATCCTAGCATAGTTGGCACAATCCCATGATCCCAGTGGTCTGTAGCACAGACCCTGGTACTGCCAAAACTGCCTTTTCAGGGGTTTCACTGCAGCTGCTGCTGCTGCCAACCCCTCAGACAGATTTCAGCCCTCCTGGGGTCCAGCCAGGCCTGGCCCAGGATGGCAGAACAAAGGACTTCCTCAGAGAGAGGGTGTTACACCCTCTCCCTTTGGAAAATGGTGTGAAGGCAGGGGAGGAGTAGCCTCCCCCAGCCTCTGGAAATGCTTTCATGGGCACAGATGTGCCCATTTCTGCATAAGCCAGTCTACACCGGTTCAGGGACCCCACAGCCCTGCTTAGGCACGAAACTGGACAAAGGAAAGGGGAGTGACCACTCCCCTGACCTGCACCTCCCCTGGGAGGTGCCCAGAGCTCCTCCAGTGTGCTCCAGACCTCTGCCATCTTGGAAACAGAGGTGCTGCTGGCACACTGGACTGCTCTGAGTGGCCAGGGCCAGCAGGTGACGTCAGAGACTCCTTCTGATAGGCTCCTCCAGGTGTTGCTAGCCTATCCTCTCTCCTAAGTAGCCAAACCTCCTTTTCTGGCTATTTAGGGTCTCTACTTTGGGGAATTCTTTAGATAACGAATGCAAGAGCTCATCAGAGTTCCTCTGCATCTCTCTCTTCACCTTCTGCCAAGGAATCGACTGCTGACAGCGCTGGAAGCCTGCAAAACTGCAACAAAGTAGCTAAGACGACTACTGCGACCTAGTAACGCTGATCCTGCCGCCTTCTCGACTGTTTTCCTGGTGGTGCATCCTGTGGGGGTAGTCTGCCTCCTCTCTGCATCAGAAGCTGTGAAGAAATCTCCCGTGGGTCGAAGGAATCGTCCCCCTGCAACAGCAGGCACCAAAGAACTGCATCACCGGTCCCTTGGGTCTCCTCTCAGCACGACGAGTGAGGTCCCTCGAATCCAGCAACTGTGTCCAAGTGACCCCCACAGTCCAGTGACTCTTCAGTCCAAGTTTGGTGGAGGTAAGTCCTTGCCTCCCCATGCCAGACTGCATTGCTGGGAACCGCGACTTTTGCAGCTACTCCGGCCTCTGTGCACTTCCGGCAGAAATCCTTTGTGCACAGCCAAGCATGGGTCCACGGCACTCTAACCTGCATTGCACGACTTTCTAAGTTGGTCTCCGGCGACGTGGGACTCCTTTGTGCAACTTCGGGTGAGCACCATTTCACTCTTCTTTGTAGTGCCTGTTCTGGCACTTCTGCGGGTGCTGCCTGCTTCTGAGAGAGCTCTTTGTCTTGCTCGACGCCCCCTCTGTCCCCGGACGCAATTGGCGATATCCTGGTCCATCCTGGGCCACAGCAGCATCCAAAAACGCTAACAACACGACTTGCAGCTAGCAAGGCTTGTTGGCGTTCTTTCGGCGGGAAAACACTTCTGCACGACTCTCCACAGCGTGGGGGATCCATCCTCCAAAGGGGAAGTCTCTAGCCCTTGTCGTTCCTGCAGAATCCTCAGCTTCTTCTGTCCAGTAGAAGCTTCTTTGCACCCACAGCTGGCATTTCCTGGGCATCTGCCCATCTCCGACTTGCTTGTGACTTTTGGACTTGGTCCCCTTGTTCCACAGGTACCCTCGACTGGAAATCCATCATTGTTGCATTGCTGGTTTATGTCATTCCTGCAGAATTCCCCTATCACGACTTCTATGTCCTTTGGGGAACTTTAGTGCACTTTGCACTCACTTTTCAGGGTCTTGGGGTAGGGTATTTTTCTAACCCTTACTATTTTCTAATAGTCCCAGCGACCCTCTACAAGGTCACATAGGTTTGGGGTCCATTCGTGGTTCGCATTCCACTTTTGGAGTATATGGTTTGTGTTGCCCCTATCCCTATGTGTCCCCATTGCATCCTATTGTAACTATACATTGTTTGCACTGTTTTCTAAGACTATACTGCATATTTTTGGTATTGTGTACATATATCTTGTATATATTTGCTATCCTCATACTGAGGGTACTCACTGAGATACTTTTGGCATATTGTCATAAAAATAAAGTACCTTTATTTTTAGTATATCTGTGTATTGTGTTTTCTTATGATATTGTGCATATGACACTAGTAGTACTGTAGTGGCTTCACATGTCTCCTAGTTCAGCCTAAGCTGCTCTGCTAAGCTACCATTATCTATCAGCCTAAGCTGCTAGACACCCTATACACTAATAAGGGATAACTGGGCCTGGTGCAAAGTGTAAGTACCCCTTGGTACTCACTACAAGCCAGTCCAGCCTCCTACATGGACATACACACTTACCTGAAACAAGATCACCAAAGACCAGCTAATCAACACCCTCAACAATCCTCCCCCTTCAGACGACCTCAACACCAACACAGCTGCCCAGGACTTCATCAACTGGATCCCAGACTGCGCCAAAACCTTAGCCCCCATCAATAAACCCTCCAACAGACGCTCATCTAAGAAAGCCAACTGGTTCACCACAGCCCTCAAGGAGTCCAAACAAAACTGCAGATGCCTTGAAAGGATATAGCGCACCAAAAAGACCCCCACCAACCACAAAGCCTTCAGAAAAGCCTTAAGCACCCACCACCAACTCATCAGGACCACCAAGAGAAACGCCCTCAAGGTACGCATCAACAACAACGCACACAACAGCAAAGAACTCTTCACTAATATCAGCGAACTGACCAACCCCAGAACAAACTCTACGGACATCCTCCCATCACAAGAACTCTGCAACAACCTCTCCACCCACTTCCACCACAAGATAACAGACATCTACAACAGTTTTCTGATACAGGACCAACCCACGGCCAACACGGTCATAGCCTCCATGGAATCTCCACCAAACCCCCGCCACCTAATCTGCTGGCCCAACATCTCCGACGAGGAAACCCTCAACAACATGAACTCCATCCACTCCAGCTCTCCCTCTGATTCCTGCACCACCACATCTTCAACAAAGCGAGTAGCACCATTGCACCCAAGCTCTGGCACTTCATCAACTGCTCCTTCGAAACCGCCACCTTCCCAGAAATCTGGAAACACGCCAAAAACAAGCCCTTAGTGAAGAAACCAACCGCAGACCCAGATGACCTCAAGAACTTCTGGCCCATCTTTCTACTCCCCTTCCCAGCCAAGGTCATCAAAAAGGCTGTCAACAGACAACTCACCAAACACATAGAACTCTACAACATCCTTGACCCTTTCTCAGTCTGTCTTCCGGAGCAACCACAGCACAAAGACCGCCCTTCTCGCTGCCACAGACAACATTCGCATCCACCTAGATAGGGGTGAGGGCTCTAATCCTCCTTGACCTGTCCGCCGCCTTCTACACCATTTCCCACCGCACTCTACTGACTGGTCTCCACAAAGCTGGCATCCGAGACAAAGCTCTAGAATGGATCACTTCCTTCCTCTCCGACAGAACTCAAAAGTCTGACTCCCCCCCTTCTACTCAGAGTCCACCAAGATCATCTGCGGTGTCCCGCAAGGCTCCTCTCTGAGCCCCACTCTCTCCAACCTCTACATGGCCCCCCTAGCTACCATCGCCAGACACCACGCACTCAACATCGTCTCATATGCCGACGACACACAGCTAATTATCTCCCTCACCAACGACCCGCACACAGCCAAAGCCAACTTCCACAACCGAATGAAGGCAGTCGCATATTTTGCCCTAATTCCCCCAATCTTCTTTTGAATTAGAGTTTTTGTAGTGGAAGTTTCTCCTCCTTTTTATGATGATGACAGGTGAGCATTGTAAGACCTTTTTAGGGCACTTGCGCATGCGTTTCGCTTGCGTGACGCTTTAGGAGTTAGAAAAGGGCTCGAAACCCCGTCCACGTCACGTCAGTGTATTTCATTGGTTCGTGGGCTTGCCTGTTAAAATAGGCTTGCCTTCATTAGTGGAAGCACACATACGTCATGCCTTTTCCAGTGGTTAGCCATCCTTGAGCTCAGCGACCAAGTACTGAAAACATGCGAGGCTCGCTGTTTTCCGTCCGGTTTGTGGGCTACTTTTTATCTTTATTTGCAGCGCGATCTCGCTTGGCAGAAGTCAAGCGCGTTGCATAACATCGACCCTGTTACATAGTTAATTGCACTTTTGCCAGTTACGTAGATAATTGCACTTTTGTCAATATGTTTAATTACGAGTGAACTGTAGCAGCGCGATCGCACTGTTTTTTTCCTTTCAATGTGGCAAGAAAAGTCCGGTAGGGAGTTTATAACTGCTAATAGCTGTAAGTCGGAGAAATGCGAGACCCTAGTGCATTGCAAATGCTTGTTTAATTTCATGTACTCTTCTTGTCTACATTCTGAATGCCCCCCTCTCTTGGATCGTTTGTCAGATGAATCCTGAAAGGAATGAGAAGGGTGTGTATCAGTATACTGATACCTACCAGGCTGTTTTAAGATATCACAGTAATGTAAATTACTGGATGAAGGAGAGCTGCCTCAAGCTAAATATTGAAAAAACAGATATCCTCATCATCGGCAACAACCCCTCAGCATGGGACTTCTTCTGGTGGCACACAGGTCTTGGAAGCACTCTGGCCCCCACCGACCATGCCGGCAACCCCAGACTCATCACTCTCAATGAACAGTCTCCTCCGCCTGTTTCAACACCATGCGCATGCTTCGGAAGATCTTCAAATGGATCCCTACTGAAACCAAAAGAACAGTCACCCAGGCCCTCATCAGCAGCCAATTGGACTACGACAATGCACTCTATGCCAGAGCCACCACCAAGGTACTAAAAAGACTACAATGCATACAGAACGCCTCTGCCCATCTCATCAACAATGCCCCCAAATACAGCCACACCTCTGCCCAACAGAGAGACCTGCACTGGCTCCCAATAGACAAGAGATTTACATTCAAACTTCTCACGCAAGCTTACAAAGCCCTCCACAACACCAAACCAGGATGCCTCAACCAGGGACTCCACTTCTAGATGCCCACAAGGCACCTCCGCTCCGCTGACCTCGCCCTCGCCACCATCCCATGAATCCGGAAGGCCACAGCAGGAGGAAGGTACTTCTCCCACCACGCCACCAAGACCTGGAACTCTCTCCCGATCGACCTCAGAAGATCTCCCACGCTTTCCAAATTCAGAAAGGACTTCAAAACTTGGCTCTTCACCTGATTGACCTTCACTTACTGCATCCCCCCCGAGCGCCTTGAGACCCTAATGGGTGATTAGCCGCGCTCTACAAGTATTAATTGGTTGATTGATTGACTGAGAGGTTGTTTTTCTGGGTAGTCCCAGCATTGTGTGGGCCCAGGGAAACGTATGTATGTTGGTGTCCACATTGATGACTGGGGCCTGAGTATATATGGCACACATGTTCTATGTTTGCACCACCAAGGAGCTCTAAAAAGGTACAGAGTGGGAAAGTGTGCCCCATTACATTGAAAGGAGTTCCACCGGGGCAGCTGAACACTTGCACTGCTCTGGGTGCAGCACAGTCAGGTGTTAAAATAAGCTGTCTTGCAGCAGCTGCTCCGTGTAGCACTGTGGAGACAACAACCTGCATGCCACATTTGAGGGGGATTAGAGATGCCCTTGCAGGCAGGTGCAGTGGATGACTAGACCCACCTGCATAGGTATGTCTGTGAGGTCTATAGGGGGCTCACACGAGGGTATGCACTGACAGTGGGCCACCCTTTATGTGGTGCACTGTATTTGCACCTCCTGACAGCTTCAATGCCTCTGTACCCGCATCTAATTTGAGGTGTGGCTGCAGTGGCAAAGGGATTCCATCATCAACACAGGGCTACTCCCATATTCTAATGAGTGGACACCCACTGGTGCTTGTGCAGGCACTACGGGGGTCATTACAACCCTGGCAGTCTTTGACCGCCAGGGCTGTTTTGTCGGAAGCACCGCCAACAGGCTGGCGGTGCTTCCTTGGGAATACGACTGAGGCAGAAGCGCCGCAGTCGCACCGCCGGGACCGGCGGTTTCCCGCCACTTTTGTCCCAGCGGTATAAATCCCCCAGGGCAGCGCTGCTTGCAGTGCTGCCCAGGGGATTACGAGCCCCCCTCCTGCCAGCCTATTCATGGTGGTTTGAACCGCCATGAAAAGGCTGGTGGAAAGGGGAGTCGCCACTGGCATGGGCACTGCAGGGGCCCCCTGCCACGGCCCCATGGATCTTTTCACTGTCTGCATAGCAGACAATAAAAAGCGTGACGGGTGCAACTGCACCCGTCGCACAGCCGCAACACCGCCAGCACCATTTGGAGCCGGCTCCCGTGTTGCGGCCAAGATCCCCGCTGGGCCGGCGGGCGGAAACCAGGTTTCCACCTGCCGGCCCAGCGGGGATCTCATTATAGACCCCACGGGAGTGCAGCCGCATTGGTGGCCGCCCGGCGGTTCAACCTTGGCGGGCGGCCTCTGCCGCCGCTAAGGTTGTAATGAGGGCCTCTATGTCCACCAGCACCATTCAAGCATCTGCTGCCCTTTCTGTACTACAGATGTTCCTTGGGGGTGCACAGAGTTTGGGCACATTCACAGTGCATACTTGGGGCACTTTGTAGAATACGGCCAATAGAGTTTACTCTCTGCGTGCTTCAGGGCAGTGTGTCTTTTTAAATGCAATAGTCTTGTACCTTTGGAGCAGGGTGAATATTAGAATAACATTACTTGCCCAGATACTGGCAACCACTTCATGTCATATGTCTCACAAGGTGCCTGTTGAGTTGACAGAAGACAGTGAGGTCATCATAGGGGTAGATGAGTCCTGCATGCGTGATGCATTCTCCATTACACACAATACAAAATGGCTATACATTAGGTGTTAGTTTGATTCATGAGAAAGACCGTTTGTGATCACGGAACCCTGCCAAATTTCGCAGGTCCATTCATGATGTGTTGATCCAGGCCAGATTGTCAAGATTAATTCTGGGTTTTGTAGTCTATGACACTCCAAAGTGAAAAAGGAACAAAAATCCCAATCTCCATTATAATTAAGCACAGGCCTGAAGTGGCACATCCCATGAGCAGCTGCCAAACATGGCAGCTATGAGCATGGACTATCCATGTCTCTACAGGAGTCCATTTGTTCCATGGTGTACCTATATCAGACATGTGGCCACGCCGCCACATGATTTGCCACACACACACATACACGGGGCCTGGTTCTCAAAGTTCCTCCTCCCCTGTGGGTGAGCCACTGCATTGTGGGCAGAATCACTACACTGTCCAATCTCATAGTAGGAATTTCCCCTTGGGTACAGGCATCTCCTTCGCCCCAGGCACCTCAGCCCCTGCCCCAGTCAGCCATGCTGCCCTCAGTGAGGAGGCGATTGACCTCCTGAGATCCCTCACTGTTGGGCAGTCTACCATTGTGAATGCCATCCAGGGTGTTGAGAGGCATTTCCAACAAACAAATGCATACCTGGAGGGCATTCTTTCTGGCCAGGCAGCCCAACAGAGAGCATTTCAGGCTCTGGCCTCAGCACTGATGTCAGCCACTGTCCCTGTGTCCAGCCTCCCCCCTCCAACCTCCTCCACCCAGACCCAATCCCCTGTACCTCGGCCTATCCCAAGCACACCTTCAGACCAGCATGCACACACATCAACACACAAGAGTGGCTAAGGCAAACATAAGCACCACACATCCCACAGGCACTCACACAAGCACCATACCCATGCACACTTACCAACTTCCACTTCCTCCACTGTGTCCCCCTCCTCCACGTCTCCCTCCTCCCTCCCAGTCTCGTCTCCACTCACACCTGCATGCACAACATCCTCAGCCACTACCTCCATCATCAGCACGCCCATCACCACACACCGCTCACGTGCAATCACCACCCCACTACCATTCACACATCCCCAGTGTCCTCTCCCAGTGTGTCTGTGAGCCCTATTCCCAAAGTACACAAACGCAGGCACACACCCACCCAACAGCCATCCACCTCACAACAGCCTCCAGCCCACGCACCTTCACCCAAATTCAGCAGACTTACACCTCCTACAACCACTACCTTTTCCTCCACTCCCAAAGCCCCTCCATCTACCCGTCCCAGTGTGTCTAAAAAATGTTTCATGGCAACCCTTGACCTCTTCCCTACACCTCCCCCCCCTGTCCTTCACCTAGGGCCAGGCTTTCCAGGTCCCAGCCCAGCACCTCAGCCACCACATCCCCAGGCACAGTGGTGCCAGCAACTGCGGGGTCGTCAAGTGTGCCAACCATCAGGGCTGCCAGTGTGCCACGTAACGAGGGCAAGGACATTTCGCCACCTGCCAAGGTGAAAAAGGTGCCCACATCCCGGAGGGAGAAGCCGAAACTACCAGCCACCAAGGGCTCAGCGAAAACAAAAGGGGATAGTGGCAAGACAACTGCGCCACCATCAAAGGTGGGGAAGGGCCAAAAACAGAAGGGCAGGTCAGGAAAGGGCATGGTGGCATCGACTGAGGGACCAGTGTCACACCTTCTGTCCACGTCCATGCCAACCTGTACGGTGGCGAATACCGCTAGCTGCATCCCCCCTGCACTGCCACCTGCACCACCTCCAGCACGTCTACAGCCGCTGCGACAGTCCCCAGCCTCTTCCCCGGTGGGCAGCTGTCCGAGGCTGCAGGAGACATCCTGCTTTTTCCCTCAGCAGGTGCTGACCCATGCACCGCCGCCACCCCCGCCACCACATACCCCGCCACCAGCTCCGCCCCCACAGAGACTGCTGCAAGCCCCGCCGCCACAAACACCGCCGCAAGCACCGGCAGCGCGACGTCCTCGGACAGTGGCATACCGCCGACATGCCTACCATCCCCAGTGGTTAGTCGTCCGAGGCTGGAGGAGAGTTCCAGGACCCTGGGCAGCTTCCATGAAACATTACTGTCATCATGGTTGGCACCTGCAGGTGGAAGGCGAAGCCGCAGCAGTGTGGGGTATGTCGCTGCCTCCATGGCGTATCATGCTACCTGTACCTCGCCAATGTCGTGCCACGCAAACCCAGTTTAGTGAATTGTACCGGCCACACTGCACGTGGAGCACTCTGGGCACCATGCCCCCTCCAGAACCAGAGGAGTATCACATCCACTACCTCAGTCCTTGGCAGGATGAAGCACTCTGGGCACCAGGCCCCCTCCAGAACCAGTGGAGACTGTTATACACTTGAGAGACTGTGGCTTTGCACTCCCCAGGATAAAGCAATGGGCAAACCACCTACTTGAGAGACTGTCGCTTTGCACTCCCCAGGATAAAGCAGTGGGCGAACCACCCACTTGAGAGACTGTGGCTTTGCACTCCCCAGGATAAAGCAGTGGGCAAACCACCCACTTGAGAGACTTGAGAGACGGCGGCTCTGCAGGATAAAGCAGTGGGCAAACCACCCACTTGAGAGAATTGAGAGACTGTGGCTTTGCACTCCCCAAGATAAAGCAGTGGGCAAACCACCCACTTGAGAGACTTGAGAGACTGTGGCTTTGCACTCCCCAGGATAAAGCAGTGGGCAAACCACCCACTGGAGAGACTTGAGTGACTGTGGCTTTGCACTCCCCAGGATACAGCAATGGGCATGGAGCCCCCTCGTGCAGCAGTGGTGTCATGCATTCATCTGGCTGAGATGCCCCCCCTCCCCCTCCCCCTGAGGTGCCTGTTTCATTTCGATCTGATGCCCCTGCAGTGTTCTCTCTGTTTACAGTCAGGTATCCAGTGTTGGCTTCCCCCATGCATTTGCGGCCCAGTGGTCCACAGACAATGATTGGTGCACTATCCGGACTTGTGTATTTGGTGTACATAATTGTATATACTGGATTTTGAACTTTCATAATGAGATTTCACATGATTACATTCGTTCAAATCATTTCCTTTTGTCCTTGCGTTCTTCCACGGGGTGGGGGGAGTGTATATGTAATGTTGCTGCATGTATTTGTGTGTATAGTGTTGTGGGTGAGGGTGGGGGTGGGGGTGTTGCGTGTTGCGTGTGTGTGTCACTCTCTTTTCCCTCCCCCTCCCCTGTGTTGTAGGTGCAGTACTCACCCTGGTCGTCGCTGCCGTCTTTGGTGCTCCTGATAGAAGAGAAGGAAGACCAGCATTGGCAGTATCTGCAATTCGGGCTCCATGGCGTCCTGGTTCCTCGTGGGGTGTGGAGAGGTGAGTGTTTTCCCTTCTGTGTACTGTTTACGCTGTGTTTTTGTTCCCGTTTGTTCCCCCCCGGAAAAGGTGGCGGATAGGTGTGTTGAAATACAGTGGGCGGTACTTTGTCTTCTGCCTGTCTGTTGGCGGTTACCGCCGCGGTGTTTGTTGCTACCACCGTGGTGGTCGGAGTGTTAAAGTGGCTGTCTGTGTTGGTGGTTTCCGCGATGGTCGTGATTCCATTTTTTTTTTGCCGGACTGTTTGCGGTATTACCGCCGCTTTAACACCGACCGCCAGGGTTGTAATGAGGGCCTTAGTTTCCTACTTGGCAAACTTTAACCGGCTGATAGCAGAGACATCCTGGCCTGAAGAAAAACAAGCAGCCCTGTTCTACCAAGGACTCAAAGACGATTTAAAAGACATTCTTGCCCAGATCGATTCTCAACCTACAGATTGTCAAGATCTGATAAACCTTGTTTTGAGAATTGACCATCGTCTTGCAGAACAACAGGGAACACGTAAAAAGACTGAGAAATATTCCTGGCGTGTTCATGAACATAGAGAATCAAGAGTTCAGAAAGAGAAGAATCATGAAACAATGGAAATTGGAACTATCAGGCGGCCTTTGACAAAAGAAGAAAAAGACCTACGTAGAAAGAACGGACAATGTCTTTATTGTGGGCGCAAGGGCCACTTCACCAAAGAGTGTCCGATCAAACAAAAAAGCAAACAAGGTCCCATCAAGAAAATTGCAGCAAATGTACAAATCAAACTACAAAACTAGATCACCCAAGATGTAAAAAAGGGTTACTCTTGGGTGTCAATATGGACCCTTCACAGTCAAGGCATCTCAAGTTAGATATCGAAGAACAAGTAAAGAAAAATAACTATCTCAAGAAAGCCTTAGTAGATTCTGGGGCTACTGGTAACTTTGTTGATGCACAATTGGTTCAAACATGGGGGATCCCATGCATCAAGAAGAAAACACCAGAAATAGTACAAGCCGTAGATGGAAAACTCTTAACTGGCGGCCCAGTGACTCTTCAAACCGTCCCCTTGTCGGTGACCTGTAATAGGGGGAATCAGGATACCAAGCATGAAGAAAAAATCATCTTTGATGTCATCCATGCTCCACAGTATGGCATTATCCTTGGACTACCGTGGTTGACTTATCATAACCCTGAAATAAACTGGTCAGAACTGAAAGTTGTGTTCTCCTCCATCTTGAGTAATGAAAAATGTCTTAAGACATATAAAGTCACAAATCTTTGCAAATCTCACATATCCACAGCTGCTGAAAAAGTTGTAATGCTGCCCTGGCAGTACTCATTCTATGTAGACGTATTTGATGAAAGAGAAGCAGAGACCTTGCCACCTCACAGACCTTATGATTGTCAAATTGATCTAACTCCTGGTGTTCTCCATAGTTGTCGTGTGTACGCCCTGTCAGAACACGAGAATCAACACCTGAGAAAATACTTAGATTAATTTCTAGCTAATGGCTTAATTCGCCTTTCCAAGTCTCCTGCAGCTTCTCCTCTTTTTTTTCTCCCCAATGCTAATGGGGATCTTCGAACCTGTACAGACTATAGAGGATTGAACAAAATCACAGTCAAGAACAAATACCCATTACCTCTGATTCCTGTCTTGTTGGATCAAGTAAAAAAATCAAAGATCTACACTAAGTTAGACCTAAGAGGTGCTTACCATTTAGTCAGAATGAGAGAGGGCGATGAATGGAAAACTGCCTTTAAAACCCGATATGGTCTGTTTGAATACACAGTCATGCCCTTTGGACTTTGTAACGCTCCAGCAGCATTTCAATTCTTTCTGAATTACATCCTTAGAGAGTATCTAGATCTATTTGCAATAGTTCATAGCGATGATATTTTAATCTATTCTGACAACGAAGTCAACCATGTACAACATGTCAAGAAGATTCTCGCAGCCCTTAAAAAACATCATCTATATTGCAAATTAACCAAATCTGAATTTCATGTTACCACCGTTGAGTTTTTAGGGGTCATCCTTACCCCTCAAGGTATGGTCATGGCAGAAAGAAAAGTAGAAGCAGTAGCTGATTGGACCACTCGAAAGACTGTTCGAGATGTGCAGTGTTTCCCAGGTTTTGCAAGCTTCTATCGCAGGTTCATAAATCATTTCTCTCAGACAGTGGCGCCAATCACTAAGTTGTTAGGAAAGAAAGAAACATTCACATGGTCTCCAGAAGCTGACAGAGCTTTTTAAACCTTAAAGGAAGCTTTCTCCACTGCCCCAGTCTCGACTAACCCCGACGTTGAGAGTCCATTCATAGTGGAAGCAGATGCTTCATATGTGGCAATTGGTGCAGTATTATCGCAACGTAGTAAAGATACTGGTCAACTACATCCTGTAGCTTACATGTCTCGAAAACTGAAAGAAGCTGAACAAAATGATGTCATTGCTGAGAAAGAGCTTCTGGCAATCCGTGATGCCTTCAAAGAATGGAGACACCATTTGTTAGGCGCCAAGTATACTATCACAGTATACACAGATCATCGTAATCTCCAGTTCATGAGTTCAGCTAGACTTTTGACTCCTCGGTAATTACGATGGATGTTGTTTTTTGCCAAGTTTGATTTTGTGGTAACCTTCCGTCCAGGTAAAGATAATCGCAAAGCGGATGCTTTGTCCCGACAAGAATCTACCATGTTACCCGCAATCCAGCCTCCCAGAGCTATCATTGCTCCAGACAAGGTCCTCTGCATCATCAAAACCAAAGTTTTTTTTGAAGAAATCCTTAATTCCTTCACCATTGAAAAATGGCAGACATGGGCTCAAGCAGATTCCAGAAGATCAATCAAACAAGGTCTACCTTTTCACGATGCACGTTTATTTGTTCCAACTTCCAAGTTGCGCAAGTTAGTGTTTCATTTGTTGCATGTTATACCTACGGCAGGTCATCCAGGTATTCCTAAAACTCTTGAATTAATCCAACGCTACTTTTGGTGGCCTACTTTGACAAAAGATGTCAAGCAAATGGTAGCTAACTGTGAAGTTTGTGCTCGCATCAAGACAAGTCATTCAAAACCGAAAGGATTGTTACATCCTCTCCCAACTCCACTTCGACCTTGGGAGCACATCTCATTAGACTTTATTACATGTCTACTAGTTGTTCAACATCACTCAGTAATCCTTGTGGTGGTAGATAGTCTCACTAAATATGCACATTTTATTGCTTGCAAGAAATTGCCCACCTCCAGTGAACTGGCAACAATCCTTTTAAATCGAGTGGTCCGTTATCACGGATTACCAAAAATGAATCTCCCCGATCGAGGATCACAATTTGCCTCCAACTTCTGGAAATCGTGGTGCAAAACGCTTCAAGTCACATCTACACTGTCTTCCAGTCCTCATCCTCAAATGGATGGCCAAACTGAGAGACTAAATCAGACATTGAAACAATATCTGCGTGCTTACGCTGAGAAAGCACTTCATTCTTGAACATCAATACTTCGGTCAACTGAACTAGCATACAATAACTCGTATCATACTTCCACTGGTGTCACACCCTTTTTTGGTCTATTTGGCTATCACCCTGATACCTTGCCAATAACGATTCCTCAAGAAAGTTCTCTTACACCAGCTGGGTCCAAGACAATTCAACAACTCCATTGAACCTAGAATCAAATACAACAATATCTAGATAAAGCTAAACAAACATATAAAAAGCACTATGACAAGAAACATTGTGAAGGACCCAAATACAAGCCAGGAGATAGAGTGTGGCTTTCCACAAGCCATATTGATTTCAAGAAAAAACATATGTTTAATCCCAAATTCATAGGTCCTTACACTGTCCTTCAGCAAATCAATCCAGTGACCTATAAACTGCAGTAACCAAGATCACTTCGTATCCATCCAGTGTTTCATTCTTCTCTCCTGAAAAGAGCTGTCCAAAAAGTCCGCTCCCAAGCAGCTCCAGTTCTAGTGCAAGGAGAATTGGAATACGAAGTAAAAAAGGTGCTGGATTCAAAATTTAGAGATCGTAATCTCTGGTATCTAATATCATGGAAAGTTTATGGCCCAGAGAGCAACTCATAGGTCTCCGCATCTGATATTTATGCTCCACGACTAGTGAGGCGTTTTCATCACCTAAATCCAAACAAACCAGGCCCTAGAGCGCGTTTGGGAGGGGGGAGTACTGTCAACATCAGGACAGTGCGCGCTCTACGGGCAACGTAAATGCAAAAACCCAGTTCTTATGCAGGGTCATAATTCATGCATTGTGTTTCTATGCAGTATGTTAACCTTTTGCATTGCAGAACTTTTACCTTGAAAAGCCATTAATGCTGTTTGTAATGTATTGTTCATTTGCAAGGCTTTGCTGCAGGCTTACAGGGTGTGGTTAGGGAGTGGTTCCTATTCTAAGACTTTCTAGAAGCATGTCCGGCAGCATGGCTGGGTGTGGCTCGTGGCTGGGGCTTTGCTCTATTTAAGGGAGCCTGCCCAGCTCTTCGTGCTCACTATTCAGAGGTCCTGGTGCAGAGCAGCAGCATTTTCCTGAGCTCCCGTTCCGGAGGCCTACCTAGGCATTTCCAACCCTGCCCTCATTTCCTTGGTGATCCTCAAGCAGCGCGGTAAGGCGGAGGTCGGGTTAGGCCCCCAACTCCGTTTTCAGTGACATTCAAGTTTTGGGCCTAATTCTGAAATCGCGTGTGCGGTTGTTTTTCCTGACATTTAACCTTGGCCTTCAAGTCGGCAGTGTGCGCAATCATTTCATTGCATTTGCATAGTGATGATTGGATCGCCAACAGTGTGCGCGATTCATTCCTGGCATTAAACTCTTGGCATTCAGGTCAGCAGTGTGCGCGATCATTTCATGGCATTTGTATCGTGATGTTCAAATCGGCAACAGTGTGCGCGATTCATTCCAGGCATTAAACTCTTGGCATTCAGGTCGGCAGTGTGCCCGATCATTTCATGGCATTTGCATCTTGATGTTCAAATCGGCAACAGTGTTCTCGATTCATTCCTGACATTGAAAACCCTAGCATTCAGATCGGCAGGTTGCGCGATCATTTCATGGCTTTTGAATATTGACACTTGAATCGGCAACAGTGTGCACAATTCATTCCTTAACTCTTGAAGTACAGATCGGCAGAGTGCGCAATCATTTCTAGATCTTGAAATCTTTGATGTACAGTTTGATTATTAATGTGCATAATAATTCCTGAACAATTCAAACTTGAGACTCTTAGACAGAGTGTGACGTTGTAGTGTTATTCATGATTCTAGTACAGTTAATTCATGAAGGAAAAAACATGTGTTCTTTGATCTTTGTTATAATGTTGTGACTATTCTAAGAACCAAATGGAGAGTGTTTAATATTCAAAGTGTGAGATGTTAACTCTGGAATGCTCATATGACAGTTTGCATAATCCTTCTTGATTTCCAGGTACCCATATTTCTGAGGCCTAGTTATAGTGAAACTCTAGGTCATTCAAGTTGTCAGTATAATGTTATTTGAAAACAAAGCTTATTGAAAGTCATTGTGTTTCATCTTGCAATTGTGTAGTTTAACTCTTGCTTCCACAGGTCTCCTTCCCCGCTGTTCCCAACCCAAAACCCATTCTCCCACTTGGCCATTCATTAACTCTGTGATATAATATCTAGTGGAGTTTGGAGCTGCCAAGAGGTGGACATGTTGGGAACATGTGCAAGCCCCGAGGATCTGGTCTCCCTAACAGCCTGCATCACCCCTCAGGGGTGGCAGGCAAGTTGCCCTCTTCATTTTATTTTCATCCATGTTGGATGGTACGAAAATAGCCAATCAGGGTTAGGGTTGTGCTCCCTTCCCAAAGAAAGTGGACACTTATTGGGCGTAGCCACCCAAAGGTAGGTAGCCCATTGGATACTACCAGGTACTCCCCTTAACGCCCCCTAAATGTAGTATTCAGGTGGCATCCCAGGACCTGACCTTCAGATTCATCGGACGAAAGAAGACCAGGACAAAGAAGGCATCCCTGCATGAAAACTGAAGCCCTGCTGCAGTGAGGAAAAAGGTGCCTGTAGGAGGCTGGACTGGCTTGTAGTGAGTACCAAGGGGTACTTGCACCTTGCACCAGGCCCAGTTATCCCTTATTAGTGTATAGGGTGTCTAGCAGCTTAGGCTGATAGATAATGGTAGCTTAGCAAAGCAGCTCAGGCTGAACTAGGAGACGTGTGAAGCTACTACAGTACCACTTAGTGTCATATGCACAATATCATAAGAAAACACAATACACAGTTATACTAAAAATAAAGGTACTTTATTTTTATGACAATATGCCAAAGTATCTTAGAGTGTACCCTCAGTAAGAGGATAGGAAATATACACAAGATATATATACACAATAGCAAAAATATGCAGTATAGTCTTAGAAAACAGTGCAAACAATGTATAGTTACAATAGGATGCAATGGGGAAACATAGGGATAGGGGCAACACAAACCATATACTCCAGAAGTGGAATGCGAACCACGAATGGACCCCAAACCTATGTGACCTTGTAGAGGGTCGCTGGGACTATTAGAAAATAGTGAGAGTTAGAAAAATAACCCTCCCCAAGACCCTGAAAAGTGAGTGCAAAGTGCACCAAAGTTCCCCTAAGGACAAAATAGTCGTGTTAGAGGGAGAATGCAAGGAAAACACAAATCAGCAATGCAACAACGATGGATTCCTGTCTGAAGGTACCTGTGGAACAAGGGGACCAAGTCCAAAAGTCACAAGCAGCTCGGAGATGGGCAGATGCCCAAGAAATGCCAGCGGTTGGTGCAAAGAAGCTCTTTCTAGGCTGAAGAACTGTGAATACTGCAGGAACGACAAGGGCTAGAGACTTCCCCTTTGGAGGATGGATCCCCCACGCCTTGGAGAGTCGTGCAGAAGTGTTTTCCCGCCGGATGGACGCCAACAAGCCTTGCTACACGCAAATCATGCGTTTGGCGTTTTTGGACGCTGCTGGGGCCCAGGAGGGACCAGAAGGTCGCAAATTGGACCTGCAGAGAGAGGGGACGTCGAGCAAGACAAAGAGCCCTCACTGAAGCAGGTAGCACCCGGAGAAGTGCCAGAAACAGGCACTACGAGGATGCGTGAAACGGTGCTTGCCGAAGTTGCACAAAGGAGTCCCACGTCGCCGGAGACCAACTTAGAAAGTCGTGCAATGCAGGTTAGAGTGCCGTGGACCCAGGCTTGGCTGTGCACACAGGATTTCCGCCGGAAGTGCACAGGGGCCGGAGAAGCTTGCAAAGTCGCGGTTCCCAGCAATGCAGCCCAGCGAGGTGAGGCAAGGACTTACCTCCACCAAACTTGGGCTGAAGAGTCACTGGACTGTGGGGGTCACTTGGACGGTGTCGCTGGATTCGAGGGACCTCGCTCGTCATGCTGAGAGGAGACCCAAGGGACCGGAGATGCAGCTTTTTGGTGCCTGCGGTTGCAGGGGGAAGATTCCGTCGACCCACGGGAGATTTCTTCGGAGCTTCTGGTGCAGAGAGGAGGCAGACTACCCCCACAGCATGCACAAGCAGGAACACAGTCGAGAAGGCGGCAGGATCAGCGTTACAGAGTTGCAGTAGTCGTCTTTGCTACTATGTTGCAGGTTTGCAGGCTTCCAGCGCGGTCAGCGGTCGATTCCTTATCAGAAGGTGAAGAGGGAGATGCAGAGGAACTCGGCTGAGCTCATGCATTCGTTATCTAAAGTTTCCCCAGAGACAGAGACCCTAAATAGCCAGAAAAGAGGGTTTGGCTACCTAGGAGAGAGGAAAGGCTACTAACACCTGAAGGAGCCTATCACAAGGAGTCTCTGACGTCACCTGGTGGCACTGGCCACTCAGAGCAGTCCAGTGTGCCAGCAGCACCTCTGTTTCCAAGATGGCAGAGGTCTGGAGCACACTGGAGGAGCTCTGGACACCTCCCAGGGGAGGTGCAGGTCAGGGGAGTGGTCACTCCCCTTTCCTTTGTCCAGTTTCGCGCCAGAGCAGGGGCTAAGGGGTCCCTGAACCGGTGTAGACTGGCTTATGCAGAATTGGGCACATCTGTGCCCAACAAAGCATTTCCAGAGGCTGGGGGAGGCTACTCCTCCCCTGCCTTCACACCATTTTCCAAAGGGAGAGGGTGTCACACCCTCTCTCAGAGGAAGTTCTTTGTTCTGCCATCCTGGGCCAGGCCTGGCTGGACCCCAGGAGGGCAGATGCCTGTCTGAGGGGTTGGCAGCAGCAGCAGCTGCAGAGAAACCCCAGGAAGGGCAGTCTGGCAGTACCAGGGTCTGTGCTACAGACCACTGGGATCATGGAATTGTACCAACAATGCCAGGATGGCATAGAGGGGGCAATTCCATGATCATAGACATGTTACATGGCCATATTCGGAGTTACCAGGGTGAAGCTACATATAGGTAGTGACCTATATGTAGTGCACGCGTGTAATGGTGTCCCCGCACTCACAAAGTTCAGTGAATTGGCTCTGAACAATGTGGGGGCACCTTGGCTAGTGCCAGGGTGCCCTCACACTAAGTAACTTTGCACCTAACCTTTACCAGGTAAAGGTTAGACATATAGGTGACTTATAAGTTACTTAAGTGCAGTGTAAAATGGCTGTGAAATAACGTGGACGTTATTTCACTCAGGCTGCAGTGGCAGGCCTGTGTAAGAATTGTCAGAGCTCCCTATGGGTGGCAAAAGAAATGCTGCAGCCCATAGGGATCTCCTGGAACCCCAATACCCTGGGTACCTCAGTACCATATACTAGGGAATTATAAGGGTGTTCCAGTAAGCCAATGTAAATTGGTAAAAATGGTCACTAGCCTGTCAGTGACAATTTGGAAGTAATGAGAGAGCATAACCACTGAGGTTCTGGTTAGCAGAGCCTCAGTGAGACAGTTAGGCACCACACAGGGAACATATACATGCACACCTATGAGCACTGGGGCCCTGTGTGACAGGGTCCCAGTGACACATACATATAGGCCACAAACCTATGAGCACTGGGGTCCTGACCAGCAGGATCCCAGTGACACATAACAACCATACTGAAAACATAGTGTTTTCACTATGAGCACTGAGGCCTGGCTATCAGGATCCCAGTGAGACAGTGAAAACAGTGACAAACATCCTGACATACACTCACAAACAGGCCAAAAGTGGGGGTAACAAGGCTAGAAAGAGGCTACCTTCTCACACAACCCCCCCCCAAACGAAGGACAATAAGGCTAACCTTGGCCAGTTGAGACTTTATTGTCTAAGTGGTGATAAGTAGAGAGTAGCTCTGCAATAGACTGGTTACTCCCTTTATCATCCACTATATGGTTACTTCCCTGTGGGGATGTAAACCACCCTGTTTGAAGTTTTTTAGCTAACCAACAATGTGAAGATGTATTTTCAGAGTTTCTATCAGTAAGTTTTAGTTTAGAGCAGTGGGAATTATCCACTGAACCTATTTGTAATGATGGAAATGCCAGACAGGGATGCTGTCTCAGTAAAGCCATAGCTGGACAAAAACTTTGTCCATTTGGCTGGAAGAGAGAACAGGGATGCTGTTTCTCTTGAGTTGGAGCAGGGCAGGGATGCTGTCCTATGAGCTCCACACTAGGGCAGGGATGCTGTCCTAAGTGTTGTGAGGCAGTACAGGGTTTCTGCACTAAAGTTTCTCTGGGAGGGTTGGAGGGATGCTCCATGTTAACTAAAATGGTGCTCTTTTTGTCACCAATGTTAGTTATCCCACAGAGAGGTACTTCTACCTCAGGGAGTCCAGCTATGCCAGCTGATGATTCCCTTGGAACAGGTGCCACCCCAGGAGAGGTTTCTCCCACCACAGGAATAGTATCCTGAATGGTAGGGTGGTTAGGGGATACTGTGATACCCTTTTTACCTGTTGATGGAGAGGGATCCTGAGTTTTCAGGCCTTCTCTCCTTTGCTTTTTCATTTCACTTGAAATGAGAGGGAACAATTCCTCAGGGATGCCCAGCATGGCTGCATGGGCATAAAACTCTACATCAGCCCAACCTGAGGCCTCTAGGTCATTACCTAAGAGACAGTCTACAGGTAAGCTAGGTGATACCACCACCTGCTTAGGGCCAGTAACTCCACCCCAACTAAACTGAATTATAGCTAAGGGAAGAAACTTAGTGGAGTTATGGACATCAATAATTTTATACTGTTGTCCAATGATGTGTTGTTCAGGAGGCACTAGGTTTTCAGTCACCAAAGTGAAACTGGCACCTGTGTCCCTGTAGGCCAAGGCCTCAACACCATTTATTGAAACTGTCTGCCTGTACTTATCCATTGTAAGGGGACAAGCAGCCAGTGTGGCAAGGCCAATGCCACTAGGTGTGACAGAAACTGTCTTGGGACTGATTACATCAGTTTCCACTATGGACCCATAAGTGAACCCAACTACACCCTTTGCTTGATTGTTGCCAGCAGTCCCACCACTAGTACCACTACTGCTAGGGGCACTAGAGCTTGATGTATTAGTGGTGGTAGGCTCAGGGGGTTTACCTGGACAGGACTTATCCCCTGGCCTATGGCCTCTGTTTTTACACACAAAGCACCAAGGCTTTTTAATGTGTGCAGGTTGGGAAGAAGAGGAAGAATTTGTTTTATCCCCACCCTCTGAAGAGTGTTTAAGATTTGAAGTGGGATCTTTGGTTTTACCCTTATCCCCATGCTTATCTTGAGATTTTTCACCATCTTTCTTCTTATTGCCATCTTTGTCACCCCCTGTATGAACTTTTCTGTTCACCCTTGTTCTGACCCATTTGTCTGCCTTCTTTCCCAATTCTTGGGGAGAGGTCAGATCAGAGTCTACCAGGTACTGGTGCAACAAATCAGACACACAATTATTAAGTATATGCTCTCTCAGGATTGTGTTATACAGGCTTTCATAATCAGTAACTTTACTGCCATGTAACCACCCCTCCAAGGCCTTCACTGCCTGGTCAATGAAATCAACCCAGTCTTGTGAAGACTCCTTTTTGGTCTCTCTGAACTTTATCCTGTACTGTTCAGTGGTTAAGCCATAACCATCCAGGAGTGCATTCTTAAGAACTTGGAAATTATTAGCATCATTTTCTTTTACAGTAAGGAGCCTATCCCTACCTTTTCCAGTAAATGATAGCCATAGGATAGCAGCCCACTGCTTTTGAGGGACATCCTGTACAGCACAGGCCCTCTCAAGTGCAGCAAACCACTTGTTAATGTCATCCCCCTCCTTATAAGGGGGAACTATCTTGTGCAGATTCCTGGAATCATGCTCTTTTGCAGGATGACTATGGGGAATACTGCTGCTGCCACCATGGGTATCTAAACCCAACTTCTGTCTTTCCTTCTCTAATTCTAAAGACTGTCTATCCAAATCCAGCTGTTGCTTCTTGAGCTTCAGTCTGGTTTGTTCCACTCTCAATCTATTGAGCTCCCTTTCTAACAATCTGTCATCAGGGTGGGTGGGAGGGACATTTCTAGATACAGAGGTATGATGGGAATGAACAGAAGGAGACCTGTCCCTTACAGAGGGCACCCTAACAGCTTGGCTACCAGTATAATGTGAGAGCACACCATCAGTATGGTGTGATTCAACCTCTGTACCAACTATGCTAGACTGTCTAGTAATGGGCAGGCTGAGAAGTTTCTTTCCTGAACCTTTTCCTGGGGGAGTCCCTGGATCAGATTGTGAACCATTAGCTACTTTTTCACCAGATTTGGCACTCATGGCCTTATCCTGTACTCTAAGCATATTAATTAACAGTTCTAAGGAAGGATTCTTCCCTACACTCAAACCTCTCTCTATGCAGAGACTCCTTGCTCCTTTCCAGCTAAGGTGATCATATGCAAGTTTGGACAGTTCAACATTTTTTCCTGTGCCAGACATTTTTTAGAGAGAGTTAAAGTGAAAGAAAAAGAGAAAAAAGTTTTCAGAACTTTTTGGAAAGACAGAAAAAACTTTTTAAACTTTTAAGAACTTTTTGAAAGTTTAGAAGTACTTTTCAGCACTTAGAAAAGAGTGAAAAGAGGAAATGCAAAACTTTTTGGCTATGTGTATATACACTGACCTTGTTTTGTATATTTTTCTCTTATGAAAAGTACAATGACAAGAGTGGTAAGTAGTCTCAAGCACTTATCCCACCACTGCACAACCAATGTAGGAGGCTGGACTGGCTTGTAGTGAGTACCAAGGGGTACTTGCACCTTGCACCAGGCCCAGTTATCCCTTATTAGTGTATAGGGTGTCTAGCAGCTTAGGCTGATAGATAATGGTAGCTTAGCAAAGCAGCTCAGGCTGAACTAGGAGACGTGTGAAGCTACTACAGTACCACTTAGTGTCATATGCACAATATCATAAGAAAACACAATACACAGTTATACTAAAAATAAAGGTACTTTATTTTTATGACAATATGCCAAAGTATCTTAGATTGTACCCTCAGTAAGAGGATAGGAAATATACACAAGATATATATACACAATAGCAAAAATATGCAGTATAGTCTTAGAAAACAGTGCAAACAATGTATAGTTACAATAGGATGCAATGGGGAAACATAGGGATAGGGGCAACACAAACCATATACTCCAGAAGTGGAATGCGAACCACGAATGGACCCCAAACCTATGTGACCTTGTAGAGGGTCGCTGGGACTATTAGAAAATAGTGAGAGTTAGAAAAATAACCCTCCCCAAGACCCTGAAAAGTGAGTGCAAAGTGCACCAAAGTTCCCCTAAGGACAAAATAGTCGTGTTAGAGGGAGAATGCAAGGAAAACACAAATCAGCAATGCAACAACGATGGATTCCTGTCTGAAGGTACCTGCGGAACAAGGGGACCAAGTCCAAAAGTCACAAGCAGCTCGGAGATGGGCAGATGCCCAAGAAATGCCAGCGGTTGGTGCAAAGAAGCTCTTTCTAGGCTGAAGAACTGTGAATACTGCAGGAACGACAAGGGCTAGAGACTTCCCCTTTGGAGGATGGATCCCCCACGCCTTGGAGAGTCGTGCAGAAGTGTTTTCCCGCCGGATGGACGCCAACAAGCCTTGCTACACGCAAATCGTGCGTTTGGCGTTTTTGGACGCTGCTGGGGCCCAGGAGGGACCAGAAGGTCGCAAATTGGACCTGCAGAGAGAGGGGACGTCGAGCAAGACAAAGAGCCCTCACTGAAGCAGGTAGCACCCGGAGAAGTGCCAGAAACAGGCACTACGAGGATGCGTGAAACGGTGCTCGCCGAAGTTGCACAAAGGAGTCCCACGTCGCCGGAGACCAACTTAGAAAGTCGTGCAATGCAGGTTAGAGTGCCGTGGACCCAGGCTTGGCTGTGCACACAGGATTTCCGCCGGAAGTGCACAGGGGCCGGAGAAGCTTGCAAAGTCGCGGTTCCCAGCAATGCAGCCCAGCGAGGTGAGGCAAGGACTTACCTCCACCAAACTTGGGCTGAAGAGTCACTGGACTGTGGGGGTCACTTGGACGGTGTCGCTGGATTCGAGGGACCTCGCTCGTCGTGCTGAGAGGAGACCCAAGGGACCGGAGATGCAGCTTTTTGGTGCCTGCGGTTGCAGGGGGAAGATTCCGTCGACCCACGGGAGATTTCTTCGGAGCTTCTGGTGCAGAGAGGAGGCAGACTACCCCCACAGCATGCACAAGCAGGAAAACAGTCGAGAAGGCGGCAGGATCAGCGTTACAGAGTTGCAGTAGTCGTCTTTGCTACTATGTTGCAGGTTTGCAGGCTTCCAGCGCGGTCAGCGGTCGATTCCTTATCAGAAGGTGAAGAGGGAGATGCAGAGGAACTCGGCTGAGCTCATGCATTCGTTATCTAAAGTTTCCCCAGAGACAGAGACCCTAAATAGCCAGAAAAGAGGGTTTGGCTACCTAGGAGAGAGGAAAGGCTACTAACACCTGAAGGAGCCTATCACAAGGAGTCTCTGACGTCACCTGGTGGCACTGGCCACTCAGAGCAGTCCAGTGTGCCAGCAGCACCTCTGTTTCCAAGATGGCAGAGGTCTGGAGCACACTGGAGGAGCTCTGGACACCTCCCAGGGGAGGTGCAGGTCAGGGGAGTGGTCACTCCCCTTTCCTTTGTCCAGTTTCGCGCCAGAGCAGGGGCTAAGGGGTCCCTGAACCGGTGTAGACTGGCTTATGCAGAATTGGGCACATCTGTGCCCAACAAAGCATTTCCAGAGGCTGGGGGAGGCTACTCCTCCCCTGCCTTCACACCATTTTCCAAAGGGAGAGGGTGTCACACCCTCTCTCAGAGGAAGTTCTTTGTTCTGCCATCCTGGGCCAGGCCTGGCTGGACCCCAGGAGGGCAGATGCCTGTCTGAGGGGTTGGCAGCAGCAGCAGCTGCAGAGAAACCCCAGGAAGGGCAGTCTGGCAGTACCAGGGTCTGTGCTACAGACCACTGGGATCATGGAATTGTACCAACAATGCCAGGATGGCATAGAGGGGGCAATTCCATGATCATAGACATGTTACATGGCCATATTCGGAGTTACCAGGGTGAAGCTACATATAGGTAGTGACCTATATGTAGTGCACGCGTGTAATGGTGTCCCCGCACTCACAAAGTTCAGTGAATTGGCTCTGAACAATGTGGGGGCACCTTGGCTAGTGCCAGGGTGCCCTCACACTAAGTAACTTTGCACCTAACCTTTACCAGGTAAAGGTTAGACATATAGGTGACTTATAAGTTACTTAAGTGCAGTGTAAAATGGCTGTGAAATAACGTGGACGTTATTTCACTCAGGCTGCAGTGGCAGGCCTGTGTAAGAATTGTCAGAGCTCCCTATGGGTGGCAAAAGAAATGCTGCAGCCCATAGGGATCTCCTGGAACCCCAATACGCTGGGTACCTCAGTACCATATACTAGGGA
This sequence comes from Pleurodeles waltl, assembly GCF_031143425.1. Classification (NCBI taxonomy): domain Eukaryota; kingdom Metazoa; phylum Chordata; class Amphibia; order Caudata; family Salamandridae; genus Pleurodeles; species Pleurodeles waltl. Next base: position 1,856,258 of record NC_090444.1, on the reverse strand, counting down.
ATTATAAGGGTGTTCCAGTAAGCCAATGTAAATTGGTAAAAATGGTCACTAGCCTGTCAGTGACAATTTGGAAGTAATGAGAGAGCATAACCACTGAGGTTCTGGTTAGCAGAGCCTCAGTGAGACAGTTAGGCACCACACAGGGAACATATACATGCACACCTATGAGCACTGGGGCCCTGTGTGACAGGGTCCCAGTGACACATACATATAGGCCACAAACCTATGAGCACTGGGGTCCTGACCAGCAGGATCCCAGTGACACATAACAACCATACTGAAAACATAGTGTTTTCACTATGAGCACTGAGGCCTGGCTATCAGGATCCCAGTGAGACAGTGAAAACAGTGACAAACATCCTGACATACACTCACAAACAGGCCAAAAGTGGGGGTAACAAGGCTAGAAAGAGGCTACCTTCTCACAGTGCCTAACTGCTCCCAAGGCTCGACAGTCACTGCTGTGGGGCTGCAATGGACCCGGAAGGACTCTACAAAACTCCAGAGCAACTCCAGCCTTCTAAAAATCACTGTGGACCTCCCTTGGAGTAACTGTATCAATCCCTTGCTTCTCCCGTCGGAACTAGGAGCCACCCAAACTTCTCCTGATGCACACCTGGACCAGTCAACAAACTTGATTGGAATCCAGCAAACACCAATCCCGCTAAGTCCAGTTCAGTTTAGCAACTAGCTGCTGCCCGAAGGCCTCGACGCAGTAGCCAGATCTAAAGAGTTGCACCAGCCCTCCAGGACCAGATCTACCTCCCTACCAAGTTGGGAGCCCCTGCGACCTTCCTGCGCTGAATTGCAGCATTGCCTGAGGTACCAGACTCCTGTGCTGAATTGCAAAAACCAAGGGGCATATTGAAGAGTCCCTAGCGCCTCCTTGCTCCACATTAGCGTATTTTTTTTTTCCGCTAATGTGGCCCAATGAGGCCAATATCCCAGCGCCATATTTAGAAAGTGGAGCAATGCATGCATTGCGCCACTTTATAACCCCTTGTGCTACATTATGCCTGTGCTAGGCATAATCATTGTAAAAGGGGCGTTCTCCCGTTAGGAGTGCTGGTGCAAAGAAATCTAATAATTGTTTTCAGCACTTTTAACGCCTGCTCAAAGCAGGCGTTAAAAGGAGGCACACCATTGATTGACTTACCTCTAAGTCGAGCTTGTGCTGCGTCTCTCCAAGTGGTCCCCTTCTTCTTCACTCACAGCTCCCAAGTTTATTCAGCTGCTGCTCCCGCTGGAACTGGGAGACACCCAAACGTCTCCTGCTGCACACTTGGACCTGTCCAAAAACTTTACTGGAATCCAGAAGGCGAACACTGTAGGAGCATTGCACAAATTGTTATGCATTTTTATGTTTTCTCCCATTGACTTTAATTATGCGTAATTCCGCATAAAAGCCATATATTTTTTGATATGAAAATTCATATCTTGAACAGCACTGGACTTGAAATAAAGTTCATGGTCTAAAACACTTATATAAAAATCAGTAGGATTTTTGTAAAAATTAGCCTCAAGTTATTCTTTTAGTGAGTGTCTCATTCATTGATACTGTGTGCACAACAAATGTTTAGCTTAACTCTTGGATTAACCTAATTGCTACACTACCACAAAAATAGAGCATTGGGCTTTCTATGTTTACCTCTGTTTAACTAGGTGGGGCTGCCTAGACTCTCTGCACTATGCACGTCATTTTTGTACACTATATAAAGAGCCAGCCTCCTACACCAAGTGCGGATCATCCGCACCCCAAACATACGCTCCTCACCCAGCTTGTAGAATCTGCACTCGGGGTGTAGAATCTGCACTTGGGTGGGTAACCAAGTCAAACAAGAGTGACATATGTAAACATGTGTAGGAAGGGCAGGAAATCAAAAGGAGGAAGAGAAGGGTTTGTAGATACACACTACACTACATTACTTCCTAGCGCAGTTTGACCCTTTGCATTATGGTACATGCGATCAACATATATCACTTACATCAAAGCAGACTGCAGTTTATCACCAAAGTAGGTGCAGGTAGTGATGTCTATCCCTGGACACATAGGTCCAGGTACACCAAGGGCAAGGGACCAGAGCAGGACTGGGAACTCATAGTAGCACCGCAAGTAAGTCAGGCCAGCCCCCAAATAGTGACAGAAAACACAAGTGTGTGGATCATGCAGCATTGCTGCTTTGTTACTTGGGGCAGATATTGCAGCACCAGTTCTGAAGCAACACACAGTAACAACACCAACCCTTCAACTCACTGGGGAAATGCCCAATGACCTCCATGGCCAGTCTGGCTCTTCAACCCCCCTAAGCACTAGTGGCAGGCCCCTCAGTCATTTCACTTGGGCAGATTCTCCACAATGACATTTCCAAGTGCGAGGGCCCATTGTGACTCAGGCTCATATATGGGTTTTGGGATTTCGTCCAACATCAGTAGTGAGCAGCACTCCAAACCACCCTCAATATATGAAGAGGCTCACATCCGTTTTATGGTCATTCAGAGTCAGCCTCACCTCCTTGCAGGATCCTCTTACATCTGGCTCCACTGTTAAACCAACCTCACCCAACATGGCTCAAGGACCTATGGACGAGACACCCACACAGTCAGTGATACTGATGTGGACTGTAGGAAAGTACCATCTTGCCTGGCATGTTACCCCCATTTTTCACTGTATATATGTTGTTTTAGTTGTATGTGTCACTCGGACCCTGCAAGCCAGGGCCCCAGTGCTCATAAGTGTGCCTGACTGTGTTACCTGTGTTATGACTAACTGTCTCACTGAGGCTCTGCTATCCAGAACCTCAGTGGTTATGCTCTCTCATTTCTTTCAAATTGTCACTAACAGGCTAGTGACCAATTTTACCAGTTTACATTGGCTTACTGGAACACCCTTATAATTCCCTAGTATATGGTACTGAGGTACCCAGGGTATTGGGGTTCCAGGAGATCCCTATGGGCTGCAGCATTTCTTTTGTCACCCATAGGGAGCTCTGACAAATACTACACAGGCCTACCACTGCAGCCTGAGTGAAATAATGCACACATTATTTCACAGCCATTTTTCACTGCACTTAAGTAACTTATAAGTCAACTATATGTCTAACCTTTACCTGGTAAAGGTTAGGTGCAAAGTTACTTAGTGTGTGGGCACCCTGGCACTAGCCAAGGTGCCCCCAAATTGTTCAGGGCAAATTCCCCGACTTTGTGAGTGCGGGGACACCATTACATGCGTGCACTACACATAGGTCACTACCTATGTGTAGCTTCACAATGGTAACTCCGAATATGGCCATGTAACACGTCTATGATCATGGAATTGCCCCCTCTATGCCATCCTAGCATAGTTGGCACAATCCCATGATCCCAGTGGTCTGTAGCACAGACCCTGGTACTGCCAAAACTGCCTTTTCAGGGGTTTCACTGCAGCTGCTGCTGCTGCCAACCCCTCAGACAGATTTCAGCCCTCCTGGGGTCCAGCCAGGCCTGTCCCAGGATGGCAGAACAAAGGACTTCCTCAGAGAGAGGGTGTTACACCCTCTCCCTTTGGAAAATGGTGTGAAGGCAGGGGAGGAGTAGCCTCCCCCAGCCTCTGGAAATGCTTTCATGGGCACAGATGTGCCCATTTCTGCATAAGCCAGTCTACACCGGTTCAGGGACCCCACAGCCCTGCTTAGGCACGAAACTGGACAAAGGAAAGGGGAGTGACCACTCCCCTGACCTGCACCTCCCCTGGGAGGTGCCCAGAGCTCCTCCAGTGTGCTCCAGACCTCTGCCATCTTGGAAACAGAGGTGCTGCTGGCACACTGGACTGCTCTGAGTGGCCAGGGCCAGCAGGTGACGTCAGAGACTCCTTCTGATAGGCTCCTCCAGGTGTTGCTAGCCTATCCTCTCTCCTAAGTAGCCAAACCTCCTTTTCTGGCTATTTAGGGTCTCTACTTTGGGGAATTCTTTAGATAACGAATGCAAGAGCTCATCAGAGTTCCTCTGCATCTCTCTCTTCACCTTCTGCCAAGGAATCGACTGCTGACAGCGCTGGAAGCCTGCAAAACTGCAACAAAGTAGCTAAGACGACTACTGCGACCTAGTAACGCTGATCCTGCCGCCTTCTCGACTGTTTTCCTGGTGGTGCATCCTGTGGGGGTAGTCTGCCTCCTCTCTGCATCAGAAGCTGTGAAGAAATCTCCCGTGGGTCGAAGGAATCGTCCCCCTGCAACAGCAGGCACCAAAGAACTGCATCACCGGTCCCTTGGGTCTCCTCTCAGCATGACGAGTGAGGTCCCTCGAATCCAGCAACTGTGTCCAAGTGACCCCCACAGTCCAGTGACTCTTCAGTCCAAGTTTGGTGGAGGTAAGTCCTTGCCTCCCCATGCCAGACTGCATTGCTGGGAACCGCGACTTTTGCAGCTACTCCGGCCTCTGTGCACTTCCGGCAGAAATCCTTTGTGCACAGCCAAGCCTGGGTCCACGGCACTCTAACCTGCATTGCACGACTTTCTAAGTTGGTCTCCGGCGACGTGGGACTCCTTTGTGCAACTTCGGGTGAGCACCATTTCACTCTTCTTTGTAGTGCCTGTTCTGGCACTTCTGCGGGTGCTGCCTGCTTCTGAGAGGGCTCTTTGTCTTGCTCGACGCCCCCTCTGTCCCCAGACGCAATTGGCGACATCCTGGTCCATCCTGGGCCACAGCAGCATCCAAAAACGCTAACAACACGACTTGCAGCTAGCAAGGCTTGTTGGCGTTCTTTCGGCGGGAAAACACTTCTGCACGACTCTCCACGGCGTGGGGGATCCATCCTCCAAAGGGGAAGTCTCTAGCCCCTGTCGTTCCTGCAGAATCCTCAGCTTCTTCTGTCCAGTAGAAGCTTCTTTGCATCCACAGCTGGCATTTCCTGGGCATCTGCCCATCTCCGACTTGCTTGTGACTTTTGGACTTGGTCCCCTTGTTCCACAGGTACCCTCGACTGGAAATCCATCGTTGTTGCATTGCTGGTTTATGTCATTCCTGCAGAATTCCCCTATCACGACTTCTATGTCCTTTGGGGAACTTTAGTGCACTTTGCACTCACTTTTCAGGGTCTTGGGGTAGGGGATTTTTCTAACCCTTACTATTTTCTAATAGTCCCAGCGACCCTCTACAAGGTCACATAGGTTTGGGGTCCATTCGTGGTTCGCATTCCACTTTTGGAGTATATGGTTTGTGTTGCCCCTATCCCTATGTGTCCCCATTGCATCCTATTGTAACTATACATTGTTTGCACTGTTTTCTAAGACTATACTGCATATTTTTGGTATTGTGTACATATATCTTGTATATATTTGCTATCCTCATACTGAGGGTACTCACTGAGATACTTTTGGCATATTGTCATAAAAATAAAGTACCTTTATTTTTAGTATATCTGTGTATTGTGTTTTCTTATGATATTGTGCATATGACACTAGTAGTACTGTAGTGGCTTCACATGTCTCCTAGTTCAGCCTAAGCTGCTCTGCTAAGCTACCATTATCTATCAGCCTAAGCTGCTAGACACCCTATACACTAATAAGGGATAACTGGGCCTGGTGCAAGGTGTAAGTACCCCTTGGTACTCACTACAAGCCAGTCCAGCCTCCTACATGGACATACACACTTACCTGAAACAAGATCACCAAAGACCAGCTAATCAACACCCTCAACAATCCTCCCCCTTCAGACGACCTCAACACCAACACAGCTGCCCAGGACTTCATCAACTGGATCCCAGACTGCGCCAAAACCTTAGCCCCCATCAATAAACCCTCCAACAGACGCTCATCTAAGAAAGCCAACTGGTTCACCACAGCCCTCAAGGAGTCCAAACAAAACTGCAGATGCCTTGAAAGGATATAGCGCACCAAAAAGACCCCCACCAACCACAAAGCCTTCAGAAAAGCCTTAAGCACACACCACCAACTCATCAGGACCACCAAGAGAAACGCCCTCAAGGTACGCATCAACAACAACGCACACAACAGCAAAGAACTCTTCACTAATATCAGCGAACTGACCAACCCCAGAACAAACTCTACGGACATCCTCCCATCACAAGAACTCTGCAACAACCTCTCCACCCACTTCCACCACAAGATAACAGACATCTACAACAGTTTTCTGACACAGGACCAACCCACGGCCAACACGGTCATAGCCTCCATGGAATCTCCACCAAACCCCCGCCACCTACTCTGCTGGCCCAACATCTCCGACGAGGAAACCCTCAACAACATGAACTCCATCCACTCCAGCTCTCCCTCTGATTCCTGCACCACCACATCTTCAACAAAGCGAGTAGCACCATTGCACCCAAGCTCTGGCACTTCATCAACTGCTCCTTCGAAACCGCCACCTTCCCAGAAATCTGGAAACACGCCAAAAACAAGCCCTTAGTGAAGAAACCAACCGCAGACCCAGATGACCTCAAGAACTTCTGGCCCATCTTTCTACTCCCCTTCCCAGCCAAGGTCATCAAAAAGGCTGTCAACAGACAACTCACCAAACACATAGAACTCTACAACATCCTTGACCCTTTCTCAGTCTGGCTTCCGGAGCAACCACAGCACAAAGACCGCCCTTCTCGCTGCCACAGACAACATTCGCATCCACCTAGATAGGGGTGAGGGCTCTAATCCTCCTTGACCTGTCCGCCGCCTTCTACACCATTTCCCACCGCACTCTACTGACTGGTCTCCACAAAGCTGGCATCCGAGACAAAGCTCTAGAATGGATCACTTCCTTCCTCTCCGACAGAACTCAAAAGTCTGACTCCCCCCTTCTACTCAGAGTCCACCAAGATCATCTGCGGTGTCCCGCAACGCTCCTCTCTGAGCCCCACTCTCTCCAACCTCTACATGGCCCCCCTAGCTACCATCGCCAGACACCACGCACTCAACATCGTCTCATATGCCGACGACACACAGCTAATTATCTCCCTCACCAACGACCCGCACACAGCCAAAGCCAACTTCCACAACCGAATGAAGGCAGTCGCATATTTTGCCCTAATTCCCCCAATCTTCTTTTGAATTAGAGTTTTTGTAGTGGAAGTTTCTCCTCCTTTTTATGATGATGACAGGTGAGCATTGTAAGACCTTTTTAGGGCACTTGCGCATGCGTTTCGCTTGCGAGACGCTTTAGGAGTTAGAAAAGGGCTCGAAACCCCGTCCACGTCACGTCAGTGTATTTCATTGGTTCGTGGGCTTGCCTGTTAAAATAGGCTTGCCTTCATTAGTGGAAGCACACATACGTCATGCCTTTTCCAGTGGTTAGCCATCCTCGAGCTCAGCGACCAAGTACTGAAAACATGTGAGGCTCGCTGTTTTCCGTCCGGTTTGTGGGCTACTTTTTATCTTTATTTGCAGCGCGATCTCGCTTGGCAGAAGTCAAGCACGTTGCATAACATCGACCCTGTTACATAGTTAATTGCACTTTTGCCAGTTACGTAGATAATTGCACTTTTGTCGATAGGTTTCATTACGAGTGAACTGTAGCAGCGCGATCGCACTGTTTTTTTCCTTTCAATGTGGCAAGAAAAGTCCGGTTGGGAGTTTATAACTGCTAATAGCTGTAAGTCGGAGAAATGCGAGACCCTTGTGCATTGCAAATGCTTGTTTAATTTCATGTACTCTTCTTGTCTACATTCTGAATGCCCCGCTCTCTTGGATCGTTTGTCAGATGAATCCTGAAAGGAATGAGAAGGGTGTGTATCAGTATACTGATACCTACCAGGCTGTTTTAAGATATCACAGTAATGTAAATTACTGGATGAAGGAGAGCTGCCTCAAGCTAAATATCGAAAAAACAGATATCCTCATCATCGGCAACAACCGCTCAGCATGGGACTTCTTCTGGTGGCACACAGGTCTTGGAAGCACTCTGGCCCCCACCGACCATGCCGGCAACCCCAGACTCATCACTCTCAATGAACAGTCTCCTCCGCCTGTTTCAACACCATGCGCATGCTTCGGAAGATCTTCAAATGGATCCCTACTGAAACCAAAAGAACAGTCACCCAGGCCCTCATCAGCAGCCAATTGGACTACGACAATGCACTCTATGCCAGAGCCACCACCAAGGTACTAAAAAGACTACAACGCATACAGAACGCCTCTGCCCATCTCATCAACAATGCCCCCAAATACAGCCACACCTCTGCCCTACTGAGAGACCTGCACTGGCTCCCAATAGACAAGAGATTTACATTCAAACTTCTCACGCAAGCTTACAAAGCCCTCCACAACACCAAACCAGGATGCCTCAACCAGGGACTCCACTTCTAGACGCCCACCAGGCACCTCCGCTCCGCTGACCTCGCCCTCGCCACCATCCCATGAATCCGGAAGGCCACAGCAGGAGGAAGGTACTTCTCCCACCACGCCACCAAGACCTGGAACTCTCTCCCGATCGACCTCAGAAGATCTCCCACACTTTCCAAATTCAGAAAGGACTTCAAAACTTGGCTCTTCACCTGATTGACCTTCACTTACTGCATCCCCCCCCGAGCGCCTTGAGACCCTAATGGGTGATTAGCCGCGCTCTACAAGTATTAATTGGTTGATTGATTGACTGAGAGGATGTTTTTCTGGGTAGTCCCAGCATTGTGTGGGCCCAGCGAAACGTATGTATGTTGGTGTCCACATTGATGACTGGGGCCTGAGTATATATGGCACACATGTTCTATGTTTGCACCACCAAGGAGCTCTAAAAAGGTACAGAGTGGGAAGGTGTGCCCCATTACATTGAAAGGAGTTCCACCGGGGCAGCTGAACACTTGCACTGCTCTGGGTGCAGCACAGTCAGGTGTTAAAATAAGCTGTCTTGCAGCAGCTGCTCCGTGTAGCACTGTGGAGACAACAACCTGCATGCCACATTTGAGGGGGATTAGAGATGCCCTTGCAGGCAGGTGCAGTGGATGACTAGACCCACCTGCATAGGTATGTCTGTGAGGTCTATAGGGGGCTCACACGAGGGTATGCACTGACAGTGGGCCACCCTTTATGTGGTGCACTGTATTTGCACCTCCTGACAGCTTCAATGCCTCTGTACCCGCATCTAATTTGAGGTGTGGCTGCAGTGGCAAAGGGATTCTATCATCAACACAGGGCTACTCCCATATTCTAATGAGTGGACACCCACTGGTGCTTGTGCAGGCACTACGGGGGTCATTACAACCCTGGCAGTCTTTGACCGCCAGGGCTGTTTTGTCGGAAGCACCGCCAACAGGCTGGCGGTGCTTCCTTGGGAATACGACCGAGGCAGAAGTGCCGCAGTCGCACCGCCGGGACCGGCGGTTTCCCGCCACTTTTGTCCCAGCGGTATAAATCCCCCAGGGCAGCGCTGCTTGCAGTGCTGCCCAGGGGATTACGAGCCCCCCTCCTGCCAGCCTATTCATGGTGGTTTGAACCGCCATGAAAAGGCTGGTGGAAAGGGGAGTCGCCACTGGCATGGGCACTGCAGGGGCCCCCTGCCACGGCCCCATGGATCTTTTCACTGTCTGCATAGCAGACAATAAAAAGCGTGACGGGTGCAACTGCACCCGTCGCACAGCCGCAACACCGCCAGCACCATTTGGAGCCGGCTCCCGTGTTGCGGCCAAGATCCCCGCTGGGCCGGCGGGCGAAAACCAGGTTTCCACCTGCCGGCCCAGCGGGGATCTCATTATAGACCCCACGGGAGTGCAGCCGCATTGGTGGCCGCCCGGCGGTTCAACCTTGGCGGGCGGCCTCTGCCGCCGCTAAGGTTGTAATGAGGGCCTCTATGTCCACCAGCACCATTAAAGCATCTCCTGCCCTTTCTGTACTACAGATGTTCCTTGGGGGTGCACAGAGTTTGGGCACATTCACAGTGCATACTTGGGGCACTTAGTAGAATACGGCCAATAGAGTTTACTCTCTGCGTGCTTCAGGGCAGTGTGTCTTTTTAAATGCAATAGTCTTGTACCTTTGGAGCAGGGTGAATATTAGAATAACATTACTTGCCCAGATACTGGCAAACCACTTCATGTCATATGTCTCACAAGGTGCCTGTTGAGTTGACAGAAGACAGTGAGGTCATCATAGGGGTAGATGAGTCCTGCATGCGTGATGCATTCTCCATTACACACAATACAAAATGGCTATACATTAGGTGTTATTTTGATTCATGAGAAAGACCGTTTGTGATCACGGAACCCTGCCAAATTTCGCAGGTCCATTCATGATGTGTTGATCCAGGCCAGATTGTCAAGATGAATTCTGGGTTTTGTAGTCTATGACACTCCAAAGTGAAAAAGGAACAAAAATCCCAATCTCCATTATAATTAAGCACAGGCCTGAAGTGGCACATCCCATGAGCAGCTGCCAAACATGGCAGCTATGAGCATGGACTATCCATGTCTCTACAGGAGTCCATTTGTTCCATGGTGTACCTATATCAGACATGTGGCCACGCCGCCACATGATTTGCCACACACACACATACACGGGCCTGGTTCTCAAAGTTCCTCCTCCCCTGTGGGTGAGCCACTGCATTGTGGGCAGAATCACTACACTGTCCAATCTCATAGTAGGAATTTCCCCTTGGGTACAGGAACTCACCCTCTGATGTGGCACCTTCACCCCAAGGAGAGAGGCCCTTTGTGAAGCAGACCCCTCTTGTGATACTGTCCAGGTAGATCTCAAATATGCAGACATTTGATACCCAGAGTCAATGAAGCCCTAAGAGAAGTTGTCAACACTAATCCATGACATGTGCACATAACGTATTGCATGGCCAATCTTTTGACCCTTGGCAACAGCTTTTCCTTATAGACATTGTGCATGGCCTACAAATTAGTCTTGGGATGGCATATGTGGACAGATTGTCAAAAGTCCAACTATCATCATTGATAACAGACTGCAAACCACATGAAGACCATGACACAACAAGTTCCTCAGGCGTCAACTAGCTGGTCATACACCTGCATACCCTGCCCTCTGTTTTGTACAATAGCCTAGTTGCCTGGATTCAGACCTAGATGAGGGTCCAGATGTATATGTAAGCCATGATTTAATGCTATGTTGTGCAAAACAAAACAGGCTACTGTGACCTTCCACACAACTTGAGGGGACTACAGCAGAACCCTGCTCCGTACGCTCGAGACATCTTTGTCTTGACTTCAGGAACCCAAAACTGTGCTCAATGATGGCTCATGTACATTTGTATGCCGTATCGTACCTTTGCTGAGGTACATTGGTTGCACATCTGTATGATGTGAGGAGATGAGGGGAGAGTGCACATGCAGCATCACCTGAAGAGGGAAATGGAGTAATATTCATATATTTCCCTTTGCATCTGTACAGTACATGCTGCATGAACAGGTACAAACTGTGTCTGTTGGGGGCATGTATGTGGCATGAGGATTAGTATTGTCTAATGGTTCTACATATGAAAATAACACTTATGCATTTCATACTTGTGTGGTGCTTGGTACTTACCCAGTAGCCACATTTTGTCAAATTCTTCTGCTGCCATCAGCTGGGCAAGAGGTGACCTGCGGAATGGGTACTGCCTGGGAACACTGAATGCACATCAATGAAGCTACCACTGGCATCGCAGACATCCTGCACATTGATGGAGTGCCAGCAGTGTCTGTTGCAGAAGATGTATGCCAGAGGTGTCTGTGCGAAAGAAGTGTGCATTGTGGCTAGGTGGCAAACGAGCCACATAAGTGCAACCATTTGTACTCAGCACATGTCAGGAGCGGGACATGAGGTAGAAATCTGTAGCTACCCTTTTCCTTCTGGCTGGTGTATGGGGCATTCATATGTGGCTTTGGGCTCTCCTATTGATGCAGCTCAGTACCGGATGCTGGAGTCGGACTGGGTTGCCTGGGAAATGCTCAAAAGGTCACTGGAGACCCTGCAATGACCCTGTAGCAAAATAAATGGAGAGCTGCTAGGACCTTGGCATAGCTGGGTTGACATGAGAGTAGCAGGTCACAGAGTCAAGATCCTGCTCCCACTCACAAACCATCACTGAGATGGCATCAGGGGGAAAATAGTATCTGGATGACATCTTGGCTGGACATCCAAAAGAGGTTTATCCTTTGTCTGAAGATCCTCTCTACTTTACACTTCCTCCTTCTCCTCCAAATCATCCAGTTGCATAGCAAGGGGCAAACCAACAAACACATCCAATGACATGTTGAAAGGCCTTAAAGGGTTTGTGTGTGGCAGCTCTGCTTTTATAGGTGCAGCAAGACTGGGCATGGGTGTAGGCTGAGGAGTTTCAGCTGGTGGGGGATGGTAGGCACTGACACAGGTGTGTGAGTATGAAGGATTACCTCTTCCGTCCGAGTGCAGGTGATCTGCCCCGATTCCTGATCACCATCTCCGAGTGTGGATGATCCACCCTGAGTGAGGATGGAAAGATACTACTCGTAACTTACCTTTGTGAATACCAAAAAGTCATAAAACTAGACTTTTGATTTAAACTTAGACCAAAAGTTTAAGTTTCCTTTTTTTGAATCAGGTTCTAGCGTGTATAAAGCTGTCCCTTCTCATCACCAAATTCCCTTTTTCCAGAGTCAACTCATCAGCCACATTTAAATATGGTTGCAAACTGGGCTATATGGACCACTCGTTTGCCGTTCCCTCTGTCACATATTTCTGGACAAGTTTGAGATCCTCATCTTCCTTTAGACACTCAAACCACTCGCTTTCCTCAAAACCACCTTCACAACATACGTCCATGGTAGCAATGAGACATTCCTCATCACCCTTTTCATTTTACAATAAAGGTAAAATGTCAACCTCCTGTGGTGCTCTTGCCAAATAGTCTGCACTCAGATTTCTTCCATGTGGGGTACGTTGAATGCCAAAATGGTACTGGGGCAAAACACAACCACTCAGAATAATCACTAATTGTTTGTCATCTTTCATTAGGGTAATGTTTCTTACCCGCACCAAACTCTTAACATTTTCTACCACCCAACAGCATGCCAATAATTATTTCTTAATGACAGAGAACGTCTTTTCATTGTCCCTTAGTGTTCTTGATGCAAATCCTATTGTCCTTTCCCCTTTAGTAATCAATTGTGTCAGCGTTGACCCTAATCCATAGTTAATGGCATCCACTGTGATCAAACACTGACAATTCAAATCAAATGATAACAAAAGCTTTGTGGACCTACTGTCTTGTTTCAGTCTCTCAAATGCCATGTTGCAACTCTCATTCCACTAAAACATCTTATCCTTTTTGAGTAACATCTGTAAATGTTCTGTCTTGTCTGAAAAGTTTCTGATAAGCATTGAGTAAAACTCACAAACCCCTAGAAATGAAGAGACCTATTCATTGGTTTCTGTAAAAGAAGCCTGTCTCATGGCATTCACCAACCCTTGTTGTGGTTCCACATCTATCTCTGAAATTACATGTCCAGATATTCCATGTTTGGCCTAGCAAAAACACACTTTTTGATATTTGAAACTATGCCTGCCTTGTCCAGTCTTTCCAAAACTGTTTGTAACACTCCATCATGCTCCTGGATGGGTCTTGCTGCTGTTAATATATCATCATGGAATGTGACCGTACTTTTAACCCCCTTAACACTGATTCTATGATCTGTTGAAAAACGGATGTGGCCGAAGCCAACCAGAACAGCATCCTCCTAAACTGAATTGTTCCAATCAGAGATGAAAATGCTGTTAGATGTCTTCCTGCCTGATGTAATTCAACCTGATGGTAGGCTGATGCTAAGTCAATTTTAGTGAAAATGATTGATCCTGATTTTTTTTTTTAAATATCATCAATGCATGATAGCTGATTGTAGTCTACCCATATAAACTTATATGGACTTCTTGAGTCACCACAAATTCTAAATTCTCAGTTCTTCTTCTTTGCAATCCCTAAAAGGGATAACCACAGTGAGGTCTCCACAGGTTCAATCATCCCATCCATTTTCATCTTTTTCAGCATCTCTGCCAATTCCCCTCTGATGGCAAAAGGAATGTTTTGCATTTTAGGCGTAAAACCTTTGATCTTTCCCAAACCACCCTTAAATATGCCTTTAAATTTTTCCACCCACACACATTTTTCTTGACTCAATCCTTAGGATGGTCTATGCTCCTCGTAGTTTCCGAATGACAGTTGAACTTTTCTTCCAGGTGTCAATGTGATCCTGAATAAACCTTGGTGGTACCAACCCACACTATTAAACCCCTTTCTTTCCAGATACACCTTACCAAAAATGCTTCTCCCCTTAAAATGTAAGGAACTCTCAAAGTAACCCACTAGCTTGATTTTCTTTCCTTCACATGATACCGGGCACCTGTCTTTTGGTAGAAGCTCCTTCTCCCTCCATTTGTTAGAAAACAGATTCTCAGTAATGATTGTCATTTTGTCACCTGAATCCAATAACAGACAATTATTTTTCCATCAACGACAACCTCTGCACATGATGAATCAACACACTCCAACTCTTCACTCTAGCACAAATCCAACAATCTCCTTTGCTTGATTCAGAAACCCACATCGAAAGCAAGTATTTTTATGCTTGAAAATGGATTTGATTTGTTTCTCCCCTTTGTACCCGTCTTGTTTCTTTCTGAAACCCTTGTTACTCTGCACTGAGTTCTCTAGAGGTTTTTTCGGATGAACCACTTTCTTCTACATATTCATTTCTTACTAGCTCTTTAGATGCTTTATGCAAGACCTCGATACGTTTCACAATATCTATTGTCTCCACTAGAAGATTTCTTTAAGGTGAGTAGTTTCTTTTGGACCTTCTTGTCCCAACACCTGACTACAATCTGATCTCTAACCAATTGAGATGTGGAATTCCTAAATTCACAGTCTGCAGCTAGAACATGTAAAGCTGCAACATATGCATCAATTGATTCTTCCTGCTGCTTCTCATGGGTGAAATACTTTTGCCTGAGAACTACCAGGCGTTGTTGCATGTCAGACTGTTTTTCTAATTTATGCGCAGCCTCTTGGTCAGGGTGACCAGATTTTGAAAAGAAAATAAACGGGATATGTTAGACAAAAAGTAGCAATAAAGCCTTTAGTCTTACTTTTATATCTGTACTGCCGGCCGCAAGGGTTCATAAATTGCCACCCTTCAGATCTCAAAATATGCTCCAATGAAAATCTCTTTTTTTCAAGACAATACCTTTTGCCACCAATCCCACCCAGATATTTCATAAACATTCTATACCATGTTTTCCACTTGATGGATGGATCATCTGCTGTCTGCAAAAATGAGGAAGGTGCATTCACACTCTGCATGGATGCCACTGACTCACGTGTTCACTGTACAGATTGATTAAATGTCTGTCACTAAAACATAAGCATGCACTTTCTGAGAAGAAGTGTGCAATTCATTGTGCCCATGTAAGAAATCTGCAATGGTGTCTGTTGTAAATGGCCTGCTGTGCGGCAGAAAATTTTACGCTTCGCCCTACCGGATCGCCGTAATACCTGGGACTTCTTCCAGCGTGCCCAGGATTTCCATGCATCCTCGCTGGGTGTCAAAAAGATTCCTGCATCGTAGTGAGGAACCAAGACTGTGTTTTTGACGCAAGTCCCTTGCAGTGGGGGAAGAAACAACGCATCGTCTGTGCCACGTCGGAAAATCCAATGCTTACCCTATTTTTCCATGCATCTCCTCATCTGCTGTCTCTGTGCGTGTTATTTTTGATGCAAAACAGCTACTTTGTATAATCAAGAGACAACTGTTGATTTCTAAGAATCAAGACTCTTTTTAATCTTGCGAAAGTGATATCTCAACTTGTGCTTATATCATTTTGACCTTATTTTAACCAGAGAAATATCAGATATTTTTCTAAACCTGTTTGGTGTATTTTTGGTGGTGTTTTCACTGTGGTACTGCATGATTTATTGCAGACATACTTTACACATTGCCTTCTAAGTTAAGTGCCAAACTACCGGAGAGTGTGCACAGGCTAATTGGGATTGTGTTTGACTTGCCTTGACTAGGATTGCGGTCCCTATTTGCACAAGGGTGTATACCTCCTCCAATTAGAGACCCCATTTCTAACAGTGTCCTTGCTTAAAGATGTTGTGCGTTCTTAACTGGTGTGCTCAATACTGACATAACTGTCACCCTAATAGCGTATGCATCACTGAAAGCTCTAACACCAGTTGATAATAGGTCTATAGAAGATTGTCGCCAAAATGTGAAATTCAGATGGGCGTAGTTACAATACAACACACACAATATTGTATGTAATCAAGAGAAGACGTTTATTCATGTTTCATCATTGCAGCACCAGGAACCAACTGCCACATCTCAAAGACCTCAATGGCATTCTAGAATATAGTACCTACAGTGAACCTTCCTGGGCATCATAGCCTCATTGGCCCTTTCCCCAGAGTCCATATTTCACAAGCTGATTAACAATGGTTCACATTCAAAAGTGCCTGAAACTACAATTGGACTTGCCCACTGGCATTGTGACACATATGAAGCAGCGGGCATGATGGACGGGACTTGGATAATACCCCCCCCCCAATAACAACATTATATAAACTCAAAACCTTTGCTTCTGGCCTGATCCCATCAACTTACCTAAAAGCTAGACGTTGTTCAAAGGTCAGATTATAATATTATAATAAGAAAAAGCTCTTAGAGAATAAGCATTGACAAAATAAATAGGTCTCCATTTTAGCTTTCCCAATGCAGACCTTTTGGGTTTGGCACAAATTTGTATCAGTGCTGTTCATTCCAAGCAAACTGCGTGTTGACATACATCTATGCATGCTTCACCACGCATGAGCGAGCATAACCATGACACAGCACTTAGGTGGTCATTACAACCCTGGCGGTTGGTGTTAAAGCGGCAGTAATACCGTAAACAGGCCGGCGGGAAAAAAAATGGAATCACAACCGAGGCGGAAACCGCCAACACAGCCAGCCAAATTAACACTCCGACCGCCAGGGCGGTACAAACAAACATCATGGCGGTCACCGCCAACAGACAGGCGGAAGATAATGTACCCCCCACGCCATTATGACACACCAATCCCCCACCTTTTCCGGGGCAGATTCAACGCGAACAAAAACACGGCGGAAACAGGACTTGGAAGGGGAAACACTCACCTCTACACAACCCACGAGGAACCAGGACGCCATGGAGCCAGAACTCCAAATCCTCCCTGCGATAGTATTCCTGCTCCTCTACCAGGAGCACGAAAGACGGCGGCGACGACCACGGTGAGTACTGCACCTACCACACAGGGGAGGGAGGAAGGAAAAGAGAGTGACACACACACGCAACACCCCCACCCTCACACACAACAACATACACACTAATACATGTAGCAACATTACATTTACACCCCCCAACCTCCCCTGGAAGAACACAAGGACAAAAGGAAATTAGTTGAATGATTGTAATCAATAAAAATCTATTACTCTAAACTTTAAACACAGTATAAACAATTATGTACACCAACTATACAAGTCCGGAGAGTGCACCATTCATAGTCTGTGGACCACTGGGCCCAAAATGCATGGGCGAGGCCCACAATTGATACCAGACTCAAAACGGAAAGAACACTGCTGGTGCATCAGATCAAAATGAAACAGGCACCTCAGGGGGAAGGGGAGGGGGGGGCACCTCATCAGGATGAGTGCACGATGCCAGCTCCACGAGGGGGCCCCATGCCCATTGATGTATCCTGGGGAGTGAAAAGCCACAGTCTCTCAAGTCTCTCCAGTGGGTGGTTTGCCACTTCTTTATCCTGGGGAGTGTAAAGCCAAAGTCTCTCAAGTCTCTCCAGTGGATGGTTTGCCCACTGCTGTATCCTGGGGAGTGAAAAGCCACAGTCTCACAAGTCTCTCCACTGGCTGGTTTGCGCACTGCTCTATCCTGGGGAGTGCAAAGCCACAGTCTCTCAAGTCTCTCCAGTGGGTGGTTTGCCCACTGCTGTATCCTGGGGAGTGCAAAGCCACAGTCTCACAAGTCTCTCCAGTGGGTGGGTTTTCCACTGCTCTATCATGGGGAGTGCAAAGCCACAGTCTCTCAAGTGGATGCCTTGGTGCCCAGAGTGCTTCATACTGCCAAGGACTGAGGTAGTGGATGCCTTTCTCCACTGCTTCTAGAGGGGGCTTGGTGCCCAGAGTGCTTCATCCTGCCAAAGACTGAGGTAGTGGATGTGACACTCCACTGACGGTGGTGCAACATGCAAGCTGGCCAGGCTCCTGGAACTGACCACCAGCCTTGTACGACTGATCACTGGGCATGGCAGCCATGTCTACGGTGGTGCCACAGGCTCAGGATGTCGCTGGGATGCTGGTGGTGCTGGCAGCGATGGCGGTGGTGTCCGTAGCGGCGGTGCTGGCGGTGGGCTCTGTGGCAATGGTGCTGGCGGCGGGCTCTGTGGAAACAGTGCTGGCGGCGGGCTCTGTGGAAATAGTGCTGGCGGCGGTCTTTGTGGTGGCGGGGCTGGTGGCGGGCCTAGTGGCGGCCTCACTGTCTGCGGTGCTGGTGGCGGGCTCGGTGTCTGCGGTGCTGTCGGCGGGCTCAGTGTCTGCGGTGCTGGCGGCAGTGTCTGTGGCGGTCTTGTCCACTGTGCAGGTTGACGTCAACGTGGACCTGCCTTTGATTTGCTTGCCCTTCCCCACCTTGGATGGTGGCGCAGCTGTCTTGCCACCTTCCACTTTTGTGTTGCCTGAGCCCTTGGTGGCAGGTGTTTTCGCCTTCTACCTCTGGATGTGGGCAACCTTTTCAGTTTTGGAGGTGGCGGAATGTCCTGCGTTTGTGTACTTTGGGAGGTGGGATCACAGACACACTGGGAGAGGACACAGGGGATGTGTGAATGGTAGTGGGGGTGGTGATTGCACGTGAGCAGTGTGTGGTGATGGGCGTGCTGGTGATGGAGGTAGTGGCTGAAGATGTAGTGCATGCAGGTATGAGGGAGACGTGGAGGAGGGGGACACAGTGGAGGAAGTGGATGTTGGTATGTCTGCATGGGTATGATGCTAGTGTGAGTGCCTGTGGGATGTGTAGTGCTTATGTTTGCCTGAGTCACTCTTGTGTGTTGATGTGTGTGCATGCTGGTCTGATGGTGTGCTTGGGATAGGCTGAGGTACAGGGGATTGGGTCTGGGTGGAAGAAGTTGGAGGGGGGAGGCTGGACACAGGGACAAAGGCTGCCATCAGTGCTGAGGCCAGAGCCTGAAATTCTCTCTGTTGGGCTGACACGCCAGAATGAATGCCCTCCAGGTATGCATTTGTTTGTTGCAAATGCCTCTCAACACCCTGGATGGCATTCAGAATGGTAGATTGCCCAACAGTGAGGGATCTCAGGAGGTCAATAGCCTCCTCACTGAGGGCAGCAGGGCTGACTGGGGCAGGGCCTGAGGTGCCTGTGGCGAAGGAGATGCCCACCCTCCTGTGTGAGCGGCCACGGGGCACACGCTGAGGGGCTTCTGGGAGGGCGGTGCTGGTAGGGGGGGTGGCGGCTGTACCTGTTGATGCGGGGGGCACAGAGTGGCCCGCCACCGTAAGGGAGCTCCCATCAGAGGAGGAGTCGCTGTCGGTGGTCTCTGTTCCTCTCCCCGCTGTGGAGCTCCCGTCGCCCTCCGTCCCACTGGTGGCTTCAGATTCCGTTGTCCCGCCCTCCAGGGCCATGTGGGATGCAGCTCCCTCCTGCTCCGGTTGCACTGCTTCTCCGCCTGATGATGCTAATGCACACAAGAACAGGGGGACCACAAAAAGTGGGGGGGAAGACAGAAGAAAGACATGTTCAGTGCAAGCAATACCGCTACCGTTGGCGGACACTACAGACACAGCAGCCCTCTGCACTACGCCATGCACTTACAGTTCCCTAATTAATCACAGGGAAATGAGGTACAAGGACTATGCCCAATTGCTGCACACATGGAAGTCACAGGAGCCTGACTAGGTGTAGTTGGCTCTTACCACTGGTGGGGATGGGGTGCCACATAGCCTGCCTCACAAAGGGACCTTGCCTACAAAACTCGCCCTGGCCTAGGGGAACCCACAGCCCACCTCCCCCACCCAGACACCTCATATTGCGCGCAGAGTCAGCTGAATGAGAGTGACATCACCCCCTTGTGGCTGCTGTGATGCCCTCAAGCACCCATCCAACTCGGGATACGCCACCGCCAGGATCCGGAACATCAGGGGGGTCATGGTGCGACGGGCACCCCTCTAACCTTGGGAGGCCATCGCCAGCTGGGCCTCCGCCGTCTCCAGCGGCAAATGTCCTCCCATCTCTTCCGGCAGTGGGTGCTCCATCTGTGGTGGACCCCCAGGGTCCGGACGTCCTTGGCGATGGCACACTAAATATCCTTCTTCTGGTGGGAGCTGACCTAGAGGAATAGTACAGGGGGAAAAGGAAAAACTTTAACCGTCTGGACCGTCACAGTCATTGGCCCACGTTCCCACCCTTGCCCTGACGCACATACACTCACCGTCCGCTCATGCAGGGCTCAGTCCCCCCCCCTGTATCTTTTGTCCACACCACTCCAAACAGGCATTGCCCATACAGCATGCTCACAGTGTACTCACCTGTTTGTCTGGAGGACCGTAGAGTAGCGTGTACTGGGGGAGGACCCCATCCACTAGTTTCTCCAACTCCTCGGAAGTGAAGGCAGGGGCCCTTTCCCCAGACACTCGAGCCATCGTCGCTTCCAGACACAGGTCACAGCAGCACTTGCAGCGTAGGTCCTCTCCTGTCGAAGGTCAGGTATCAAGTGAGTGAACAGAGAGAAAATGGCGGTCACGCCCGCGGCGGTGCGTACCGTCACTGCCAGCGTACATCGTCATTGGCTCCTGGGACCCAGAGGGCCCAATATTAACCAATGCAGGATTGTGCCGCGGTCTTCGACTGCCTACTGCGACGGTGTACAACGCCAACGCAGTCACCTCATATCCCCTTGTCCCACCTTCCAGGTCAGGCAGCCGCCATTTTAGGTGGCCACATGGCATTAATTTTAAATGCATCACACCTAGCTAGGCCTTGCATACACACAGTGACAGGCACATTGCAGATTGACAAATGTGCGCAATAAATTATTTTTTTAATACCTCAGTGTTGGCTGACTGTGCTCGCTGTTCTCGTCCATAGGGCACGTCCGCTGGGGCAGGTGAGGAGATGGCGGAATCCTCCGGTGTACAGACTGCTGGTGGACCTGTCGACAATGGAAGAGAGACATGTAATAGTCACCTACAGACTTGATCGTGCCACAATCCAGGAACTGTGTGCCCAGTTGGAGCCAGACCTGATTTCAGCTATCTGCCATCCCACTGGAATCCCCCCTCTAGTGCAGGTCCTGTCAGTACTCCATTTCCTGGAAAGTGGGTCTTTTCAAACTACAGTGGCCATTGCATCAGGGATGTCCCAGCCTATGTTCTCAAACGTGTTGTCCAGAGTGTTGTCTGTCCTGCTGAAACACATGCGCAGCTACATCGTTTTCCCTCAGGTGGAGGATTTGCCCACAGTGAAAGGTGACTTTTATTCCCTGGGACATATCCCCAACATCATTGGTGCTATTGATGGGACACATGTGGCATTAGTACCCCCCCACCCCCCACAGGAGTGAACATGTGTACAGAAACCAGAAGAGCTACCATTCTGTGAATGTGCAGATGGTGTGTTTGGCCGACCAGTACATCTCCCATGTGAATGCCAAGTTTCCTGGCTCAGTGCATGACGCTTACATTCTGAGGAATAGCAGCATCCCTTATGTGATGGGGCAACTCCAGAGGCACCGTGTGTGGCTAATAGGTGAGGGCAAGGACCTATATCGTGTGTGATTGTCTGGGGTTGTCCCTAAGGGTTAGTGTGTGTCTAACAGTTGTCCCTCTATCTTTGCAAGGGAATCTGGGTACCCCAACCTGTCATGGCTACTGACCACAGTGAGGAATCCCAGGACAAGGGCAGAGGAACGCTACAATGAGGCACATGGGCGAACTAGGAGAGTGATCGAAAGGACCTTCGGCCTCCTAAAGGCCAGGTTCCGATGCCTCCATATGACAGGTGGTTCTCTCTACTACTCACCAAAGAAGGTGTGCCAGATCATCGTGGCCTGCTGTATGCTGCACAACCTGGCTTTGCGATGACAGGTGCCTTTCCTGCAGGAGGATGGTCCAGAAGGAGGTCTTTTGGCAGCTGTGGAGCCTGTGGACAGTGAAGAAGAGGAGGCAGGAGAAGAGGATATCGACAACAGAAACAACGTGATCCAGCAATACTTCCAGTGAGACACAGGTAAGAAGACATCACTGCCTCCTACATCTCATACAATTGTTAAACCTATCATATGTCTGTCACTTTCAGCCAGTGTATGGACCCTGACTTGTCACTTTGCCTTTCCATTTCACAGATGTGGGTCCCACTGTGTGACCTCTGCTATAGTACCTCAAGGACTAGAGCTGTGTGTCATAGGTATGTTGACATTACAATGGACAGTGCTATTTTCCTTAGTTATAGCAAATACACATTTCTGAAAGCACAGACTGACTACAGATTGTTTTGTGATTCAAGGGTGTTTTTTTATGTTGAAATAAGTGTGGGGGGGGTTGTGAAATGGGATGGGGGGGTGGAGGAATGTCCATGGCAGAGTCCAGTCTATTTGTTTCACAGGTGCATTGTCCAAAGGGGCATAGGAAGTGAAGCTAGGGCAGTTTAAGGTTGGACAGGGTGACGAAGTGGGAGAGATGGATGACATTCAGGGTGGTCTCATTTCTTGGCTGGGGTCTTGGAATTGTTCTTTGTCTTTGTCCTGGATCTCAGGGACTGTTTGCGGGATGGTTCTCCATCAGCATGGGGTGGGGTGCTGGTGTTGTGGTCCTGTGGCGGTGCCTCCTGTCCACTAGCGCCGGCGGAGATGGTGGGCTGTTCATCATCGAGGCGAGTGTCAGGGGCCCCTTGTTGTGCCACAGTGTCCCTCCTGGTGTTCACAAGGTCCTCCAGCACCCCTACAATGGTGACCAGGGTGGTGTTGATGGACTTGAGTTCCTCCTGATCCCCAAATACTGTTCCTCCTGCAGCCGCTGGGTCTCCTGAAACTTGGCCAGTACCGTTGCCATCGTCTCCTGGGAATGATGGTACACTCCCATGCTGTTGGAGAGGGCCTCGTGGAGAGTGAGTTCCCTGGGCCTGTCCTCCCCCTGTCGCACAGCAGTCCTCCCAGTTCCCCTGTTGTCCTTTGCCTCTGTCCCCTAACCGTGTGCCCACTGCCACTGCCCCCAGGTCCCTGCTGTTCTTGGGTTGGTGGGTTTGCCTGGGTTCCCAGTAGCGGTGGACACACTGCTGCTTGACGTGTCCTGGGGACAGAGGGATGGGCCCGCTGGGTGGGTACTGTGCTGGTTTTTCCTGAGGGGGGAGGCTCTGTGGTGGCATGTGCCAGTGGCAGGGGAACCGACTGTCCAGAGGTCCCAGAGGGGCCGGGCTGGTCATCTTGATCCAGTTGGACAGAGCTGCTGTCATCACTGTGGGCCTCTTCTGTGGGGGGGGGGTTGACATGTCTGGAACCTCCTGTCTGGTGACGTTGGGTAGGGGTCCTGCAGGGGTGTAAATGCATGATTATTGCATCTGTGTGTGCCATCGTGTGCAATGGGTGGGTGACCCTGTACCCCAGTGCTTACATTCTTGTCTAGGACCTAGTGTGATGGTTGGTTTGGGGATCTGTGTGGGTATCTGTAGTGGCCATGCTTTGGTGATGGGTGTCCATGCTTTGTTGTTGCATGCAGGGCTTGGTGTTGGGATGGGTGGTTTGTGATAGTGGGACATTTGTGAGGTGTTGGAGTGATGGGGGTGAGGGTGAGGGTGGGGTATGTGATGGCATGCAGGT
Source organism: Pleurodeles waltl (assembly GCF_031143425.1). NCBI lineage: Eukaryota > Metazoa > Chordata > Amphibia > Caudata > Salamandridae > Pleurodeles > Pleurodeles waltl. The sequence continues at coordinate 1,832,447 of NC_090444.1, read as the reverse complement.
AGGGTGGGGGATGTAATAGTAAAGATCTGCCTTACCAGAGTCCATTCCTCCTGCTGAGGCCCTCAGGATGCATGATCGCTAAGACTTGCTCCTCCCATGTTGTTAGTTGTGGGGGAGGAGGTGGGGGTCCGCCACCAGTCCTCTGAACTGCAATCTGGTGTTGTGAGACCACGGAACGCACCTTCCCCTGTAGGTCGTTCCACCTCTTCCTAATGTCATCCCGTGTTCTTGGATGTTGTCCCACTGCGTTGACCCTGTCCACGATTCTGCGCCACAGCTCTATCTTCCTTGCAATAGATGTCTGCTGCACCTGTGCTCCAAATAGCAGTGGCTCTACCCGGACGATTTTCTCCGCCATGACCCTTTGCTCCTCCTCAGAGAACCTGGGGTGTCTTTGCGGTGCCATGGTGTGGTGTGGGTGATGTGTGAGGTGGTGTGTGTTGTGATGTGTGAGGGGATGTGTGTGTTGTGTGAGGTGCGTGGATGTTGTGTGAGTGATGCTAGTTTGTTGATGGTGGTGTCTCTCTCTGTCCCTCGTTTCTAATTTTTGTCGAAGGGGTTTGTGGGTGAGGTGGGTGTGTGTTTTATATTGTTTTGGTTGTGTGGGAGTGGTGTGTGTATGTGTGTCAGGTGTGTGTATTTCGAATTGTCCAATGTGGTGGTGTTTTGGAGATGTGTGTGTATTTTGAGTGCAGCGGTGTGTACCGCCAATGGAATACCGCGGTTGAAAGACCGCTGTGTGGATTCATGGGTCGTGATAGTGTGGGTATATTCTTGTTGGCGTGACGGTGTCGGTTTTGTTTTCGCCAGTTTATCACTGACCTTTGGTGTGGCGGACTTGTGTGGGTGTCTGGATTTTGGCGGATTCCGAGCTGTGGGTCGTAATAGCTGCAGCAGAATTCCGCGGCCGCAGCGGTGTGTTGGCAGTCTTCTGCATGGCGGTAAGCGGGATTTACCACCAATGTTGTAATGAGGGCCTTAATTTGTTTTTGTGTCAATTTACTGTTCCAGATTGTGGGTGTCTGTCTGGGAGGTGTAAATTAAAAATCATATTAAAAATGTGACAAAGTAGTAGACTATAAGAGGGGGGAATTCAGGATTTGTATGCTTCACCGCCAGAATTAAAGCTTTCAGTTCAGCTAGATGTGCTGTGCAATCCCCTAAGGACTGCATGAAAGTTTGTTGAGGGTGGAATTCTCCATCCATCGTTACTCCATAAACAGCTGAACAAGCTGCAGAGTATTGGTGTTTGGTGCAGGCTTACCTGAACCATGAGTATTTATGATGTATTTATACTGTTCAGGAGGCAAATTGTTTGGGGGCGGGGGGTATTCTTGTTCATATTGGAGGAATTTGTGATAAATTCTTGAATTTGTAATGTTGAGTCAAAAACAAAATCTACATCAGGGGCAGTCAATGAAGGGACCATTTGCATCCATCTAGGATATAAGGCTTTTGCGTTCGGGACACTAGCCTTGGTGACAGCCTCTAAGGCAGGAGTAACAAGGATTATGTATTTCCTCTGAGCCAGTGGCCTTTCCTTTAAGACCGCCATCTGAACTGAAGACAGTATTTTTTCTGTAGATGCAAAACGAATTTCAGCATTAGAATATAAATGTGATTTATATGTAATTGGCACTCTGGCAAACTCATTGAATGTAACAAATGTGAAACCAATGGCACATATGTTTTGTTTATGCGTATATGCAAGTGTAATGCTTCAAGCATGTCAGTTTCTAATGATCTGAGTATTCATGTATGTTCTGGTGTCCAATGTTTACTGGAAAAATCTTGGTACATGAAATGATATAGTAGTTTTATATGGTGTGCATAGTCTGGGATATATGTTCAACCAAAAACAAAGATTCCTAGTGTTTGGTGGTTGTAATTAGGCACACCTTTCTAGGAAGTATGGTGCTAGGCTCTGTTGCTCATTTGATAACTTGTATGTATCCTAAACATAGGACACTGAGAAAAGCAATTACATTTTTTTAAAAGTTGAATTTGTAGCCATGTTCAGCGAATCCCTAAACAATGTGATCTACTAAACGTGTTTCTAAGTCATTACCCGTTTAGATATATGTAATCGACATAGGGCAATGCTTCTGGATCAATATCATGCAATATTGAGCTCCAAATAGTCCTAGACTCTTCTTATACTCTTGAGGGAGCTGGTAAAATTGGCACTGGCAGAGAAACTTGTTGGAAATATCCACGGTTGCTTTATATTTTTTACGGACAATATTGTTCATGAATGCCGTACTTTGTGAGTTTTAAATTGCAACTGTGCATGTATGGATGTTTTGATGTCTATAATCAAAGTCTGTTCTATAGAAATGATCCAGTTTAGCTACTGGGAACAAGAGGTTATTCATGGGAGATTAGCAGGGTTCAATCACTCCTTGGTAGCCGCGTTGTGAGATAATTTATCTTGCATGAGCTTTTGCTTCATGTTTAATTCAATATTGTGGTTGTACATACATGCTGGATGAAGGAGGCTGGACTGGCTTATAGTGGGTACCTTGTGGTACTTACAACTTGTGCCAGGTCCAGTTATCCCTTATTAGTAGAATAGAGGTGTTCTAATAGCTTAGGCTGATAGAGGTAGCTATAGCAGAGCAGCTTAGGCTGAACTAGGAGACATGCAAAGCTCCTTCTATACCACTATACCATTTAGCACTATATCATAAGAAAACACAATACTCAGAGTTACTAAAAATAAAGGTACTTTATTTTAGTGACAATATGCCAAAAGTATCTCAGAGGATATACTCCCTTAGGAGGTAAGTAATATAAACAAATTATATGCACACAAACCAAAATCAGGTAAGTAACAGTTAGGAAAGTAGTGCAAACAATGTAGAATCACAATACAATACAATACAATAGGGAGAAACAGGCCCAGGGGCAACACAAACCATATACTCCAAAAGTGGAATGCGAACCACAAATGGACCCCAGGCCTAGTGTAGTGTGTAGAGGGTCGCTGGGAGTGTCAGAAAACACTAAGGGTGTCCAAGATGCCCCACCCCAAGACGCTGAAAGGTAGGAGTAAAGTCACCCTACTACCCCAGAAAGACTGTGAAGTCGAGATAGGGGATTCTGCAAAGACAACAACTGACTGCAAAACACTGAAGATGGGTTCCTGGACCTGAGGACCTGTAAAGGAAGGGGACCAAGTCCAAGAGTCACGCAAGTGTCCAGGGGGGGCAGGAGCCCACTAAACCCGGATGAAGGTGCAAAAGGGCTGCCTCCGGGTGGAAGAAGCCAAAGATTCTGCAATAACGGAAGGTGCCAGGAGCTTCTCCTTTGGTCAGAAGATGTCCCATGGCGTGCTGGAGGACACAGAGTTGTTTCCACGCAGAAAGACCACAAACAAGCCTTGCTAGCTGCAAGAGTAGCGGTTGAAGGTTTTGGGTGCTGTCAGGGCCCAGGAAGGACCAGGAGGTCGTACCTTGGAGGAGGAGACACAGGGGGCGCTCAGCAACACAGAGAGCCCACGCAGAAGCACCTGAACAGGCACTTAAAAGATCTGAGGACAGCAGTCAACTCAGAGTCACAAAGGAGGGTCCCACGACGTTGGAGTCCAACTCAGCGATTTGGGCAATGCAGGACGGAGTGCTGGGAACCTGGGCTAGGCTGTGCATGAAGAAAGACTTGCAAAAGTGCACAGAAGCCCGAGCAGCTGCAGTTCACGCAGTATACAGAATTACTGTCTGGCATGGGGAGGCAAGGACTTACCTCCACCAAATCTGGACAGAAGGGCCACTGGACTGTGGAAGACACTTGGACACAGCTCCTGTGTTCCAGGGACCACGCTCGTCAGGATCAGAGGGGACCCAGAGGACCGGCGATGCAGAAGTTTGGTGCCTGCGTTAGCAGGGGGAAGATTCTATCAACCCACGGGAGATTTCTTCTTGACTTCCAGTGCAGGGTGAAGGCAGACAGCCCTCGGAGCATGCACCACCAGGAAACAGTCGAGAAAGCCTGCAGGATGAGGCGCTACAATGTTGCTGGTAGTTGTCTTGCTACTTTGTTGCGGTTATGCAGGCATCCTGGAGCAGTCAGTGGTCGATCCTTGGCAGAAGTCGAAGAGGGAAGTGAAGAGGAACTCTGGTGAGCTCTTGCATTCGTTATCTGAGGAATAGCCCACGGAGAGACCCTAAATAGCCCACAGAGGAGGATTGGCTACTGAGAAAGGTAAGCACCTTTCAGGAGGGGTCTCTGACGTCACCTGCTGGCACTGGCCACTCAGAGCTGTCCACTGTGCCCTCACACCTCTGAATCCAAGATGGCAGAGGTCTGGGACACACTGGAGGAGCTCTGGGCACCTCCCCTGGGAGGTGCTGGTCAGGGAAGTGGTCACTCCCCTTTCCTTTGTCCAGTTTCGTGCCAGAGCAGGGGTGGGGGAACCCTGAACCGGTGTAGACTGGCTTATGCAGAGAGGGCACTATCTGTGCCCCTCAAAGAATTTCCAGAGGCTGGGGGAGGCTACTCCTCCCCAGCCCTTCACACCTATTTCAAAAGGGAGAGGGTGTAACACCCTCTCTCAGAGGAAATTCTTTGTTCTGCCTTCCTGGGACCAGGCTGCCCAGGCCCCAGGGGGGCAGAAACCTGTCTGAGGGGTTGGCAGCAGCAGTAGCTGCAGTGGAGACCCCTGAAAGGTAGTTTGGCAGTACCCGGGCTCTGTGCTGGAGACCCAGGGATGCATGGAATTGTCCCCCCAATACCAGAACGGTATTGGGGTGACAATTCCATGATCCTAGACATGTTACATGGCCATGTTAAGAGTTACCATGGTGATGCTACATATAGGTATTGACCTATATGTAGTGCACACCTGTAATGGTATCCCCGCACTCACAAAGTCCAGGGAATTTGCCCTGAACAATGTGGGGGCACCTTGGCTAATGCCAAGGTGCCCACACACTAAGTAACTTTGCACCTAACCTTCACCAAGTGAGGGTTAGATATATAGGTGACTTATAAGTTACTTATGTGCAGTGTAAAATGACTGTGAAATAACGTGGACGTTATTTCACTCTGGCTGCAGTGGCTGTCCTGTGTAAGAATTGTCTGAGCTCCCTATGGGTGTCAAAATAAATGCTGCAGCCCATAGGGATCTCCTGGAACCCCAATACACTGGGTACCTAGGTACAATATACAAGGGAATTATAAGGGTGTTCCAGTGTGCCAATGAGAATTGGTAAAATTAGTCACTAGCCTGCAGTGACAATTTTAAAAGCAGAGAGAGATAAACACTGAAGTTTTGGTTAGCAGAGCTTCAGTGATACAGTTAGGCACCACACAGGGAACACATACAGGGCATGCTTTATGTGCACTGGGGTCCTGACTAGCAGGATCCCAGTGACATATAGGCAAAAACAAACATACATACAGTAAAAATGGGGGTAACATGCCAGGCAAGATGGTACTTTCCTACACAACCCCCCGCCAAACGAGGGACAATAAGGCTAACCTTGCCCAGATGAGTCTTCATTGTCTAAGTGGAAATATCTGGAGAGTCCATCTGCATTGGAGTGGGTACTCCCAGATCTATGTTCCACTGTATAGTCCATTCCCTGTATGGATATGGACCACCTCAACAATTTAGGGTTTTCACCTTTCATTTGTTTTAGCCAAAGTAGAGGCTTGTGGTCTGTCTGAACAATAAAGTGAGTACCAAACAGGTATGGTCTCAACTTTTTCAGTGCCCAGACCACAGCAAAGGCCTCCCTCTCTATGACAGACCAACACTTTTCTCTAGGGGTCAACCTCCTGCTGATAAAAGCAACAGGTTGATCCTGGCCCTCAGAATTCAGCTGTGATAGCACTGCCCCAACCCCTAATTCAGAAGCATCATTCTGGACTATGAATTTCTTGGAGTAACAAGGGCTTTTTAGGACAGGTGCAGAGCACATGGCCTGTTTGAGCTCATCAAGCTAGCTGTCCACAATACCTTTTAGGCATCTTTTTGCTAGTGAGATCATTAAGAGGGGCTGCTATGGAGCCATAATTCTTGATGAATCTCCTATAGTACCCTGTGAGGCCTAAAAAGGCTCTCACCTGGGTTTGAGTTGTAGGGGGAGTCCATTCCATAATGGTCTGGATCTTCCCCTCCAGTGGTGCAATCTGTTCCCCACCTACCAGGTGGCCCATATAAACCACTTTCCCCTGCCCTACCTGGCATTTTGAGGCCTTGAAAGTGAGGCCTGCCTTTTGCAGGGCCTCCAAAACTATCCATAGGTGGACCAGGTGATCATCCCAGGTTGAGCTAAAGACAGCTATAACATCTAGAAATGCTGCACTAAAAACTTCCAACCCTTGCAGGACTGTATTCACCAATCTTTGAAAAGTGGCAGGTGCATTTTTCAGACCAAAGGGCATTACTGTGAATTGATAGTGCCCTCCAATGTTTAAAATGCAGTCTTTGGTTTAGCATCTTCTGATAACCTAATCTGCCAATACCCTGCAGTTAGATCAAACGTGCTTAGATATTTGGGAGAAGCCAGTGTATCTATGATCTCATCTGCCCTGGGAATAGGATGAGCATCTGTCTTGGTTACTTGGTTGAGCCCCCTATAATCAACACAAAACCTCATCTCTCTTTTTCCATCTTTAGTGTGAGGTTTTGGGACAAGCACAACTGGGCTAGCCCAGGGGCTTTCTGAAGGCTCAATCACCTCTACGTCTAACATTTTCTGCACCTCTTGTTTAATGCAGTCCCTGACATGGTCAGGCTGCCTATATATCTTACTTTTGACAGGTAAACTGTCTCCAGTATTGATAGTTTGTTCACACCAAGTAGTAGTACCTTGTATCAGTGAAAAGAGTTCAGAAAACTGACTTAGGAGATTAACACAGTTGTCTTTCTGTCAGCAGTAAGACAATCTGGTAAGACTACTCCCTCCACTAAGCCATCAGCTTCAGTGGTGGAGAAGAGATCAGGGAGAGATCAGGGAGAGGGTCACTCTCTTCTTCCTGTCCCTCATCAGTTGCCATGAGCAGGGTGAAATCAGCCCTGTCATAGTAGGGTTTCAGGCGGTTGACATGGAGCACCCTAAGGGGACTCCTGGCAGTGCCAAGGTCTACCAAATAGGTAACCTCACCCTTTTTTTCAACAATTAGATGGGGTGTACTCTATTTGTCCTGGAGTGCTCTTGGGGCCACAGGCTCCAATACCCACACATTCTGCCCTGGGTGGTACTGAGTCAGGACATCCATCTGGTCATGCCATTGCTTTTGCAGCTCCTGGCTGGCCTGAAGGTTTTTACTGGCCTTTGTCATGTACTCAGCCATTCTTGATCTTAGGCCAAGTACATAGTCCAGTATGTCTTGTTTAGGAGCTTTTAAAGGTTGTTCCCAACCCTCCTTCACAAGTGCAAGGGTACCTCTCACAGGGTGCCCAAAGAGGAGTTCAAAGGAGCTGAAGCCCACTCCTTTTTGGGGTACCTCCCTGTAAGCAAAAAGGAGGCAAGGTAATAGGACATCCCATCTCCTTCCGAGTTTTTCAGGGAGTCCCATTATCATACCTTTGGGAGTTGTATTAAACCTCTCAACCAGACCATTTGTTTGTGGATGGTAAGGAGTTGTAAACTTTGTAAGTTACACCACACTCCTTCAACATTGCTTTGAGGTATGCAGACATGAAGTTACTACCTCTGTCTGACACCACTTCCTTAGGGAAACCCACTCTGGGAAAGATTCCCAGGAGGGCCTTTGCCACTGCAGGAGCTGTAGTGGTCCTTAAGGGGATGGCTTCAGGGTACCTAGTGGCATGGTCCACTACCACCAGGATAAATCTATTGCCTGAAGCTGTTGGAGGGTCAAGGGGGCCAACTATGTCAGCCCTACCCTTTCAAAGGGCACCCCAACCACTGGAAGTGGAATTAAGGGGGCCTTTGGGGTGCCACCAGTCTTACCACTGGCTTGGCAGGTCACACAAGAGCGACAAAACTCTTTAGTGTCTTCTGACATATGAGGCCAGTGAAACAGGGGGACAAGTCTCTCCCAAGTTTTCCTCTGGCCAAAATGCCCAGCCAAAGGAATGTCATGTGCCAAGGTAAGAAGAAAGTCTCTGTACTGCAAGGGAATGACCAATCTCCTGGCAGCTCCAGGTTTAGGGTCCCTTGATTCAGTATACAAGAGGTTGTCTTCCCAATACAACTTATGGCTATCACTGACATCCCCATTCTGCTGTTTGACAGCTTGCTGTCTTAAACCCTCTAGTGTGGGACAGGTCTGCTGTGCCACACCCAGCTCTTCCCTAGCAGGCCCCCCTGCACCCAAAAGCTCAGTAGTGTCTGCTGCCAGCTCCTCTGGTGTAGGTTCTGCACAGGGAGAGGATTCCTCTTCCTCAAAAGGGGAATCTTCTTGATAGTGGGCAATGATTTACCCTTCCTACCCCTAGCTTTTGGGAGCACTTGGTCCATTGTTCCAGGATCCAAGTTTCCCTGTTCTTTTTGCTTTTTGGCCTGAGCCCTTGTCAAAGCAAAAATATTCACAGGAATGCCCAGCATTGCTGATGAGCCTCCAACTCCACTTCAGCCTAAGCTGATGTCTCCAAATCATTGCCTAGTAAGCAATCTACAGGTAATTCAGTGGCTACCACAACTTTCTTTGGACCAGTAGACCCCCCCCCACCCCTGTTGAGATTCACAACAGCCATGGGTGGCTAAGCGTGTTATTGTGAGCATCAGTCACTTGGTACTGCTTACCAAGTAGGTGTTGAACAGGGTGAACCAGTTTCTCTATCACCATAGTTACACTGGCTCCTGTGTTCCTGTAGGCCTCAACCTCAACACCATTGATTAGGGGTAGTTGCTTGTACTTACCCATATTAAGGGGGCAAGCAACCAAGGTGGCAAAGTCAATGCCACCATCAGAAACTAAAACAGCTTCTGTGGTCTCCCTAACAAGACCAACCCCAACTACACTGCCAATAGTGAGCCCAGCTACACCCTTGGATTGGCTATTTGTATTAGACATCCCACCATCACTGCTATTACTAGGGGCACTAGAGGTTGCAGTTGGGGTGGTGGTAGTGGGAGGTTTGGTGTTTTTCTTTGGACAAGTGGAATCCCGTGCCCAATAACCTTTTACTTTACATAAATAACACCATGGCTTTTTCTGATTGTGAGACGAGGATTTTGACCCACCTCCCCCAGAGGATTTTTGTGGGCATGATGAAGACTCAGAATGTTTTTTATCTTTGTCCCCACCCTTGTCAGAAGACTTACCATCCTTCTTCTTGCCATCCTTGTCACCCCCTGTATGAACTTTTCTGTTCACTCTTGTTCTGACCCATTTGTCTGCCTTCTTTCCCAATTCTTGGGGAGAGGTCAGATCTGAATCTACCAATTATTGGTGCAACAAATCAGACACACAATTGTTAAGAATATGCTCTCTCAGGATCAGATTATACAGGCTTTCATAGTCAGTCACCTTACTGCCATGTAACCAACCCTCCAAGGCCTTCACTGAACAGCCTACAAGGTCTGTCCCTTCTTCAGAGGACTCTTTTCTGGTGTCTCTGAACTTAATCCTGTATTGTTCAGTGGTTAAGCCAACTCCATCCAAGAGTGCATCCTTCAAAACGTTGTAATTATTAGCATCACTTTCTCTGACAGTAAGGAGCCTATCTCTACCCTTACCAGTGAAAGATAGCCACAAGATAGCAGCCCACTGCCTTTGAGGGACCAACTGTACCATACAGGCCCTCTTAAGTGCAGCAAACCATTTGTTAATGTCATCCCCCTCCTTGTAAGGGGGGACTATCTTATGCAGATTTCTGGAATCTTGCTCTCTAACAGGATTGCTATCAGAAATACTGCTAGTGCCACCATGGGGAACTAACCCCAATCTCTGTCTTTCCCTCTCTACATCCAGGGATTCCCTGTCTAAGGCCAGTTGTTGCCGTTTAAACTTCATCCTGGCCTCTTTCAACCTCAGCTTTCTGAGTTCCCTTTCCATTAAGTTATCCTCAGGGTGGGAGGCTTGGGAATGTTTAGATACAGAGGAAATGTGGGAATTGGCAGAGAGAGACCTGTACCTAACTGGCAGGACCCTGGTAACCTGGCCTTTAGGAGTGAAAGATGCCCTACTAATGTGTGACCCTCTCCCACTACCAGTGTGACTAGGTGGCTTGCTAGATGGCAGGTCTTTGTAAGAACCCTCCCCAATCTCTTCAGGGAACTCCTCTGAGTCTGACTGGGTACCATCCCCTCCTACCTCCTGTTCCTGAGATGGGCCAGACTGGTTCTGGTCATTTTCTCGGAGAAGGTTAAAGAGAAAGTCTTTTGTAGGATTCTTACCAATGCTTAAACCTCTTTCTATGCAGAGACCCCTCAAACTTTTAAAGGTTAAACTCTCATAGGTTGCTTGAACAATTTTGGGAGTGAGCTCTACTGATGACATGATAGAAAAGGTTTAAGACAGAGAGAGAAAAAGTTTTAGAACTTTTGAAAGCACGGAGAAAAGACTTTTTCAAAATTTTTGAAAACTTTAAAAAGTTTTCAGAACTTTTCAGAAACTTTGTAGAAAGTTTTAGAGCAGAACAGTAGACTGTTTTGGTTCAATGTGCATATATTGAAATATTTGGTGTATGTTTTTCTTATGAAAAGCACTAAATGACAAAGTGGCAAAGCAGTTACAAGTACTTATCCCACCGCTGCTCCACCAATGTAGGAGGCTGGCCTGGCTTATAGTGGGTACCTTGTGGTACTTACACCTTGTGCCAGGTCCAGTTATCCCTTAATAGTAGAATAGAGGTGTTCTAGCAGCTCAGGCTGATAGAGGTAGCTATAGCAGAGCGGCTTAGGCTGAACTAGGAGACATGCAAAGCTCCTACTATACCACTTATATCATATAGCACTATATCATAAGAAAACACAATACTCAGAGTTACTAAAAATAAAGGTACTTTATTTTAGTGACAATATGCCAAAAGTATCTCAGAGGATATACTCCCTTAGGAGGTAAGTAATATACACAAATGATATGCACACAAACCAAAATCAGGTAAGTAACAGTTAGAAAAGTAGTGCAAACAATGTAGAATCACAATAGAATGCAATAGGGAGAAATAGGCCTGGGGCAACACAAACCATATGCTCCAAAAGTGGAATGCGAACCACGAATGGACCGCAGGCCTAGTGTAGTGTGTAGAGGGTTGCTGGGAGTGTAAGAAAACACTAAGGGTGTCCAAGATACCCCACCCCAAGACCCTGAAAAGTAGGAGTAAAGACAGTGAATTTGAGGTAGGGGATTCTGCAAAGACAACAACTGACTGCAAACTACTGAAGACGGATTCCTGGACCTGAGGACATGTAAAGGAAGAGGACCAAGTCCAAGAGTCACGCAAGTATCCAGGGGGGCAGGAACCCACTAAACCCCGGATGAAGGTGCAAAAGGGCTGCCTCCAGGTGGAAGAAGCCGAAGAGTCTGCAACAACGGAAGGTGCCAGGAACTTCTCCTTTGGTCAGAAGATGTCCCACGGCGTGCTGGAGGTCGCAGAGTTGTTTTCACACAGAAAGACCACAAACAAGCCTTGCTAGCTGCAAGAGTCGGGGTTAAAGGTTTTGGGTGCTGCCAGGGCCCAGGAAGGACCAGGAGGTCGCCCCTTGGAGGACCAAGGAGAGAGAGGCCGCGCTCAGCAACCCAAAGCGCCCATGCAGAAGCAGGCAGCACCCGCAGAAGCACCTGAACAGGCACTTAGAAGATCTGAGGACATCGGTCAACAGAGTCACAAAGGAGGGTCCCACAAAGTCGGAGTCCAACTCAGCGAGATGGGCAATGCAGGACAGAGTGCTGGGGACCTGAGCTAGGCTGTGCACGAAGGAAGTCTTGCAAAAGTGCACAGAAGCCCAAACAGCTGCAATTCAAGCAGTACAAAGGATTACTATCTGGCGGGGGAGGCAAGGACTTACCTCCACCAAATTTGGACAGAAGGGCCACTGGACTGCGGAAGACACTTGGACCCAGCTCCTGTGTTCCAGGAACCACGCTCGTCAGGATGAGAGGGGACCCAGAAGACCGGTGATGCAGAAGTTTAGTGCCTTCGTTAGCCGGGGGAAGATTCCGTCGACCCACGGGAGATTTCTTCTTGGCTTCCAGTGCAGAGTGAAGGCAGACAGCCCTCAGAGCATGGACCACCAGGAAACAGTTGAGAAAGCCGGCAGGATGAGGTGCTACAATGTTGCTGGTAGTCGTCTTGCTACTTTGTTGCGGTTATGCAGGCGTCCTGGAGCAACCAGCGGTCGATCCTTGGCAGAAGTCGAAGAGGGAAGTGCAGAGGAACTCTGGTGAGCTCTTGCATTCGTTATCTTAGGAATAGGCCACAGGAGAGACCCTAAATAGCCCACAGAGGATGATTGGCTACTGAGAAAGGTAAGCACCTATCAGGAGGGGTCTCTGACGTCACCTGCTGGCACTGGCCACTCAGAGCTGTCCACTGTGCCCTCACACCTCTGCATCCAAGATGGCAGAGGTCTGGATCACACTGGAGGAGCTCTGGGCACCTCCCCTGGGAGGTGCTGGTCAGGGGAGTGGTCACTCCCCTTTCCTTTGTCCTGTTTCGCACCCGAGCAGGGATGGGGGATCCCTGAACCGGTGTAGACTGGCTAATGCAGAGAGGGCACCATCTGTGCCCATCAAAGCATTTCCAGAGGCTGGGGGAGGCTACTCCTCCCCAGCCCTTCACACCCATTTCCAAAGGGAGAGAGTGTAACACCCTCTCTCAGAGGAAATTCTTTGTTCTGCCTTCCTGGGACCAGGCTGCCCAGGCCCCAGGGGGGCAGAAACCTGTCTGAGGGGTTGGCAGCAACAGTAGCTGCAGTGGAGACCCCGGAAAGGTAGTTTGGCAGTACCCGGGCTCTGTGCTGGAGACCCGGGGATGCATGGAATTGTCACCCCAATACCAGAATGGTATTGGGGTGACAATTCCATGATCCTAGACGTTACATGGCCATGTTCGGAGTTACCATGGTGACGCTACATATAGGTATTGACCTATATGTAGTGCACGCGTGTAATGGTGTCCCCGCACTCACAAAGTCCAGGGCATTTGCCCTGAACAATGTGGGGGCACCTTGGCTAGTGCCAGGGTGCCCACACACTATGTAACTTTGCACCTAACCTTCAACACGTGAGGGTTAGACATATACGTGACTTATAAGTTACTTATGTGCAGTGTAAAATGACTGTGAAATAACGTGGACGTTATTTCACTCAGGTGTAGTGGCTGTCCTGTGTAAGAATTGTCTGATCTCCCTACGGGTGGCAAAAGAATTGCTGCAGCCCATAGGGATCTCCTGGAACCCCAATACCCTGGGTACCCAGGTACCATATACAAAGAAATTATAAGGGTGTACCAGTGTGCCAATGAAAATAGGTAAAATTAGTCTCTAGCCTGCAGTGACAATTTTAAAAGCAGAGAGAGCATAAACACTGAGGTTCTGGTTAGCAGAGCCTCAGTGATACAGTTGGGCACCACACAGGGAACACATACAGGGCATACTTTATGAGCACTGGGGTCCTGACTAGCAGGATCCCAGTGACACATAGGCAAAAACAAACATACATACAGTTAAAATGGGGGTAACATGCCAGGCAAGATGGTACTTTCCTACACTGGACCTTATGGTTGTTACATGATAAGGCATGTCCTTATTCCAGCCCACATAGTTATGGTGTAGATCAGGGGCTGGTACAAGCACCCATTCTCCAGCGCATGCTTGCTATAATTGCTCAGGAATGAGGACTAAGAAAGATGGGATTATTACATCTTTCCCTTGTAAGAGAGTTGTAACAAACTCCAGGTCAATCTTTTTCAGCCAAGAGGATGTCATAGTGTTAAGGTTTCCCAGAAAATTGCTTTAATTGTGTGCATTATGTCCCCCTCAATCTGAATATTCAATTTATACACTGTATCTGGTGGGCGACCCGCCTATCTGGGGTTTCGACTTCTATATAGTCGTCAGTTGGTTTTGCATCCAGAAATTCTGTAAGGTTCTGGTGAAAAAGTTTGACCGCTGCCACGCTGTCTAGCAGAGTGACTGCCCACAACATATTTTGAAGTACAGTTCTCAATGCGTGTGGCATATTTTGCCTAAATTCCCCCAATCTTCTTTTGAATTAGGGTACTTGTTGTGGAAGTTTCTCTTCCTTTTTTACGATGATAACATTGAGCATTGTAAGTCCTTTTTTAGATTCATGTACTCTTCTTGTCTACTTTCTGAATGGCCCACTCTCTTGGATCGTTTGTCAGATGAATCCTGAAAGGAATGAGAAGGGTGTGTATCAGTATACTGATACCTGTCAGGCTGTTTTAAGGTATCACAGTTATGTAAATTATAACGTTTTTCAGAGCTCTCCCGCTGTAGAGATTCTCTACGTGATTTTGTCTTTTCTGTATTATGTTTGTGCTTATCCTATCATTTTCTTTGAAGACGTAGGTGCTTGCTTGGTATTCTCCTTATCAAATCTACCTTTAAGCTGTGGCTTATTTGCCCTGGTCCCTAAATTATTGTGACCTATAGAGTTATAGGTTTTGGCAATAATTTTTGGTATCTTGCGCTCCTGATCTATTAATGTAAGAGATACTAATACTAAGGTAATAAGACTGCATATCTAGAATGACAGAACTGCAAAATGTGGGGGACTAAGTTTATCTACATCTTCGGAAACTGTCGGCCTTATTCCTGCCTACCTCATCGTGCCTCACTGAACCCTTAACCTATCGGGATAGAAGGTGATTATGGTAACTGTGAGAAAGTAGCCTCTTTCTAGCCTTGTTACCCCCACTTTTGGCCTGTTTGTGAGTGTATGCCAGGGTGTTTGTCACTGTTTTCACTGTCTCACTGGGATCCTGATAGCCAGGCCTCAGTGCTCATAGTGAAAACACTATGTTTTCAGTATGTTTGTTATGGGTCACTGGGATCCTGCTGGTCAGGACCCCAGTGCTCATAGGTTTGTGGCCTATATGTATGTGTCACTGGGACCCTGTCACACAGGGCCCCAGTGCTCATAGGTGTGCATGTATATGTTCCCTGTGTGGTGCCTAACTGTCTCAATGAGGCTCTGCTAACAAGAACCTCAGTGGTTATGCTCTCTCATTACTTTCAAATTGTCACTAACAGGCTAGTGACCATTTTTACCAATTTACATTGGCTTACTGGAACACCCTTATAATTCCCTAGTATATGGTACTGAGGTACCCAGGGTATTGGGGTTCCAGGAGATCCCTATGGGCTGCAGCATTTCTTTTGCCACCCATAGGGAGCTCTCACAATTCTTACACAGGCCTGCCACTGCAGCCTGAGTGAAATAACGTCCACGTTATTTCACAGCCATTTTACACTGCACTTAAGTAACTTATAAGTCACCTATATGTCTAACCTTTACCTGGTAAAGGTTAGGTGCAAAGTTACTTAGTGTGAGGGCACCCTGGCACTAGCCAAGGTGCCCCCACATTGTTCAGAGCCAATTCCCTGAACTTTGTGAGTGCGGGGACACCATTACACGCGTGCACAACATATAGGTCACTACCTATATGTAGCTTCACCATGGTAACTCCGAATATGGCCATGTAACATGTCTATGATCATGGAATTGCCCCTCTATGCCATCCTGGCATAGTTGGCACAATCCCATGATCCCAGTGGTCTGTAGCACAGACCCTGGTACTGCCAAACTGCCCTTCCTGGGGTTTCACTGCAGCTGCTGCTGCTGCCAACCCCTCAGACAGGCAGCTGCCCTCCTGGGGTCCAGCCAGGCCTGGCCCAGGATGGCAGAACAAAGAACTTCCTCTGAGAGAGGGTGTGACACCCTCTCCCTTTGGAAAATGGTGTGAAGGCAGGGGAGGAGTAGCCTCCCCCAGCCTCTGGAAATGCTTTGTTGGGCACAGAGGTGCCCAATTCTGCATAAGCCAGTCTACACCGGTTCAGGGACCCCTTAGCCCCTGCTCTGGCGCGAAACTGGACAAAGGAAAGGGGAGTGACCACTCCCCTGACCTGCACCTCCCCTGGGAGGTGTCCAGAGCTCCTCCAGTGTGCTCCAGACCTCTGCCATCTTGGAAACAGAGGTGCTGCTGGCACACTGGACTGCTCTGAGTGGCCAGTGCCACCAGGTGACGTCAGAGACTCCTGCTGATAGGCTCCTTCAGGTGTTAGTAGCCTATCCTCTCTCCTAGGTAGCCAAACCCTCTTTTCTGGCTATTTAGGGTCTCTGTCTCTGGGGAAACTTTAGATAACGAATGCATGAGCTCAGCCGAGTTCCTCTGCATCTCTCTCTTCACCTTCTGATAAGGAAACGACCGCTGACCGCGCTGGAAGCCTGCAAACCTGCAACATAGTAGCAAAGACGACTACTGCAACTCTGTAACGCTGATCCTGCCGCCTTCTCGACTGTTTTCCTGCTTGTGCATGCTGTGGGGGTAGCCTGCCTCCTCTCTGCACCAGAAGCTCCGAAGAAATCTCCCGTGGGTCGACGGAATCTTCCCCCTGCAACCGCAGGCACCAAAAAGCTGCATCACCGGTTCCTTGGGTCTCCTCTCAGCATGACGAGCGAGGTCCCTCGAATCCAGCAACTCTGTCCAAGTGACCCCCACAGTCCAGTGACTCTTCAGTCCAAGTTTGGTGGAGGTAAGTCCTTGCCTCACCTCGCTGGGCTGCATTGCTGGGAACCGCGACTTTGCAAGCTACTCCGGCCCCTGTGCACTTCCGGCGGAAATCCTTTGTGCACAGCCAAGTCTGGGTCCACGGCACTCTAACCTGCATTGCATGACTTTCTAAGTTGGTCTCCGGCGACGTGGGACTCCTTTGTGCAACTTCGGCGAGCACCATTTCACGCATCCTTGTAGTGCCTGTTTCCGGCACTTCTCCAGGAGCTACCTGCTTCAGTGAGGGCTCTTTGTCTTGCTCGACGTCCCCTCTCTTTTCAGGTCCAATTTGCGACCTCCTGGTCCCTCTTGGGCCCCAGCAGCGTCCAAAAACGCCAAACGCACGATTTGCGTCTAGCAAGGCTTGTTGGCGTCCTTCCGGCGGGAAAACACTTCTGAATGACTCTCCAAGGTAAGAGGGATCAGTCCACCAAAGGGGAAGTCTCTAGCCCTTTTCGTTCCTGCAGAAACCTCAGCTTCTTCTGTCCAGTCGAAGCTTCTTTGCACCCGCAGCTGGCATTTCCTGGGCATCTGCCCATCTCCGACTTGCTTGTGACTTTTGGACTTGGTCCCCTTGTTCCACAGGTACCCTAGATTGGAAATCCACAGTTGTTGCATTGCTGGTTTGTGTCTTTCCTGCATTATTCCTCTAACACGACTACTTTGTCCTTAGGGGAACTTTAGTGCACTTTGCACTCACTTTTCAGGGTCTTGGGGAGGGTTATTTTTCTAACTCTCACTATTTTCTAATAGTCCCAGCGACCCTCTACAAGGTCACATAGGTTTGGGGTCCATTCGTGGTTCACATTCCACTTTTGGAGTATGTGGTTTGTGTTGCCCCTATCCCTATGTTTCCCCATTGCATCCTATTGTAACTATACATTGTTTGCACTGTTTTCTAAGACTATACTGCATATTTTTGCTATTGTGTATATATATCTTGTGTATATTTCCTATCCTCTCACTGAGGGTACACTCTAAGATACTTTGGCATATTGTCATAAAAATAAAGTACCTTTATTTTTAGTATAACTGTGTATTGTGTTTTCTTATGATATTGTGCATATGACACTAGGTGGTACTGTAGTAGCTTCACACGTCTCCTAGTTCAGCCTAAGCTGCTCTGCTAAGCTACCATTATCTATCAGCCTAAGGTGCTAGACACCCTATACACTAATAAGGGATAACTGGGCCTGGTGCAAGGTGCAAGTACCCCTTGGTACTCACTACAAGCCAGTCCAGCCTCCTACATTGGTTGTGCAGTGGTGGGATAAGTGCTTGAGACTGCTTACCACTCTTGTCATTGTACTTTTCATAAGAGAAAAATATACAAAACAAGGTCAGTGTATATACACATAGCCAAAAAGTTTTGCATTTCCTCTTTTCACTCTTTTCTAAGTGCTGAAAAGTACTTCTAAACTTTCAAAAAGTTCTTAAAAGTTTAAAAAGTTTTTTCTGTCTTTCCAAAAAGTTCTGAAAACTTTTTTCTCTTTTTCTATCACTTTAACTCTCTCTAAAAATGTCTGGCACAGGCCAAAGTGTTGATCTGTCCAAACTTGCATATGACAACCTTAGCTGGAAAAGAGCAAGGAGTCTCTGTATAGAGAGAGGTTTGAGTGTAGGGAAGAATCCTGCCTTGGAACTGTTAATTAACATGCTTAGAGAACAGGATAGGGCCATAGGTGCCCCATCTGTTGAAAAAGTACCTAATAGTTCCCAATCTGATTCAGGGACTCCCCCAGGAAAAGATTCAGGAAAGAAACTTCCTAGCCTGCCCATTACTAGACAATCTAGCATAGATGGTAATGATGATGAACCACACCAAATAAATAGTGTTGTCTCACATCATAGCAAAAGCATTTATTCTCACCATTCTGGTAGTAATGTTTCTGTAAACCAAGCTGTTAAGTTGGCTTCTGTAAGGGACAGGTCTCCTTCTGTTCATTCCCATCATAGCTCTGTTTCTAGAAATGTCCCTCCCACCAACCCTGATGACAGAATGTTAGAGAGGGAACTCAATAAGTTGAGGGTGGAACAAACCAGACTGAAGCTTAAAAAGCAACAGCTGGATTTGGATAGACAGTCTTTTGAATTAGAGAAGGAAAGACAGAAGTTGGGTTTAGATACCCATGGTGGCAGCAGCAGTATTCCCCATAGTCATCCTGCAAAAGAGCATGATTCCAGGAATCTGCACAAGATAGTTCCCCCTTATAAGGAGGGGGATGACATTAACAAGTGGTTTGCTGCACTTGAGAGGGCCTGTGCTGTACAGGATGTCCCTCAAAGGCAGTGGGCTGCTATCCTATGGCTATCATTTAGTGGAAAAGGTAGGGATAGGCTCCTTACTGTGAAAGAAAATGATGCTAATAATTTCCAAGTTCTTAAGAATGCACTCCTGGATGGTTATGGCTTAACCACTGAACAGTACAGGATAAAGTTCAGAGAGACCAAAAAGGAGTCTTCACAAGACTGGGTTGATTTCATTGACCATTCAGTGAAGGCCTTGGAGGGGTGGTTACATGGCAGTAAAGTTACTGATTATGAAAGCCTGTATAACACAATCCTGAGAGAGCATATACTTAATAATTGTGTGTCTGATTTGTTGCACCAGTACCTGGTAGACTCTGATCTGACCTCTCCCCAAGAATTGGGAAAGAAGGCAGACAAATGGGTCAGAACAAGGGTGAACAGAAAAGTTCATACAGGGGGTGACAAAGATGGCAATAAGAAGAAAGATGGTGAAAAATCTCAAGATAAGCATGGGGATAAGGGTAAAACCAAAGATCCCACTTCAAATCTTAAACACTCTTCAGAGGGTGGGGATAAAACAAATTCTTCCTCTTCTTCCCAACCTGCACACATTAAAAAGCCTTGGTGCTTTGTGTGTAAAAATAGAGGCCATAGGCCAGGGGATAAGTCCTGTCCAGGTAAACCCCCTGAGCCTACCACCACTAATACATCAAGCTCTAGTGCCCCTAGCAGTAGTGGTACTAGTGGTGGGACTGCTGGCAACAGTCAAGCAAAGGGTGTAGTTGGGTTCACTTATGGGTCCATAGTGGAAACTGATGTCATCAGTCCCAAGACAGTTTCTGTCACACCTAGTGGCACTGGCCTTGCCACACTGGCTGCTTGTCCCCTTACAATGGATAAGTACAGGCAGACAGTTACAATAAATGGTGTTGAGGCCTTGGCCTACAGGGACACAGGTGCCAGTTTCACTTTGGTGACTGAAAACCTAGTGCACCCTGATCAACACATCATTGGACAACAGTATAAGATTATTGATGTCCATAACTCCACTAAGTTTCTTCCCTTAGCTATAATTCAGTTTAGTTGGGGTGGAGTTACTGGCCCTAAGCAGGTGGTGGTATCACCTAGCTTGCCTGTAGACTGTCTCTTAGGTAATGACCTAGAGGCCTCAGGTTGGGCTGATGTAGAGTTTTATGCCCATGCAGCCATGCTGGGCATCCCAGAGGAATTGTTCCCTCTCATTTCTACAGAAATGAAAAAGCAAAGGAGAGAAGGCCTGAAAACTCAGGATCCCTCTCCATCAACAGGTAAAAAGGGTATCACAGTATCCCCTAACCACCTTACCATTCAGGATACCATTCCTGTGGTGGGAGAAACCTCTCCTGGGGTGGCACCTGTTCCAAGGGAAACATCAGCTGGCAAAGCTGTACTCCCTGAGGTAGAAGTACCTCTCTGTGGGATAGCTAACATTGGTGAGAAAAAGAGCACCATTTTAGTTAACATGGAGCATCCCTCCAACCCTCCCAGAGAAACTTTAGTGCAGAAACCCTGCACTGCCTCACAACACTTAGGACAGCATCCCTGCCCTAGTGTGGAGCTGATAGGACAGCATCCCTGCCCTGCTCCAACCCAAGAGAAACAGCATCCCTGTTCTCTCTTCCAGCCATATGGACAAAGTTTTTGCCCAGCTATGGCTTTTCTGAGACAGCATCCCTGTCTGGCATTTCCATCACTACAAATAGGTTCAGTGGACAATTCCCACTGTTCTAAACTAAAACTTACTGATAGAAACTCTGAAAATACATCTTCACATTGTTGCTTAGCTAAAAAACTTCAAACAGGGTGGTTTACATCCCCACAGGGAAGTAACCATATAGTGGATGATAAAGGGAGTAACCAGTCTATTGCAGAGCTACTCTCTACTTATCACCACTTAGACAATAAAGTCTCAACTGGCCAAGGTTAGCCTTATTGTCCTTCGTTTGGGGGGGGGGGTTGTGTGAGAAAGTAGCCTCTTTCTAGCCTTGTTACCCCCACTTTTGGCCTGTTTGTGAGTGTATGCCAGGGTGTTTGTCACTGTTTTCACTGTCTCACTGGGATCCTGATAGCCAGGCCTCAGTGCTCATAGTGAAAACACTATGTTTTCAGTATGTTTGTTATGGGTCACTGGGATCCTGCTGGTCAGGACCCCAGTGCTCATAGGTTTGTGGCCTATATGTATGTGTCACTGGGACCCTGTCACACAGGGCCCCAGTGCTCATAGGTGTGCATGTATATGTTCCCTGTGTGGTGCCTAACTGTCTCACTGAGGCTCTGCTAACCAGAACCTCAGTGGTTATGCTCTCTCATTACTTTCAAATTGTCACTAACAGGCTAGTGACCATTTTTACCTATTTACATTGGCTTACTGGAACACCCTTATAATTCCCTAGTATATGGTACTGAGGTACCCAGGGTATTGGGGTTCCAGAAGATCCCTATGGGCTGCAGCATTTCTTTTGCCACCCATAGGGAGCTCTCACAATTCGTACACAGGCCTGCCACTGCAGCCTGAGTGAAATAACGTCCACGTTATTTCACAGCCATTTTACACTGCACTTAAGTAACTTATAAGTCACCTATATGTCTAACCTTTACCTGGTAAAGGTTAGGTGCAAAGTTACTTAGTGTGAGGGCACCCTGGCACTAGCCAAGGTGCCCCCACATTGTTCAGAGCCAATTCCCTGAACTTTGTGAGTGCGGGGACACCATTACACGCGTGCACTACATATAGGTCACTACCTATATGTAGCTTCACCATGGTAACTCCGAATATGGCCATGTAACATGTCTATGATCATGGAATTGCCCCCTCTATGCCATCCTGGCATAGTTGGCACAATCCCATGATCCCAGTGGTCTGTAGCACAGACCCTGGTACTGCCAAACTGCCCTTCCTGGGGTTTCACTGCAGCTGCTGCTGCTGCCAACCCCTCAGACAGGCAGCTGCCCTCCTGGGGTCCAGCCAGGCCTGGCCCAGGATGGCAGAACAAAGAACTTCCTCTGAGAGAGGGTGTGACACCCTCTCCCTTTGGAAAATGGTGTGAAGGCAGGGGAGGAGTAGCCTCCCCCAGCCTCTGGAAATGCTTTGTTGGGCACAGAGGTGCCCAATTCTGCATAAGCCAGTCTACACCGGTTCAGGGACCCCTTAGCCCCTGCTCTGGCGCGAAACTGGACAAAGGAAAGGGGAGTGACCACTCCCCTGACCTGCACCTCCCCTGGGAGGTGTCCAGAGCTCCTCCAGTGTGCTCCAGACCTCTGCCATCTTGGAAACAGAGGTGCTGCTGGCACACTGGACTGCTCTGAGTGGCCAGTGCCACCAGGTGACGTCAGAGACTCCTGCTGATAGGCTCCTTCAGGTGTTAGTAGCCTATCCTCTCTCCTAGGTAGCCAAACCCTCTTTTCTGGCTATTTAGGGTCTCTGTCTCTGGGGAAACTTTAGATAACGAATGCATGAGCTCAGCCGAGTTCCTCTGCATCTCTCTCTTCACCTTCTGATAAGGAAACGACCGCTGACCGCGCTGGAAGCCTGCAAACCTGCAACATAGTAGCAAAGACGACTACTGCAACTCTGTAACGCTGATCCTGCCGCCTTCTCGACTGTTTTCCTGCTTGTGCATGCTGTGGGGGTAGCCTGCCTCCTCTCTGCACCAGAAGCTCCGAAGAAATCTCCCGTGGGTCGACGGAATCTTCCCCCTGCAACCGCAGGCACCAAAAAGCTGCATCACCGGTCCCTTGGGTCTCCTCTCAGCACGACGAGCGAGGTCCCTCGAATCCAGCGACTCTGTCCAAGTGACCCCCACAGTCCAGTGACTCTTCAGTCCAAGTTTGGTGGAGGTAAGTCCTTGCCTCACCTCGCTGGGCTGCATTGCTAGGAACCGCGACTTTGCAAGCTACTCCGGCCCCTGTGCACTTCCGGTGGAAATCCTTTGTGCACAGCCAAGCCTGGGTCCACGGCACTCTAACCTGCATTGCACGACTTTCTAAGTTGGTCTCCGGCGACGTGGGACTCCTTTGTGTAACTTTGGCGAGCACCGTTTCTCACATCCTCGTAGTGCCTGTTTCCGGCACTTCTCCAGGTGCTACCTGCTTCAGTGAGGGCTCTTTGTCTTGCTCGACGTCCCCTCTCTCTTCAGGTCCAATTTGCGACCTCCTGGTCCCTCTTGGGCCCCAGCAGCGTCCAAAAACGCCAAACGCACGATTTGCGTGTAGCAAGGCTTGTTGGCGTCCTTCTGGCGGGAAAACACTTCTGCACGAATCTCCAATGCGAGCGGGATCCGTCCACCAAAGGGGAAGTCTCTAGCCCTTTTCGTTCCTGCAGAAACCTCAGCTTCTTCTGTCCAGTCGTAGCTTCTTTGCACCCGCAGCTGGCATTTCCTGGGCATCTGCCCATCTCCGACTTGCTTGTGACTTTTGGACTTGGTCCCCTTGTTCCACAGGTACCCTAGATTGGAAATCCACAGTTGTTGCATTGCTGGTTTGTGTCTTTCCTGCATTATTCCTCTAACACGACTACTTTGTCCTTAGGGGAACTTTAGTGCACTTTGCACTCACTTTTCAGGGTCTTGGGGAGGGTTATTTTTCTAACTCTCACTATTTTCTAATAGTCCCAGCGACCCTCTACAAGGTCACATAGGTTTGGGGTCCATTCGTGGTTCACATTCCACTTTTGGAGTATATGGTTTGTGTTGCCCCTATCCCTATGTTTCCCCATTGCATCCTATTGTAACTATACATTGTTTGCACTGTTTTCTAAGACTATACTGCATATTTTTGCTATTGTGTATATATATCTTGTGTATATTTCCTATCCTCTCACTGAGGGTACACTCTAAGATACTTTGGCATATTGTCATAAAAATAAAGTACCTTTATTTTTAGTATAACTGTGTATTGTGTTTTCTTATGATATTGTGCATATGACACTAGTAGTACTGTAGTGGCTTCACATGTCTCCTAGTTCAGCCTAAGCTGCTCTGCTAAGCTACCATTATCTATCAGCCTAAGCTGCTAGACACCCTATACACTAATAAGGGATAACTGGGCCTGGTGCAAGGTGCAAGTACCCCTTGGTACTCACTACAAGCCAGTCCAGCCTCCTACAGTAACCTAAACATGACACTCTGACTGCCCAGGGAAACCATGGTAACAGATCTCACCCTTTCGTGGTTTTACTCATTCATGCCCAGGCAAAAACACAAAAGAGATACAAGATACGTTTTCAATACATTTATTGAAACAATTGTAGTCTTGCATAGAGAGATTGAGCTGCGATTATTAGGCAGCTGAAGCAAAGCAGTTATCTTCATTATAAACATGGTAAAGATGAACAACCATGGTAAATGAGTTCTAGAAGTTCTAGGGGTTCCTACCTAACCCTAAGTCTCTACTAAGAACATAGCAGGTATACCCATCTGCCTCTGCCCAATCTAAGAGATTCGCCTTAGCCCTATACCTGTAAACTGCATCAGAAATCAACCTGTAAGGTGGAAGGTGACCTATTTCTGGAAGATTGATGACCGCAGAGCTGCATGTCGAACACAGCATTCATCTTAGCCGCTGCTAGAGAGCCCCTCTGTCCTTTTGTGCCATATCTTACCTCGCCTCAGCATGAGTAGCTCCAGCGTAGTTCTTCTTCTACCCACCCTCTGAAGCTGCATGCCTACCGTCTACACTAAATGGCCATTGCACCAGAGGCCTAACATTAGACCCCTGGGCTCTGAGATTATCCGGAAGTATTGCTGTCCACCATCCCCGACTTTCTTTCCTTTCCATATTTGCTCTCATCAGTGCCGCTCAGGAAGGGGTGATGCTAACTTGACCCTGACAAAGGGGATCTGAGAGGGATGGAGCCCATTGGTGGATGTTTTCTGCGCTGCTGGAGTTACCCACACCCCACAAAATTTACATACCTTTGACCACCCACACTTCGCCCACCCCTACAGTGACAGCAGTTACACTGTGACTAGTGGGGCCTCTGCACCCTTCCTTCCTTTTGGCCAATCCCCTCTGGATATTGGACTAACTATGAGAGCCAGGGGAGCGCCCTGGGGTCCGGATCCTGCAGTGCCAATACGGGGAAGCTGTCAAAGAGATGCCCAGTGGCAAAAGCAAATCAGCGAGACAACTCCTTTTTTCAGAAGCCCTTCTCAATACCTGACCCATGTCCTCATCATGGGGCCTGCAGCCAACTAATCTACCCCACGCCACTGCCACTTCACCACAGGAAGTAACAATGGATCGTATACTTCAAGAAATTACAGCTGTGGGGCATAGACTTGAGGACATGGACTCTACTATATCCTCACTGGCCACAGATACGAAATCCATATGTTTGAACATTGCAGGCTTCCAGGCTAGAGTATCAAGGCTGGAACAATGAGTGGCGACAATGGAGGATCACCTTAATACCACCCCTGACCGTGACTAAGAACTTCTGTATCTCCGCAGTAAACTTATTGATTTGGAGGACAGGGGCAGCAGAGATAATATCTATTTTTCGGCTTCCCGGAACACATTGAAGGGTCGGATATCCAGACTTTCCTGCGGTCTGCCCTCCCCACACTGATAGGCTTAGCTTTTGATCCACCCTTGGAGTTTTCAGAGGGCACTCAGATTGGGCCCCAAGCGGCCGGATGGAGCCTCCAGACCTCGCCCAATCATCGCCTGTCTCATGCGCCACATAGGAGTCCTTCAAATACTCCTTATAGCCCAATCTCAAGGACCATTCCGAACAGCAGACGACGAGGTCTGCATTACAGCGGACTTTTCGAAAGAGACCAATGACCATCGAAAAGCATTCCTGGCACTCAGTCCCCAACTGCGCCATCTAGATGTGAAATTTGGCCTGTTCGACCCAGCGCAGATGAGGATCACCAAAGACGGTGTTTCCAGTTACTTCTACGACCCAGTGGATCTACGGCTGTATCTAGACTCCCTGTCTCCAATGGGGATGGACACGTCCACTATGACAAGACCTTCAACACAGATCGTTGGCGCTCAGAGCACGCCACCTCATTCAGCTACCTTGGAAGTGGAACCTCACCATGATAATGATCTTTGTCTCAGAGGCAGGGATCCAGAGAGGCTAACTAGGATCCATAGTGACAGGGATCAATTATTGCAGGTGGTAGCACAACATACTCAACTGTTAGATAGAGACAAATCCCGCTCCCCTTTGAAACCATTTTCTGCTCCCATCTGATCCTGCCAAGATACCAGTGACCGTTCACTACCTGAAAGGCTTGATTGAGCTACGGAACATTTGCCCTGATATCGGTGGACAGATGTGTACCCTGCTATGTTGAACTAACTGTTGCTAATGACATTCAGGACCTGATGTGCTTAAATACTGGCTTGGATTTCTTAACTAGTCCGGAGGCATTTAGCTGGCTGTTTTCTCTCCGGATTTTGACCCTTGTATCTTATCTTTCCTTCTCTTCACTTTTCTCTTCTCCCCCTCCCACCTATGTTTCTATTCTGTTCAACTAGAATAACTGAAGGAATGGGTGTTGATTGTGGCACAACATGTGTGCGACATGGGATGAAGTATATGATTTTGTAGCTAAACTGCATGAGATTATACATGTGATATAGGCCCACAATACCTGGTTTTAAAAATTTGCAGACAGAGCTGTTATATTGTTTTATGTTTCAGTAGAGGTTGAACTGGACTGCCTAGGTACTTAGGGCTCTACGATTGTAACCCAAAGTAATTTTTGATCAGACCCACCCCAGTATTGGTGGACGGCTTAAGATCTGGCTATATTGTGCTACTCGTTAGTTATCCACTAACGCTACCCTCTATCCACTTTTTTATTCATTTAGTTGGCTCATTGGGGCCTACTTAGAACACTTGTATGACCATGTGCTCTGTTGCCTGCAGGATGTGGTATACCTCTTTAGCCAGGCCGTACATGGTTATTGTTGGGCCATATGCTCATTAAGTTAATAATGCATTATCATATTTGTAAATCACATGTTATATCTCCTATATTGTATTTCTATGCTCCTGCTTTTGTTGAAATCGGGCTGGTCAGCCACCCCCCCTGGTTTACGTGGCCCCAGTGACAATAGTTCACAATTGTTTCTGACCAGGATTGTATTGTAGGCTCCAGTACCCACCCCACCTACTCCATGCCACTCGCCCTTCTATATGTCATAAGGTATGCTAAATAGGGGTTGCACCCTCCCCCTCTCTCCCTCCTCACCTTGAAACCTTCACCCGCAACCTGGGAGATCTCACACTAAAACCTCTCCATATTTACTTGCCTGTATTCACTTCCGCGCCTTGGCTAGGAATCTTTATCCCTGTGTGCGTAGTGGGCCCTCCTTGCTGACTGTTAGGACTCTGCAGTTGTAGCCCCTCTTAGGACCTGACCCTATCTATAACCGGTAGGTCCTGCTCCCTACCCCGCCTTTCTCCTTTCTCCTTTCTCTTTTCTCGCTCTTTTCATTTCTTTCTTTTTCTCCCCCCTATTTCCTCCGTCACTTCTCTACCTCTCCTCACCTGGTTTCTGCCCCTGAGTACGACGTCTGATACTCCCTACCTTCCCTACCCTGCCCCCTGTTCGTTTGTTTGTTTGTGCGTTCGCTTTTGTCCCTCCCCTTCGCCATATCCTCTTGCAAGAGACCCTTGAACCCTTCTCCTGTGTTTTCTGGATCCAGACAGGCCCCCTTTTGCCTTCGTAAATACTTCTGGTATCCTCTGACATGGGGGCCAATTTACCATTGATGACAGTCCCCTGGAATGTTCATGGCCTCACGCGCTATATTAAGAGAAAGAAAGTCCTCTTTCATTTGCGATCCAAACATGCGGAAATTGCCCTTTTGCAGGAAATGCACTTGTCATCCCTGGAATCCAAAAAATGATGTCGGGACTAGGTAGGTAAAGTGCTATAAAGCTGCAGCCCGCTGTCTCCATCGGGAAGCTCTGGGTCTGTACGTAAATGTGGAGTTGCGTTTCTTCTTCGCCGCTTTTTGCAATTTAATGTGCTTCAGTCATGGTCGGATCTGGACGGTCGATATGTTCTTACCAAACTCAATATTGGAAGTTGTACATAATGTGTTAGGTCCGTATACGCCCCTACGTGCTCCAAACGCTCCTTCCTGCGACTGAACCGCCTTCTGACAGAGATTGGTGCCTCTCAATACTTCTCAGGTGGAGACTGGAACCTAGCCTGAGACCGAATCCTTGACAGAACAGGCAGTCTGGACATAGGTAATAATGAAGAGAGAACATTGTGGGGAGACATTATCTAGGACCATGGCTTGGAAGATTCCTGGCGTTTAACACATCTGGCGGACCGAGATTTACTTTTCTATCACTGGTGCTCGGGACACAGTCCTGCTTGAACTATTTCCTCGTCTCTCATACACTAGTCCCAATGATCAGCGACTCCCGGACACAGGAAGCAACAATCTCCGACCATGCACCTGTCAGTTTGGCGCTAGACATGGGTCTGGTTTCTCCTGGCTGCAAACCGTGGAGTCTACCTCTATCTCGTTATAACACGCCACAAGGTAAAGATCAACTACGTGCTCACGTTTTGGCCTACGTAACCGATAACAAAGCTCGGTCTCCTCTCCTCAAGTCTACTGGGCAGCGGCAAAGGCGACGATCAGAGGACAACTTATGAGGGATGCAGCCTTTGCTAACAACCAGAGGCACTCTCGCTAATGAGAAATAGAGGGATTAATAGCAACATATACCTGCAATTATACGATATTTCCTTCCCCTACCATGCGTTGTTGCCTTGAGAAGGCAAAGATGGAGCTCAATGCATTGTACACCTCTCAGGCGGAGTATGTTCTGCAAAGGATGAGAGGCAGACACTATGAGGAGGGTGAAAAGGCAGGTTGGTTACTAGCGGCCCAGTTATGTCAACGGGAGGTGGCGCTTGCAATCCCTGACATCCAGGATGCCGATGGCATACTCTCTATCCACCCTCAGGATATAGCTGATACAGTCTGATGCTTCTACCAACCCCTTTATACCCACAAAACGGTGGAGGATCACGACAGGTTAGCAGCATTTTTTGAAAATGCACAGATCCCTTGCCTTGCTGAGGAAGGCAGAGGGCTGCTAGGCGGTGAGATTAGAAAAGAGGAGATTATCTGTGCAATATCTAATCTACCGTACCATAAAGCCCCGGGAGAAGACAGTTTCCTGGCAGAATACTACAAGTGGACCGGGGCGGACACGGTTACCTCCCTCTATGAAGCCTTTTGAGCAGCGGAAAAAACTGGGGCTTTATAGCCTATTTCGAATAGAGCATCCATAGCGGTCCTCCCGAAACCAGGGAAAGACCCCTTACTCTGTGGCAGTTATCGCCCCATCTCCCTTCTTAATGGCGATGTTAAGATACTGGCTAGTATCTTGGCGTCTCGTCTCAAACAAGTTATCCTGACCCTCATTCACCCCACACAGGTAGGCTTTGTACCCGGGTGCTCCTCCAGAAACCACTTACGTACCCTAGCGCATACGCTTTGGGCTATCCGAAACTCTGCAGAGGAGTCTGTTGCCCCTTCCCTTGATGCTGAGAAGGCCTTCGACTGGATAGAGTGGTGGCATCTTTTTGAGACGCTGAAACTCTTGGGCCTGGGGGAGGTGTTTATCGCTAAAGTCAGATGGCTGTACGATTCACCCACGGCACGGGTCACCTGCAGAAGGTTCTTCTCTGCTGAGTTTCCTGTTCAGCAAGGAACCCGACAGGGCTGCCCCCTGTCACCGCTGCTATTTCTATTGGCAGTTGAACCCCTGGCAGCCACTATTTGACGGTCGTCTACCATAGCTGGAGTACCCATTCCAGGAGGGTGCTCCACGCTCTACCTGTATGTGGACGTCATATTGCTCACACTTACAGACCTTTCATGTTCCCTTCCGGCGCTGCAAAATATTCTGGCAGAATTTGAAACACTGTCAGGATATACAATCAATTGGGAGAAGAGTGAAGCCCTACCCCTGTCCCCAGTAACCACGAGGGCGGCTCTTACAACGCTCCCGGTCTCCTGGAAACAATTGCGCCTTAAATATCTGGGGATCCTCATCAATAGGGGCTTAGCCCACATGGTACAGGATAAGCTGGAACCCTTGTTAGAGCAAACCAAACGTGATTTTGAAAAATGGCCCCATTTAGGGCTCTCCCTGTGGGGAAGATGCAAGCTGTGCGGATGGTCGATCTGCCATGTTATACCTATGTGTTGGGGATGTAACCTCTATTAGCCCCTATCTCCACGCTCAGGACGGTTGACCCCTACATACGAAAAATTGTATGGGGCTCCCTCAGACCCCAGCTCTCTAAAGCTAAACTCATCGCACGGCAGTTATGTGGGGACTGGGATTGCCCTCCATAGAACACTACGTGCTGGTGTTGCATCTCTCATAATTGACCTTCATGCTTCCAGATATCTTGGACCCTCCTCAATGGGTAAAAACAGAACAGATACTCTCAAATACGCCACTAGGTCTGGACCTGCTATATGGCTCTGGAGCCCCCCGACCACACCCTGCCCATCTGGTAATACAGACTGCATTAGACTCTTGGAGCCGAGCTCGCCACCTTCTGGGAGTGGATCCACGGATTCACACATGCACCACTCTGGGGCAATGCCTATTTCTTAATAGGGGGAGAGTGGTTGACTGGGGGAATGGCGGGTCAAGGGCATCATATCCATTGATCAACTCTTGATGATGGGATGTTAAAATCATTCCCTGAATTGCAAGTTGAATTTGGACTCCCAGATCATTGTTCCTGCTGTACCGGCAACTCTCACATTGTCTCTGGAGTCGCTTGGGGCCCCCCTGTGGACCCTACAACATTCTCCAATACTTGACCATTTGCAAACATGGGGTTCCTTTTGAGGAATGATTTTGGGACTGCATAACCTCTTAAATCCGCACATATTTTCCCTACCTCTTCTCTTCTTCCTTAGGACCCGATGGCAAACCCAACTGCAGACAGACTATGATATGGAGGATTGGGTTGACATGCTACAAGCGCGAGAAAAGGGGGCCCAAGAGGCCAGAGTAAAACTTTGCCTTTTTAAGACCTTGCATGACTGGTACTGGACACCCCAGAAGCTTAGAGCAGCTGGACTATAGCTACATGCGACTTGCTGGCAATGCTCCCATCTGTGCTGTGATTTATTGCACATACTATGCGACTGCCTGACTATACAACCATACTGGGAGGCAGTGGGGATCACTCTGAGAGAGACTCTACCCTTGCCAACCTCTACTGAATGCCCTGCTTCTCTTTCATGATACTAGGGATATATACGACATATCTTGTACACTAAACTTTGTATTCGTCGATACTGCTGTGTGGCCGCGGCCCCCTCCCACGACGAATGGCTGTCAGCAATGTTTCAAACTATAGCTTACGAATGCATCATTTATACTCTACAGGACAAAACAGAGGTATTCCTGCGAACATGGGCTCCCTTTGTCCAACTAGCAAATGCTTAATCTCCCCCCTCCTTCCCCTATGTTCATTCTCCTCACCCCCCACGCTCACCCCTCTACCCCCACCCTCTCTGCCGGCCGAACTCGACAACTTGCACTCCTTTCCTGCCCACCTCCCCTCCCCTCTCTCTCTAGTCTTTTCGCATTGAATGCTATGTCATATTCTCTCTCCCTTTCCCCTCCTTCTTCCTTTCTCCTCTCTCTTTCTGTCCCCTCTCTCTATGCCTCCCCTGGTCTTTCGGTCTTTCCTGTCTACACTTCTTTCTTATCTTCCCTTTATTTCATCTCTTCCATTGTACAAGCATGTTCTCCCTCTCTGTTTCTCCAATATGTTACCAACCCCCAATGTGTGCGACCTTATACTTCATACATGACTCCCATGTCCCTTTTTATTGTATTGCTACACCTGGCAATGCTATCCTTATACACGGAGCCCTGGGACTATTATGAGTTCCCCCCACCTCCATTTCCCCCATCAGCAGAAAGAACACAGGATCCCTTGAATATGCTGTCACCGGGGACATTAGTGCTAGGCCTAGCTTTGCACCACTGATTATGGTTCGCCTTATCACCTACCATTGAATGGTATTTTCTATAACTGACGTGAATTGGGGACCCAACACATTTGTATGATCGTTCGCTTCTATCACTCAGGACTTGTATCATTCTGACAATGAGGAATCTTATTGAGGTTCTGCTCACTGTTAACAGATTGGGGACGCGGTTTTTGAGGATGGAATACTCTTACTCTTATTTTCTTCACTGTTCTCATCATCGTTATTTTGCTCCTTGGTTATGCGCCTTTTTCATATCCTGGTGCAATGTCTAAAACCATGCATACCTATGTTTCTTGGTTCATGATTCTCAATGAAAATAAAAAAATTGTGAAAAAAATGATGTTCTGATTATATGTTGAGAAAAAGTTAACTAAACACGCAACTCGTACATTATGGCCCTCATTACAACATTGGCGGTAAAAGCCGCTTACCGCCGTGCAGAAGACCGCCAACACACCGCCGCGGCAGCGGAATTTCGCCACGGTCATTATGACCCACAGCTCGGAATCCGCCACAATTTAGACACCCACACAAGTCCGCCACACCAAAGGTCAGTGATAAACTGGCAATAACAAAACCTCCACCGTCATGCCAACAGGAATACGCCCACACTATCACGACCCACTAATCCACGCAACGGTCTTTCAACAGCGGTATTCCATTGGCGGTACACACCGCTGCGCTCAAAATACACACACATTTACAAAACACATCCACATTGGACAATTCCAAATACTCACACTTGATACACATACACACACCACTCCCACACACCCAATACAATATAAAACACACACCCACATCACCCACAAACCCCTACGCCCAAAAATTCCAAAAGAAGGCTAGAGAGAGACACCACAATCTACAAACAAGCATCCACAGGCACACAACACCATCACCCACATAACATCCACGCACCTCACACAACACACCACTAAATATCACCCCATACATCACAACACACCCACCCCACACATCACCCACACCACCCCATGGCACCGCAAAGACACCCCAGGTTCTCTGAGGAGGAGCTCAGGGTCATGGTGGAGGAAATCATCTGGGTAGAGCCACAGCTATTCGGAGCACAGGTGCAGCACACCTCCATAGCTAGGAAGATGGAGCTATGGCGAAGAATAGGGGACAGGGTCAACGCAGTGGGACAGAACCCAAGAACTAGGGATGACATCAGGAAGAGGTGGAACGACCTACAGGGGAAGGTGCGTTCCGTGGTCTCAAGACACCACCTGGCGGTTCAGAGGACTGGCGGCGGACCCCCACCTCCTCCCCCACAACTAACAACGTGGGAGGAGCAAGTCTTGGCTATGCTGCATCCTGAGGGCCTCGCAGGAGTAGATGGAGGAATGGACTCTGGTAAGTCAAATCTTCAATACTATCTCCCCCACCCTACCTGCATGCCATCACATACCCCCACCCTCGCCCTCACCCCCATCACTCCAACTCCTCACAAATGTCCCAATGTCACAAACCACCCATCCCAACACCAAGCCCTGCATGCAACAACAAAGCATGGACACCCATCAACAAAACATGGCCACTGCACATACCCATACACCCCCCTAAACCATTGTCACACAAGGTCCCACACAGGAATGCATGCACTGGGGTACACGGTCACCCACCCATTGCACACCATGGCACACACAGATGCAATAATCATGCTTTTACACCCCTGCTAGGCCCCTACCCAACGTCACCGGACAGGAGGGTACAGACATGTCCACACCACCAACAGAAGAGCCCACAGTGATGACAACAGCTCTGTCCAACTGGCATACCGTTCAGGGGATAGAGGCCCAGGGAAACAGGGGAACTGGGAGGGCTGCTGTTCGACAGGGGGAGTACAGGCCCAGGGAACCCACTCTCCACGAGGCCCTCTCGAACATCATGGGAGCCTACCTTCATTCCCAGGAGACTATGGCAACAGTACTGGCCAAGTTTCAGAAGACCCAGCGGCTGCAGGAGGAACAGTATTTGGGCTTCAGGGAAGAACTCAGATCCATCAATTCCACCCTGGGCACCATCGTAGGGGTGCTGAAGGAAGTCCTCAACACCAGGAGGGACACTGTGGCACAACAAGGGGCCCCTGACACTAGCCTGGATGATGAACTGCCCACCACCTCTGCCGGCGCTAGTGGACAGGAGTGTAGGAAAGTAGCATCTTGCCTGACATGTTACCCCCATTTTTCACTGTATATATGTTGTTTTAGTTGTATGTGTCACTGGGACCCTGCCAGCCAGGGCCCCAGTGCTCATAAGTGTGCCCTGAATGTGTTACCTGTGTTATGACTAACTGTCTCACTGAGGCTCTGCTATCCAAAACCTCAGTGGTTATGCTCTCTCATTTCTTTCAAATTGTCACTAACAGGCTAGTGACCAATTTTACCAATTTACATTGGCATACTGGAACACCCTTATAATTCCCTAGTATATGGTACTGAGGTACCCAGGGTATTGGGGTTCCAGGAGATCCCTATGGGCTGCAACATTTCTTTTGCCACCCATAGGGAGCTCTCACAATTCTTACACAGGCCTGCCACTGCAGCCTGAGTGAAATAACGTCCACGTTATTTCACAGCCATTTACCACTGCACTTAAGTAACTTATAAGTCACCTATAAGTCTAACCTTTACCTGGTAAAGGTTAGGTGCAAAGTTACTTAGTGTGTGGGCACCCTGGCACTAGCCAAGGTGCCCCCACATTGTTCAGGGCAAATTCCCCGGACTTTGTGAGTGCGGGGACACCATTACACGCGTGCACTACACATAGGTCACTACCTATGTGTAGCTTCACAATGGTAACTCCGAATATGGCCTTGTAACATGTCTATGACCATGGAATTACCCCCTCTATGCCATCCTGGCATAGTTTGCACAATCCCATGATCCCACGGGTCTGTAGCTCAGACCCTGGTACTGCCAAACTGCCTTTCCCGGGGTTTCACTGCAGCTGCTGCTGCTGCCAACCCCTCAGACAGGTTTCTGCCCTCCTGGGGTCCAGCCAGGCTTGGCCCAGGATTGCAGAACAAAGGACTTCCTCAGAGAGAGGGTGTTACACCCTCTCCCTTTGGAAAAAGGTGTCACGGCTGGGGAGGAGTAGCCTCCCCCAGCCTCTGGAAATGCTTTCATGGGCACAGATGGTGCTCATTTCTGCATAAGCCAGTCTACACCGGTTCAGGGACCCCTTAGCCCTGCTCTGGCGCGAAACTGGACAAAGGAAAGTGGAGTGACCACTCCCCTGACCTGCACCTCCCCTGGGAGGTGCCCAGAGCTCCTCCAGTGTGCTCCAGACCTCTGCCATCTTGGAAACAGAGGTGCTGCTGGCACACTGGACTGCTCTGAGTGGCCAGAGCCAGCAGGTGACGTCAAAGACTCCTTCTGATAGGCTCCTTCAGGTGTTGCTAGCCTATCTTCTCTCCTAAGTAGCCAAACCCTCTTTTCTGGCTATTTAGGGTCTCTGCTTTGGGGATTTCCTTAGATAACGAATGCAAGAGCTCATCAGAGTTCCTCTGCATCTCTCTCTTCACCTTCTGCCAAGGAATCGACTGCTGACCGCGCTGGAAGCCTGCAAAACTGCAACAAAGTAGCGAAGACGACTACTGCAACTCTGTAACGCTGATCCTGCCGCCTTCTCGACTGTTTTCCTGGTGGTGCATGCTGTGGGGGTAGTCTGCCTCCTCTCTGCACTAGAAGCTCCGAATAAATCTCCCGTGGATCGATGGAATCTTCCCCCTGCTACCGCAGGCACCAAATAACTGCATCACCGGTACCCTGGGTCTCCTCTCAGCACGACGAGCGAGTTCCCTTGAATCCAGCAACTCTGTCCAAGTGACTCCCACAGTCCAGTGACTCTTCAGTCCAAGTTTGGTGGAGGTAAGTCCTTGCCTCCCCACGCCAGACTGCATTGCTGGGAACGGCGACTTTTGCAGCTACTCCGGCCTCTGTGCACTTCCGGCAGAAATCCTTTGTACACAGCCAAGCCTGGTTCCACGGCACTCTAACCTGCATTGCACGACTTTCTAAGTTGTCCTCCGGCGACGTGGGACTCCTTTGTGCGACTTCGGGTGAGCACCATTTCACTCCTCTTTGTAGTGCCTGTTCTGGCACTTCTGCGGGTACTGCCTGCTTCTGAGAGGGCTCTTTGTCCTGCTGGGTGCCCCCTCTGTCCCCAGACGCAATTGGCGACATCCTAGTCCCTCCTGGGCCACAGCAGCATCCAAAAACGCTAACCGCACAACTTGCAGCTAGCAAGGCTTGTTGGCAGTCTTTCTTCAGGAAAATAAGTCTGCACGACTCTCCACGGCGTGGGGGATCCATCCTCCAAAGGGGAAGTCTCTAGCCCTTGTCGTTCCTGCAGAATCCTCAGCTTCTACTGTCCAGTAGCAGCTTCTTTGAACACACAGCTGGCATTTCCTGGGCATCTGCCCATCTCCGACTTGCTTGTGACTTTTGGACTTGTTCCCCTTGTTCCACAGGTACCCTCGACTGGAAATCCATTGTTGTTGCATTGCTGGTTTGTGTCCTCCCTGTAGAATTCCCCTGTCACGACTTCTATGTCCTTTGGGGAACTTTAGTGCACTTTGCACTCACTTTTCAGGGTCTTGGGGTGGGCTATTTTTCTTACCCTAACTGTTTTCTTACAGTCCCAGCGACCCTCTACAAGGTCACATAGGTTTGGGGTCCATTCGTGGTTCGCATTCCACTTTTGGAGTATATGGTTTGTGTTGCCACTATCCCTATGTGTCCCCATTGCATCCTATTGTAACTATACATTGTTTGCACTGTTTTCTAATACTATACTGCATATTTTTGGTATTGTGTACATATATCTTGTGTATATTTGCTATCCTCATACTGAGGGTACTCACTGAGATACGTTTGGCATATTGTCATAAAAATAAAGTACCTTTATTTTTAGTATATCTGTGTATTGTGTTTTCTTATGATATTGTTCATATGACACTAGTGGTACTGTAGGACCTTCACTCGTCTCCTAGTTCAGCCTAAGCTGCTCTGCTAAGCTACCATTATCTATCAGCCTAAGCTGCTAGACACCCTATACACTAATAAGGGATACCTGGGCCTAGTGCAAGGTGTAAGTACCCCTTGGTACTCACTACAAGCCAGTCCAGCCTCCTACAAGGAGGCACCGCCACAGGACCACCACACCAGCACCCCAGCCCCTGCAGATGGAGAACCACCCCGCAAACGGTCCCTGAGATCCAGGACAAAGACAAAGAACGATGCCAAGACCCCCACCAAGAAATGAGACCACCCTGAATGTCATCCTTTTATCCCACCTTGTCACCTGTCCATCCTCAAACTGCCCCAGCTCCACTTCCTATGCCCCTTTGGACAATGCACCTGTGAGACTAATAGACTGGACTCTGCCATGGACATGCCTCCACCATCACCCCTCACCATTTTACAACACCCTCCAATATTGACCACGTAAATAAACACCCTTAAAGGACAAAACAATCTGTCTGTGATTTCAAATTAGTGTATTAGCAATAACAGTGACAAAATGCTCTTTCAATTGTAATGTCAACATACCTATGTCACACAGCTCTAGTCCATGAGGAAACAAAGCAGATGTCACACAGTGAGACTCACATCTGTGAAATCGTAAGGGAAAGTGACAACTCAGTGACCATACACTGGGTGAAAAGGACAGACAGTAGAGAGGTAGTAGTGTTAAAGTACAGGTAGTAGGCAGGTTTGTCTTCTTACCTGTGTCTCACTGGAAGTATTGCAGGATCACAGAGTTCCTGTTTTCGATGTCCTCTTCTTCTGCTTCCTCGTCTTCACTGTCTACAGGCTCCACAGCTGCCACAACACCTCCATTTGGACCATCCTCCTGTAGAAAAGGCACCTGTTGTCGCAAAGCCAAGTTGTGAAGCATACAGCAGGCCACGATGATCTGGCACACCTTCTTTGGTGAGTAAAAGAGGGAACCACCTGTCATATGGAGGCACCGAACCTGGCCTTCAGGAGGCCGAAGGTCCGCTCTATGATCCTCCTAGTTCGCCCATAGGCCTCATTGTAGCGTTCCTCTGCCCTTGTCCTGGGATTCCTCACTGGGGTCAGTAGCCCTGACAGGTTGGGGTAACCAGAGTCACCTGCAAATGGCGAGGGACAACTGTTAGACACACACTAACCCTTAGGGACATCCCCAGACCCAGACACCTAGTCACACTGTATTGGTTCCAGGTGCACACCTAGTAGCCACACACGGTGCCTCTGGAGTTGCCCCATCACATAAGGGATGCTGCTATTCCTCAAAATGTAAGTTCATGCACTGAGCCAGGGAATTTGGCATTAACATGGGAGGTGTACTGGTCGGCCAAACACACCATCTGCACATTCATCGAATGGTAACTCTTCCGGTTTCTGTACACCTGTTCACTCCTGCGTGGGGGACCAAGGCCACATGTGTCCCATCAATGGCACCTATGATGTTGGGGATATGTCCCAGGGCATAGAAGTCACCTTTCACTGTTGGCAAATCCTCCACCTGAGGGAAAACGATGTAGCTCTGCATGTGTTTCAGCAGGGCAGACAACACTCTGGACAACACGTTGGAAAACATAGGCTGGGACATCCCTGATGCTATGGCCACTGTAGTTTGAAATGACCCACTTGCAAGGAAAAGGAGTACTGACAGCACCTGCACTTGAGGGGGGATTCCTGTGGGATGGCGGATAGCTGACATCAGGTCTGGCTCCAACTGGGTGCACAGTCTCAGGATTGTGGCACGATCAAGCCTGTAGGTGATGATTACATGTCTTTCCTCCATTGTCAACAGGTTCACCAGCGGTCTGTACACCGGAGGTTGCCGCCATCTCCTCACATGTCCCAGCGGACGGTGCCTATGGAGGACAACAGCGAGCACAGAGTCAACCAACTCAGAGGTACGTAAACACAGCTTACTCAGAAAACTATTCATAAACCGAAATTAGCCTGTATGAGTTTTGAGCAAAGGCCTAGGTATGTGTGACGCAGTTAAAAATAAAGCCATGTGGGCCCCTGTAATGGCGGCTGCCTGACCTGTAAAGTGGGACAATGGGATGTGAGGTAACTGCGCTGGTGTTGTACACCGTCGCGGTAGGCAGTCGAAGGCAGCAGCGCAATTCTGAATTGGATAACATTGGACCCTATGGGTCCCAGGAGCCAATGACGATGTACGCCGGCGGTGACGGTACGCACCGCCGCGGACGTGACCGCCATTTTCTATCTGTTCAATCACTCGATACCTGATCTTTGACAGGAGAGGACCTACACTGCAAGTGCTGCTGTGACCTCAGTCTGGAAGAGACAATGGCTCGTGCGTCTGGGGAAAGGGCCCCTGCCTTCACCACGGAGGAGTTGGAGAAACTTGTGGATGGGGTCCTCCCCCAGTACACGCTACTCTACGGTCCTCCAGACAAACAGATAAGTACACTGGGAGCATGCTGTATAGGCAATGCCTGTGTGGAGTGGTGTGGATGAAAGATATGGGGGGGGGGAGAATGAGGCTTGCATGAAACGACGGTGAGTGCATGTGCCACATGGCAAGGTTAGGGATGCGGGACAATGACTGTGATGGTGCAGTTGGTTAAACTTATCTTTTTCCCCTGTACAATTCTTGTAGGTCAGCGCCCACCAGAAGAAGGATATTTGGCGTGCCATCGCCAAGGAAGTCCGGACCCTGGGGGTCTACCACAGACGGAGCACCCCCTGCCGGAAAAGATGGGAGGACATTCACCGCTGGAGCAAAAAGACGGCGGAGGCCCAGCTGGGGATGGCCTCCTAACGTGGGAGGGGTGCCCGTCGCACCATGACCCCCCTGATGTTCAGGATCATATCCGGTGGTGTATCCGGAGTTGGATGGGCGCTTGAGGGCATCACAGCAGCAACAAGGGGGTGAGTACACTCTCATTCTGCTGATTCAGCGCCCAGTGGAGGTGTCTGGGTGCGGGAGGTGGGCTGTGTGTTCCCCTAGGCCAGGGCGAGTTTGGTAGTTAAGTCCCCTTTTTCAGGCAGACCCTGTGGCACCCAACTCCACCTGGGTACAGTGCCACCGACATCTAGTCGGGCTCCTGTGACATCCATGTGTGCAGATATCGGCCATAGTCTTGTAGGCCATGTCCCAGGGATTGAATAGTGGACCCCAAGTGCGTGGCGTAGTGCAGGGGGCCTCTGTGTCTGTTGTGTCCGCCAACGGTAGCGGTAATGCATGCACTCAATATGCCTTTCTTCTGTCTCCCCCCCCTTTTTGTGGTCTCCCTGTACATGTGTGCATTAGCATCATCAGGTGGAGGAGCAATGGCACCGGAGCAGGAGGGAGCTGCATCCCACATGGCCCTGGAGGGCGACACTACGGAGTCTGATTTCATCAGTGGGACGGAGGGCGAGGGGAGCTCCACGCCGGCGACAGGAGCTGACACCAGTGATACGGACTCGTCCTCTGATGGGAGCTCCCTTGCGGTGGCGGGCCCATCTCTGCCCCCGCACCTACAGGTACAGCTTCCACCCCCCCCTCCAGCACCGCCCTCCCAGCAGCCCCTCAGCCTTTGACCCGTGCCCGCTCACCCAGGAGGGTGGGCATCACCTTCGCCCCAGGCACCTCAGGCCCTGCCCCAGTCACCCCTGCTGCCATCAGTGAGGAGGCCATTAACCTCCTCAGGTCCCTCACTGTTGGGCAGCCTACTATTCGGAATGCCATCCAGGGTGTAGAGAGGCAGTTGCAACAAACCAATGCATTCCTGCAGGGCATTCATTCTGGTCAGGCAGCCCTTCAGCGAGCTTTTCAGACTCTGGCCTCAGAACTGATGGCAGCCATTGTCCCTGTCTCTAGCCTCCCCCCTCCAACTTCCTCCACCCAGACCCACACCCCTGTACCTCAGCCTATCCCAAGCACACCATCCGACCAGCATGCACACACCTCAACACACAAAGGAAGCTCAGGCAAACATAAGCACCACACATCTCACAGGCACTCACGCAAGCATCACACACATGCAGACATAACAGCATCCACTGCCTCCACTGTGTCCCCCTCCTCCTCGTCTCCCACATCCCTCCCAGTCTCGTCTCTACTCAGTGCCCATGAGTGCCAAAAGCTCTGATGTTACTGAGGCCGCCAAGAGCAGGATGAAGCACTCTGGGCACAAGACCCCCTCCAGAACCAGTGGAGAGAGACATCCACTACCTCTGTCCTTAGCAAGATGAAGCACTCTGGGCACAAGACCCCCTCCAGAACC
Organism: Pleurodeles waltl; assembly: GCF_031143425.1. NCBI lineage: Eukaryota > Metazoa > Chordata > Amphibia > Caudata > Salamandridae > Pleurodeles > Pleurodeles waltl. The sequence continues at coordinate 1,791,216 of NC_090444.1, read as the reverse complement.
AGTGGAGATCCACATCCACTACCTCTGTCCATAGCAGGATGAAGCACTCTGGGCACAAAACCCCCTCCAGAACCAGTGGAGTATCATATCCACTACCTCTGTCCTTGGCAGGATGAAGCACTCAGGGCACAAGACCCCCTCCAGAACCAGTGGAGAGAGACATCCACTACCTCTGTCCTTAGCAGGATGAAGCACTCTGGGCACAAGACCCTCTCCAGAACCAGTGGAGATTGACATCCACTTGAGAGACTGTGGCTTTGCACTCCCCAGGATTGAACAGTGGGCAACCCACCTACTGTAGAGACTGTGGCTTTGCACTCCCCAGGATTGAACAGTGGGCAACCCACCTACTGTAGAGACTTGAGAGACTGTGGCTTTGCACTCCCCAGGATTGAACAGTGGGCAACCCACCCACTTGGGAGACTTGAGGGACTGTGGCTTTGCACTCCCCAGGATTGAACAGTGGGCAACCCACCCACTGTAGAGACTTGAGAGACTGTGGCTTTGCACTCCCCAGGATTGAACAGTGGGCAACCCACCCACTTGGGAGACTTGAGAGACTGTGGCTTTGCACTCCCCAGGATTGAACAGTGGGGCCCCCTCGTGGATTTGGCGTTGTGCACTCAACTGGCTGAGGTGTCCACCCTTTCCCTCCCCCCTGAGGTGCCTGTTTTATTTCTATCTGATGCCCCTGCAGTGTTCTCTCCGTCTTGTTCGGGTATCTTGTGTGGGCCTCGCCCATGCATTTTGGACCCAGTGGTCCACGAACTGAAATGGTGGAATACCTTGGACTTATATGATTGGTGTATATATTTGTCAATAGTGTATGTATATTTTGTGAATACTGAATTTTAATATATTACAGTTGTTCACCTCATTTCCTTTTGTCTTTGCATTCTTCCGAGGGGGTTGGGGGGTGGAACTGTAATGTATCATGATGTATTTGTGTGTGTGTTGTGGTGGGTGAGGGTGGGGGTGGGGGTGTTGCGTGTTGCGTGTGTGTGTCACTGTTTTTTCCCTCCCCCCTCCCCTGTGTCGTAGGTGCAGTACTCACTGTGGTCTTCGCCGCCGGGGTTCGTGCTCCTGGTAGAGGAGCAAGAAGATAAGGCTAATAAAATGTGGAGCTCTGGTTCCATGGCGTCGTGGTTCCTGGTGGGGTGTGCAGAGGTGAGCGTTTTCCCTTCTGTGTACTGTTTCCGCCTTGTTTTTGTTAGCTGTGAATCCGCCCCGGAAAAGGTTGCGGATTGGTAGGTTGTAATCCTGTGGGTGGTACATTGTCCTCCGCCTGTCTGTTGGTGGTGACCGCCGCTGTGTTTGTTTGTACCGTCGTGGCGGTCGGAGTGTTAAAGTGGCTGTCTATGTTGGCGGTTTCAGCCACGGTTGTAATTCCATTTTTTTTACCGCCGGCATGTTGGCGGTCTTACCGCCGCTTTAACACCGACCACGAGGGTTGTAATGACCACCTATATTCCTAGAAAATAATCATGCAGCAAAGTGTGTAAAATGTGTGCGCTAAAAAGCCATTCTAAAAACAATGCAGCTAAAACGTGTAAATGTAGAATATAGTATAAAGTTAAAAAACAATGTAGGTCCACGAGGGTCTCACTACACAATGGCTCATCACTGTATCATCACAGTGTTTACACAAATGAGGTCATATGAGAGGTCATACATGTTGTTATGAATGTTATGATTTCACATGGTATAAGTAATGTAATGCGAAAGAGTATAAGCAATGCATCTTAATGGCATGAGTTATAGTTGATATAGAAGTTCAACACATATATCTTAGCCTGGACTAACATAAAAAGTACTCCCATCACATGCTCACAGCCCATATTAAAAAAAGTTATTTTGTTGCATGATGCAGGTAACTCATGAGGGCCCAGTACAGTTCACACTGGATCCTCATCAATTGCCTGATGTTCTGTTAGAGGCGTAAATTGGGTGCTAAAATTTCATGCAAGTAATACCATGCAAGAGCGCTGTAGGAGGCTGGACTGGCTTGTAGTGAGTACCAAGGGGTACTTGCACCTTGCACCAGGCCCAGTTATCCCTTATTAGTGTATAGGGTGTCTAGCAGCTTAGGCTGATAGATAATGGTAGCTTAGCAGAGCAGCTCAGGCTGAACTAGGAGACGTGTGAAGCTACTACAGTACCACTTAGTGTCATATGCACAATATCATAAGAAAACACAATACACAGTTATACTAAAAATAAAGGTACTTTATTTTTATGACAATATGCCAAAGTATCTTAGAGTGTACCCTCAGTGAGAGGATAGGAAATATACACAAGATATATATACACAATAGCAAAAATATGCAGTATAGTCTTAGAAAACAGTGCAAACAATGTATAGTTACAATAGGATGCAATGGGGAAACATAGGGATAGGGGCAACACAAACCATATACTCCAAAAGTGGAATGCGAACCACGAATGGACCCCAAACCTATGTGACCTTGTAGAGGGTCGCTGGGACTATTAGAAAATAGTGAGAGTTAGAAAAATAACCCTCCCCAAGACCCTGAAAAGTGAGTGCAAAGTGCACTAAAGTTCCCCTAAGGACAAAATAGTCGTGTTAGAGGGAAAATGCAAGGAAAACATAAATCAGCAATGCAACAACGATGGATTCCTGACTGAGGGTACCTGTGGAGCAAGGGGACCAAGTCCAAAAGTCACAAGCAACTCGGAGATGGGCAGATGCCCAAGAAATGCCAGCGGTTGGTGCAAAGAAGCTCTTACTAGGCTGAAGAACTGTGAATACTGCAGGAACGACAAGGGCTAGAGACTTCCCCTTTGGAGGATGGATCCCCCACGCCTTGGAGAGTCGTGCAGAAGTGTTTTCCCGCCGGATGGACGCTAACAAGCCTTGCTACACGCAAATCGTGCGTTTGGCGTTTTTGGACGCTGCTGGGGCCCAGGAGGGACCAGGAGGTCGCAAATTGGACCTGTAGAGAGAGGGGACGTCGAGCAAGACAAAGAGCCCTCACTTAAGCAGGTAACACCCGGAGAAGTGCCAGTAACAGGCACTACGAGGATGCGTGAAACGGTGCTCGCCGAAGTTGCACAAAGGAGTCCCACGTCGCCGGAGACCAACTTAGAAAGTCGTGCAATGCAGGTTAGAGTGCCGTGGACCCAGGCTTGGCTGTGCACGAAGGATTTCCGCCGGAAGTGCACAGGGGCCGGAGTAGCTTGCAAAGTCGCGGTTCCCAGCAATGCAGCCCAGCGAGGTGAGGCAAGGACTTACCTCCACCAAACTTGGGCTGAAGAGTCACTGGACTATGGGGGTCACTTGGACGGTGTTGCTGGATTCGAGGGACCTCGCTCGTCGTGCTGAGAGGAGACCCAAGGGACCGGTAATGCAGCTTTTTGGTGCCTGCGGTTGCAGGGGGAAGATTCCGTCGACCCACGGGAGATTTCTTCGGAGCTTCTGGTGCAGAGAGGAGGCAGACTACCCCAACAGCATGCACAAGCAGGAAAACAGTCGAGAAGGCAGCAGGATCAGCGTTACAGAATTGCAGTAGTCGTCTTTGCTACTATGTTGCAGGTTTGCAGGCTTCCAGCGCGGTCAGCGGTCGATTCCTTATCAGAAGGTGAAGAGGGAGATGCAGAGGAACTCGGCTGAGCTCATGCATTCGTTATCTAAAGTTTCCCCAGAGACAGAGACCCTAAATAGCCAGAAAAGAGGGTTTGGCTACCTAGGAGAGAGGATAGGCTACTAACACCTGAAGGAGCCTATCAGCAGGAGTCTCTGACGTCACCTGGTGGCACTGGCCACTCAGAGCAGTACAGTGTGCCAGCAGCACCTCTGTTTCCAAGATGGCAGAGGTCTGGAGCACACTGGAGGAGCTCTGGACACCTCCCAGGGGAGGTGCAGGTCAGGGGAGTGGTCACTCCCCTTTCCTTTGTCCAGTTTCGCGCCAGAGCAGGGGCTAAGGGGTCCCTGAACCGGTGTAGACTGGCTTATGCAGAATTGGGCACCTCTGTGCCCAACAAAGCATTTCCAGAGGCTGGGGGAGGCTACTCCTCCCCTGCCTTCACACCATTTTCCAAAGGGAGAGGGTGTCACACCCTCTCTCAGAGGAAGTTCTTTGTTCTGCCATCCTGGGCCAGGCCTGGCTGGACCCCAGGAGGGCAGCTGCCTGTCTGAGGGGTTGGCAGCAGCAGCAGCTGCAGTGAAACCCCAGGAAGGGCAGTTTGGCAGTACCAGGGTCTGTGCTACAGACCACTGGGATCATGGGATTGTGCCAACTATGCCAGGATGGCATAGAGGGGGCAATTCCATGATCATAGACATGTTACATGGCCATATTCGGAGTTACCATTGTGAAGCTACATATAGGTAGTGACCTATATGTAGTGCACGCGTGTAATGGTGTCCCCGCACTCACAAAGTTCAGGGAATTGGCTCTGAACAATGTGGGGGCACCTTGGCTAGTGCCAGGGTGCCCTCACACTAAGTAACTTTGCACCTAACCTTTACCAGGTAAAGGTTAGACATATAGGTGACTTATAAGTTACTTAAGTGCAGTGTAAAATGGCTGTGAAATAACGTGGACGTTATTTCACTCAGGCTGCAGTGGCAGGCCTGTGTAAGAATTGTCAGAGCTCCCTATGGGTGGCAAAAGAAATGCTGCAGCCCATAGGGATCTCCTGGAACCCCAATACCCTGGGTACCTCAGTACCATATACTAGGGAATTATAAGGGTGTTCCAGTAAGCCAATGTAAATTGGTAAAATAGGTCACTAGCCTGTTAGTGACAATTTAAAAGTAATGAGAGAGCATAACCACTGAGGTTCTGGTTAGCAGAGCCTCAGTGAGACAGTTAGGCACCACACAGGGAACACATACATGCACACCTATGAGCACTGGGGCCCTGTGTGACAGGGTCCCAGTGACACATACATATAGGCCACAAACCTATGAGCACTGGGGTCCTGACCAGCAGGATCCCAGTGACACATAACAAACATACTGAAAACATAGTGTTTTCACTATGAGCACTGAGGCCTGGCTATCAGGATCTCAGTGAGACAGTGAAAACAGTGACAAACACCCTGACATACACTCACAAACAGGCCAAAAGTGGGGGTAACAAGGCTAGAAAGAGGCTACCTTCTCACACAACCCCCCCCCAAACGAAGGACAATAAGGCTAACCTTGGCCAGTTGAGACTTTATTGTCTAAGTGGTGATAAGTAGAGAGTAGCTCTGCAATAGACTGGTTACTCCCTTTATCATCCACTATATGGTTACTTCCCTGTGGGGATGTAAACCACCCTGTTTGAAGTTTTTTAGCTAAGCAACAATGTGAAGATGTATTTTCAGAGTTTCTATCAGTAAGTTTTAGTTTAGAGCAGTGGGAATTGTCCACTGAACCTATTTGTAGTGATGGAAATGCCAGACAGGGATGCTGTCTCAGAAAAGCCATAGCTGGGCAAAAACTTTGTCCATATGGCTGGAAGAGAGAACAGGGATGCTGTTTCTCTTGGGTTGGAGCAGGGCAGGGATGCTGTCCTATCAGCTCCACACTAGGGCAGGGATGCTGTCCTAAGTGTTGTGAGGCAGTGCAGAGTTTCTGCACTAAAGTTTCTCTGGGAGGGTTGGAGGGATGCTCCATGTTAACTAAAATGGTGCTCTTTTTCTCACCAATGTTAGTTATCCCACAGAGAGGTACTTCCACCTCAGGGAGTACAGTTTTGCCAACTGATGATTCCCTTGGAACAGGTGCCACCCCAGGAGAGGTTTCTCCCACCACAGGAATGGTATCCTGAATGGTAGGGTGGTTAGGGGATACTGTGATACCCTTTTTACCTGTTGATGGAGAGGGTTCCTGAGTTTTCAGGCCTTCTCTCCTTTGCTTTTTCATTTCAGTAGAAATGAGAGGGAACAATTCCTCAGGGATGCCCAGCATGGCTGCATGGGCATAAAACTCTACATCAGCCCAACCTGAGGCCTCTAGGTCATTACCTAAGAGACAGTCTACAGGTAAGCTAGGTGATACCACCACCTGCTTAGGGCCAGTAACTCCACCCCAACTAAACTGAATTATAGCTAAGGGAAGAAACTTAGTGGAGTTATGGACATCAATAATCTTATACTGTTGTCCAATGATGTGTTGATCAGGGTGCACTAGGTTTTCAGTCACCAAAGTGAAACTGGCACCTGTGTCCCTGTAGGCCAAGGCCTCAACACCATTTATTGAAACTGTCTGCCTGTACTTATCCATTGTAAGGGGACAAGCAGCCAGTGTGGCAAGGCCAATGCCACTAGGTGTGACAGAAACTGTCTTGGGACTGATTACATCAGTTTCCACTATGGACCCATAAGTGAACCCAACTACACCCTTTGCTTGACTGTTGCCAGCAGTCCCACCACTAGTACCACTACTGCTAGGGGCACTAGAGCTTGATGTATTAGTGGTGGTAGGCTCAGGGGGTTTACCTGGACAGGACTTATCCCCTGGCCTATGGCCTCTGTTTTTACACACAAAGCACCAAGGCTTTTTAATGTGTGCAGGTTGAGAAGAAGAAGAAGAATTAGTTTTATCCCCACCCTCTGAAGAGTGTTTAAGATTTGAAGTGGGATCTTTGGTTTTACCCTTATCCCCATGCTTATCTTGAGATTTTTCACCATCTTTCTTCTTATTGCCATCTTTGTCACCCCCTGTATGAACTTTTCTGTTCACCCTTGTTCTGACCCATTTGTCTGCCTTCTTTCCCAATTCTTGGGGAGAGGTCAGATCGGAGTCTACCAGGTACTGGTGCAACAAATCAGACACACAATTATTAAGTATATGCTCTCTCAGGATTGTGTTATACAGGCTTTCATAATCAGTAACTTTACTGCCATGTAACCACCCCTCCAAGGCCTTCACTGAATGGTCAATGAAATCAACCCAGTCTTGTGAAGACTCCTTTTTGGTCTCTCTGAACTTTATCCTGTACTGTTCAGTGGTTAAGCCATAACCATCCAGGAGTGCATTCTTAAGAACTTGGAAATTATTGGCATCATTTTCTTTCACTGTAAGGAGCATATCCCTACCTTTTCCAGTAAATGATAGCCATAGGATAGCAGCCCACTGGCTTTGAGGGACATCCTGTACAACACAGGCCCTCTCAAGTGCAGCAAACCACTTGTTAATGTCATCCCCCTCCTTATAAGGGGGAACTATCTTGTGCAGATTCCTGGAATCATGCTCTTTTGCAGGATGACTATGGGGAATACTGCTGCTGCCACCATGGGTATCTAAACCCAACTTCTGTCTTTCCTTCTCTAATTCTAAAGACCGTCTATCCAAATCCAGCTGTTGCTTCTTGAGCTTCAGTCTGGTTTGTTCCACTCTCAATCTATTGAGCTCCCTTTCTAACAATCTGTCATCAGGGTGGGTGGGAGGGACATTTCTAGATACAGAGGTATAATGGGAATGAACAGAAGGAGACCTGTCCCTTACAGAGGGCACCCTAACAGCTTGGCTAACAGTATAATGTGAGAGCACGCCATCAGTATGGTGTGATTCAACCTCTGTACCAACTATGCTAGACTGTCTAGTAATGGGCAGGCTGAGAAGTTTCTTTCCTGAATCTTTTCCTGGGGGAGTCCCTGGATCAGATTGAGAACCATTAGCTACTTTTTCACCAGATTGGGCACTTATGGCCTTATCCTGTACTCTAAGCATGTTAATTAACAGTTCTAAGGAAGGATTCTTCCCTACACTCAAACCTCTCTCTATGCAGAGACTCCTTGCTCCTTTACAGCTAAGGTGATCATATGCAAGTTTGGACAGTTCAACATTTTTTCCTGTGCCAGACATTTTTTAGAGAGAGTTAAAGTGATAGAAAAAGAGAAAAAAGTTTTCAGAACTTTTTGGAAAGACAGAAAAAAACTTTTTAAACTTTTAAGAACTTTTTTGAAAGTTTAGAAGTACTTTTCAGCACTTAGAAAAGAGTGAAAAGAGGAAATGCAAAACTTTTTGGCTATGTGTATATACACTGACCTTGTTTTGTATATTTTTCTCTTATGAAAAGTACAATGACAAGAGTGGTAAGTAGTCTCAAGCACTTATCCCACCGCTGCACAACCAATGTAGGAGGCTGGACTGGCTTGTAGTGAGTACCAAGGGGTACTTGCACCTTGCACCAGGCCCAGTTATCCCTTATTAGTGTATAGGGTGTCTAGCAGCTTAGGCTGATAGATAATGGTAGCTTAGCAGAGCAGCTCAGGCTGAACTAGGAGACGTGTGAAGCTACTACAGTACCACTTAGTGTCATATGCACAATATCATAAGAAAACACAATACACAGTTATACTAAAAATAAAGGTACTTTATTTTTATGACAATATGCCAAAGTATCTTAGAGTGTACCCTCAGTGAGAGGATAGGAAATATACACAAGATATATATACACAATAGCAAAAATATGCAGTATAGTCTTAGAAAACAGTGCAAACAATGTATAGTTACAATAGGATGCAATGGGGAAACATAGGGATAGGGGCAACACAAACCATATACTCCAAAAGTGGAATGCGAACCACGAATGGACCCCAAACCTATGTGACCTTGTAGAGAGTCGCTGGGACTATTAGAAAATAGTGAGAGTTAGAAAAATAACCCTCCCCAAGACCCTGAAAAGTGAGTGCAAAGTGCACTAAAGTTCCCCTAAGGACAAAATAGTCGTGTTAGAGGGAAAATGCAAGGAAAACATAAATCAGCAATGCAACAACGATGGATTCCTGACTGAGGGTACCTGTGGAGCAAGGGGACCAAGTCCAAAAGTCACAAGCAACTCGGAGATGGGCAGATGCCCAAGAAATGCCAGCAGTTGGTGCAAAGAAGCTCTTACTAGGCTGAAGAACTGTGAATACTGCAGGAACGACAAGGGCTAGAGACTTCCCCTTTGGAGGATGGATCCCCCACGCCTTGGAGAGTCGTGCAAAAGTGTTTTCCCACCGGATGGACGCTAACAAGCCTTGCTACACGCAAATCGTGCGTTTGGCGTTTTTGGATGCTGCTGGGGCCCAGGAGGGACCAGGAGGTCGCAAATTGGACCTGTAGAGTGAGGGGACGTCGAGCAAGACAAAGAGCCCTCACTGAAGCAGGTAGCACCCAGAGAAGTGCCAGAAACAGGCACTACGAGGATGCGTGAAACGGTGCTCGCCGAAGTTGCACAAAGGAGTCCCACGTCGCCGGAGACCAACTTAGAAAGTCGTGCAATGCAGGTTAGAGTGCCGTGGACCCAGGCTTGGCTGTGCACGAAGGATTTCCGCCGGAAGTGCACAGGGGCCGGAGTAGCTTGCAAAGTCGCGGTTCCCAGCAATGCAGCCCAGCGAGGTGAGGCAAGGACTTATCTCCACCAAACTTGGGCTGAAGAGTCACTGGACTGTGGGGGTCACTTGGACGGTGTCGCTGGATTCGAGGGACCTCGCTCGTCGTGCTGAGAGGAGACCCAAGGGACCGGTAATGCAGCTTTTTGGTGCCTGCGGTTGCAGGGGGAAGATTCCGTCGACCCACAGGAGATTTCTTCGGAGCTTCTGGTGCAGAGAGGAGGCAGACTACCCCAACAGCATGCACAAGCAGGAAAACAGTCGAGAAGGCGGCAGGATCAGCGTTACAGAGTTGCAGTAGTCGTCTTTGCTACTATGTTGCAGGTTTGCAGGCTTCCAGCGCGGTCAGCGGTCGATTCCTTATCAGAAGGTGAAGAGGGAGATGCAGAGGAACTCGGCTGAGCTCATGCATTCGTTATCTAAAGTTTCCCCAGAGACAGAGACCCTAAATAGCCAGAAAAGAGGGTTTGGCTACCTAGGAGAGAGGATAGGCTACTAACACCTGAAGGAGCCTATCAGCAGGAGTCTCTGACGTCACCTGGTGGCACTGGCCACTCAGAGCAGTCCAGTGTGCCAGCAGCACCTCTGTTTCCAAGATGGCAGAGGTCTGGAGCACACTGGAGGAGCTCTGGACACCTCCCAGGGGAGGTGCAGGTCAGGGGAGTGGTCACTCCCCTTTCCTTTGTCCAGTTTCGCGCCAGAGCAGGGGCTAAGGGGTCCCTGAACCGGTGTAGACTGGCTTATGCAGAATTGGGCACCTCTGTGCCCAACAAAGCATTTCCAGAGGCTGGGGGAGGCTACTCCTCCCCTGCCTTCACACCATTTTCCAAAGGGAGAGGGTGTCACACCCTCTCTCAGAGGAAGTTCTTTGTTCTGCCATCCTGGGCCAGGCCTGGCTGGACCCCAGGAGGGCAGCTGCCTGTCTGAGGGGTTGGCAGCAGCAGCAGCTGCAGTGAAACCCCAGGAAGGGCAGTTTGGCAGTACCAGGGTCTGTGCTACAGACCACTGGGATCATGGGATTGTGCCAACTATGCCAGGATGGCATAGAGGGGGCAATTCCATGATCATAGACATGTTACATGGCCATATTCGGAGTTACCATTGTGAAGCTACATATAGGTAGTGACCTATATGTAGTGCACGCGTGTAATGGTGTAAAAGTTCAGGGAATTGGCTCTGAACAATGTGGGGGCACCTTGGCTAGTGCCAGGGTGCCCTCACACTAAGTAACTTTGCACCTAACCTTTACCAGGTAAAGGTTAGACATATAGGTGACTTATAAGTTACTTAAGTGCAGTGTAAAATGGCTGTGAAATAACGTGGACGTTATTTCACTCAGGCTGCAGTGGCAGGCCTGTGTAAGAATTGTCAGAGCTCCCTATGGGTGGCAAAAGAAATGCTGCAGCCCATAGGGATCTCCTGGAACCCCAATACCCTGGGTACCTCAGTACCATATACTAGGGAATTATAAGGGTGTTCCAGTAAGCCAATGTAAATTGGTAAAATAGGTCACTAGCCTGTTAGTGACAATTTAAAAGTAATGAGAGAGCATAACCACTGAGGTTCTGGTTAGCAGAGCCTCAGTGAGACAGTTAGGCACCACACAGGGAACACATACATGCACACCTATGAGCACTGGGGCCCTGTGTGACAGGGTCCCAGTGACACATACATATAGGCCACAAACCTATGAGCACTGGGGTCCTGACCAGCAGGATCCCAGTGACACATAACAAACATACTGAAAACATAGTGTTTTCACTATGAGCACTGAGGCCTGGCTATCAGGATCTCAGTGAGACAATGAAAACAGTGACAAACACCCTGACATACACTCACAAACAGGCCAAAAGTGGGGGTAACAAGGCTAGAAAGAGGCTACCTTCTCACAAGCGCTCCCTGCTATCCCTCTGACCACAGTTGATTAAACTCTTTTATAAAGTATTGAGAGTTTATAATTCAAGATAGCTTTTCTATCCTCTCTTATAAATGTTGAAAATATTGAGGCACTACCAGGTTGAAAAGTGTAGTCCAGGATACCATATGCCTCAAGCTGCTGTGAAAGAACTGTTCTTACTTAGTCTGAAAACCGTTAACTCCTGAATGCCGCTCCTTAGGATCCGCTATGGATGGAAAATCAACATCCTGGTAGCCTTGTACAATCCTACGGGGTGTGCGTATTTATTAAATAGTCATGCAGGGCAGCACAGCACATCACAGCAAGCCACAGTGATATGCTCTCTGATAGGGAAAGGGCATTTAACATTGTACAGCACACTCCTGCCTTTTCTCAGCACTGGTGCTCAATTTGCTGCCGAGCGCCAACACAGGCACTCATCCACGAAGGTACAATGGGTGTCTGTGTTGTAAGCAGCATTGTTTTTGTGCAGGAAGGGGCAACTCCCTGCACAAAAACTGTAGTTTGAGGCATTTTCCTCTTTCTATGTGTGCTGCAGAACGCAGCACTCATACAAAGGGGACGTAACAAGGAGAAATAGAGATATTTCTCCTCGTTACACCTCAGCTGGTAATGCATAGCAGTTTTGGCGCATTCCAAGAACTACCAGCAATGTTCAATGTGGGAATGCATCAAAGTCCATAGGTGTTGTGTAGGAAAATCCATGCTTCACCCATAGAATGCTTCCCTGGGGCAGAGTAACACAACACAGAGATTTGCGCTACAATGTTGTAGGAGGCTGGCCTGGCTTATAGTGGGTACCTGATGGTACTTACACCTTGTGCCAGGTCCAGTTATCCCTTATTAGTAGATTAGTAGTATTCTAGCAGCTTACGCTGATAGAGGTAGCTATAGCAGAGCAGCTTAGGCTGAACTAGGAGACATGTAAAGCTCCTAGTATACCACTTATATCATATAGCACTATATCATAAGAATCACAATACACAGAGTTACTAAAAATAAAGGTACTTTATTTTAGTGGCAATATGTCAGAAAATATCTCAGAGGATATACTCCCTTAGGAGGTAAGTAAAATACACAAAATATACACACAAACCAAAATCAGGTAAGTAAACAGTTAGAAAAGTAGTGCAAACACTGTAGAATACAATAGGATGCAATAGGCCTAGGGGCAACACAAACCATATACTAAGAAAGTGGAATACGAACCACTTAGGGACCCCAGGCCTAGTGTGGTGTGTAGAGGGTCACTGGGAGTGTAAGAAAACACTAAGGGTGTCAAAGATACTCCACCCCAAAACCCTGAAAAGTAGGAGTAAAGTGATACTACTTCCCCAGAAACACACTAAAGTCGTAATAGGAGATTCTGCAAAGACTACCAAGCTCGTCAGGTGAGAGAGGGCCAGAGCACCGGTGACACTGAAGTTTGGTGCCTGCTGGAGCAGGGGGAAGATTCCGTCGACCCATGGGAGATTTCTTCTTGGCTTCCAGTGCAGGGTGAAGGCAGACAGCCCCCAGAGCATCCGCCACCAGGAAACTGTTGAGAAAGCCGGCAGGATTAGGCGCTACAATGTCGCTGGTAGTCTTCTTGCTACTTTGTTGCAGTTTTGCAGGCGTTCTGGAGCAGTCAGCGGTCGATCCTTGGCAGAAGTCGAAGAGGGAGATGCAGAGGAACTCTAGTGAATTCTTGCAAGTCGTTACCTGAGGAAAAGCCCACAGGAGAGACCCTAAATAGCCCTCAGAGGAGGACTGGTGAGCTAGTGAGGTAAGCACCTATCAGGAGGGGTCTCTGACGTCACCTGCTGGCACTGGCCACGCATAGGCTTCCATTGTGCCCTCACACCTCTGGATTCAAGATGGCAGAGGTCTGGGACACTCTGGAGGAGCTCTGGGCACCACCCCTGGGGTGGTGATGGACAGGGGAGTGGTCACTCCCCTTTCCTTTGCCCAGTTTCGTACCAGAGCAGGGACTGGGGATTACCTGAACCGGTGTAGATTGGCTTATGCAAGGAGGGCACTATCTGTGCACTTCAAAGCATTTCTAGAGGCTGGGGGAGGCTACTCCTCCCCAGCCCTTAACACCTATTTCCAAAGGGAGAGGGTGTAACACCCTCTCTCAGAGGAAATTCTTTGTTCTGCCATCCTGGGACTGGGCTGCCCAGACCCCAGGAAGGCAGAACCCTGTCTGTGGGTTGGCAGCAGTGGTAGCTGCAGAGAAAACCCCCGAGAGCTGGCTTGGCAGTACTGGGGGTCGATGGTGGAGACCCGGGGATGCATGGGATTGGCACCCCAATACCAGATTTGGCATGGGGGGACAATTCCATAATCTTAAACATGTTACATGGCCATATTCGGAGTTACCATTTTGAAGCTACATACAGGTATTGATCTATATGTAGGGCACGCTTGTAATGGTGTCCCCGCACACACAAAGTCCTGGGAAATTGCCCTGAACTATGTGGGGGCACCTTGGCTAGTGCCAGGGTGCCCTCACACTTAGTAACTTTGCACCTAACCTGCATTAAGTGAAGGTTAGACATATAGGTGACTTAAAAGTTACTTAAGTGCAGTGTAAAATGGCTGTGAAATAACGTGTGCGTTATTTCACTCAGGCTGCAGTGGCAGTCCTATGTAAGATTTGTCTTAGTTCCCTATGGGTGGCAAAAGAAATGCTGCAGCCCATAGGGATCTCCTGGAACCCCAATACCCTGGGTACCTAGGTACCATATACCAAGGAATTATAACGGTGTTCCAGTGTGTCAATTAGAATTGGTGAAAATGGTCACTAGCCTATAGTGCCAATTTTGAAGGTAGAGAGAGCATAAGCACTGAGGTTCTGGTTAGCAGAGCCTCAGTGACACAGTTAGTCACTACACAGATACACACATTCAGGCCACAAACTATGAGCACTGGGGTCCTGGCTAGCAGGATCCCAGTGAGATATGCAAAAACAAACTTACATACATGTGAAAAATAGGGGTAACGTCCCAGGCAAGATGGTACTTTCCTACAATTGTGTTACTCCATATTTATCAAATCACTCAGGGCCACACATGGTGGCCTTGCATGGCTTGATAAATCTGACTTAAGAGAAGCATTTCTTCTGTGACCCATTGCGTGACACAAGAGCACCACATTTATTACATAAATATGCCCAAAGACCATTGAAGAATACAAAGATCTGCTCTACTACGGTCATATTGCCAGTCTCAGGGTCATTAATTCAGGTCAGTTAAATTTCAGCAGGTCAAAGTAAAAAAGGGGGAAAGAATTGTCCTGTGCTGAGCAACAAAATCCACGTCATTCCTCAGAAATTCGGAATACCTTTGGGTCAAATATTATTTGTAATCAAACCCTAAAAGTGTTATGTGGGAGTTTTTATGCCTGCAGTCTACCTTTTGAAACCATGAGTAAAAAATGCACCTTTCTGCAAAGGTTATGTTTTAGGTTAATATGTGGATGAATGTCTTAAACTAAACTAACTTCATTGAACCCGGAAACTAAAGCTCATGTCACAATGGGAGCTGGTGAATCTAAAATGAAAGATAGTAGCACAATTGGTACTCTAGATTGGATTCTGCTGCCAATTAATTTGAATTAGAGAAATTGCATGTACTATCTACTTCCGCAGAGACAACCTTTGCACTATGGGCTGAATCATTATGATTTCAAGCTAGTGAAGACATTGTTTTAATATCCTTAATCTTACTTAAAAACAAAGAAACACTAAGGCCCATATTTATACTTTTTTAGCGCCTCATTTGCTCCATTTTCTGACGAAAAAGTGGTGCAAACTCACAAAATACAATTGTATTTTGTACGTTTGCACCACTTTTTGCGTCAGAAAATGACACAAATGTGGCGCTAAAAAAGTATAAATATGGGCCTAAGGCCCTTATTATGAGTGTGGCAGTCTTGAGACAGCCACACTGCGGTGGTGGTCGGACAGCTGTCAAAGTGGCGGTCAGACCGCTATTTTATGACCGTGGTGGACCTGCCACATTCAGACTGCCAGCACCACCTGGTTGCTGCCGGTCGACAGCCTGGCGGTGCAGGCGGTCTTAATCCACTAGGGCAGTGCTGCCTAGGGGATTACGAGTCCCCTATCCGCCGGCTTTTGCATGGTGGTCCCACCGCCATGCAAAGGCTGGCGGAGACGGGGTGCCGGGGGCACCATGGGGGTCCTTGCACTGCCCATGCACTTTGCATGGGCAGTGCAGGGCTCCCAATGGGCAGCCCCGTTGTGCTTTTCAATGTCTGAATTACGGGCAGTGAAAAGAGTGATGGGTGTTGTTGCACCCGACGCATAGCAACAGCCGGCATCAATGTTGTGGTGAGTTCCGCCCACTGGCCCAGCAGGAAACTCACAATAGGGCTGGCGGGAAGAAAACCGGAATGGCGGTTTTCCAGCCCAAAGAGTTTGGCGGGTGACCTCCGCCATCTGCCAAACTCTTAATGAGGCCCTTAGTCATAGACAGACACAATGTCATGGACTTAAACAGGATCGAGCTGGGACAGAAAATAGACCCGGGCACCAGAATAATAGGGGCCCTCACTAGTGAGTTAGAGAGTTAAAAAGTGACCCATGTTTTTAAATTGAAATAGTTTTCAACACACTGTATAAGCAGTTTTGCAAGGTATGGAAAACAGTATGGATTTGAATTTGCTGAAGGCAATGTTTGCTTCAATATCAGGGATATCAACAATAAAAACTGGTCCACAAACAGACAAAAAACCAGCCCCAGACACTGACCTGTCAGACTAGCCCATAAGGCACTGCCTGTCTGCCAGTCTGACCCTAGAATTAAATAAGAGCTCAGAAAAGCCAAGACAATTCATACAAACCAAAGCCAACTGGTGCTCGTTCTAGCATTTTTCCGGAAGATGAAGCTGTAGGAAAGTACCATCTTGCCTGGCATGTTACCCCCATTTTTCACTGTATATATGTTATTTTAGTTGTATGTGTCACTGGGACCCTGCCACACAGGGCCCCAGTGCTCATAAGTGTGCCTGACTGTGTTACCTGTGTAGTGACTAACTGTCTCACTGAGGCTCTGCTAACCAGAACCTCAGTGGTTATGCTCTCTCATTTCTTTCAAATTGTCACTAACAGGCTAGTGACCAATTTTACCAATTCACATTGGCTTACTGGAACACCCTTATAATTCCCTAGTATATGGTACTGAGGTACCCAGGGTATTGGGGTTCCAGGAGATCCCTATGGGCTGCACCATTTCTTTTGCCACCCATAGGGAGCTCTGACAATTCTTTCACAGGCCTGCCACTGCAGCCTGAGTGAAATAATGCCCACATTATTTCACAGCCATTTTCACTTCACTTAAGTAACTTATAAGTCACCTATATGTCTATCCTTTACCTGGTAAAGGTTAGGTGCAAAGTTACTTAGTGTGTGGGCATCCTGGCACTAGCCAAGGTCCCCCCACATTGTTCAGGGCAAATTCCCCGACTTTGTGAGTGCTGGAGACACCATTATATGCGTGCACTACACATAGGTCACTACCTATGTGTAGCTTCACAATTGTAACTCCGAATATGGCCATGTAACATGTCTAAGATCATGGAATTGCCCCCTCTATACCATCCTGGCATAGTTGGCACAATTCCATGCTCCCAGTGGTCTGTAGCACAGACCCTGGTACTGCCAAACTGCCTTTTCAGGGGTTTCACTGCAGCTGCTGCTGCTGCCAACCCCACAGACAGGCTTCTGCCCTCCTGGGGTCCAGCCAGGCCTGGCCCAGGATGGCAGAACAAAGGACTTCCTCAGCGAGGGGGTGTTACACCCTCTCCCTTTGGAAAATGGTGTGAAGGCAGGGGAGGAGGAGCCTTCCCCAGCCTCTGGAAATACTTTCTTGGGCACAGATGTGCCCAATTCTGCATAAGCCAGTTTACACCGGTTCAGGGACCCCTCAGCCCTGCTTAGGCGCGAAACTGGACAAAGGAAAGGGGAGTGACCACTCCCCTGACCTGCACCACCCCTGGGAGGTGCCCAGAGCTCCTCCAGTGTGCTCCAGACCTCTGCCATCTTGGAAACAGAGGTGCTGCTGGCACACTGGACTGCTCTGAGTGGCCAGTGCCTGCAGCTGACGTCAGAGACCCCTTCTGATAGGCTCCTTTAGGTGTTGCTAGCCTATCCTCTCTCCTAAGTAGCCAAACCCTCTTTTCTGGATATTTAGGGTCTCTTTCTTTGGGGATTCCTGAGATAATGAATGCAAGAGCTCATCAGAGTTCCTCTGCATCTCTCTCTTCACCTTCTGCCAAGAAATCGACTGCTGACCGCGCTGGAAGCCTGCAAAACTGCAACAAAGTAGCTAAGACGACTACTGCAACCTTGTAACGCCGCTCCTGCTGCCTTCTCGACTGTTTTTCTTGGTGGTGCACCCTGTGGGGGTAGTCTGCCTCCTCTCTGCATCAGAAGCTGCGAAGAAATCTCCCGTGGGTCGACGGAATCTTCCCCCTGCAACCGCAGGCACCAAAAAGCTGCATCTCCGGTCCCTTGGGTCTCCTCTCAGCACGACGAGCGAGGTCCCTCGAATCCAGCAAGACTGTCCAAGTGACCCCCACGGTCCAGTGACTCTTCAGTCCAAGTTTGGTGGAGGTAAGTCCTTGCCTCCGCACGCCAGACTGCATTGTTGGTAACCGCGACTTTTGCAACTTCTCCGGCTCCCGTGCACTTCCAGCGGAAATCCTTTGTGCACAGCCAAGCCTGGGTCCACGGCACTCTAACCTGCATGGCACGACTTTCTAAGTTGGTCTCCGGCGACGTGGGACTCCTTTGTGTAACTTCAGGCGAGCACCATTTCACTTTTCTTTGTAGTGCCTGTTCTGGCACTTCTGCGGGTGCTGTCTGCTTCTGAGAGGGCTCTTTGTCTTGCTCGGTGTCCCCTCTGTCCCCAGACGAAATTGGCGACATCCTGGTCCATCCTGGGCTACAGAAGCATCCAAAAACGCTAACCGCACGACTTGCAGCTAGCAAGGCTTGTTGGCATTCATCCGGCGGGAAAACACTTCTGCACGACTCTCCACGGCGTGGGGGATCCATCCTCCAAAGGGGAAGTCTCTAGCCCTTGTTGTTCCTGCAGAATCCTCAGTTTCTTCAGTCCAGGAGAAGCTTCTTTGCACCAACAGCTGGTATTTCTTGGGCATCTGCCCATCTCCGACTTGCTTGTGACTTTTGGACTTGGTCCCCTTGTTCCACAGGTACCCTCGACTGGAAATCCATTGTTGTTGCATTGCTGGTTTGTGTCTTTCCTGCATTATTCCTCTATCACGACTTCTGTGTCTTTAGGGGAACTTTAGTGCACTTTGCACTCACTTTTCAGGGTCTTGGGGTGGGGTATTTTTCTAACCCTTACTATTTTCTAATAGTCCCAGCGACCCTCTACAAGGTCACATAGGTTTGGGGTCCATTCGTGATTTGCATTCCACTTTTGGAGTATATGGTTTGTGTTGCCCCTATCCCTATGTGCTCCCATTGCATCCTATTGTAATTTTACACTGTTTGCACTGTTTTCTAAGACTATACTGCATATTTTTGGTATTGTGTACATATATCTTGTGTATATTTCTTATCCTCATACTGAGGGTACTCACTGAGATACTTTTGGCATATTGTCATAAAAATAAAGTACCTTTATTTTTAGTATAACTATGTATTGTGTTTTCTTATGATATTGTGCATATGGCATTTGTGGTACTGTAGTAGCTTCACACGTCTCCTAGTTCAGCCTAAGCTGCTCTGCTAAGCTACCATTATCTATCAGCCTAAGCTGCTAGACACCCTATACACTAATAAGGGATACCTGGGCCTGGTGCAAGGTGTAAGTACCCCTTGGTACTCACTACAAGCCAGTCCAGCCTCCTACAGAAGCTGAGTTGATTCTTCAGAAAGTGGATAGTGTCTTTAGCAATGGTTAATAGGTCACCTTTATGAGAGATTCAGCAAATGTGTTTTTGCAGGGCACTATGGGGGTCATGCCAACCCTGGCGGTCGGTGTTAAAGCGGCGGCTAACCCGCCAACAGGCTGGCGGTAAAAAAAATGGAATTCTGACCCTGGCGGAAACCGCCAACAGAGACCGCCACTTCAACACACCGCCCGCCACGGCGGGACAAACAAACAGCGCGGCGGTCACCGCCAACAGACAGGCGGGAGTCAATGTACCGCCCACCCAATCACAACCCACCAATCCGCCACCTTTTCCGGGGCGGTAGCCCCGCCGATAAAAACACGGCGGAAACAGCCATTTCGAATGGAAAACGCTCACCCCACGAGGAATCTGGACAGCATGGAACCCGAACTCCACATCCTCCCAGCGATTGTCTTCCTGCTCCTCTACCAGGAGCACGAACGCCGGTGCAGAAGACAACGGTGAGTACTGCACCTACGACACAGGGGAGGGGGGAGGCAAAAAATTACAGGGACACACATACGCCTCACACCCACCCCCACCCTCACCCACTACAACACACACATTAATGCATAGCAATACATCACAGTTACCCCACCAAACCCCCCGGAAGAATGCAAAGACAAAAGGAAATGATTCGAAACATTGGAATATATTGTATCACTGGCTTAAAATTATATCACACATCTAAAACCTTTATATAAATTATTTTTAAAGTCCGTAAATTGTAGCAGGCATTGTCCGTGGACCACTGGGCCCAAATCACATGGGCAAAGCCCACACAGGATACCTGACTCCAACGGAGAGAACACTGCAGGGGCATCAGATAACAAAACTACAGGCACCTAAGGGGGAAGGGAAGGGGGGCACCTCAGCCAGATGAGTCCATGACGCCAGATCCACGAGGGGCCTCCATGGCCACTGTTCAATCCTGGGGAGTGCAAAGCCACAGTCTCACAAGTCCAGACAGTGGGTGGGCTGTCCACTGTTCAATCCTGGGGAGTGCAAAGCCACAGTCTCACAAGTCCAGACAGTGGGTGGGCTGCCCACTGTTACATCCTGGGGAGTGCAAAGCCACAGTCTCACAAGTCTCTACAGTGGGTGGGTTGCCCACTGTGCCATCCTGGGGAGTGCAAAGCGACAGTCTCTCAAGTCTCTACAGTGGGTGGGTTGGCCACTGTACCATCCTGGGGAGTGCAAAGCCACAGTCTCTCAAGTCTCGACAGTGGGTGGCTTGCCCACTGTGCCATCCTGGGGAGTGCAAAGCCACAGTCTCTCAAGTGGATAACAGTGGGTGGCTTGCCCACTGTTACATCCTGGGGAGCGCAAAGCCACAGTCTCTCAAGTGGATAACAGTCTCCACTGGTTCTGGAGGGGGACTGGTGCCCAGAGTGCTTCGTGCAGCCCTGCCCGACACAGATGCGGGCCTGCCCCTTCTGCCAATGGGCCAGCGGTGCTTGAGATGAAGGGCCCAGTTCAGCGGTTCTTGAGATGAAGGGCCCAGTTCAGCGGTGCTTGAGACGGCGGTGCCCTGTTCAGCGGTGCTTGAGACGGCGGTGCCCAGTTCAGCGGTGCTTGAGTGAAAGTGCCCAGTTCAGCGGTGCATCAGATGAGTGTCCAGGTCAGCGTATCCGGCCATGGCATGGAGGTCATTTGCCACCTGACCTGTGGCTGGCGGTGCCTTCCTGCCCACCTGGGATGGGGCTTGCGGGGCCCTCCTGGGCTGCAGTACCGGGCCTGTGGGTGTCCTCCTGCCCACCTGGGATGGGGCTGGCGGGGCCCTCCTGGGCTGCAGTACCGGGCCTGTGGGTGTCCTCCTGCCCACCTGGGATGGGGCTGGCGGGGCCCTCCTGGCCAGCTGGCCTGCTGGCGGACTTGTCGGGCGTGCTGCCCTTCCCACCCTTCCCTGTTCGCCTGTGGCCCTTCCCCACCTTTGGCGGTGTGCCAGGTGGCACCACACTTCCTGCCGGAGCCATGGTAGGAATTTTGGTCCCTGGTGTCTTCGGCCTCTCGCGCAGGGCACTGGCAATCTTCGGATGCTTTACCGGGGGTGGGCTGGCCGTGCCTTGGCTCCTCACTGAACTGGCTGCCCTTGAGAGTGGGGGACTCCAAAGTCCATGGCAAACTGTCTTTACTGGTCCCGCTTTTGTGGTGACTGAGGTGCTGACTGGTGTCCTATGAGATGGACGGGGTGGGGGAGTTGTTGGAAAGAGGTCAAGTTTTGAAAGGAAAAGCAATTTAGGAAGAGAGGGAAGGGTAGGTGTAGTGGGTATGGGAGTGGAGGAAGAGGTTGTGGTTGTAGGAGTTTTCAGTCTGGTGTCTTTGGGTGCAGGTGCTTGGGCTGGATGCTGTCGTGAGGTGGATGGCTGTTGGGTGGGTGGCTGCCTGTGTTTGTGTAGCTTGGAAGAGGGGGTCACAGACACAGTGGGAGAGGACACAGGGGACGTGTAAATGGTAGTGGGGGTGGTGACTGCACGTGTGCAGGGTGTTCTGGTGGGTGTGGTGGTGATGGACGTAGTGGCTGAAGATGTTGTGCATGCAGGTGTGAGTGGAGACGTCACAGGGAGGGAGGAGGGAGACGAGGAGGAGGGGGACACAGTGGAGGCAGTGGGTGTTGGTATGTCTGCATGTGGATGTTGCTTGTGTGAATGCTTGTGTGATGTGTGGTGCTTATGTCTGGATGAGCTTCCCTTGGGTGTTGAGGTGTGTGCAGGCTGGTCTGATGGTGTGTCTGGGATAGGCAGAGGTACAGGGGATTGCGTATGGGTGGAGGAAGTTGGAGGGGGGAGGCTAGAGACAGGGACAATTGCTGCCATCAGTGCTGAGGCCAGAGCGTTGAACGATCGCTGATGGGCAGCCTGACCAGAATAAATGCCCTCCAGGTATGCATTGCTCTGGTGCACCTCCCTTTCTACACCCTGGATGGCATTCAAAAGGATAGACAATGATCGTCCTCAGGAGGTCAATGACCTCCTCACTGAGGGCAGCAGGGGTGACTGGGGCAGGGCCTGAGGTGCCTGGGGCGAAGGAGACGCCGAGGGGCTGCTGGGAGGGCGGTGCTGGTGCGCTGGGTGGCGACTGTACCTGTTGTTGCGGGGGACACGGATGTTGCCGCCACCACAAGGGAGCTCCCTTCAGAGGACGAGTCGCTTTCACTAATGTCTGCACGAGTCCCCGCTGTGGAGCTCCCCTCGCCCTCCGTCCCACTGGTGTATTCGGACTCCGTTGCATGGCCCTCCAGGGCCATGTGGGATGCAGCTCCCTCGTGCTCCGATGCCACTTCTCCTCCGCCTGATGATGCTAATGCACACATGAACAGGAAGACCACAAAAAAGGGGGGAGGGGGAGAAATAAAGACATGTTGAGTGCATGCATTGGCGACACCATTGGCGGAGAGGACAGACACAGAAGCCCCCTGCACTACGCCGCGCACTTGGGGTCGACTACGCAATCCGTGGGACATGGCCTACAAGCCTATGGACGACAACTGCACACATAGATGACACAGGGCCATGGATACCTGTACTTGGCACCCTACAGATGTGGGGAGCGGGGGCACTGGGCCATGCCTTACGGAGGGGCCTAGCCTACAGAAATCGCCCTGGCCTAGCGATACCCACAGCCCTCCTCCCCCACCCAGACACCTCCACTGCACGCAAAGTCACCAGGATTGGAGTGTACTCACCCCCTTGTGTCTGCTGTGATGTCCTCACGCGCCCATCCAAATCGGGGTAGGCCACCGCCAGGATCCGGGACATCAGGGGGGTCAAAGTACGACTGGCACCCCTCCCACGTTAGGAGGCCATCCCCAGCTGAGCCTCCGCCGTCTTCCTGCTCCAGCGTCGGATGTCCTCCCATCTCTTCCGACAGTGGGTGCCCCGTCTGTTGTGGACCCCCAAGGTCCGGACGTCCTTGGCGATGGCACGCCAAATATCAATTTTCTGGTGGGCGCTGACCTATGTGACATGTACAAGGAGAGAAGTATAATCATCACCTTCTGCATGCTCCATGTGAGTGGCCCCCCATCCCCACCCTTGCCATGTGGCACATGCTCTCATCTGTCGTTTGATGCATGCCTCAATCGCTCCCCTCCCCACCATCTTTCATCCACCCCACTCAACACAGGCATTGCCCACAAAGCATGGTCCCAGTGTACTTACCTGTTGGTCTGGAGGACCGTAGAGTAGCGCATACTGGGGGAGGACCCCATCCACAAGTTTCTCCAACTCCTCCGCAGTGAAGGCAGGGGCCCTTTCCCCAGTCGCATGAGCCATTGTCTCTTCCAGACCGAGGTCACAGCAGCACTTGCAGTGTAGGTCCTCTCCTGTGGAAGATCAGGTATCGAGTGATTAAGCAGATAGAAAATGGCGGTCACGCCCGCGGCGGTGCGTACCACGGCGGTGCCTACCGCCGGCGCACATCGTCATTGGCTCCTGAAACCCATAGGGTTCAATGTTAACCAATGCTGCTTTGCGCCGCCGTCTTCGACCGCCTACCGCCACGGTGTGCCACGCCAGCGCATTGACCTCACATCCCATTGTCGCACTTCACAGGTCAGGCAGCCGCCTTTTCAAGGGCCCACATGGCTTAATTTCTACTGCGTCACACATACCTAGGCCTTGCATCGACACTCATACAAGCCATACAATGCATCGGGAATCGTGTTATGTGCAAGCTGTGGGAACGTACCTGTGGGTTGATTGACTCTGTGCTCGTTGTTGTCCTTCATAGGCACCATCCGCTGGGACATGCGAGGAGATGGAGGAATCTTCCCTTGTACAGACCGCCGGTGGACCTTTCGACAATGGAGGAAAGACATGCCATACTGACATACAGGCTTGACCGAGCCACTATACAGGAACTGTGTGCCCAGCTGGAGCCAGACCTGATGTCACCCATCCGCCAACCAACAGGGATCCCCCCTCTAGTGCAGGTTCTGTCAGTACTCCATTTCTTTGCAAGTGGGTCTTTTCAAACAACAGTGGCCATATCATCAGGGATGTCCCAGCCCATGTTTTCCAAGGTGTTGTCCAGAGTGTTTTCTGCCCTGCTCAAACACATGCGGAGCTAGATCGTGTTCCCTGAGGTGGGGGATTTGCCTACAGTAAAGGGTGATTTCTATGCCCTTGGACATATTCCCAACATCATTGGTGCCATTGATGGGACACATGTTGCTTTGGTCCCCCCCAGCAGGAGTGAACAGGTGTACAGGAACAGGAAGAGTTATCATTCCATGAATGTCCAGATCGTCTGTTTGGCAGACCAGTACATCTCCCATGTTAATGCCAAGTTCCCTGGGTCAGTGCATGACGCTTACATCATGCGGAATAGCAGCATCCCTTACGTGATGGGTCAACTCCAGAGGCACCGGGTGTGGCTATTAGGGGACTCTGGTTACCCCAACCTGTCCTGGCTACTGACTCCAGTGAGGAATCCCAGGACAAGGGCCGAGGAACGGTACAATGAGGCACATGGGCGTACTAGGAGGGTGATAGAGCGGACCTTCAGCCTCCTGAAGGCCAGGTTCAGGTGCCTCCATATGACAGGTGGATCCCTAATGTACTCACCAAAGAAGGTGTGCCAGATCATCGTGACCTGCTGTATGCTTCACAACCTGGCTTTGCGATGACAGGTGGCTTTTCTGCAGGAGGATGGTCCAGATGGTGGTGTTGTAGCAGATGTGGAGCCTGTGGAGAGTGAAGAGGAGGAAGGCGAAGAGGACGACATAGAGAACAGGAACACAGTAATACAGCAGTATTTTCAATGACACACAGGTAAGATTCCAACCCGTCATCTTACATATACTTAACCCCTACTACCTCTCTACTGTCTGAATATTTTCCCCCTGTGTATGGTAACTGAGTTGTGACTTTCCCTTCCGATTTCAGAGATGTGGGCCCCACTGCGTGACATCTGCTTTGTTTCCCCATGGACTACAGCTGTGTGAAAGTGGTATGCTGGCATCACAATGTAAATGAACATTTTGGCACGGTCATGTCTAATACATTTGTTCAAAATCACAGCCAGACTCCAGATTTTTGTGTGCAATAAGTGTGTTTATTACAGTGCTCTAAATTGGTGGGTGGTTGCAAATCGGTGAGGGGTGATGGTGGAGGAGTGTCCATGGCAGAGTCCAGACTATCAGTATCACAGGTGCATTGTCCAAATGCCTGTGGAAAGTGGTGCAGGGGCAGTTTAAGGTTGGACAGGGTGTCAATGTGGGACAGTGGGATGACAATCATGGAGGTATCCTTTGCTGGCGGGGGTCTTGGCATCTTACTCTGTCTTCTTCCTGGATCTCAGGGCCCGCTTGCGGGGTGGTTCTCCTTCTGCAGGGGGTGGGGTTCTGGTGGCCTGTTGGTCTTGTGTCGGGGCCTCCTGTCCACTAGCGTCGGCGGAGGTGGTAGGAAGTTCTTGGTCCATGCTAGTGACAGGGGCCCTTTGTGGTGCCACAGTGTCCCGCAATGTGGTGACTACCTGATTCAGAGCCACTACGATGGTGCCCATGGCGGAACTGATGTTTCTTAGTTCCTCCCTGAACCCCATATACTGTTGCTCCTGCAGAAGCTGGAGCTCCTGAAACCTGTCCAGGACCGTCGCCATCGTCTCCTGGGAGTGGTGGTAGGCTCCCATGATGGAGGTGAGGGCCTCGTGGAGAGTGGGTTCCCTGGGCCTGTCCCCCCCCTGTCGCACAGCAGCCCTCCCAGTTCCCCTGTTTCCCTGGGCCTCTGTCCCCTGGACCGTGTGCCCACTGCCACTGCCCCCAGGTCCCTGTTGTTGTTGGGGTGGTGGGTTAGCCTGGGTGCCCTGTAGTGGTGGACACACCGCTGATTGACGTGTCCTGGGGACAGAGGTATGGGCCCGCTGGGTGGGTGCTGTGCTGGTGTTCCCAGAGGGGGGAAGGTCTGCTGTGGCCTGTGGCTGTCTGAGGGGAACCGACTGTCCCGAGGTCCCCGATGAGCCGGGTGGTCATCTAGATCCAGGTCGACAGAGGTGCTGTCATCACTGTGGGCCTCTTCTGGGGGTGGAGTGGACATTTGTGGACCCTCCTGCGCGGTGACCTGGCGTTCGGGACCTGCAAGGGTATAAAAGTATGGTTATTGTTTTTATGTGTGCCATAGCGTGCAATGGGTGGGTGCCCGTGTACCCCAGTGCTGGCATTCCCTTGTGGGGGCTGTTGTGACGGTGGTTTGTGGGGGGGGGATGGGTATGTGCAGTGAGCAGGCTTTGGTGATGGGTGTCCATGCTTTGTGGACGCATGCAGGGCTTGGTGTTGGGATGGGTGGGTTGTGATGGTGAGACATTTGCAAGGAGTAGGTGTGATGGGGGTGAGGGTGAGGGTGGGGGTATGAGTTGGCATGCTGGTGGGGTGGGGGGGATGAAGTAGTTTAGATGAGACTTACCAGAGTCCATTCCTCCAGATACTCCTGCGAGGCCCTCAGGATGCAGGATCGCCAAGACCTGCTCCTCCCATGTTGTAAATTCTGGGGGAGGAGGTGGGGGTCCGCCGCCAGTCCGCTGCGCCGCGATGTTGTGCCTGGATACCATGGAACGCACCTTCCCCCGTAGGTCGTTCCACTGCTTCCTGATGTCGTCCCTATTTCTTGGGTGCTGTCCCACAGCGTTGACCCTGTCCACTATTCTGCTCCATAGCTCCATCTTCCTGGCAATGGTGGTGTGCTGCACCTGTGTCCCGAAGAGCTGTGGCTCTACCCGTACAATTTCCTCCACCATGACCCGGAGTTCAGCCTCCGAAAACCTGGGGTGTCTTTGATGTGCCATGGGGTGGTGTGGATGATGTGTGGGGTGGATTGTGTGGTGCTAAGTGTGGTGATGTGTATTGTTGTGTTGTGTGAAGTGCGTGCAAATATTGCTGGGTGACAGTGAATTGGGCGTCTGGGTGCTTGGATCTCTTTTCTCTGTGCGTGTTCACGAATCTCTAGGAGTGGGGGTTTGTGGGTGATGTGGGTGTGTGTTTTATATTGTATTGGGTGTGTGGGAGTGTTGTTTGTATGTGTATCAGGTGTGTGTATTTTGAATTGTCCAATGTGGCGGTGTTTTGGAGCTGTGTGTGTATTTCGAGCGCAGTGGTGTGTACCGCCAATTGAATACTGCGGTTGAAAGACCGCCGCGTGGATTCGTGGGTCATGATGGCATGGGCGTATTTCTGTTGGCGTGACGGTGGAGGTTTGGTCATCGCCAGTTTCTCGCTGACCTTTGGTGTGGCGGACTTTTGTGGATGTCTGTATTTTGGCGGTTTGCATGTTGTGGGTCAGAATGACCGTGGCGGTTTACCGCGGCCGCGGCGGTGTTATGGCGGTCTTCTGCACGGCGGTAAGCGCCTTTTACCGCCGAGGTTGGAATGACCCCCTATATGTTTGGAGGAGCAGTCAATACCATCATTTGTCCCCTCAGTCCTATTACAAGGCAACTAATTGGACGTGTTTGGAGATAAAGGGTCATTTGACACAGGCTACATGCTAAGTTGAAGCTCATCTTCCTGTAGATATAATTTCGATTTCACAATAGAAGAAACAGGTAAGGACACAAATCTAAAATATTATAAAATATTAAGGCAATGGGAAACTGCCAAATGGGCTCCAGGAGTTTCCACAGTTCGAGGTTCTTTCCCCCTCATCCTCTCTTGTAGCACAAGAGTCAAACTTTAGTATAAATACAATAACAGATTTAATCACAGCTTTTCTAATGTACATCTTCCATACCTGAGATCAGAAAAGTGAAAATATTATTGTTTGGCGGTTACAAGACAATCTTTCATTGTAAAAACCAAGTGCTACAAAGGAGCTTTTCCACTTGTGGGCACTGTTATGAAGGACTTCCACCAAATCAGAATTCTTCAGACGTTGACAGGTGTGGAGATTTGACTGGTATGTGACACAGGGACATTGGGACTTGAAGTCTCCACAAACAAATCATTCATTCATCCACCATGGGGTAGCAAGAAGTGCTCTATACAGGAGGCTGCATGGTTTGTAGTGGGTACCAAAGGTACTTACACCTTATACCAGGTCCAGTTATCCCTTACTAGTGAAATGTAGTCAGTGTCTAGAAGCCAGACTCTCTAGGGGTAGTGTGGATGAGCAACCAACGCCTAACAATGAGAAAAGGAAAGCTCATGCAATACCACTGTAGTCATAGAGTACTCACACACATGAAAGAAAATACTCAGTGTTACAAAAATAAAGATACTTTATTTTGGTAACACAAATGACAAAAATACCACAGAGACTATTCTCTCTTAGGAGGCAAGTAATACACAAATTAAATACACTTGTACGCAGAAACAGCTGTAACAACAGTTAGAAAACAGTGCAAATAGTGAAAATTACAATAGTTAGAAATGGGCCTAGGGGGAACACAAACCATATACTAAGAAAGTGGAATGCGAAAGTCGGTTTCCCACCTAGGCAAGTGTAGTGTGTAGAGGGGCGCTGGGAGTATTAGAAAACACCAACGGTAAGTAATAGAACCCACCCCAGAGCCCTGAAAAGCAGAAGTAAATCACAGTAACTTTCCTATAACACACAAGAACAAGAAGATTATGCAAGAACCACAAGAGACTGCAAGACACCAACAATGGATACCTGGACCTGAAGATCTGTGGCAGAAAGGGCCAAGTCCAAGAAACGCTGAAGATTCCAGGGAGAACAGGGGCCCCTGCTGACCCAGATGAAGATGCAAAAGAGGAACCACCAGTGAGGAACAACAGTCAGTATTGCATCCAGGAAGACAGATGCGGGTTACTGGTTGGTGCAGAAGATGTCCCACGCCAGATGGATGAACGCAGTCTGGTTTGCGTTGCTGGATTCCTCCAACAAGCCTTGGCACATGCAGTTAGTGGAAAATGGCGCTGCCCGGGACCAGGAGGGACCTGGAGGACTCTACCCAGGAGAGGGAGTCAGAAGGGGTTCTCAGCAACTCAGAGAGCCCTCAGAAGACCATGCAGCATGTACAGGAGTCCTACAGCATGGGGCAAAGAAGGAGCAAATGGAGGCCCATACAGCACTACACAAAGGGATCAGACGTGGCTGGAGAACCACTGAGGAAGCTGTGCGTAACAGGAAGTAGTGATGGGGGCCGGTGCTGCACGGTGCACAAAGAACTTCGTGGAAGGATGCCAACAAGCCTTGGCAAATGCAAAACATGCGGTGCAAGGGGGTACTGTCTTGCCTGGGGAGGCAAGTTCTTACCTCCACCAAAGCTGGACGTTAGGACCATCTGGACCACTTCAGTCCACCACCCATGTTGCTGGATCCAGGCACGTCGTCAGGAGAGGGGACCCACACCACCGGTCGTCACTGCAGAGGGGTGCCTGCTGAAGCAGGGAAGCGACTCCTTCACTTTAAGGGAGATCCCTTCATTCTTCTGGTGCAGGCTGAAGACAGGAAGTCAGACAGTTGCAATTGCTGTCAGGCGCTGAAGATACAATGTTGCAGAAGGCTTCTTTGCTTCTTTGTTGCAGTTTTTTAGAGTTCCTGGAGGGTCCAGATGCAGTTTCTTCCGTAAGAATGTGAAGTAAATGATGCAGAGAATGCAGAGGATTCCTGCTGGAGTCTTGCAATCTGAATCTGAAGAACCACCCAAGAGAGAGACCCTAAATCACCCTGAAAGGGGGATTGGTCAGCTAAACAGGTAAGCACCAATCAGGGGAGGGCTCTGACATCACCTGCTGGCACTGGCCACTTGGATGCTCCCAGAGTGCCCTGCCAACTTCAAACCCAGGGACCCTCTGGAGGAGCCCTGAGCAGCACCACCCCTGGGGTGGTGATGGACAGGGGAGTGGTCGCTCCCCTTTCCTTTGTCCAGTTTCATGCCAGAGCAGGAAGTGGGGGTCCCTGAGCTGGTGTAGATTGGATTATGCAAATAGGGCACCATCTGTGCCCTTCAAAGCTTTTCCAGAGGCTCTGGAGGGCTACCCCTCCTATGCCTGTAACACCTATTTCCAAAGGGAGAGGTTGTAACACTCCTCTCCCAAAGGAAATCCTTTGTTGTGCCTTCTTGGGTTCGAGCTGCTTGAGCAACAGGAGGGAAGAAACCTGTCTGTGAGGTGGCAGCAGGTGTGGCTGCCTGGAAAACCTCAGAAGGCTGTAATGTCAGTACTGGGGGTCCTCCAAGGAGCCCCCAGAAGTCATGAAATCATATAATGCATTGGGGTATGATTGCAACATGTTTGATACCAAACATGGCCATATTTGGAGTTACCAATGTGGAGCTGGACATAACGTCCCCCTGGCAATGGGCTTCTGCTCCCTCCTCCTCCAGGCACAGAAGTACTTCTGACCCCACCCCCCCAAAGGGGCAGATTGTAGGTTCTGACCTCCAATCATCCCTCCTTGGGAGGCAGAAAGCCCACTAGACATCAGGGATTCTTTAAAAAGGCCATAAATTGTTGGGGCGACCCACCCAGGCATGGGCCAAGTCCCACCCAACGATATACCCCAAGTAGTTTTTCAACTTCTGTTGGGAGTAGATGGAAGAAGTCTTCACTCTATTGTGTCCCCAGCAGGGGCAGAAAGCCCACTGGACCACAATGGACTATATTTGGAGGAGGGGAGTGACTCTCCTGGCAATGGGCTTGTGAACCCCTCCTCCCCTGGGCCCAATTGTCTTTCTGCTCCCCAGGGGGCAGAAAGCCCACTAAACAATATGCAAAAAGTGAGGTAGCATTTTTATCAGGACAAGTGAGAGAACACTGGGTAGTAGAAACTTTGTGGATTTCTGCTCATTCTGGACGTTTTTACGTCACAGAAATGCAAGGAAAATGTGCAATTGTAGGTTTGAGATTTGCAGGGCATTGTGGGTCAGAAAACATTGTGGGATTAATGCAAGGCATGCCCCTCTGGACCCCCCTGGATGCCTAGTTTTCAGAACTGTCTGGGTTTGGTAGGTTTGTCTGGGTGGCTGTAGATCACTGGCCAAAAACAACACTACTCTAATTGCCACATCAGATCAGATTTGTGCAGGAAATGTTGAGAGGACCTGTGGGAGCATAGAATACTAGAGTATTTATTATTTCCAATTCAATTTTTCTGCATTTGTGCCTTAGATTACATTTTGAAAAATACCCCCTAAATCATATGCTCGTATAGGTACCCACAAATTCAGAGATGTACAACGAACCACTGCTCCTAAACTCGATATCTTGTACCAATTTCAGAAGTGGATTGGACGATACTCAGTACACAATGAGAAATCGTTGTACTGTCAGCTCAGTTGTTGGCTCTAGATATCTTGGGTTCTTGGAGCACCTGCAGACCCTATATATCCCCACAACCAAAAGTGTCTACTGAACGTAATGGTACATTGCTTTTGTAAATCGACCACTGTGACAAAAACTTAGAGATTAAATATTGTCACAAATGGCTGTTTGTTACTACTTATTTTCAATATTGCTTTATTTTGAACAGTTAATTTTTGGGGGAAAACCTTGAGGAATTTACACATATGTCCCCTTGCTGAGAAAAATGCCAAAAGTGGGGCGAGAATTTATTTTTTTTCATTCACCTTACTGAAACACTTTTATCCCAAAAAAACAAAAATGTAGCTATATGTTGGCTATTTTTTTGGCCCTCTCCGGGAGAATCCACAAACCCTGTGAAACATTAGAATCAGCTGGATATTGGAAAAAAGGACACAAATTTGGTGTGGACAGCTTGTTTGAAAAAAGCGTTATGGGGTCCTAAGCGCTTGCTACCCTGCATAGGTATTAAAAGACCTAGGAGTGGGACGGGAGCGATTAGCAGTGAAAGGTTTAAACTTCTTTTAAAGAAAATTCACAATTTCCTCCAATTTTTGGAAAGGTGTTTTTAGATAAAGTGACCATGAACGCGAGCACCAGCTGCTGATATAGCATACGTGGCAGAAGAAGGAACCTGGCATGAAGTCTCTAATAACACATTCAGCATCCCTGAATTCAGATAATTCTTGGCACAAGAGATGTTTGCGCAGTTACAACAGCGATGGCGCACAGTACAGCCCTGGCATAAGATGACTCCACGTAGGCAGAGCCCCAGAAGACCTTTTGTTTACGTGATTCAAACCGACTCTAGATGAAGAGCAGACCTGGCACACAGAGCGGGGTTTGTTCATCCAATGGTGGGGCACATAGAATGCCCCGGGCGCCGGAGGCTGCCTGGCACACAGAGCAGCTTTGGTCCCGAAACTCACAAACCTTGAAGGAGCACTGCTGGTGAACAGAGCAGCCTCTGGTGCCTGTCTCAGAGGGGAGCTTGGAACAAACTTGGCCCATCATCCACAGGGCATTTCTAAAGCCCTACTGGATACCACTACTTTTAATGTAGAAACACCAGTCATGGCGCCCACACCTTTGTCTGCTGCTTGTGTAGCAAATTACTACAACTACCAGGATTCATGGGACACGGCACTGCACCTGCTGCCCTAATGGTAGCTTCGCCACTGGACTCATGAGTCAACTCTTAGGAAGTATCACAACCACAAGAGTAGCTCTGACCGAAGAACACCTTTGGCACATGAGAGGTGATGGATCATGGTCTGCCCAAACAAAACAACCAACAACCAACCTATGCACACGAGCAATATGGCACATGTGGTCAATTCAGCTAGCACATTAATAGCCCTGGCATGAAGGAGGAACAGCACAGACAAATGAGCAACCCTGGCACTGTGCAGACAGGGAACCAACCAGTAAGATTCTTCACAGAGTTAAGTACTTACTGCTCAGTTGCTTTGTTGTGTGATCTTTTGCAGTGGTGTTATGGTGTGATTTTCACTGGAACTGGTCATTGCCACCATACACGTTATATTTTGAAGGGAACTTACAACTCATTGCTACAAAAAAGGAATTGTGGAATTGGTTGTAAGTCCCACAACCTTAAAGCATCACTTTGAAACCTATTGACTTTTGGAGGATGTACTTTAAAATATTGAGTTTTCATATCAGCACACGAAAAAGTGAAATCCAGAATATCATTACCACCCTATCATCATAGAAAGAAGATAAGTAGAAAAGTGGGATACATTTCATCAACCTCAATAGTAGGCATGGTTTGCATAATGCGAGACGTGGACATGCCCCAGAAGTCCTTCCCAGGTAGTGATCTCACTTCCAGCCAATGTGACCTATGACTCCTGAACCTGGCCCTGCAAATTAAGGGCCTGATTTAGATCTTGGCGGTAATGATCCAGCTGTGGTTTTCCATCTGAAAACTTGTCTGCCACCTTGGCCTTCCGCCTGCCCTATTTTGATGTTGGCGGTCCCATAAGTGAAAGACTGCCTGAGTCCTGCTGACCCCAGCAAGAATCTTCACACGCTTCGATGGTGCCAATGAAAATAGTGTGTGGCAACGGGACTCCAGCCACCCTTTCCGCAGGGGAGATTACGATGTGCATAGCCAACTGTGGCAGTGTTACATCCACACCTGAGGCGTGGATTGGAAGAGAAATAAGTTAAAAACTTAACTTTTTCCCATTTCCAATTCCATTCACCACTGGATAAGACCTACCGTTGCTGCTGCCAGTAGACCAACAAGGACACTGCACATGAGCGCGGGATCACTGCAGTCATAAACATGCCACAGTCATTTTTTGAAAATACCTGTGACATGCATATGTCAGGGACACATTAGTGTCAGAGATTAAGGGGGGCACACTGGTACAGACACATACAAAAAAACACATACACAATTGTTAGTATTCATTGCCAAATGAATGCTGGCACCACAATAACAATGGCATCACACCTGTCACCACTTCCATATGTGCACATTGCAAGGGAACCTGTACCTGTGATATTTTCATACCAGTTGTGTATGTGCATCAGTATGTGTATGTGTGTGAGATTGGATTGAGTGGTTGTGGTAGAGGAAGCTAGAGTGGGTGATATGGTTTTGTCTGTATGTGTGCCACTTATATATGGGTCTGATTTTGTGTATATTTGGTTGTGTGTTGTGTTACTTTGTGCAACATATAGGTGAGTGTTGTGTGGTGGTCATTGTTGCGATGCGTGTAGTTGTGCTTTTGTGTGAGTGTTTGTGTAAATGGATATGTAGTTGTGTTGGTTCTTGTGGTTGTCTTGTATGAGTGTGTAGTTTCAATAGTGTTCGTGTGCTGTGTCCAGGATTTATGGCAATGTGTAATTTTGTCATGTACATGTTGTGTTGTGGTGGAATGGCTAGGGACAATAGTGTTTATGTAGTGTGTTGTGTAGTGTGTTTTGTAGTGTGTTATGCAGGTGGACACATATAGCTAAGCTACAGTGTGTGTGTTTCACTTACCTCTATTCCATGGACACTGCCATTGTACAATGTACCTTGGCTCCTGTGATGGGCTCCCTCCGCCAGCAATATGCCGCCAGTACACCGCCTGCAGAACTGTAACATCCTGAAGCATAAGAAGATCAGTCCGTCATGGTGGTCAGCCGGAATACATCTAAGCATGGCGGTTGGAACACTGTCAACTTGATGGAGTTCTCGGGTCCACCGCCATGGTGGATCAGTGGTAATACCACCAAGATTTAAATCAGTCCCTAAGGCCCTCATTATGACAGAGGTGGTAAAAAACACCCACTGCCGCGGCTATGGCTGCCAAAAGACCGTCGCCACGGTTACCAGCTGTCCGCCATATTATGACAGTAGCGGGAATTCTGCCAGAATTCCGGCTGCAGTCATGGCGGCAGATGGCAGTAAGGTGGTGTTGCTGCCAGCAGCAGCACCACGCCAGTAGACCGCCGCAGACAGTATCATCACCCATGATACGGCCTGGCGGTGTCCTGCTGGCGGATGCTGCTGCTGGCAGCATTGCCCCATCCGGTCTCCTGCTGGAAGACCCCCTGAAATCAGGTTAGTTGGGTACTCCGACAGGGGAGGGAGGTGGGGGGGTGTTGTGTGTGTGTTTGGGGGTGTGTGTGTATGTTTGTGTGTGCGTGAATGCAGGTGAGCGTTGTGTGTTGTATGTGTGTGCATGTTTGGGGGTGTGAGTGCGTGTATTGTGTGTTGTGTGACTGAGTGTGTGCTTGTATGTATGTCAGTGTGTTTGGATGTGTGTGTGAATGGATGTATGCATGGTTGGGTGCATGTATGTATGAGTGTGTGTGATGGTGCGTGTGTATTAGGGGGTGGGTCTGGAGAGGGAGGGGGGTGGGGGGAAATCTGGGGAGGGGGAGTGGGGCAGGGAAGACCCCTATCAGTGACAGGGAAGGAATTCCCTGTCACTGACAGTGCCTATTGCCATGGTTTTTGTGGCAGTAAGGTTGGCATGAAAAGCATGGCGGTAGGCAGGGTCATAATCACGCGGGCGGGTTAGTGACGGCTGCCTGACTGGAGAATGAAGTCTCCAGCCCGGTGGCTGTTATTGCCGTGGAGGATGGAGTGATACATTGGCGGTTTGGCTTGAGCCAAACCGCCAATGTCATATTGTGGGGAAAAGTACTGCCAGTCTGTTGGCAGTACTTTTCCCCATAAAACAGCCGTCCGCCAAGGTGGTAATGAGGGCCTAAGTCTACAATAGCCACTGAGACAGAAATTATGTTGCTCCTGCACAATCCCCGCCCTGATAGTGACTTCACTTCCAGGCTATGTGACGAGGAAGTGATGTCACTCATGGCGCCTCACCAAGAAGTCCAGCTGACATCACCCATGGCTCCCTACCCGAAAACCCTGCTCTGGAAATAACACTTTCTATGAGGGTTGACCCTGAAGTAATATCCTTGAAATGACATCACTCATAGCACATATGACCAGGAGGTTGCATTGTAGAAAGTGAGTTTTATTTTACCTAAAGGTAGATATAAATGGAGGTCTTCAGACAGTCCCAGCTAAAGCCTGTGTCACGCTGCATGAAGGAGATCAGCCTGAACTATGAGGATAGTCAGCTACCATGAGAAAAAAAATGCTTTCTGCCTGTGGCGTGAATACTATTGATAATTAAATTGATTTATGCCATCATTCACACACAAATAGGAGGGCCAGTGTAGATTGATAGACTTGCAGGAGTTGACTCTCAATCTAAGTAATAACATACACAAAACAAGCACCTGGGTCTTTAAGAAAAAGGGAACAACAGGAAAAGGAACGGGGTAAGAGAACCTAGCTGAAAGGAGCTATTATTTTTTAAGGACGATTTCCCTCACCCTCCAAAGATGGCCTGTTTCATCATCAGGAATCTCCTCGCACCATGACGGCTGATCAAGGTGGGGGCTACAACTCCCTCACCATGAAGGAGGAGCTCTGCGTCTGTTTTAAAGAGAGATGGTAGGTCTCTGTGGTGAGCTATAATGCTAGTGAGGTACACAGAGTGTGCATGTGATAGTGGTTATAACTGACTACAGAGTGCACCAGCAACTTTATTAGTGCATACCTGGGCCAGGGTTAAAACAAATGGACATGTAGGAGGTCATTTTCCCGGTTTCAATGTGTCACACCAGAAGGTCAACATGTTTCTGCCATTTTACCCTCAACAGAGGTGTGTTGGCATTCTTCAGGACCTATGAATAAAAGTACTAGCGCTCACAATGATGTGCCCATAGGAAGAACCCTATAACTGTTTGGTGTGGCACATTGAATTAGGACTAATAAATTGATGGTGTTCCTGCTCTGTCCGTTTGTTTTAACCTTGACCCAGGTTTGCACTACTAAAGTTGCTTGTGCACCCTGTAGTCAGTTTTAACTACTAGCACCTGCACACTGTGCACACTTTTATCTCAGCACCAGAACCTATCACCTCTCTTTATAAAATCTGCAGAGCTCATCCTTCACGGTGAGGGAGTTGAAGCCCGTACTGTGATCAGCTGTCATAGTGTGAGGAGATTCCCGGTAATCAAGCACGCCACCTTTGGTGGGTGAAGGAAATCATCCTTAAAACAGAGTATCAGCTAGGTTCTGTTTCCCTGTTCCCCTGTTCCTTTCCCTGTTTTTCCATTCTTGCTTAAAGACTCAGGTTTTCATTTTATGGGGAGTCGATTGATGTCACTATCTCGAGATGAGGAGTTGCAGCACCCGATATTTAAAGATCCTGGTCATTATCTCATAGGGTATGAGGAAGAACTCTGCCAGCTGTTATCAACCACAAGGATGCGTGATGTGCCCCAGCAGATTTCATCTACTCAGGCTGGCAGAAGCAGTGATGCCTCGGATAACGAAGCCCATCTGAAAACAACTTTGCTGATATGGATATTGTGAATGAATCTACAAATGTTCCTAGCTCGTGTATGAAGATGCAGGGTTTATGGATGAAGATATTCTTGTTGCTACTCTCACATGGAGCCGGAAGTTACATTTTCATTGCTTATGCTGTTCAAAACAGAATGAAAGTTGTGCTACCCAAAGCAGATAAAGGTGTAAGAACTGTGTTTATTTTGATGATATTGGTGATTTTGAAAAATAAGCCCAGGGTAGACCATTCAATGAAATTTGGCAAGTTAAGAGCTTTACAGCCACTGTTGTAAATGCCTGTCTAAAGGGTGATTCTAGAAGGAGGTTGTTTAGCCCCAGAAGGC
The DNA here is from genome assembly GCF_031143425.1 of Pleurodeles waltl. Taxonomy (NCBI): domain Eukaryota; kingdom Metazoa; phylum Chordata; class Amphibia; order Caudata; family Salamandridae; genus Pleurodeles; species Pleurodeles waltl. Next base: position 1,753,546 of record NC_090444.1, on the reverse strand, counting down.
TGTATCACAAAATTGCTTTGCCTAGGTATCAAGGTCACTTTTTTTACACTCTTAAAATTTAAGACAATTTACACAATGACCATCCACAATCTGACTCTTAGACATGGCTACATATGGCTATATATGCATTGCAAAATTTCTATACGTGCTTCTTAATAAAAGAATAGCAGAACTGCAACTGGTTACTATGAAGTATTTGATGTTTTGTGTTCCATCAGATAAAACACATTGTAATAGCCTATTGTGCATTGCCACCATCTGCGTAAACAATTGGTTACCTACATGGACTACTATTGGCTTTTGTACAAGTACCATATAAATGGATTGACATTACCACTAACGATCTGAGTGCAAGATTCCGTAGAACATTTGATTGGAAGTTATTGCAATAATAATGGATAAATACTACTTGATCTTGAAATCTATGAACTATTAAATGCCGCAAGAGGACTATGCATAAAACATTATAGGCACAAATAGGGACAGCCTATTTTATGCCATTAACAATATAAACCAAAAAGTAGCAAAACTGGTGACTTTACGTCAATGCATCTATTAACAGCGCATGGATAAATGTACAAAATGTCCTGCTCAATACAAAATGAGAGGCATGGGTGACAGGCAGTTAGCATACTGAAACATTCCCTCATGTCTGCAGGTTTTAAATTTGCAAAATGTAAAACCCTCTGTTTCTGATTATTAATTTTTCAATTCTTTTTTAATAAAGTGATCTTACACAAAACACCTGTTTTTCATTTTATGGATTGCACATGTCTGTAACATGGCTTATGGAAGATGGAAGTTTTGGAAGTGCTGAAACTCTGTTCAGAAGGGTCAAGGCTGAAAAAGAACCAGTTTGAACTTTAGAGAACTTTGGTGAAGGAGTGACTATCTGGGGAAGATACATATTCTCTACTGAATCCTGCATGGAAGTGGTTTGGGAGAAGATTCACAGTTGTGGTGACTATAGACTATCAATGGCAGGCTGATATAATTTGATATAAAAAATGTACTAACTCATAATAATGGTGCACAAGATATATTGACTATAATGTTCTATCCAAGTATGTTTTTGTGGATCCCCTAAACGACAACACTAGTCAAAGTGTTACTGCCCCCTTTAGATACAAATTTAGCAAAGGCCAAACACCTCAAAAGCAACAAATGGATGCTGGAAAAGAATTTCTGAACAAGCAGGTTCAGAGATTATTAAGAGAACACTTAATTCATCATTTTTTTATGCACACTGAAGTGAAAGCAATGGTAACAGATTGTTTTAATAGAACTTTAAAATCTAAAATATGCAGGTATTTCACAGCTTACAACACCTTCTGATATATGGATGTATTATAGTAATTTGTAGATGTTTGTAGCACTAGATACCTTAGATCCATCAAGACTACACCTGATTCTGCATCACAGCAGAATACTCTAGATGTATGGAGGATAGTGTACGTCGATCATTCAGGATGAGGGTAAAGAAATACGTTCTGAAAGAAGGCAATCACATTTGGATGTGTAAGCTGAAAGATGCATTTATGAAAGTTCATCAGCAGAATTTTAGTGATGGAAGAAATATAGGGGAGAAGGTTGAGCCTAAAGAAGATGTTTATATTAGTCACTTGCAAGATCATGATGGCAAAGATGTTCAAGGGCCTTTAAAAGGGAGGAGTTACAAAACGTCCTGGATGATCCACATAGGGTAGGGTGTACAGGGTAAAAAATGTTTTAAAATGATAATGTAAAAGTGCAAAGAATCAAGCTTTGGACAAAGCCGGGAATTGCCCAGGAAATTTAACAGTTGGGTGGAGGCTTGATCTCAAAAGGACCTCAGAATGAAAACATCTTGATGAGCTAAAAATATGGTGGCCTCATCCTTTAATATCACCTCACCTTCAAAGGCTTAACCAGATAAGTTCCCCAATAATGGGATCTCTAATTTTACCATGAAACTGGCTAAACCTATCAATTTAAAAGCAGATTGGGGTTGCATTCACAAAAATTCTGTACCCGCAAACCTAGAGAACCTTTACTAGGGACATGGCTACATTTACAGTGAAGAAGCAGCAGCTGCTAGAATCACTCTGTTGTGTAGCCATTTTAGTTATAGCTCCATGCACGTTAGTTTAATACACTAGGCCGCTCTGCACTTTAACCTAGATATATTTCATTCGGCTTCGCATTGTTATTTTTACAATAACCAGTTTTACGGTCTTGTTTTAATTTCTTCTATCTAACAGTTTTTGCTTATCCTAGCACTGTGTTCTCAAACAAGACATTCTTGATCACTCTGTGCTTCATTCAAGGCAACAGTTTGGTACGTTGCTGGTGAACGTGGTAGAAGTTTAGGCTCCAACATTCGTATAAAATACACATCCTTACTGTAGAATAATGCACACAGGATCCAGGTATCATTTTAATATTTATTGGCATAGAACAAGATACGTCTGGCTCTCATCCCCGTCCACCGTTGAATAGCCTTCCTCACTCCCCGCATTCCATTCCTATTCCCATTACGTCTTCCCCATTCCAAAGCCTCCCACATTCCTTAAAGCGATGCCCCCAACATTAATTAATAGAATACAAAACATTTCCCCCTTAACAAAATAAAAACATATAAAATAAACAACCTAAAAAAAATACCAAGTATCCTAACTATAGAAATAAGAACATGGTGCACTATAATATAGATATTCACACAAAATCGGACAACCGTGAAGACCTTTGTCTAGTACGGCCTTCAAATTTCACTCTTGAGGCTATGGAATCCTCTTCCACACTCTCACCCATACTACTCCCTTCGTTACTCTCCCAGCCTCCATTGTACTCAGAATTTTCACACTCAACAACCGTACCTCTCGCACCATGCTCCCTCACATCCTCACAAACAGGTTCCACTGATCTCTCATTCATTAAAGATCCTGAAATCGTAAGATCGCCACATACTGCATCACCATGTTCAGGAGAGCACTTTGCCAGTCTATTAACATTCCAAACGCTGCCATCTTGTGTAATCACCTTCTCATTAAACACTTTTATGATCCTCATGGCTTTTCCAAACTTAGGCATACCTTTTCTTATCAGCCCTGGTTTCCTTACTGTAACCCAATCACCTACAACTAATGTCGGCTCTTTCACCTTCCACTTTCTATCATACGACTCCTTACTTTTTTCTTGTTTTACCTTCACACGATCTTTAATTTTCCCAAGATCAAGTCCATCAGATCCTTTACCACGTTTTTTTTTTAAACCACCAGGGACAAAGTTTGGACACAGGATCTCTACCTCTTAATAGTCTAAATGGACTAACATCTGTAGTGCTATGGGGAGTGATACGGTAATACCATAACTTTTCTCTCACTTTCTCCTTCCAAGATCCTCCAAAACTCCGTGCCCAACCGATGCACTCCTTTAGGACATGATTAAATCTCTCAACTTGACCATTCTCTTGTGGTTCATATAACAAAGTGGTTACATGCTTGATGTTGCAGTACTTGAGGAAGCTCTGCATCTCCTTCGATACCAGTTGAACTCCATTATCTGATACTAGAATCTCAGGGTACCCTTCCTTAGCAAATACCTCTTTAAGAAATTCAATGACAACAGCCAATGTGACCTGTGGTACCAACTTTACTTCTGGCCACTTGGAATGATAATCCACTAACACCAAGGCAAACCTAGCTTCATGAGGCAAAAATGGGAAGGGACCCGAAATATCAAATCCCAATTTTTGCCATGGAGAATCGGGCCACGGAACTGGACGCAAAGGTGCAGGCACAGTCTTCAACATTTTTTCAGCATTCACACATACACTATACTCCCTAACCGTCCTCTCCGCCATTTTATACATCCCTGGTCACCAGAAGGAGGTACATATCAATCTTTTCATGGATGACATACCCGGATGACCAGCGTGAGCCAAACTCAAAATTACAGATTGCATGCCTGTAGCCGGACGTCCGTCGACGCCGGACCCAGTACGGCCATAGGGGCCGTAAGAGCATACCCCTGGGGCACTCAAGAGAGCCTCGGAGGCATGATGTCAGATGCAGAATGCATCTTGCCGGGAAGAGAAAAGAATGACGGCCAAAAGACAGAGACGCACAGCAAGACGGGAGAAACGCGGAGCAGAGAAGCCAGAACCCAGGCCCTGAGGACCAACGGGACCAAGTCCGACGCGAGAGAAACAGAGCGAGAGGAGGAGAGAACCCACAGGGCGCCTCCCGCCCCCACCGAAGTGAAGTCGGGAGACCGCGGAACAGCCGGCCACGTCCCCGGAGGGGCGTGGCCCTTACAGGTACGTTCGTACCGAGATTGGGGATTCCTACCCGAGTGGCTCAGGGGATCGAGGGAGCAAAGAGGGAATACGGGGAGGATAGCGGGGAGGTCCTGCCAGGAAGGGGAAACCCTATAAAATCAGGGAACCCTTATTAACCATATTCCCCCCCCAACCTCACGGGGAAACCCAGGGAAGAGAAAAGAAAGTAAAAGAGAGAGAGAGAGAACACAACCGGAGAAAGAAACAAGACAGCTCACGGGAAGGCGACGCTCACCATTGGAGTGAAAAGTATCCCAACACAACCCTCACGCATACCTATCCTCACACCCCTATTAACCCTATATAGATCCTACTTTACCTATATACTTACATGTTTTCCGTTCTCCTTTTCTTTTGGGGAATCTGGGCGACATCCATACGGGAAAAGACCGGACCTCTTCCCAAGTCAGGATCAGACCCCAGCAGGACCAGGTCAAGAACCCTGAAAGAGAACAAGGAGTTGAACGACCCTAACAAGACTTTAGCCTGTAGGAAAAGAGAAAGGACTAAATTCAACCTTAATTAAGAATAAACAAATCACTTATCCCCTCAAACCGGCGCCTATCTAGTTATTCCAATATCTCTCCCACAGGAGATAAAGAACCCATTACAGTGGTGTCAGAAGTGGGATATTGGAATAGGCGCTAACTAGATTGAGACCATGGAGGGTACTCCCACGATAGCAGACATGATGCAGCAATTAGCTGAGGGACAAAGACACCTGCAAATCGTGTGGGAGGAAAGGCAGAAAGAAGCAAAAGTGGAGAGGGAGGCACTCCAAAGCGCCCTCAAAAGTCAGGCCACTATCATGGCCAATAATCAATTGGTACATGAGAATGCACTAAAAGCCCTCACAGATACTATTGCGGCCACCCGGGTACATCCAAACGTGCCCAGCTCTGTCTTACAGAGGTATCAGGAAGGTGAAGATCCGGATGCCTTTTTTACCAACTTTGAGCGCGTTGCCACTTCTGCCACCTGGCCTCAGGATAGATGGGGTCAGTACATCGCTCCTTTATTAACAGGGACTCTCCAAGCAGCTTATCAAGCGGTAAACCCGGGCTGCACAACACCCTATCAGGACATTAAAAAGAGTATCCTGGAACGGGTGGGCTTTGACACAGAACATTACCGGGTCCGGTTTAGGAAAGACAAGTGGGGACCCTCCGAGAATCCCAGGGCGCTATACTTTCGGATTAAAGATTTGGGTCTCAAATGGCTAGGACCCATTGGAACTAACAGGGAAGATATTATTGAAGTTGTCCTCTTGGAGCAATATCTAGACGCCCTACCCACCAATACCCGCAACTGGATCAAACAACAACCAAGCCCTGATACGAACACCACCATTGAGTTAGCCTGTGCCTTTCACCGCTCCCTCGAGTTCAAGACACCCCTCACACACACACCGCCCAACCCCATCCGACAGAACCTCGGACAACCCTCGTCCCTGGGGCGAAGAACAGCAGAGGACCCCGGAAAACCACGTGGACCTGAGAGGCCATACGTACAACAACCCCAATGCTTTAGTTGTGGGGAGTGAGGCCATATTGCCAGGGTTTGTCCCCTGAAATCTGAGAAACCAGAACCTATGGAAATAGGAGTTACTAGGGGGAGAGTCTTCTTTACAGGGGGAAAAGAAACCCAATACAAGGAACTTTTTATCAATGGGAGATTAACGGTGGCCCTCATCGACTCCGGGTGCAGTCAGTCCGTAATTAGGGCAGATTTAATAGATAGCCATACCTTTACTCCGGGACTTACTGTATCCATTTGTTGTATACATGGGGAAACAAGAGAATATCCCCTAATCTGGGCTACCCTTTCATGGGAAGGAAAAGAGACCCCCATAAGGATGGGGGTGGTTGAACGACTGGTTGAGGAAGCCATCATAGGAACCAATTTCAAAGACTTTTCGGTACTTCTAGATAGTACAAGGAACACAGAGGACATGAGTGCCTGGTGGAGGAGCGCTCCCTTCTCTAACCTGCAAATACAACCTCCGGCTGTTCGATACAAACCTAATAGAAGAGAGAAAAGAGAAGCAAGGAAATCCTATGTACAAGGAAGCTCGAGCCACAATAGGGTAATTACACAGGTCCATACCCTTACTGGTCTTCCCCCCTTCCGCAGTTGTCAAAGAGAAGATCCGAGTTTGGTCAATGCCTGGAAACATGCCCGACCCCGAACCCTCAACGACAAGGGTCCGTCTTTTACGATAGTTAAAAATCTATTATATCGGATCACTGGCAATAATAGAGAAGAAAAGAAACAGCTACTAGTTCCCGAACCTTATAGGCAGCAGGTACTACACCTAGCCCACAGTCAGCCGGGGGGTGGTCACTATGGGAGGGAGAAAACGGAAGAGTACCTGTTAAGGAAATTCTACTGGCCCGGGGTCTTTTCACAGATTAGAAAATTCTGTCAGCAAAGCCCTAAATGTCAATTGATCGATCCTGGCCCAAAGAAAAGGGCCCCATTACAGCCCCTTCCCATTATTGACACACCTTTTTCAAGAATAGGAATGGACATTGTAGGTCCTCTCCTACCTTCTTCTAAAGGCTACCGTTATATACTCGTATTGGTAGAATATGCCACCAGATACGCCGAGGCCATCCCCATCACCAGTATTAACACCAAGAGTGTTGCCAATGCCATGATAGGGTTCTTTTCCCGAATAGGTTTTCCCCGAGAAATTTTAACAGACCAAGGTACCCAGTTCATGTCCAATTTGATGGCACAGATATGTCAACTTCTGTGGATCAAACAATTAATGACTGGGGTTTATTATCCACAAACGGATGGGTTGGTGGAGAGATATAACCGCACCCTGAAAACTCTCTTAAAGAAATCGATTTCAGAGTCAGGTAAGGACTGGGATAGGAAACTCCCATTAGTGTTATACGCCATCAGGACACATGAACAAGCTTCTACGGGCCATAGTCCCTTTGAATTGTTGTTCGGCCGACAGCCTAGGACGCTATTAGACATGGCAGCAGAATTATGGGAGGAGGAGGAGGATGGGGAAAAGTCCCTATTGGAATACACCAGTGACTTAAAATCCCGCTTACAAACAGTATGGGAAAACGTAAGGGAACATATGGAGAGGGCCCAAGATAAGCAAAAGCGATATTACGATAGGAATACTCAAATGCGGACCTTTACAAAAGGAGACAGGGTGTTAGTGCTTCTTCCCAGTTCCGACAACAAATTGTTGGCAAAATGGCAGGGACCATATAAAGTGATAGGAGTGGTAACCCCTGTTACCTATAATGTCCAACTCACGGCTAATCCCAAAAGGTCTCAGATCTTTCATGTCAATCTGCTAAAAAAATGGGAAGAACCTATGGGAGGCCCGACCATTGGATGTTTAGTTAATACGGTTAAGGAACTGGAAATAGGATGGTGTCCCACTGACCACCGTACAGAAAACGAGATACCCCAGATAACTACAGAAATTTCATTGCAACAGAACAAACAGTTACCCCGACTCCTCAACGGTCATACCCATGTGTTCTCTCCAATACCGGGTAGAACCAAGTTGATACAACATCAAATCATAACTCAACCTGGTAAGGTAGTCCGGTTACGTCCCTATCGTATCCCCGAAGCTAGTAAGGTTCTGGTAGAAAATGAAATAGAGAAGATGTTAGACCTGGGTATTACAGAACCTTATCAAAGCCCCTGGTGTTCTCCGGTGGTATTAGTGCCAAAGCCAGATGGGTCCATACGTTTTTGTATTGATTTCATACAAGTCAATACCGTATCCCAATTCGATACGTATCCCCTCCCAAGGGTAGACGAACTCCTAGAGAAATTGGGAAAAGCTAAATACATGTCTACCCTAGATTTGACCAAAGGCTACTGGTAGATTCCTTTAGCACAAGAGGATAAAGAAAAAACAGCCTTCTCTACTCCCTCAGGCCTATATAATTTTAATGTTCTCCCTTTTGGGTTACATGGGGCTCCCGCCACCTTTCAGCGTCTCATAGATACCATCCTACGACCTCATACCAGATATGCAGCGCCTATCTGGATGACATCGTTATCTATAGCGAGACTTGGGATGACCATTTGTCCCATTTAACCAAGATACTTACAGCCCTACAACAGGCAGGGCTGACAGCCAATCCCTCCAAAAGCCGACTAGCGTTTAATGAAATCTCCTACCTTGGATATTATATAGGGAGAGGTATCATTAAACCCCAAATGAATAAAGTAGAGGCCATTCTACACGTAAAAACACCCACTACAAAAAAAGAGATCCGTTCATTTCTAGGCCTAGTAGGATACTATCGGAGATTTATACCACACTACTCCACCTTGGCCGCTTCCCTGACAGATCTCCTGAAGAAAGGTCAGCCCAAAAATATTGCAAGTCTCAACCCAGCACAGTCCCATAGCTACCACACCTTACAGAGGTGTCTTACTACCCAACCGGTTTTAAAGTGTCCTGAGTTTGATCTTCCGTTCCACCTGCAAACGGATGCCTCCGACGTGGGTCTGGGGGCTGTACTGTTTCAGAAGGATAGGAATGACGTAAGCCACCCAGTAGTCTTTATTAGTCGTAAGCTTTTTCCCTGAGAACAGAAATATCCAATAATTGAACGGGAGTGTCTCGCCATCTAGTGGGCGATCGAAAGCTTACAATATTACCTCCTAGGAAGGTCTTTCCTATTGTATACGGACCATGCTCCTCCTACCTGGCTCTCGAGATATGAAGATACCAACGTCAGAATTCTGAGACGGTTCATGGAGCTTCAACCTTTCTCCTTCCATGTTTGCCATCTCCCTGGTGATCTTATGAGTCAGGCTGACTATCTGTCCCAGTTCCTGGGCCCTTTGGGTCTCGAACAGCCCCATTCGAGGGAGGGGATGCGTAGCCGGACGTCCGTCGACGCCGGACCAAGTACGGCCACAGGGGCTGTAAAAGCATCCCCCCGGGGCACTCAAGAGAGCCTCGGAGGCATGACGTCAGACGCAGAATGCGTCTTGCCGGGAAGAGAAAAGAACGACGGCCAAAAGACAGAGACGCACAGCGAGACGGGAGAAACGCGGAGCAGAGAAGCCAGAACCCAGGCCCCGAGGACCAACGGGACCAAGTCCAACGCGAGAGAAACAGAGCGAGAGGAGGAGAGAATCCACAGGGCGCCTCCCGTCCCCACCGAAGTGAAGTCGGGAGACTGCGGAACAGCCGGCCACGTCCCCGGAGGTGCGTGGCCCTTACAGGTACGTTCGTACCGAGATTGGGGATTCCTACCCGAGTGGCTCAGGGGATCGAGGGAGCAAAGAGGGAATACGGGGAGGATAGCGGGGAGGTCCTGCCAGGAAGGGGAAACCCTATAAAATCAGGTAACCCTTATTAACCATATTCCCCCCCCTAACCTCATGGGGAAACCCAGGGAAGAGAAAAGAAAGTAAAAGAGAGAGAGAGAGAACACAACCGGAGAAAGAAACAAGACAGCTCACGGGAAGGCGATGCTTACCATTGGAGTGAAAAGTATCCCAACACAACCCTCACGCAAACCTATCCTCACTCCCCCTATTAACCCTATATAGATCCTACTTTACCTATATACTTACCTGTTTTCCGTTCTCCTTTTCTTTTGGGGAATCTGGGCGACATCCATACGGGAAAAGACCGGACCCCTTCCCAAGTCAGGATCAGACCCCAGCAGGACCAGGACAAGAACCCTGAAAGAGAACAAGGAGTTGAGCGACCCTAACAAGACTTTAGCCTGTAGGAAAAGAGAAAGGACAAAATTCAACCTTAATTAAGAATAAACAAATCACTTATCCCCTCAAACCGGCGCCTATCTAGTTATTCCAATATCTCTCCCACAGGAGATAAAGAACCCATTACAATGCCCCTAGGTGGAACACACTTCCCTTTCTTAAATACCAGATCACTCTCAATCTCCAACTCCTCCCTTATCTTAAAGAAAGGCGCCACCTCTTCTAGAACTCTTTCTTTCTTTGGCCAACCCGATCTCACATAACCCCTGACATCCTGTAACACTAAATCCTTTTGATCTTTTTCAAACCACTCTTTCTCCTCAATGGCTTTAAACTCATCAGCAATTAATTCAGACACCACCGATACAATGCCCAAATCTCCAGATGCACCTCCCTCTAAGTTACCAGAAGCTTCCTGAGGAAGTCGCGATAGACAATCAGCTACAGAATTGCTTTTTCCTGGCACATATTCAACATGAAAGGAATACTCCTGCAGTCTCGAAACTAACCTTGCAATGCTGGCAGTAGCATTCCAACCACCTCCCGGAGATAAAATGCCCACTAAAGGTTTATGATCAATACGAAGCACAAAACGTGAGCCCCATATGTAGTTGCGAAAGTGTTCAATAGCCCAAACACATGCCACCAACTCCTTGTCGATGACCGCATATCTCCTTTTCGCATCATTCAAAGTGCGAGAAGCAAACGTAACATTCCATTCGTCTCTGCCATATCTTTGTGACAGTACACCCCCAACACCATACATACTGGCATCCACTGTCACAATACACTGAGCTGTGATATTAAAAGGCCTGAGAGTAGGTGCACAAGCAATTTCTCTTTTGATAGACTCAAATGAACGCTCCTGCCTTTCAGACCACACAAATTCCAAATTTTTTCAGGTTAACTCATCTTAGTTGCAAAATTTTCAATGAACTTGCTATAATATTCACATAACCCAGCAAAGGACAAGAGTTTTTTGCGATTGTCAGGCGTTGGCGCATCAATAATAGCTTTGACCAGAGAACATTTGGGCACAACCCCATTTCCAGAGATGGTATGACCCAGGTAATCAACTGACTCAGCAAAGAAGTGACACTTCTTGAACTTCAAGGTTAGCCCATTCCTATTGAACACATCGCACACCTTAACCAAATGGTCTTTGTGTTCTTCTTCATCTTTGGAATAGACCAACACATCGTCTTGAAAGCACTTAACAAATGTGTCCATATCCTTGAACATTATAAACATTGCCCTCTGAAACACAGATGCCGCCGACGCCAATCCAAAGGGCATATGTTTAAACTGGTATAGTCCTTGTGGAGTGATGAACGCAGTGAGGTGACGGGAATCTTCAGTGAGCTCAATTTGATGATATGCCGACCTCAAATCTAACGTAGAGAAGATTTTTGCTCCCTCGAGCATGCTAACAACTTCATTTATATTAGGTAGAGGATGGCAGTTGACTATGATACTTGCATTCAATGCCCTCAAATCCACACACAGTCTCAATGAGTTATCCAGTTTGCGAGCTAAAACAATGGGTGAAACCCAGTAAGAGGATTCCACTTCTTTAATAACATCCTCTTTAACCAGTTCTTCCAAGATACCTTTCAACTCCTCACGCACACCAATAGGAACGTTCCTTAACTTTTGCACAACCGGTTTAGCATTCTCTTTCAGTCTAATTTTATGGCTGTAATTTCTCAACTTACCCAAGGCTTCAGAAAACACTTGCGGAAATTTGGAGGTAATCTAATTAGTCTTTTCACCATCTCCCACCAACATCACAGGTTCACTTGCCCTGGGGTTCAAAATTATTCCTAATTCTGCTTGGTCTCTCCACCCCAGAACGTTAACACCTTTTTCAGCAACATACATCTTGATTTCTGCAGTACGTTTTTTAAAACACACCACCGTTTTCACATACCCCACAATATTGATTGCTGTACCATCAAATCCTTCTGCCAAAATATCTGAGCGAGCCAAGTCAGACACACTCCAAACCAGTTTAAATTTCTCAGCAAAATAATCACATGTGATGATTGTTCAAGGGGAACCAGAATCCGCCATGAGTTCCAGTTCTTGACCTTCGACCAGTACTGTACACTTAGGCTGTTTCACCTCCCTCCCATTTTTGTCGATAACATCATTTTTAACAGATAACACTACCCCTTTTTCCCTTTCATCCTGCACGTATGAGATTTTCCTTTTTTCACTGCCATCACCCCCTTTAATATCCCTACATACTCTGGCAAAGTGTCCTAACTTTCCACATTTGTTGCATTCTTTTCCAATTGCAGGACATAGCAAAGAATTTGCAATATGACTTAAACTCCCACATCTATAACATGACATTCTATACATTTTCTTATTTCTTTCATCTTTCTTATATCCTGTAATACTCCTCGACGTGAATCTATTACAGACAGTATTGTTCCCAACAGCTCCAACAACATCCCAGTCTGATATATTACTTTTCTCTGTGTTTTGTACCGTCTTCATCCACTGTTCTGATTGTTCCAGTGATTTCGCCGTATTTATTACATCCTTTAATTTTGGATCACCCACGATTGTTCCTGAATCCTTCTGCTTCTCACATGCACAATGATCTGATCCCTGATCATCTCGTCGATAATGGGTCCAAAATTAGGGTGCATGGACAGACTGAGCAGAATTGTCAAAAATTCATCAAATGTTTCATTTTCCTGTTGAGTTCTAGTATAAAATTTAAACCTGTTAAATGCAATGCTCGTGGTTGGTTTAAATCTGTTTTCCAATTTACATAAAGCATCTTTGAAAACATAAATTTCTTCATCTTGAATGGTTACTTGCGGTAGCGTCCTAAAAATGAGCCGCCCTTCGGAGCCTAAACAATGTAATAAAATGTTCTTCTTTCTTTCCTGAGACATTCCATCTTCGTCAATAGCCTTTAAATAAGTTAAAAATTCTTCCTTCCACCTAGACCACAGTATAGGAGGGTCCCCTTTTAGTTGTAGAAATTTCGCAGGAGGTTCAAATTGCATTTTGTTTATTTGTTATTATTGTTTTCTTATATTAATAATATCAAAACATTCTCCTGCAGGATGTTAAAAAAACCAAAACTACAACTGCAATGGAGAAAAGACTAAAGCTCTTTTCTCAACCAAGGGACAGGAAGTAAATAGGAGCAACAGGAAACAGCCGGGGAAAATAACTTCACAGACGTTCTGTAGTCAGGTAGGAATATGCCGCCTTACAGTTAGTTTTAAGGAGGACGTTTCAAGCGTAGAAAAAATGCAGCGTCCATCTTCCAAACTGAGCTCGCGATGACTAGCGTCTGCGGTTGCTAGCCAACCGTAACAGACTTCCGAAATGCCATCGCAAAGCTTAATGTCTGAAATAAACAAGTACGATGCAGCAAGCGTTTTACAAAACAAGCTCGCGCTGAGGTGCGTCTGTGGTTGCTAAGCAACCACAACCTAAATGCCTCCGCCCTCCGTACAGCTTCAGGTCAGAAACAACATGAATTCAACCGGGCAATGACAATATACTTGCCTGGCAGTATCTTCATGGAACTTAGCAGCGTCTCTCAATTCGACGGATGTTTCAATCTAAAGCGTTCCTCCGATAGGCAGCTTGAAGTCCTGACACCTGGGCAGCAAAAGTAGTAGAAATACAACCAGGCAAAGTCACAATGCACAGGAAAGGGTCCTCCAAACTCTTGTTGCCAAAATTGTAGAATAATGCACGCAGGATCCAGGTATCGTTTTAATATTTATTGGCATAGAACAAGATACGTCTGGCTCTCATCCCCGTCCAACGTTGAATAGCCTCTCTCGCTCCCCGCATTCCATTCCTATTCCCATTACGTCTTCCCCATTCCAAAGCCTCCCACATTCCGTAAAGCGATGCCCCCAACATTAATCAACAGAATACAACACTTACGTAGGGACATTTTCTCAGAACATCAGCTGTGTTATTATAAAAACACTTCCTAGTCCCATTCCACATTAAGAGGGGGATTCCAGCCAGGGAACCACGACTGAATGCTGATTGCTGAGGGTTGATGTCCTCCCGGGGGAACCTGAAATGCAGAATTAGAGCTTAACATGCTGTGCTCAGATTATGACTTAGATGGGAAATAGTCCATCAATCCTAGTGACAATATGATAGCGTTATTCTTATGCTTCACTCTCCTTGTCACCATTTTAATACTGTCATGTTGTGTCGTCCTGGTTATTGCAGTTCACGCTTTGCTATCTAAGATGCAGTCGTTTTATTAAACCAGTCATTGAAACTTATACTGCTTCTATCTGTCATTTATATATAAGACTAAATTGTGAATGAGAGAACCGGATGCGACCTGAGTGACTTCCCTGAGAAGCCTAATATGTCATGCGCTCGGCTGCCCAATCATCCATATCCTCGGGTAGAGATGAGGCACTGTTAGTTAGCTGGAGCAAAACAGGGATTTAGAGCGACAGGTGTCACCCACAGTGGGTCAAACCCAGTGTCCCACACCGTGGAAGATCTTGCTGCTCAAAATCCAGTAGTATCATTAGAATAATGAGAGCCTACGCAACAACTCCATGGTGGATTTTCTTGGGGTATTGTTTTAAAGTCACCTCTTTCTAGCTTGGTTATCCACTTTTGGCCTGTTTGTCAGTGTGTTTGACTTTGTCTCCTGGGATCCTGATTATCAGGACCCCTGCAGTTATGCTCTCTCCCTTAAATTATGGTCACTGCATACTGGTAATCCAGTATTTCACCCAAAATTGGCTAACTGGTGCCCCCTTATAAGTCCCTAGTATATGGTACCTAGGTACCCAGGGCATTGGGGCTCCAGGGGATCCCTATACGCTGCAACATATCTTTTGCCACCCATAGGGAACCCATGCAAAGGCTTCTACAGGACTGCCATTGCACCCTGTGTGAAATGGTGCATGCACCCTTTCACTGCCACTTACACTAAACCAGGTCACTTATACGTCACCCATATGGCAGGCCCTTCAGCCCCGAGGTCAGGGTGCAAAGTACCTATGTGTGAGGGCACGGACTTTGTGAGTGCAGGACACCATTTTACACATGTACTGGACATGGGTCACTACCTAGGTCCAGCTACATAATGGTGACCTCGAACATAGGCATGTTTGGTATCAAACATGTTGGAGTCATGTCCCAAGGCTTTTGCAAGCACTGGTAGTATGATTCCATGCACTCTGGGGGCTCCTTAGCGAACCCCCAGCATTGCCATACCAGTCTTCTGAGGGTTTTCCAGGCAGCCCCAGCTTCTGCCACCTCACAGACATGTTTCTGCCCTCCTGTTGCTTGAGAAGCTCAAGCCCAGGAAGGCAGAACAAAGGATTTCCTTTGGGCAAGGGTGTTACACCCTCTCCCTTTGGAAATAGGTGTTACAGGCTTGGTAGGGGTAGCCTCCCCAAGCAACTGGCTATGCTTTGAAGGGCACATTTGGTGCCCTCCTTGCATAAACCAGTCTACACTGGTTCAGGGACCCCCAGTCCCTGCTTTGGCACGAAACTGGACAAAGGAAAGGGGAGTGACCCCTCCCCTGTCCATCACCACCCCAGGGGTGGTGCCTAGAGCTCCTCTAGAGTGTCCCTGGGTTCTGCCATCTTGTTTTCAGGATGGTCAGGGAACTCTGGGAGCATCTGAGTGGCCAGTGCCAGCAGGTGACCTCAGAGACCCCTCCTGACAGGTGCTTACCTGGTTAGGTGACCAATCCCCCTCTCAGGGCTATATACGGTCTCTCCTCTGAGTGTTTCTTTAGATTCGGATTGTAAGACTCTAGCAGGAATCCTCGCATCTTTTACTTCATCTTCTACCGACGGATCAACCGCTGACTGATCCAGGAACTCTACAGAAGTGCAAGAAAGAAGCTAAGACGACATCTGCAACATTGTATCTTCAGCTCCTGCCAGCAACTGCAACAGTTTCCAGGTTGTGCACCCTCAGAGGACTGCCTGTCTTCAGCCTGTACCAGAAGAACCAAAGAAATCTCCTGTGGAGTCACTTCCCTGTTTGAGCAGGCATCTCTCTGCAACGATGACTGATGGCTTGGACCCCCTCTCCAGATGACAAGCGTGGATCCAGCAACACAGGTAGTGGACTACAGTGACTCCGGCAGTACCACTGTCCAACTTTGGTGGAGGTAAGAGCTTGCCTCCCCACGCAAGACAGTACCCCTGTGTACCACGTGACTTGCAGTTGCTAAGGCTTGTGTGTGACCTTCCAAGAAGTTCTTCGTGCACAGCACAGCTTAGGCCCCCAGCAGTCCATCCTGTGATGCACAGCTTCCTGAGTGTGGGAATCCTTTGTGTCGTGCTACCTGGGCCTTCATTTGCACCTTCTTTGCCCCCATGCTGTGGGACTCCTGTGCCTACTGCCTGGTCTTCTGGGGGCTCTCTAAGTTGCTGAGAGCCCCCTCTGTCTCTCGGCCCTCGCCAGAGGCCACCAGGTCCCTCCTGGTCCCCCGCAGCTGCATTTTCCCCTAATTGCGAGATTTGCGTTTACTAAGGCTTGATGGCAGAATCCAGCAACGCAAACCAGACTGCATTCATCCGCCCAGCGTGGGACATTTTATGCACCAACCAGGAATCCGCATCTGTCTTCTTTAGTACAATACTGATTTTGTCTTTTCACCGGTGGTTCCAATTGTGCACCTTCATCCGGGTTAGCAGGGGCCTCTGTTCTCCCTGGGCTCTTCAGTGCTTCTTGGACTTGGTTCCCATCTTCCACAGTTCTTCAGGTCCAGGAATCCATCGGTGGTGTCTAGCAGTTTCTTCTGGTTCTTGCAAAATCTTCTATCACGTGTTCTTGTGTGTTCTAGGAAAGTTACTGTGATTTACTCCTGCTTTCCTGAGCTTTGGGGTGGGGTACTTTACTTACCTTTGATGTTTTCTAATACTCCCAGTGCCCCTCTACACTTTCTTAGGTGGGAAACCAACTTTTGCATTCCACTATTTTAGTATATGGTTTGTGTTCCCCTTAGGCCCAGTTCTAACTATTGTGAGTTTCACTATTTGCACTGTTTTCTAGCTGTTTTACAGAAAATTCTGCATTCTAGTGTGCATACTGTGTATATTACTTACCTCCTAAGGGAGTATAGTCTCTAAGGCATTTTTGGCATTTGTGTCACCAACATAAAGTACCTTTATTTTTGAAACACTGAGTGTTTTCTTTCATGTGTGTGAGTACTGTGTGACTACAGTGGTATTGCATGAGCTTTGCATGTCTTCTAGTTAGGCCTTGGCTGCTCATCCACACTGCCCATAGAGACACTGGCTTCTAGACACTGACTACATTTTACTAATAAGGGATAACTGGACCTGGTACAAGGTGTAAGTACCTTAGGTACCCACTACAAACCAAGCCAGCCTCCTACATTGATGGTGCAGCGGTGGGATAAGCACTTGCAATTGCCTTATCACTCTGTCACTGGTTCTTTCCACAGAAAAGAGTACTCTGCACCTAGAACTATACATACATATACCTAGTTACAGGATCGAGTCTCTTAGCTTCCTTTCTAAGAGACTAGGGGTTAGGTAGAGTAGGTTTTGCTTTTCACTTACACTACTCTAACACTCACTACATCATGTCTACTGCTAGTCATAGCTCTGAGGTCATGGGTACTCCCTATGAGGTCATGACCTTCTGTAGGAGGCTGGCCTGGCTTAGAGTGGGTACCTTGTGGTACTTACACCCTGTGCCAGGTCCAGTTATCCCTTATTAGTAGAATAGAGGTGTTTCTAGCAGCTTAGGCTGATAGAAGGTAGCTATGGCAAAGCAGCTTAGGCTGAACTAGGAAACATACAAAGCTCCTACTATACCACGTATATCATATGGCACAATATCATAGGAAAACACAATACTCAGAGTTACTAAAAATAAAGGTACTTTATTTTAGTGACAATGGGGGTCATTCTGACCCTGGCGGTCGAAGACCGGCAGGGCCATGGATGACTGAAGCACCGCCAACAGGCTGGCGGTGCTTCATAGCCCATTCTGACAGCGGCAGTAAAGCTGCGGTCAGAAAAGGGGATCCGGCGGTTTCCAGGAACAGGATGGCGGAAACGGGTGTCGTGGGGCTCCTGGGGGCCCCTGCACTGCCCATGCCACTGGCATGGGCAGTGCAGGGGCCCCCTGACAGGGCCCCAGCATGATTTTCACTGTCTGCATAGCAGACAGTGAAAATCGCGACGGGTGCAACTGCACCTGTCGCACACCTGCAACACCGCCGGCTCCATTCGGAGCCGGCTTCTGTGTTGCAGGCCCTTTCCCGCTGGGCCGGCGGGCGCTCCCTTGGCGGGCGCCCGCTGGCCCAGCGGGAAAGTCAGAATGGCCTCCGCGGTCTTCTGGCCGCGGAGCGGCCATTTGGTGGTTCCCGCCAGGCGGGCGGCGACTGCCGCCCGCCCGGGTCAGATTCGCCCCCAATATGCCAAAAGTATCTCAGAGACTACCCTCACTTAGGAGGTAAGTAATATACACAAGTTATATATGCACAAAACCAAAACAGGTAAGTAACAGTAAGTAAAGTAGTGTAAACAGTGTAGAATCACAATAGGATGCAATAGGTGAACATAGGTCTAGGGGTAACACAAACCATATACTCCAAAAGTGGAATGCGAATCACGAATGGACCCCAGACCTAGGGGAAGTTGTAGAGGGTCGCTGGGACTGTGAGAAAACAGTAAGGGTGTCCAAAATACCTCACCCCAAGACCCTAGAAAGTAGGAGTAAAGTTACCCTACTACCCCAGAAAGACACAATAGTCGTGATAGGGGATTCTGCAAGAACCACAAGCACCAGCAATACACTGAAGACGGATTCCTGGACCTGAAGACCTGTAAAGGAAGGGGACCAAGTCCAAGAGTCGTGATAGTGTCCAGGGGGGGCAGGGAGGTTGCAGAAGTGTTTCCACGCAGAAATACCACAAACAAGCCTTGCTAGCTGCAAGGATCGCGGTAGAGGTTTTTGGGTGCTTCTGGGGCCCAGGAAGGACCAGGATGTCACCCCTTTTAGGAGGAGACAGAGTGGGCACTCAGCAACTCAGAGAGCCCCCACAGAAGCAGGCATCACCTGCAGAAGTACCGGAGCAGGCACTTGGAAGATATGAGGACAGCAGTCGACTCAGAGTCACAAAGGAGGGTCCCACGATGTCGGAGTCCAACTCAGCGGGTTGAGCACTGCAGGACGGAGTGCTGGGGACCCAGGCCAGGCTGTGCACAAAGGAAGTCCTGGAAAAGTGCACAGAAGCCGGAGCAGCTGCAAATCACGTAGTACACAGATTTGCTGTCTGGTGTGGGGAGGCAAGGACTTACCTCCACCAAACTTGGACTGAAGGACCACTAGACTGTGAGGGTCACTTGCATCCAGCTCCTGTGTTCCAGTGACCAGGTTCGTCAGGATGAGAGGGGACCCAGAGGACTGGTGATGCAGTCTTTTGGTGCCTGCGTTAGCAGGGGGAAGATTCCATCGACCCACAGGAGATTTCTTCTTGGCTTCCAGTGCAGGGTGAAGGCAGACAGCCCTCAGAGCATACACCACCAGGAAACAGTTGAGAAAGCTGGCAGGATGAGGCGCTACAATGTTGCTGGTAGTCATCCTGCTACTTTGTTGCAGTTTTGCAGGCGTCCTGGATCAATCAGCAGTCGATCCTTGGCAGAAGTCGAAGAGGGAAGTGCAGAGGATCTCTGGTGAGCTCTTGCATTCGTTATCCGAGGAATAGCCCAGAGGAGAGACCCTAAATAGCCAGAAAAGGAGGTTTGGCTATGAAGAAAGGAGGTTTGGCTACCAAGAAAGGTAAGAACCTATCAGAAGGGGTCTCTGACGTCACCTGCTGGCACTGGCCACTCAGAGCAGTCCAGTGGGCCCCCAACACCTCTGAATCCAAGATGGCAGAGGTCTGGGACACACTGGAGGAGCTCTGGGCACCTCCCCTGGGAGGTACTGGTCAGGGGAGTGGTCATTCCCCATTCCTTTGTCCAGTTTCGCGCCAGAGCAGGGGTGGGTGATCCCTGAACCGGTGTAGACTGGCTTATGCAGAGATGGGCACCATCTGTGCCCATCAAAGCATTTCCAGAGGCTGGGGGAGGCTACTCCTCCCCAGCCCTTCACAACTATTTCCAAAGGGAGAGGGTGTAACACCCTCTCTCAGAGGAAATCCTTTGTTCTGCCTTCCTGGGCCGGGGCTGCCCAGACCCCAGGAGGGCAGAATCCTGTCTGAGGGGTTGGCAGCAGCAGCAGCTGCAGTGGAAACCCCGGAAAGGCAGTTTCGCAGTACCTGGGTTCTGTGCTAGAGACCTGGGGGATCATGTAACAATTCCATGATCTTAGACATGTTACATGGCCATGTTCGGAGTTATCACTGTGACGCTACACATAGGTTGTGAATTATGTGCAGTGTACGCGTGTAATGATGTCCCCGCACTCACAAAATTCAGGGAATTTGCCCTAAACAATGTGGGGGCACCTTGGCTCGTGCCAGGGTGCCCACACACTAAGTAACTTGGCACCCAACCTTCACCAAGTGAGGGTTAGACATATTGGTGACTTATAAGTTACTTATGTGCAGTGAAAAATGGCTGTGAAATAACGTGGACGTTATTTCACTCAGGCTGCAGTGGCAGGCCTGTGTAAGAATTGTCTGAGCTCCCTATGGGTGGCAAAAGAAATGCTGCAGCCTATATGGATCTCCCTGAACCCCAATACCCTGGGTACCTAGGTACCATATACAAGGGAATTATAAGGGTGTTCCAGTGTGCCTATGAGAATTGGTAAAATTAGTCACTAGCCTGTAGTGACAATTTTCAAGCAAAAAGAGAGCATAAACACTGAGGTTCTGGTTAGCAGAGCCTCAGTGATACAGTTAGGCACCACACAGGGAACACATATAAGCCACAAACTTATGAGCACTGGGGTCCTGGCTAGTAGGATCCCAGTGACACATATCAAACACACTGACAACATAGGGTTTTCACTATGAGCACTGGGCCCTGGCTGGCAGGATCCCAGTGAGACAGTAAAAACATCCTGACATATACTCACAAACAGGCCAAAAGTGGGGGTAACAAGGCTAGAAAGAGGCTATCTTCCTAAACCTTCAAAGAACCTATGGGGCTCAGAGAGGAGCCTAGATGTGGGCAAGAACCCTAATAAGACTTTTCTGTTAAGTCTTCTTCTCCAGGATGATCAGGAGTATGCTGATAACCAGGAGGAGGAGTGGGAGGGAAATTTTGACCCCTTAGAGCCAGGTATCCACCCGGAAGATTCAGGGGGAGGGCTCTTCCAAAGATCTTCCCCCTTCAGCATAACTTCTAGTGTAGCTGGCAGTGGGAGATGTAGTCACTTTGGGAGGACTCCCTTCACACCTAGAGGTCAGGTTACCAGGGTTTGTAAAGTTAGGGAAAGAGCTACCTCTGCCCACTCTCATATCACATCAGTTTCTGGGGGATCCCATGGTTCACCTCCAAGTGATGACTCCATGGATAGGGAGCTCAGGAAACTCAGAATGGTAGGAGGCCAGGCTGAGGCTGCAGCAGCGGCTACCACTAGATAGAGAGGCCGTGGCTGTGGAGAGAGAGAGACACAGGGTTGGGGTTAGTTCCCCTTTGTGGCAGCAGCTGTTTCAAGTGTTATGGAATTAGGGAGGACACCATGGACTCTAGAAACCTGCATAAAATTGTTCCCCCATACAAGGTGGGGATGACATCTATAAGTGGTTTGCTGCACTTGAGAGGGCTTGCAAAGTTCAGAGGGTCCCTCAAAGGCGCTGGTGGGCTGCTATTCCGTGGTTGTCCATTTCTGACAAGAGGAGGGATAGACTTCTCACTGTCAGAAAAGAAGACTCAGACAATTACAGTATTCTCAAAACTGCACTCTTGGATGGATTTAGCTTAACAACTGAACAATACAGGATGAAGTTCAGAGAAACCAGAAAGGAGTCTTCATAAGATTGGACAGACTATGTGGACTGTTCCGTGAAGATTTTAAAAGGTTAGTTACATGGCAGCAAAGTCTCTGACTATGAGGGTCTATATAATCAAATTTTGAGAGAGCCTATTCTGAATAACTGTGTGTCTGGTTTGATTCACCAATATTTGGTAGACTCAGATCTGACCTCTCCCCAAGAACTAGGAAAGAAGGCAGACAAATGGTTCAGAACAAGGGTGAGGAGAAAAGCTCATACAGGGGTTCACAATGAAAAGAAGAAAGAATGTGAAAAGTTTCAGGACAAGCATGAGGACAAACATAAAACTAAAAATTCCTCTTCAGGTCTTCAACACTCCTCTGGGGGTGGGGATACAAATTCTTCTTCTTCCTCTTCTACACTCAATAAAAAGCCTTAATGCAATGTGTGCAGAGGTAAAGGCCATTGGCCAGGGGACAAGTCCTGTCCAGGTAAAGCCCATGAACCTACCACCATCACTACACCCACTTCAACTTCTAGTGCCCCTAGCAGTAGTAGTAATAGTGGTGGGACTACTGGCAATAGTCAAAGGAAAGGTGTGGTTGGGTTCACTTTTGGGTCCATCATTGAAACTGGGGTAGACAGTCCCAAGACCGCTTCTGTCAAACCTGGTGGTATTGGACTTGCCACCTTGGCTGCTTGTCCCCTTAACATGGATAAGT
The DNA here is from genome assembly GCF_031143425.1 of Pleurodeles waltl. Lineage (NCBI taxonomy): Eukaryota > Metazoa > Chordata > Amphibia > Caudata > Salamandridae > Pleurodeles > Pleurodeles waltl. The sequence goes on along the minus strand of NC_090444.1, from coordinate 1,730,862 downwards.
ACAGGCAGCCAATCTTAATAAATGGTGTTAAGATCCAGGCCTACAGGGACAAAGGTGCAAGTATCATTTTAGTGACTGAAAACTTGGTGTCACCTGCAAAACACCTCCGTGGACAGAAGTACCAGGTTACTGATATCAATAACTCCACTCATTCTCTCTCTTTAGCTGTAGTACAACTTATTTGGGTGGAGTTACTGGCCCTAAGCAAGTGGTGGTGTCACCTAGCTTACCTGTAAGCTCTCTCCTAGTAAATGGCCTAGAGGTCTCAGGTTGGGCTGAAGTAGAATATAGGACCCATGCATCCATGCTGGGTATTCCTAAGTGTGAGAATGTAGCCTCTTTCTAGCATGGTTACCCCCACTTTTGGCCTGTTTGTGAATGTGTGTCAGTGTGTTTTTACTGTGTCACAGGGATCCTGCTAGCCAGGACCCCAGTGCTCATAGATAAAAACCTATCTGACAGTGTTTCTTGCCTGTCTCACTGGGATCCTGATAGCCAGGACCCCAGTGCTCATAGTTTTTGGCCTAAGGTGTATGCCTGTGTAGTGCCTAACTGTGTCACTGAGGCTCTGCTAATCAGAACCTCAGTGCTTATGCTCTCTCTGCTTTCAAGTTTATTACTGTAGGCCAGCAACTTCATTTACCAATTTCAATTGGCACACTGGACCCCCCTTAAAAGTCCCTAGTATATGGTACCTAGGTACCCAGGGCATTGGGGTTCCAGGAGAGCCATATGGGCTGCAGCATTTCTTTTAGCCACCCATAGGGAGCTCAGACAAACCCTTACACAGGACTGTCATTGCAGCCTGATTGAAATAGTGCACACACTATTTCACAGCCATTTTCACTGCACATAAGTAACTTGTAAGTCACCTATATGTCTAACCTTCACTTGCTGAAGGTTAGGTGCAAAGTTACTAAGTGTGAGGACCCCCTGGCACTAGCAAAGGCGCCCCCACATAGTTCAATGCCATTTCCCTGGACTTTGTGAGTGCGTGGACGCCATTACACTTGTGCACTACATATGGGTCAATACCTATATGTAGCTTCACAATGGAAACTCTGAATATGGCCATGTAACATGTCTAAGATCATGGAATTTTCCCACCATTCCAAATCTGGTATTGGGGAGCCAATTCCATGCATCCTGGGGACTCCACCATGGACCCCCAGTACTGCCAAACCAGCTCTCTGAGGCTTGCACTGCAGCTACAGCTGCTGCCACCTCACAGACAGGGTTCTGCCCTCCTGGGGTCTGGGCAGCCCAGTCCCAGGAAGGCAGAACAAAGCATTCCCTCTGAGAGCAGGGTGTTACACCCTCTCCCTTTGGAAATAGGTGTTACAGGCTGGGGAGGGGTAACCTCCCCCAGCCTCTGGAAGTGCTTTGAAGGGCACAGATGGTGCCCTCCTTGCATAAACCAGTCTACACCGGTTCAGGGACCCCTTCTGCCCTGCTCTGGTGGGAAAATGGACAAAGGAAAGGGGAGTGACCACTCCCCAGTCCATCATCACCTCAGGGGTGGTGCCCAGAGCTCCTCCAGTGTGTCCCAGACTTCAGCCGTCTTGCTTTGCAATTTGTGGGGGCACTCTGTAGGACTCTGAGTGGCCAGTGCCAGCAGGTGACTTCAGAGACCCCTCCTGATAGGTCCATACCTGATAAGGTAGCCAATCTCCCTCTCAGGGCTATTTAGGGCCTTTCCTGTGGGTTCTCTTTAGATTCTGCTTGCAAGTTTCCTTCAAGAATCCTCTGCAACAACTTCAGACTCCTCTGACCTCAGATCAACCGCAGCCTGCTCCAAGAAATGCTGTAACTTCAACAAAGTGTCTACAAGAGACACTTTTCTTCAGCAACCTCAGCTTCAAGTCAGCAACTGCAACAGTTTCCACAGTGTGTACTCTCTGGGGACTCCCTGTCTTCATCCTTCACCAGTTGGACTGAAGAACTTCCCTGCTCCAAGCAGGCACCTTCAACGTTAATGACTGGTACCCTGGGACTCCTCTCACGTCAACAAGCGTGCTTTTAAGGACACAGAGGGTGGACATCATCGACATAGACTGTCCAGAGGTCCTGCTGATGCAATTTGGAGGAGGTAAGACCTTGCCTTCCCTGAGAACGACGATACCCCTGTGTACTGTATCTTCTTCACCTCCTGAGGCCTCTTTGCACTCTTTGCAAAATTCCTTCTTGCACATCCTGGCCCGAGTCCCCAGCACTCCATCTTGTGATGCTCAACTCATTGAGCTGTTCTCCGGCTGCGTGGGACCTTCTTTTGTGGTGCTGCATCAACTGCGTTTTGCACCTCCTTGGAACCCGGGTCCTGGAGCTCCAGGGGGAGCTGGCTGGCATCCTGAGGGCTCTCTAAAGTGCTGAGCCCCCCCTCTTCCTCCTCACACAGAGTTGAGGCCTTCAGGTCCCTCCTGGGTCCATCCAGCACCATTTTGACAAAAAACGTACTTTGTCTTAGCCAAGGCTTGTTGGCACCTTCCGACACGAACTCTCATCTGCAACAATGTTCTTGCATGGCTGATGCAATAATCCCAAAAACGAGGTGTAAGGTGTCCTAAGGAAACTTGCAGTACTTTACTCCTGCTTTTCTGGGATCTGGGGTGGGGTAATTTACATACCTTTACGGTATTCTTACTCTCCCAGCTATCTGCACACACCACGCTTGTCTAGGGGGGAATTTGTGATTCACATTCCACTTTTTTAGTATATGGTTTGTGTTGCCTCTAGACCTATTTTCTCCCATTGCATTCTATAGAATTTCCTACTGTTTGCATTGTTCTATGACTATTTACTTGTCTAATTTTGTCTAGTGTATATATTGTGTTTAATACTTACCACCAGAAGGAGAATTGTCTCTGAGATATTTTTGGTACTGTGTCACCCAAATAAATACCTTTATTTTTGGTAACACTGAGTATTGTCTTTACTTGTGTATAAGTACTCTGTAACTATAAGTGGTATTGCAGGAGCTTTGCATGTCTCCTAGTTCAGCCTAAGCTAATCTGCTATAGCTACCTCTATAAGACTAAGCTGCTAGAACACTACTACTTCACAAATAAGGGATAACTGGTCATGATATAAGGTGTAAGTACCTAAGGTACCCACTACAAACCAGGTCAGCCTCCTACACTAAGGAATTTCTTCCTTTAATCTCAGGTGAGACAAAAAAGCATAGAAGAGAAGGAGCCCTGAAGCCTCAGGATACACCTCGCCTCACAGGTAAAAAGGGTGTCCTCTACCCACCCTACCACAAAGGATACCATTCTCGTGGTGGGAGACACCTCTTCTAGGGTGGAAACTGTACCAAAAGAGCCAATAGCTAACACAACTGGTCCCCCAGAGGTAAACGTACCTCTCTGTGGGAAAACTGACACGGAAAATCAACCCTGCCCTGTCTTAGTAAATTGAGAGCAACCCTCCAGCCCACCCAGAGAAACTTTAGTGCAGCACCCCTACACTACCTATAAAACTGAAGGACCGCAGCCCTATTCTTATGTAGAGCCCTTGGGACAGCACCTCTGTCCTCTCTTAGAGCCATGGGGACAAACCTTTTGCCCTGCTCTAGCCTTGCTCAGACAGCATCCCTTTTTGGCATTTCAATCCTTAGGCGAGCAACCCTGTCCTGACATTGGATCTCAGGGTCGGTCATCCTGCCCCATTTTAACTCTTTTTCATAATCTTAAAAATAGGGAATCTCAGAGTTCACCCTTGCACTGTTCTCTAGCCAAAAATCTCCAAGCAGGGTGGTTCACCTTCCCACAGGGAAGGGACCATACAGTGGATGATAAAGGGAGCAACCACTCTATTGCAGCTCTGCTCTCCACTTATCATCACTTAGACAATAAAGTCTCAACTGGCCAAAGTTAGCCTTATTGTCCTTTGTTTGGGGGGATGGCTGTGTAAGAAAGTAGCCTCTTTCTAGCATGGTAACCCCCACTTTTGGTCTGTTTATCAGTGGGTTTGACTGTGTCTACTGAGATCCTACTTATCAGGACCCCAGTAGTTATGCTCTCTCCCTTAAACCATGGTTATAGGATACTGGTAAGCCAGTATTCCACCCACAACTGGGATACTGGTGTCCCCTCATAAGTCACTAGTATATGGTACCTAGGTACCCAGTGCATTGGGGTTCCGGGGAATCCCTAGGGGCTGCAGCATTACTTTTGCCACCCATAGGGAACCCATGCAAAGGCTTCCACAGGACTGCCATTGCAGCCTGTGTGAAATGGTGCATGCACCCTTTCACTGCCATTTACACTGCACCAGGTCACTTAAAAGTCACCTATATGTCAGGCCTTCCCACCCTGAAGGCTTTGTCCAGAGTGCCTGTGTGTGAGGGCACCCCTGCACTAGCAAAGGTGCCTCCAAGTCATCAAGGACCATTTTCCCGGACTTCGTGAGTGCAGGGACGCCATTTTACATGTGCACTATACATAGGTCACTACCTATGTTCAGCTTCACAATGGTAACTCCGAATATGGCCATGTTTGGTATCAAACATTTTAGAATCATACTCAAGGCATTTGCAAGCATTGGTTGTATGATTCCATGCACTCTGGGGGCTCTGTAGAGGACTCCCAGTATTGCCATGCCTGTAACACCTATTTCCAAAAGGAGAGGGTGTCACACCCCTCTCCTAAAAGAAATGCATTATTCTGCCTTCCTGGGATTGAGCTGCTCAGTCCCCAGGAGGGCAGAAACCTGTCTGTGAGGTGGCAGCAGCTGGGGCTGCAGTGGAAGTCTCAGAAAGCTGGTTTGGCAGCACTGGGGGTACATGGTGGAGCCCCAATGATGCATGGTCCGTCAGGAGGAGTTTGGACCAGCTGAAGTGTCAGGTTCCCTGGTCAGCTTCCAGTCAATGAAGTGGACTTCACTGGTCTTTAGGTCTTTGTTACAAGAGAATGATGCCTTCTCTCTGAAGGGAGGTGTTTAGCAATTTTCAGAAGAATGGAGGTCCTCTTGTGGTTTGTAGTGTCTGTCTGATGTCCAAACAAACCCTCAGTGTCGATCGTCGAGTCCTGGGTGCAGCAGACAGGGTTTGACATCTTCTTGCGCAGCAGGCCTCAGTTCTCGAGTCTTGGGTCTCCTTTGTTGCTGGTATTCTTTTGTCCTTGGGATATGATTCTCTGGTCTAGCGTTGCCCACCAACTACTGTATCTAGTGGGTGTTTAGGGGAGTTCCTAGTAGTGACCAATGGGTTATCTACCTTTGGGTGGCTACTTCCTGTGGGCAGAGGTAACTTCCCTTCACCTGATTGGCTATTTTTCTTCCATGCAAGATGGAGGAAAATGAAATGGAGGGGTCACCTTGCATGCAATACCTTAGGGGTAGTGAAAGCAGGGGTAGTCACTCTTCCTGTTCTTTGTGTGTTTTCCTGACGTTGCTCCCATTAAAAGTGGGGATTTGCTATGGTGGCAGCCATCTGCTGCTATCAGCAGGCTTGGGGGTTGTGTTTCAAGGGAGGTAAACCCTTTGAAGCTTGCTAGCAGGGCAGTGTATATTCCTGGGGGAGATTTGATAGCACCTCTTCCCATGAAGGGCTTTGTTCTGGGACCGATAGAGCAGGATCTCTCACCCCAGAGTTCTAGATTCTTGTCTGGTGGTGGCAGGCTGTTTTTAGATTTCGCAAGGGTACCTCTAAGGTGACCCCTGAGTACATTTTGTAATAATTCCAATACTGGTACCAGTTTGGATTTGTCATTCCAAGTTGTTTGATACCAAACAACTCAGGGTTCAGAGTAGCCAACTTATAGCTGTGAAACTCATACTGACCAGTGTCCAGCACATGCATTTAAAATGTCTACTCTCTTCACTTACTATGTCCTAATTTTGGCAAGGACACATTAGAGGCATAGTGCTCATGCATGTATGCCCACACATACAGTATAGTGTACCCTTCCTTGGGGCTGCAAGGCCTGCCAGAGGGGTGCCTCACCTGTACTGCATGAAATGTGTAGTGGACAGGGCACACGGGCTGTGTGCCATGTTGAGTTTGCATTTTAGGATTGCCCCAGGACACTCAGCCTGCAATGGCAGTACTGGGTACTTCTGGATGCATGCCCCTAGAGGGTGGCACAATCTGTGCTGCTGCTCTCAGGGGGCCTACCATTAGTACCCCGTGGCCTGGGTACCTAAGTAACATTTACTATGGACTTATAGTGGCAGCTAAAGGTGTTACCAGTTGTGCCAATACATCACAACAGTTTTGGGAAAGAGATCTGGCCCGGGGAACCTGGTTGGCAGGGGCTTTTGAGCATTAATAACTTTGAGACCACATCAAATACCAGGCAAAACTTGGGGGCTAACAAAGACAAAAGAGGCCTTTTCTCATACTACCGCCCAGACGAAAGAGGGTGAGACTACCTTTTCCCTAGTGAGTCTTCCTCATCTAAGTGGAAGAACCTGGAACTGGCATGGGCATCTCAAGTCTGTGTTCCACTTGAAAGTCCATTTACTGTACTGAAATAGCCCACCTAAGCAGTTTCATCTGTTGTAGCCATCTGAGAGGCATGTGATCAGTCTGAACTATGAAGTGGGAGCCAAACAGGTATGGCCTCAGCTTCTTCAGGGCTTAAACCACTGCAAAGGCTTACCTCTTTATGGCACTACATTTTTGTTCCCTAGAGAGTAGTCTTCTGCGTATAAAAGCAACAGGCTGCTGGCCATGCCCATCCTCATTTTTCTGGGCTAGGGCTGCTCCTACCCACAGTTCTGAGGCATCTGTTTGGACAATAAACTGCCTGGAGTAGTCTAGAGCTTGTAGGACTGGAGCACATAGGGCCTCATTACGACCCTGGCGGTCATAGACCGCCAGGGTGGAGGCCGGATGAAGCACCGCCAACAGGCTGGCGGTGCTTCATCAGGTATTCAGACCGCGGCTGTGAAGCCGCGGTCGCCCAGCCGGGTCCGGCGGTTTCCCGCCGGATTTCCCCCGGCTGGGGTAATCCTCCATGGCGGCGCTGCATGCAGCGCCGCCATGGGGATTCCGACCCCCTTCCCGCCATCCTGTTCCTGGTGGTAAAAGCTGCCAGGAACAGGATGGTGGGAACTTGTGTCGTGGGGCCCCTGGGGGCCCCACAAAGATTTTCACTGTCTGCTTTGCAGACAGTGAAAATCGCGACGGGTGCCACTACACCCGTCGCACCCCTGCAAATCCGCCGGCTCCATTCGGAACCGGCTTCCTCTTTGCAGGGGCTTTCCCGCTGGGCCGGCGGGCGATCTCCTGGAGATCGCCCGCCGGCCCAGCGGGAAAGTTGAAATGACCCCCGCGGTCATTTGACTGCGGTGCGGTCTTTGGGCGGTTTCCGCCCGGCGGGCGGTGCCCGCCGCCCGCCGGGGTCGGAATGACCCCCATAGTCTTCTTCAGAGTCAAAGGCCTTTTGACAACTCACTGTCCAGTTAACCTTTTTGAGCAGTTCCTTGGAGGTCAGCTCTATGAGGAGGGCAGCAATGGTGCCATAATCCTTCACAAATCTCCTATAATACCCAGTTAAGCCAAGGAATGCCCTGACCTGTGTCTGGGTTGTGGGAGCTTCCCAATCCAGAATGGTCTGATTCTTGGGTTGGAGGGATTGGACTTGGACCCCACAAACCAGGTGGCCCAAGAAGACAAGAGTACCCTGCCCTATCTGATGAGGTGATCCTGCCAGGTGGAGCTATAAACAGCTATGTCATCTAGGTAAGCTGCACTAAAGGATCCCAGCCCAACAAGCACTTGGTTCACCAGCCTTTGGAAGGTGGCAGGTGCATTCTTTATTCCAAATGACTTAACAGTGAACTGAGAATGCCCACTTGGAGTGGAGAATGCTGACCTCTCTTTTGCTCCTGGGGCCAGGCTAATCTGCAGGGCCCCGAAGTTAAACCAAAAGTACTCGAACACCTGGCTGCCCCTAGTCTGTCAATGAGCTCATCAGCTCCTGGGATTGGATGTGTATAGGAAAGTGCCACTGTAAGCATGGTTACCCCCCACTTTTTTCCTGATATTGATGCCAACCTTGATTGAAAGTGTGCTGGGATCCTGCTAAGCAGGCCCCAGCACCAGTGTTCTTTCCCAAAGTCTCTACCTTTGTGTTCACAATTGCCACTCACATGGCACACCGTTAAGTCCCTTGTAAAAGGTGACCATAGTACCAATGGTCCTGTAGCCAGGGAAGGTCCCCAATGGCTGCAGCATGTATTATGCCACCCACCCTGGGGGTCCCCTTACCAAGCACATGCACAATGCCTTTGCAGCGTGTGTACTGGTAGAAAGAAAAAAAGCAAAGTTGACATGGCACCCTTCTCAAGGTGCCATGCCTACAAACCACTTCCTGTGGCATAGGTAAGTCACCCCTCTAACAGGACTTACAGCCCTAAGGCAGGATGCACTATACCACAGGTGAGGGGCATAGCTGCATAGGCAATATGCCCCTACAGTGTCTAAGTCCATTCTTAGGCATTGTAAGTGCAGTGTAGCCATATTGATTATATGGTCTGGGAGTCTGTCATTACGGACTCTGCGGCTCCATAATGGCTTCACTGAATACTGGGAAGTTCGGTATCAAAACTCTCACCATAATATATCCACACCGATGCCAGTTTGGGATTTATTAACAGATGGACCCAGAGGGCATCTTAGCCCAACTGCTAGTGCAGGACTGACTGGTATGTGCCAGCCTGCCACTTTTAGACACGTTTCTGACCACATGGGGTGAGAGCCTTTGTGCTCTCTGTAGTCAGAAACAAAGCCTGTCCTTTGTGGAGTTGCTTCACAACTCCCCCCTGAACTGTAACACCTGGCTCAAGCCTCAGGTTACAGTGCCCCAGGGCACTCCAGGTAGTAGGGCTGCCTGCCCCTGGACAAGCCCCACTGTTGGCGGCAAGTCTGGTGGGAAAATTAGGGAAAACAGGGAGGAGTGACCACCCCAGCTAGGGCCACCCCTAAGGTGTCTGGCGCTGAGGTGAACCCCTCCCTGCAGAATCCTCCATTTTAGTTTGGAGGGCAGGGACCAATAGGGTTAGGTTTGTGTCCCCCTTCCCAAAGGGAGTGGACACAAGAAGGGTGTGGCCACCTTCAGGGACAGTTACCATTGGCTACTGCCCTCTGACTCTTGTAATGTCCCTAAATCCAGGTTTTAAGGGCCTTCCTGAACCCAGTTCACCAGATTCCTGGTGACCTAACAGGAAGAAGAAGGCCTGCATAGCTGAAACCCACAGCAGAGAAGAAGGAAGACGACAACTGATTTGGTCCCAGCCCTACCGGCCTGTCTCCTGCTTCAAAGAACCTGCAAAAAAACAGTGACGCATCCAGCAGGACCAGCAACCTCTGTCACGCTCCAGAGGACTGCCCTGCACACATAAGGAACAGGAACTGTCGTGAATAGCGGCGCTGTCCAAGAAGAAACAACAACTAAGGACTCCAGCCTCACCCTGAATGTGTGAGTTCTGACCACTCTGCACCCAGTGCTTAATTTGTAAATAATCACATGCCGGTGGCTACAGCTTTCCTTCGCAATGCGCGTCTGTTGCAGATCAATGTGGATAATAAAGCACCATTATTCTAAAGCCATCTAGGGCATTTTATATATGTCTGTGCAGCCACTTTTAACACCTTTAGCTCACTCAGACCTTAATTTTTCAATAATCATGTGCAGGTGCCTAAAGCTTTCCTTTCCAGCACGCAGCTGTTGCAGTTCAATGTGAATACCGAGGCACCATTATTCTAAAGCCATCTCAAGCATTTTTAATATATGTACGTCACTTTTAACCCCTTTAGCTTGAAGTGCTTAATTTATAATTGCAGTGTAATGCCAAAGGTGTGTTTCTGAAGAAGGTTTTTATTGGGCGTATTTGATAATTGTACATACTTTATTAATCTCTCCTTATTACAATTATGACCATCATTCTGGCCAATTTATCATCCTTATTAAACTATGACTGTTTGAACAGTCTTGATACGTTTGGGTGACCCTTTTAGTTTATTTCTCTTGCTCCTCTTCTGTGGCTGTCTTGTTGCGGGAACTGTGTTAGCAGCATCTCTGATGGAGGGTGGTGAAGGAGGTACTCCATTGGAATTAGCATGGCAGTTTTCAATTAGGATGCAAAATGGCAACATTTTCATGTTTTGCTGCAGACAGAGGACGAAGGTAAATGGGAGTGCTTTAGTTATATGCAGGGCCACTGGAATTATGTGGCAGGAAAAGTCCAAACTATAAGGCAGGGTTGACCAGTTTATGTGGCAAGATATGTCCAGCTATTAATTTACGACGCCAATAGCTCTGTCACAAGTCATCATGGTGAACGAATGCCCGGCTGGGGCAGGAGGGCAGGCTGAAGACGCAGTGGGCACCGCTCTGAACACTTCCACCCTACATAGCAGTCATTACTTTAGGGATTGCAAGAGTCTCTCAGTCTGCAGCCACATGCCATCTCAGGATCCCTCCCAGTCCCTCCCGCCAGACCCCCGTGTTCCGGAGCAAGCCAGGGGCAGCATGGGGTTTGCACCCCCTAGCTTCTGTGAGGTAGAACCTCTCGGCCATGGCAGGGCTCGGAGCCCGGGGGGCACCCCTGCTGAGGACCGCACTGGGCCCAATGCCAGCACTTTCATCTGGAAGTCCCGCACACTCCCCGTCAGGGCACTGGCCCCGGGGCTCTGCTTCTACCTAAGAACAGCTGGCCACAAGCCAGCCACCACTGGAGGGGCGATCATCGAGCCTTTCATTTCAGCAACAAATAAACCAAGCAACACCGAGGGAGAAAGGCATCGACGCCCCAAGCACTCTGACGAAGCCAACATTTTTAGGATGACCATAGCAGCGCGCAAGCGCTGCTTTTTGACCTTTTGTAATGTATTCTGTGGGCTTTAACCACGCCCACCTCGTGCCCATCACTTTCATTCTTTCCTGGGACTGCCTTTCAAAAATCCCTTGATGTGGCTGATAAGTGCTTTACGTTTGTCCCTCCTTGAGGATGTTTTGTTATTGCCTTAGAGACTGACCCCGTTACATGGATTATTGCACAATCGACCAGATAGCTTCGTGTTGGTGCACTATTTTTTCTTTTTCCTCACCGCTTCGCTCATGGTGGTATGTTGTTTATTCGTCTTCCTTGGTTTTGGGCATCTTGCTGTTTCTTTGTGATGTCTGCGGGGTCTTTTTTATTTATTTATTTTTTTGCATTTTTATATAGCGCAAGCTCAATACAAAGGTAGTGCAGCACTTTACATGAGCATCGATTACATTACACAAGAACACATTCATTTCTGGTAGCAAGGGGAGATTAAGCAATTTGCCCAGGATCACAGGATGTTGTACTGGCGCCGAGACTCGACCCATGTTCCCCAGCTCTAAAGTCGGCAACTCTATCCCTTACACCACATCCTCGCCCCTAGGGTTCTTTACTTCGTCTGGTGTGTGTTGGGGCAGTCTGGGAATAACTTTTTTTTGTTTATAGCGCTTGGTAATAAATGTTCTGCCATTTTCATACCACTGCAGGGCAGATGTGATTCTTAACAAAATCGCTATCATTCATTTGCATTGACCTTGCAGAGATGAAGAAGTGAAAAAGTTATGTCAGGATTGTAACCAGTGACATTGTTGTTCTGTCAAGACCTCTGCAGTGGGTGCATTAACCAACTGACTTGAATAGAGCTTAACACTATGCAACAGCACGTGCTCTTCATAACCTCCGGAGAGTCACCAACCAAGCACATAGGCCTGAAGATGGTGAAGGTGTTGTCTCCAAAATGGTAGAAAAGGGGTTGTGACTCCAGACCCAAGCACTTCACGGCTTCAAGCTTGATAGCAAAAAACAGCTAGTCTTTGAATGTAAATTGGGCTTCTTCAAATAGAGTTGATTTAGCATGAACTCAATAGAAAGGTATTGTAGCGCTTTACATGGCCACTGGTTACATTACACAAGAACACATTCATTTTTGGTAGAAAGGGGAGATTAAGGCCCTGATTACGACCCTGGTGGTCTTCTGACCGCCAGGGCCGCACTGGAGGTCTGACTGCCTCCAAGGAAGTGGTCTGACCACTTTGGCGGTGGTCAGACCGCTGCATTATGACCGTGGTGTTTCAGCCCCAGTCGGACCGCCAGCACCGCCAGTTTCCCTTCACTGGAGGGACTGGTGGTGCTGGTGGTCCTAATCCGCCAGAGCAGCACTGCAAGCAGCGCTGCCCTAGGGATTAAGACCCCCTCTCTCTGGCAGCTTTTATGGCAGTTGCACCGCCATGTAAAAGCTGGCAGAGACGGGATGCAGGGGCTCCATGGGGGCCCCTGCACTGTCCATGCACATGGCATGGGCAGTGCAGGGTCTCCCATGGACAGCCCTGTTGTGCTTTGTACTGTCTGCTATGCAGACAGTGAAAAGCACAATGGGTGCTGTTGCACCCTACAAACCGCAACATTGCTGCAGGCTCAATTATGAGCCTGTGTCAACGTTGTGGGCTGTTCCCCACTGGCCAAGCAGGCAGAAACAACCTCTCCACCTGCTGACGCAGCAGGGAACTTATAATGGTGCCCACGGAAAGGCAGCCGTGCTGGTGGCTACCTGACCGCAGGAGTTTGGCAGGAGGGCCTTTCCGCCTGCCAAACTCAAAATGACCCCCTAAGTGACTTGCCCAGAATCACAGGATGTTGAACTGGTCACAAGACTCAAACCATGTTCCCGGCAGCTCTGACCCATAACCCACATCCTCTCCCCTAGATTTCTTTGTCCGGTGCATGTTGGGACAGTCTGGAAATAACTCTTTTTTTAGTATAGCGCTTGGTAATACAGGTTCTGCCCTTTCATAGAGCTGCAAAGCGGGTGCCATTTTTAACAAAATCGCTATAATTCATTTGCAGTTAAGCTGCCTCTTCTGTTATTGTCTTTGTATCTAGTCAATGTTTTTAAAAGTTAGACTGGTATTGCCAAAGTAGAGGATTTATTCCTTTAAAAGTTTTACACACAGAAATATATGGCTGCCCCCTTTTCTTTGCTCCTAACTCTTTTTACCCCTCATTCTCCGAGTTAAATGCAACAAAAATGCCACATTGTGCTGTGGCTTGTTTGGTGCTATAAAAGTTTAGGTAAACACATTAGAAAGGGTTGCATCGCTAGGGTATCAGAGCCAGTCTGTGGGAATGAGGCAAGAACACTCCCAAGATGGCAGCCTTGTTGTGTCCTCTTTCCTGCAGCGACAGGCCTGGGAAGGTTGCTGTGGCTCCTCACACACACCCACTCCACTCCAAACCAAAACATATAGGTAAAAGTCATTGTCATTTACAATGCCAATATCTCTAACTCTCACATATGCCATACCCATTGCTTTGCAAATTGTTTATGATTTATTTCACCATGTTTTGCAGTCGATTTGTTTCATTTGCTTGAATGCCTAGATTCTTTTTTATTTTTTCCCATCCATACTTTTGTCATTTCTGTTAATCACATTTAAAAATAATTCTTTTACAACATTTTGTATGGTATTGAATATTTATCGAGATATTTTTAAATTTTGTATATTCATGTTTATGGTGTGAACTCACCAAAATAAAGCTAATGAGAATGATTTGCAAACCAGATGCTCGTACTTGCATAGGGTTTACTGTATCCAAGTTTTCATAGAAGGCATAGTGTACAAGTCTGAAATTAATCAAGCTCTGATGTTAGATGGAACCCAAAGGCTGTAGACTTTTTATGTTGTGAACACGATGACTTTGGTGATTGTATTGTATTTTTAGCATTTATGAAGCAAAAGAATGTGTTTAGCTGAAGAATGTTATCTAGATTTTATACTTTTAAATTAATGCATATATGTTGTATTTACTTACGTTGATGGTTCAATGAGCCCGAGCAAAAAATAAAGGAAAGGCTGTCGGCTCCCACAGGGGTTGTGATGGACAATAATACAAACTCTGTGCAGTGCAAATAGGAACAACACCCTACTAAGTTCATGCATTCAGATTTTATTGCTTATTTGAAGTTCAATCATATGTTTAATCAATTACAGAACAACAAGCATGGCATTCTCCCCTTCCTCTGAAACAGTAACTCAGTGTACAAGGCGAGATTATACAGAGAAGGGAGCCAGAAGGGAGGGCAACACCAACAGCTGTTTTTAAATCTAGCTGCTTGTGACTTTGTGTGGCTCTGCAGACTCTCCTAACAGCCCTGATGACGAGCAGATGTCCCCACTGCCTCGCGAGCTAGAAGTCATTGTCAGATATGGGCCGTGTAAAGATGTCTTCAGAAGACCAGGGATAGATCTTATCCTGTCACAAGTATTCTGCAATGTACAAGGAGTTACTGAATGCTTTGTGCTCTCAAGGCTGTCTAATATGAGTAAAGGGGGTATTATCAGCAAGATGCAGGGGTGTAAGCGAAGCACATCCTTCCCTCATCCGAAGGGTTCTTCTTTCAGTGGTCTCTGGAAAGGTTTCGTGATGCTGGTCAGAGAAGAACCAGGTCTGTCTGGTGCGTCCAAGCGTAAGCGGCTGAGCAGGCATTAGGCCTCGACAGACCTCGTCCGTGGGAGGTGGAGAGTTAGAGAACTGTAAAGATATAGACAATCAAGCTAACAATCCTCCATTGTAACAATTAAGCACTTTTCACTCTTACAATATATATATGTACTGGAGGTTCTAAAAAACACATTGCTACACCGAGAAAACTGTAGAGCAGGATGGATCAAGCAATATTATACACTGAATCAAGCAACATTATACACTGAATGCAACCTTGGTGTCAATCATTCGCATGTAGAGAAACAAGTGAGATGCCTCTAGAAGGCACAAAGCTGTCTCAAAAGTATGTCCCAGATCCAAGTCAGTGTTGGTCTTCAGTAAAGAAGAGTGTTCACTGGACCACAGTGCCCACCTGTGCATCCTTTTGAGCCCAAGAAAAATATGAGGAGTCCCTGGAGAGGGAAGGATCAGGGAGACCAAACCTACTGACATTCTTTCAGTCACCACCTACTGGAAATATGTTTACACACTCTGCACTCTCTTGAAATGCACTTATTCTTGGTAAAAACCACAGCAGAGATGTACATTACCACCCCTCTCACTCATCACCCTCACTCACAAGAACCACGATGAGAAAGAGTAGGTAGGACTTGTGTGATGGAGATTACTGCTATTTATTTATGAACTACAGCTTTTTATGTAGACCGCTCTAATTAAAATCGGTGTCAGTGCGCTTTACACAAGGAGCAGAGACTATGAATCCAGCTGAGGCTCCTCTAAGGCAGAGCAGCGTCGCCCCACTGCTCTGAGCAAAAATACCATTATAATAACACAATGGTATTATTTTATTTTTCAGTGCAAAGTCAGGTTAGGGCGGGACAGGGCTGGGCTGTGTCACAGGAAGGAGTTGTATGTGCACCATAAGCGCGCATGACGATTTGCCTGAGAATGTGCACAGGCTCCCACTCCCTGTCTGAGCGCCAAACCAGGCCGCTCAGACCGATCACGATGCTGCTGTCGTGCTGGTGACAGCAGCGTTGTGATTGGCTTAGGTGAGTCTGGGAGTCTCTGCGCGTCTGTGCTGCCGGGAGTCAGGAAGAGAAGAGGATGGAGGAGAGACGGCAGCCGTACACAGGTAAGTGTTCTTTCTTTTCACCCCCCCGCCTTGCCACCCCCATTCTGCCACTGTACGCATCTGGATCTCTGTTGTAGTGGAAAAAGGATCTCTTTACAATAATGTGGGAGGGAAATATGTTAGGACTTATTTTGAATTCAGCATCAAGAGAAGAGCAGAAACACCCAGGATGAATGGGTGTTACGCTGGAGGGGCGGAAATGGGCGCAAAATCAACTGGAGGGCAAAGAAAGGAGAAAAGGAAAGAGTCAAGTGATCTTGGATTGTAGGGCAAGATAGAGTTTGAACAGGTAGGTGTTTAGTTGTTGATGGATTTTGAAAACTTCAGAGACCTCAGAAGTCTTGAAAGAGAAGCAGAAAACTGGAGCTGCACCAAAAACGTGGGTGGCAGTTATTTAAATCAAATGTACTTCCTTTTCTTATACTTTGCCATAAGGAGAATCCTCAGTTAACGTGGATAGGAAAAAGTGAAATTGTTTATTGACCTTTATATTAAATTAGTAAAAATATGTTTATGTTCAATTATAATGTGAAGTATATATAATTTTTTTAATATAGAGCAGAAAAAGGCACCACACTATCAATTTTTTATAAGGTCTTAAATTAAGTATTTAAATATATAATTAAATAAAAATATTTTCCTCAAGTTTACTTTAAAACTATCTCAATTAAGCTAAAAAAAAATAATTTCTTAGAAAACAAAATTTAATAAAAGTGATGTATAGAATTATTTCTGTCATTTATCTTTTAGTAAAAGAAATGTTACATTAATTTATAAATGTAAAAAAGGTTGTTAAAATATTTTATGATTAAATAATTACTGTTTTATTTTTAGGTTGTTTAACACTAAAATATCTCTATTCATATTTTGAACTGTTTTAAATTATTTATTTTAATTTAAATTATTTCCTATTGGATGTTATTTTAGTACCCAACCTCTATTGCTTTCTATGGGAGGATGCTGCAATACCAGTGGTTGGGCATGTGTGGTTCTGGACTTACTACCAGG
This sequence comes from Pleurodeles waltl, assembly GCF_031143425.1. NCBI lineage: Eukaryota > Metazoa > Chordata > Amphibia > Caudata > Salamandridae > Pleurodeles > Pleurodeles waltl. Next base: position 1,714,286 of record NC_090444.1, on the reverse strand, counting down.
TCTTTTTGGCAGTAGGAACTCACACGTGTACACTTCACTTCCCTCATTGTTTCCAAGACGGAAGAAGTGTGAGACTACACTTTTGAATCATATATATTTGGCTTTCTGAATAACTTAAAGTAGTATTTATATTTGAATTTTCTGAATAACTAGAAGGAGTAAATTTACTCAAAAGGGTAAGAATACATTACACATGTAAAATACTCGTGTAAGTTACCTTTGTGAATAGTCCCCATTGTGAGATCATAAGCATTGCATTTGGTGTGTGAGTTATGGTTTGCATGCGTGTTGTGGATTATGTATTGCATTTGTGCACAGAGGGTTTCACTGACCTACGCCCAACCACTGCGGGATGCAGTGCTCACTGAACACAGCCTTTGGCTGTGCACATGGGGGTTGGCTGCAGAGCATGACCTCTGGACTGGCCTTGTTTTATGACATTTTAAGTGGGGTTTGTGAATCCAGTTGTATGGTTTGCAAGCCCATGGCAGGCTTCACAGCTAGGGACTACCACTCCAGGGCAATCTACATGGGCTTGTGCTGGACCTTCCATTAGGTACTAGGTCCTTGTTTCAGGTCTACAAACCCTGCAGAAGGTACTCAACAGATGTTCATACTGCTGCCCTACAGTGTATTTATGTGTTTATTTATATCATGAAAATAACTCAGTTAGAAATCAGTTCTGGTTCATTGAACACAAAACTGGAAGAGCCCTGCATTTGCTAGTTACGGTGTGCAATACAATATGTACCCCAATTCATATTAGTGAATGAAACTTTAATCACCCCCACGTACCCTTGCCTCTGTTAGACAGATCAGCAGCTCAGAATTTCAATTAACCAACAGGAAGCTCATCCTCCTAAACATTTACCAAATTTGAGTGGGTTCTTCAAACACTAACAAATGTAATAGCAAATTATTATTTTGCCATCCCTCCCCGCTGAAGGTCTTTCCTCTTACTCCCATCACGGGCCAGCAAGAAAGTGAGAGAATCAGAAGTAGGCTAGACACACCAAGTCACTGCCACATTTAGTGTCAATCCATGAGACAGGGCCAAAGATACTAGTAAATGAAAACATTGCTGACTCCCTTCCTTTTACTATACTGTCATTAGATCTGCACAAAACCCGACACACCGGTCCTGGTGCTTCTCGCTGACTGCTTGCCACCTTTGATGCAGATTCATCAAACAGCTCCAAAGTAAACAGCAAATCAAAACTTTAGTGACAGTATTTAACTCTTCCCCTCCCTTTGATGAGGTGACATTTCAAAGTAGTGGGCGTAATCCTTGGTTCAGATTCTAGTGAGCGACCATGACTGCTTCCCAGAGGGTGTGGGGTGTTTGCTCACACTCAGTGGCATTCAGTCTTACTCTATCACTCATTCCCCCTCAGCTTCATTCATTCATTCACGTACTCTCATTCGCACTTTCACTTACTTTTACCTACTCTGACTGAGCCTGTCCCAGTGACTCGCCTAGTCTCACTCTATCTCACCTAATCTCACTCAGTCTTGTTCATTTTCACTCATTCTGATTCATTCATGCTCACTCAGTCGCACTAAGTCCAACTCATTTTCACTCATTATGACTCACTCAATCTCACCCTAACTCACTCAGACTCACTGAGTCTAACTCATTCTGACTCATTCTGGCTCAATCTCACTCAGTCTCATTTATTGTCACTCAGTCTCAATCATTCTCACTTATTAAATCTCACTCAGTCCTACTCAGGGTCACTCATTCTGATTTACTCATTCACTGATTCCCACTTTAACTCAATTAGGCTAACCCAGTCTCACTGTGAGTTACTCATTCTTGCTTAGTCTCACTCAGTTTGACACAGATTTGCACATTGTGATTCAGTCAATCTCACTCTTACTCGCTCAGACTCACTCATTCTCACTCAGTCTCACTCTGGCACACTCAGGCTCACTTAGTCACTCATTCTAACTCTTTGTTAGTCTCACTCACTGACTCATCCACTCTTACTCAGTCTCATTCTCAGTCTCACTCATTATCACTCGCTTTGACACTCACTGTCATTCTCCCTCACTCTCATCCATCATCACTTTTACTCACTCTTCTGTCTCTCATTCCCACTCACTCTCGGCCTCATTACGAGGCTGGCGGTCCTAGGACCGGCAGCCTAGAGGTGATGGTTGGACCACTGTTGCAGTGGTGGTCCGAAAACCACATTACAAGTTAAGCGGGCAGACCTGCCTAAAGACCGCCATCCCCACCAGGATCACAGATCCCGACGGGGTGATGGCGGTCTTGGTTGTAGTCAGCCAGGGCAGTGCTGAACTCAGTGCCACCTGGCTGATTACAACCTTCTTCTCTGCCATCCTTTTCATGGTGGGGACTTTGCCATGAAAAGGATGGCCGAGAACAAGGGCCGAGGGCCACAGGGAGGCCCATGCCCATGGCATGGGTAGTGCAGGGGCCCCGTTGCCCAGCATCGTCAGAATGTGCACTGTCTGCTTTGCAGACATGGAGCATTCCGAGGGTGCTGGTCAGCCCCCTCTGTGCTACGAGACAGCACTGGGCTCCTTTAAGGGAGCCGAGTGCTATCTCATAGCATTGTTCCTGCTGGTCTGACCGGCAGGAATGCTCGATTTCAAGGTTTCCGCCAATCAGACTGGCAAAAACCTCGTAATAGGGCGGGGGCACCCTGGTGGTGGCGTCCTCCCTGCGAGCTTGTTGGTCCCCTGGTGGGACCTCCAAACTCCTAATGAGGCCATCTGACTCACTTCTTCACTGACACGCTCTCAGTCACACAGTCACACAGACACACAGACATGTTCGCACATACATACACTCTCTCACAGAAGCACACGCTCGCATAAACACAAGGCTTTTAAAAGTTTTCTTTGTACTTTCCCTGTTGCCTGTGTAGGTTTGGAGTCCTTCTGCTTCTTTCTGCTATCAGGGCAGGAGCATGAAACTGAAACCATGATCGTGCACAGTCACAGATCTGAGATTTCAGTCTCTGTACTTTCACTCCACTGTTTTCCAACCAATGGGAATGGGTGAGATGACTGGCTGATTGGCATAGAGCCATGGGCACCACAGGGCTTCAGCACCCATGCCTACCTTTAGATGCGGCTTTTTAGCAGGGCATGGGGAGGTTAGGCGCTGAGGTGTGCCAGGGCCCTGAGGGCAGGCCGGGGGGGTTGTTTCGCCAGCTCCTGGATTATCTCTCTGATGCCTGGTGCTGGTATCTGACTGTGCCTGCAGCATCCATCACACACTCTCACTGGCTGCCTCAGGCTCTTGATTGATGGAATGTTTTCACCAAGAGTAAATATAATGCTATTATTCAATTCTGGTGTAATACAAACAGGCCAGAACACAACGAGGGTGTGACCCTGGAACGGTAAAGTGGGAGCCACCACTGTGACACATGACACACCAGTAGAAAAGCATTCCCGCAGGCACCTGCCAGATTGTGTGCAGATGTGTCACACAGTGCCAGGTTTACTAGAGAATCAGCACTTGTTAGCCCCCCTATTTTTTACCTGCCATCCCACCTCGGTGGAGCTGCACAAAGTTGAAAATACAAAGAGTAAGCGCCACAAACTAAGTGTGTATGAAATGTCATGCATGACAACTGGTGCCAAAGCTAAAAGCAAATCAACAAATGATTCTTCAACTGACAAGACATAAAGAAGATATACAAAGTGTGACCCCTTTCAGGCCTATTCTGCACCTCTTTAAGACACAACAGCTCCAAAGGAACTGAGCAGATTTGGATCTAATCAACAAAAGCACACTTTCTGAGTAAAGTTCGCCGTCCCTGCTAAGACTGGTGTAAATCTGTTTGGTGGCTTTTGCTCTAGGTGCGGGCAAAACTTCTCGTAGGAGCTAAAATGGGAAATACATTTTTTTCCCCTTTTTGACTGTTTTCCCTCTGCATGGAATTGCATGACGGGATCTTATTTGACTGCGCTAAGAGTGGCAGATTTGGTGCAGATCCGTTGATGTAACACAAATTTATAGGTGAATCAATCAATGGCAAACATGACTGAACCATAATTAAATATTATTGATTACCACAAAACACCAGAAAGGTGTAACAGAAGATTTGCACTGTTTTACACCTGGATCTGGTGTGTGGGTTTGTGTGATGGGTGTGCTGTGTCTCTGTGTGCTATCTGCTGCACTGTCTGTGGATGTGCAATGCTGCACGTGGTCTGTGTGTGGAAGAAGCTTGCTCTGCTGCTACCAGAGGCATCCCTGTTGTGGGTGTGTGAACATCCCTGTTGCTACTTGTTCTGTCCCATTATGTGTGGATTACGCTCGAGCTGCTGCTGCCAACTCTGGCCCATTTCTGTGTGTGAAAGAAGCTGGCACTGCTGCTGCCAAGTCCGAGCTTTTCTGTGTGTGAAAGAATCTGGCACTGCTGCTGCCAAGTCCGAGCTTTTCTGTGTGTAAAGGGAGCTCGCACTGCTGCTGCCAAGCCTGACCTTTTCTGTGTGTAAAGGAAGCTCGCACTGCTGCTGCCAAGTCCGAGTTTTTCTGTGTGTGAAGGAAGCTCGCTCTACTGCTGCCAAGTCTGACTTTTTCTGTGTGTAAAGGGAGCTCGCACTGCTGCTGCCAAGTCAGAGCGTTTCTGTGTGTGAAAGAAGCTTGCACTGCTGCTGCCAAGCCTGAGCGTTTCTGTGTGTAAAGGAAGCTCGCACTGCTGCTGCCAAGTCAGAGCGTTTCTGTGTGTAAAGGAAGCTCGCACTGCTGCTGCCACGTCTGAGATTTTCTGTGTGTAAAGGAAGCTCGCACTGCTGCTGCCAAGCCTGACCTTTTCTGTGTGTAAAGGGAGCTCGCACTGCTGCTGCCAAGCCTGACTTTTTCTGTGTGTAAAGGGAGCTCGCACTGCTGCTGCCAAGCCTGACCTTTTCTGTGTGTAAAGGAAGCTCGCATTGCTGCTGCCAAGCCTGACCTTTTCTGTGTGTAAAGGAAGCTCGCACTGCTGCTGCCAAGCCTGAGCGTTTCTGTGTGTAAAGGAAGCTCGCACTGCTGCTGCCAAGCCTGAGCGTTTTTGTGTGTAAAGGAAGCTCGCACTGCTGCTGCCAAGCCTGAGCTTTTCTGTGTGTAAAGGAAGCTCGCACTGCTGCTGCCAAGCCTGAGCGTTTCTGTGTGTAAAGGAAGCTTGCACTGCTGATGCACTAACAATCTCCCTTTTTTTGCATCTCAATAAAGTTTGAGGGAACCTTTTTTACTAAAAAGGACCCAAACCCATGGCTACTGCATGTCATGTATAGACGTTTAATATACATAGAGATATTTCACCAGAACCATAGCACCAGGGGTTAAATCTATAAATCAGACTTGAGTGAGCCTCCTAGGAGCTCATTCGTTTTCCCTAAGAAGTAAAAGTTTGAATCAGTTTATTCTCAAAGAGGGTTAGGCTGTACCATGATAACAACATGGACTGTGACCTTTGCCCTGCAGCCCTACAGGTGTGAATGTATGTTCAGTATCAGACTTATTGTAAGAAACTCTCCTGTGTTGTTGGTGCTCTGAGACCCAAAGCAGCCTGAAGGAAGGGGGCCCCCCTCCATGTGAAATGATGGGCGTTGCCAAGGAGACCCGTGCATTGACGTCATACCTGCATCAAGGCACAGAATGGTGCACAGGTTCCTACAGCATTTCTGGGTACCACCGCAGCTTTCATCTCCATTGCACCTCACGTCGAAGCTCAATAGATCGCACACTCCTGCGAAAGGACAGCTCCCGGGTTTGTCTGTAATAACAAGATGTAAGAACGAGTCAGCCTGCTGGCCTCATTACTCAGATCCAACCCCCTATTACAATGGAGAGGACACTTGAGCACAGACCTTTGTGCTGAGCTGGACATCATCCAGTTCACCAAAACCATCCCAGTGCACACCTAGCCGTGAGGAAGCGTCAAGGCGCACACAGCCCCCTCCCAAGGAAGCTTGCACTCCCTCACTAATGTACTAACGCTCTACTATTGATAAAACAGTCGTTTTCACCTAGTTCACGTAGCACATCTAGAATGTTGCTGGTGCTGTGGGGTGCTTTATACTGGAACCGCTCTCCACCTAAACGTGGGAACTACCCAGAGTTCATGCATCACTCTAAGCCTGAAAGAACATTGTTTTGATAGATTGAGATATTATATATATATATTTAGCCTAGTGGTAGCAAGTTATAGTTAGGATTCCCAGAAATAGGAATTCCTCTGATTTTTTATTAGAAATAACTTAGCCTCAGGGTCTCTTTCGACACCAGTCTTTACAGTTCTCTCCCAATCTTAGTGCTCATTGTTACTGCTTCCATCTCTCCTTAAAGCTCTCTCCCACTGTTAGAGCTCAGCGTCCCTTCTACCCCTCACCCCACTCATTAGAGCTCCTACTGTTAAATCTCATAGATTCTTCTTCCATCAGTCTTTGAAACTCTCTCCCACTGTCAGAGCTCATTGTTTCTTCCCCCATCAGCCATTAGAGTTCATTCCTTCTACTACAGCTTATAAGGGGCGAAGACCCCTTATATTTGAAGCTCTGTCTCCACCTCTTTAGTTCCCTAACCTGTACCACTCACCTGCTTATATTGAACTCTTTGCTGACTGACAGCTAGTCTAGAGGCTTTGTTTACAAGGCGTGGACCCATCACCGTCTGTCGGGTGCAGCAAAGTGGAGGCTGAATCCATCCACCTTCAGATACACTCCACCACTGTCTCCCAAACCTCTAGGCACTGCTTCTAGATGTGTCTATGTCTTAGAGTTAAGATTCTCCACCCATGGTATCATCATGCTGCCCTCTAACAGAACACACACAGCCCCACTCCATGGGCAGAGGTGCCAGGACAAGTGAGCACTGAGTGCACAGAGACACAGCAATTAGTGGTTTGGAATGGGTGAAGACATTACATCTCTGCAAGGGGAAAAGACAGGCAAAGACCAGCATGAAGGCTGAGTGAGGAGTACACATTAGACAGAAAGAGGTGTCTCTGCTTTAGGGCGATTGAAGGGGCAGCCCAGGAAGTCTGCTTTCAGCTGGAAGGGGTCGTTGGTGGGTGGTGCTGAGAGGAGAGTGAAGAGGGATAGACAGTGCATGCAGAAGTCTGAGGACAAGGAGACGAGGCAGCAGCGATGGGGCTGTGGTGTGTGAAGAGAAGGGCAGATTGTAGAGAAGGCACACTGAGGAGTGAGCCTGTACTCACCAGCTGCACATATCTGGAACACAGGGCCCAGCAGAAGTGCCAGGACAAGGAGGTAACAGCCGGCTGTCTTCATCTTGGCAGTCAAAGATGATTCTGAACTCCAGGTGATGGAGGCGACCAGATTTATAGGTCTTTACCTGTTTGTTTTGCAACACTGATGAATGCTGGGAAGTTGGATGAATCTGTCGTATGAATCAGCCCTTGTTGCCTCTTCCAATTACTACGTGTCCAATGAGCCGCCACCCCCGTCCTTGTCTGCTGAAGACGGATGTACTTGTGTTTGATATCCTGAAAGGTGTGCCAACCTTTCCAACACATAACAGGGCACAGCATTATATGTCCATGATTGGTGCATGGACACAGTTACCTTGAAATGTATTGTAATTGCAATTGTATTTATATAGAGCTTACTACCCCTGACGAGGCGTCAAAGCACTTTTCGGCAAGTAGCACACTAACTACTCCAGAACCGAAAAAGATTAGTGGTGGATTAGTATAGGGAAATGTGAGTTAATTTGAGCAGTGGACATGTGAGTCTGTTAGTCGGATTGAATAGAATCTGCACCTCCACAGCACAACTGTGGTTTGAAGATCAGGATGGGTAACAGTTCCTGTTGGGTAAACCCCTGTTGATAATGTTTGTGCAAGTTTAGTAACGTTTAGGAAATACCAAATTAAGTGCTTCATGTTCTCCAAGTAATGGAGTAGCCAGAACAATAAAATACCTCCCACTTTGTATGGCACTAAATGATGGAGCCAATTGAGCTATCATGACCTTTCTTTTGGAAGTCAGTGAGAACTGTTCCTCTGATGAAAATTTGCATGAAATGGTGCAAAATTATGCATCTTAAAGCAGGAAAGGAATCAGGAAAGACATTTGTCTAAACTGCATTTACTAGTATTTATGATTTTCTTTCATCCTTTCCTTCTTTTCATCTTCTTTTGACCTTCTTGTCTTCATTTATCCTGTCCTTTCTATCCACCTTTCTTCTATACTTGTTCTTTACAGTTTCCTTTCATTCCTTTTTCCATCTTACTGTCTGTGTCCTTTCATGTTGTGTCTCATTCTTTCTGTCTGTTCTTCTTTTTATTCCTATTTTATCTTCTTTACATATTTCCTTATTCTCATTCTATCACGCTTTTCTGTTCCTTTCTTTTTTATCATCCTCTTGTCCTTCCTTCTCCCCTTAATACCATCCTGTTGTCTTCATTTTCCTTCCATTTTTTAATTATTTCTCTTCTACCTTTGCATCTTGTTTTTACTTATTTGCATTCTATTCTCCTTCCTTCATGTACTTTCTCATTCCATTTGCCTTATACTTCTTTTTTCTTTACCATTTTCTCTCACCCTCTTTCATGTTAATTATTCTTATAGTGTTTATTAGCTTCTGCTTTTGTCTTGTGAAGACTTGCGAGTCATAGATCAGAGTTAGAGAGGGCGATAAAATCCTTTAGCCTGTCCCTGTGACCTTTCATTAACCTAATAGAGCTGGTGCTTCCCTGCGCCCTTTTCTTCAGTCCACATCAGATGGACATCACATCAGCAGATGCCAGTGGGAGGCATGAAATGTGCTTTTGATGCAATGTGTCCTTTGTACCTGAACTCTGATGAGGAATGGAAGAACATTAAAAGTGCGCATTGCAGATAACAGCCCAATAAACGTGGCATCAGTTGGTGGTGGAAGGACATCCAGTGGTGGAAAGTAGAAGGATCGCTCTGGGTCCCAGTTCTGGCAGCTATTTCTTTCGCAGTCATATGCACTATTTGTCCTGGTGCCATTTTGCGACACCAGGACACAATTCAGCAATGCCCATAAGCTTTCTGCATTGCGTTCGGAGTAGCAGCGCGCAGGGGCGATGGACTTTCTTGTTTTAACTTCCAGTTAGGACGCATCAATGGCCTCATTTAAAGGGCCACCAGCCCTGCTTTTTTCAAGTATTGCCCTGTCTGTGAGCCATCGGGAGCCTAACACCGAGATGCCAATATTATAGTAGAAAAAGGCACATAGTTCATCACTTCACAAGTACTTTATAGAAACTATGACTTGGAGGCAGGCGCTCGTCTTTGTTCATCCCCAGGCCCCCATGGAAGAGATGTGCACCTTAAGAATGCTAAACGTATCTAGGTGTATAACTAATGAACTAATCACAAACAAATGATTTAAATGGTACCTAATGATTATTTTTAATGTAGTTCTTTTATAGAGCTGTTCATCCCAGTGAAGGTTGCAGAGCACTTTACTTCACGCACAAACAGAATACATCATACGTGTGTGATTCTACCGTGACAAGGGTTTTGTGTTGTAGAGGTGACATGTTAAGAGTGAACGATCTGAAGGAACACAAAGTCAGGATATAAAATGTAACCCAGTGACTGGGGCTGTCTATACTAACAATACTTTGTTAAATCATGGAGGAGCACTTCTTTGCAATGTTAAACTTACACCAGATTGAAACAAAAAGCTGTAAGGGCCGAACTACAGTTTGTATCCGCTTGGTCCCAGCACACTGATCCCTGTGCTATATTAGAAGGACTGCAACTTATGAAGTGGAAGAGGTAAAATGATCTCTGTGTCAAAAGCAGTAGCCCACTCACCTATCTACATAATACACAGATCTGTGATCTGCACGTCACAGAATGTACTATTTGGTAAGCACATTAACCCACTATGCTATCTTGAGTCAAAACAGTGATTGGATTACACACAGAAGTCTTCCAAAACTGCAAGAACCACCAGAGTTAACTTTCAGATATTATAATTCCCTCGAAATTGCTGGGCACACAAAGTTGTCTGCAGCAGGTGTGTTCACCCTGTAAGATATTTTACAAAATGGCTTCTCTGTGACAGATTAGTTGATCTAGACTAGATTTACAGTTACATTTGCCCTTGCTGCCAATTTCTTTCCAGCAGATTTTTTTTATATTCATAAACTGAGAGCCAGGCTCTGCTTTTTCAAGCTCCACCTCTTGAGACTCCACTTCCTTTCGTCTGTGACCCCTTGACCCCCAGTTTATGGGGTACTGGAGTAAATTATTTCCAATGCCAGCACTGACTACAGCTACCCACCCTAATCTTTCAAACGTGCCAATAATACTGTCTCATGAACCAAGACTCAGAGGAGGGGCTGGAGGATGTGGGAATGTGGCAACTCCGCAGTGCCCGCCCCTTCCAGGGATGGAGGGGATGGGGAGCCCATAGTCCCAAGACAGTCTCTCTTTCTCTCTCTCTCTCTCTCTCTCTCTCTCTCTCTCTCTCTCTCTCTCTCTCTCTCTCTCTCTCTCTCTCTCTCTCTCTCTCTCTCTCTCTCTCTCTCTCTCTCTCTCTCTCTCTCTCTCTCTCTCTCTGTCTTTCACCCTCTTTCTTAGTCTCTCTCTTTCTCTCCTGTTACTTTCTGTCTCCAGCTTTCTCTACCTCCCCCTTCTCTGCTTCTTGCCACCTATCCCCGCTCACCACTTCCTACCTCTCTATTCACCTTTCTTTCTGTACCTCCCTCATTCCTTCTTCTATCATTCCCTCTCTCTCCAACTTACTCTGTTTACCTCCCTGTAACTCACTTGTACGTCCTACTGTCTTCTGTGTCTCCCTCTACCCCCCCTTCTCTTTCAGCCTCACCTCAGGGACACTTTAAATGTTGGGGGGCCCTGCTCAGAACAGCTTTGAATGATTGATACAATTTCAGCTTCTCCAGGCCCTCTTTGGGCAGGTGACCAGTACTCCAGAGGCACACTAGTCCAAATTCTGAACGTGTGTCTTTCTAATATTCAAGGATAGTGATGTCTCTTTTCAATGTTGTAATAAAACTGCAGCTCAATATTATTATTGGAAATCATCTCTGCCGCCGACTTCCAGTTCTCATAAGAGAAGTCCTATTTTGGTCTAAAAGGAACTTTTTTATGGATGTTGTGTCTTATTGAAAAATAAGCATTTCTCTGCAAAATGTCTGTAATAAACTCCCACACATCACTCATAATAAAAATGAATTGAAGGGAATTGTTACTGAAAGCAATCTATGTTTAAGAATCGATCAAGGTCACATGGGCAAGACTCAGAGCTGGCTGTGTAGGATGGGGCCCTGAGCCAGTCCCACTGAGCCCATGACTTCACAAGTCTCTGATTCGCTTTTCTCTTCTTCGTCTCTCTCCATCTCTGCAATGTAGAATCTCATCTCTCTCTGCCTCTGGATCCAGTAAATCTCCACCCTTCTCTCTGCCCAGCTCCCTCTCCTGGTTACCCCAACTCACCAGTCCCAAGGGCTTGAATTAGATGAAAATAGGTAACACATTTAGGGGGTCATTCTGACACCGGCGGTAAAAGGCAGTTACCGCCGGTCAGATGACCGCCATAATACCGCCGCGGCCGCGGTAAACCGCCACGGTCATTCTGACCCACAACTGCCAAACCTCCAAAAATCCGACCTCCACTGCAGTCCGCCACATCAGCGGCCAGCGATAAACTGGAGATGACCAAACCTCCACCGTCACGCCAACAGAAATACGCCCATGCCATTACGACCCACGAATCCATGCGGCGGTCATTCAAACGCGGTATTCTATTGGCGGTACACACCGCCGCGGTCAAAATACACACCCAGCACCAACACACAGCCACATTGGACAATTTGAAATACACACACCTGATACACATACATGCACCACTCACACACATCCAATCAACTATAAAACACACACCCACATCACCCACAAACCCCAACAAACAGAAATTACAAGAGAAGGCGCAATACACTGAGAGAGAGCACAGGGAACGCAAACCACAACACACACAGGAACCCAACATCATCACCCACACCACATCTACGCACAAAGCACCACACACCACCACACTCATCACCACAAACACCACCCCACACCTCATCCACACCACCCCATGGCACCCCAAAGGCACCCCCGGTTTTCGGACCAAGAACTCAGGGTCATGGTGGAGGAAATAATAAGGGTAGAGTCCCAGCTCTTCGGCACACAGGTGCAGCACACCACAATAGCCAGGAAGGCAGAGCTATGGCAACGGATCGTAGACAGGGTCAACATTGTGGGACAGCATCCCAGAAATCGGGAGGACATCCGCAAACGCTAGAACGACCTACGGGGGAAGGTGCGCTCGATGGTGTCAAAGCACAATATCGCTGTGCAGAAGACTGGCGGCGGACCCCCACCCACCCCACCCGAATTCACAGCATGGGAGCAAGAGGTCTTGAACATCCTGCATCCTGAGGGCCTCGCTGGAGTAGCCGGAGGAATGGACTCTGGTAAGTCGAATCTCAACTACTTCATCCCCCCCACCCACCAGCATGCCAACCCACACCCCAACCCTCACCCCCAAACCCACATCACACATCCTCCCTGCTAATGTCTCACCAGCACAACCCACCCAACCCAACACCAACCCCTGAATGCCAACACAAACCATGGACACCCATCACCTAAGCATGACCACTGCACATACCCCCCCCCCCTCCACAAACCACCCTCACAACTCCTCCCACAAGGGAATGGCACCACTGGGGGACAAGGGCACACACAAATCGCACGCCATGGCACACACAGAACCAATAACCATACTCTTTTACCCCTGCAGGACCCGAACGCCAACACACCGGTCAGGAGGGTCCAGAAATGTCCATCCCACCCCCGGAACAGGCCCCCAGTGATGACAGCAGCTCTGTCGACCTGGAACCTGATGACCAGCCCGGACCATTGGGGACCTCTGGGCAGTCGGTTCCCCTCAGGCAGCCACAGGCCACAGCAGACCTACCCCCCTCAGGAAACACCAGCACAGCACCCACCCAGCGAGCCCATGCCTCTGTCTCCAGGACAGGTCAAGCAGCGGTGTGTCTACCACTACAGGGCACCCAGGGTAACCCACCACCCCAACAACAACAGGGACCTGGGGGCAGTGGTAGTGGGCACACCCTCCAGGGGACAGAGGCCCAGGAACAAAGGGGAACTGGGAGGGCTGCTGTGCGACAGAGGGAGGACAGGCCTAGGGAACCCACTGTCCAAGAGGCCCTCACCACCATCATGGGAGGCTACCACCACTCCCAAGAGACGATGGCGACGGTCCTGGCCAGGTTCCAGGAGATCCAGGCACTGCAGGAGGAACAGTACATGGGGTTCTGGGAAGAACTGCGCACCATCAGTTCCGCAATGGGTACAATCGTGGTGGCAATCAACCAGATTGTTACCACATTGCGGGACCTTGTGGCCTCCCAAAGGGCCCCTGCCACTAGCATGGACGAAGAACAGCCCACCACCTCCGCCGGCGCTAGTGGTCAGGAGGCCCCCACACAACAGCTACGGGCCACCCGGACCCCACCCCCTGCAGAACAGGAACCACCCCGCAAGAAAGGCCTGAGATCCAGGAAGAAGACAGAGTAGGATGTCAAGACCCCCGCCAGGGAAAGGATCCCCCCGGATGTCATCCCACTGTCCCACTTGTTCACCCTGTCCAACCTAGAACTGCCCCTGCTCCACCTTCCACAGGCATATGGACAATGCACCTGTGCAAACGAGAGTCTGGACTCTGCCAAGGATATGCCTCCACCATCACCCATCACCCTTCTTGAACTATTCATCCATTTCTTCACTTTAATAAACACAATTATTGCACCAAAACCATCTGGAGTCTGTAATTTATTTTCTTTAAAGCAAATGTAATAGACATAACCAACCAAAAATGTCCAGTTACATTGTGATGACAACATACCAGTGTCACACAGCGGTAGTCCATGGGGAAAGAAACCAGAGGGCACTCCGTGGGGACCAGATCACTGAAATAGGAAGGGAAATCCACAACTAAGATACCATACATTGGGGGGAAAGGTCAGACAGTAGAGAGCCTGTACTGTTACAGATAGTTTTAAATGCTGGAGTAAATTCTTACCTGTGTGTCACTGGAAATACTGCTCTATCACTCTGTCCCTGTTGTCTGTGTCGTCCTCTTCGTCTTCCTCCTCTTCACTCTCCGCAGGCTCCACAGCTGCCACAACACCACCATCTGGACCATCCTCCTGCAGGAAAGGCACCTGCCATCGCAAAGCCAGGTTGTGAAGCATGCAGCAGGCCATGATGATATGACACACCTTCCTTGGTGAGTACATCAGTGATCCCCCTGTCATATGCAGGCACCTAAATCTGGCCTTCAGGAGGCCGAAGGTCCGCTCGATCACCCTCCTAGTACGCCCATGGGCCTCATTGTACCGTTCCTCTGCCCTGGTCCTGGGATTCCTCACTGGGGTCAATAGCCAAGGCAGGTTGGGGTAACCAGAGTCACCAATTAGCCACACACGCTGTCTCTGTAGCTGTTCCATCACATAAGGGATGCTGCTATTTCGCATCACGTACGCGTCATGCACTGACCCTGGGAACTTGGCATTTACATGGGAGATGTACTGGTCAGCCAAACAGACCACCTGCACATTCATCGAATGATAATTCTTTCGGTTCCTGTACACCTGTTCATCGTCTTTTGGGGGGGACCAAAGCCACATGGGTACCATCAATGGCACCAATGATATTGGGAATGTGTCCAAGGGCATAGAAATCACCCTTCACTGTAGGCAAGTCACCCACCTCAGGGAAAATTATGTAGCTCCGCATGTATTATATCGGGGCAGACAACACTCTGGACAATACCTTTGAAAACATAGGCTGAGACGTCCCATATGATATGGCCACTGTAGTTTGAAAAGATCCACTAGCCAAAAAATGGAGTACTGACAGCACCTGCACTAGAGGGGGGATCCCTGTGGGTTGGCGGATGGGTGAAATCAGCTCTGGCTCCAGCTGGGCACACAGTTCCTGTATAGTGGCACGGTTGAGTCTGTAGGTCAGGATGACATGTCGTTCTTCCATTGTCGACAGGTCCACCAGCGGTCTGTACACGGGAACATTCCTCCGTCTCCTCGCAAGTCCCAGCGGACGGTGCCTAGGAAGGACAACATGGAGCACAGAGTCAATCAACCCACAGGTAAGTTCCTACAGCTTGTACAGTACAGATTTCTCTCTGGAATGAATGGCTTGTATGAGTGTTGATGCAAGGCCTAGGCATGTGTGACACAGTAGGAATTAAGCCATGTGGGCCCTTGAAATGGCGGCTGCCTGACCTGTGAAGTGTGACAATGTGAAGTGAGGTCATTGCGCTGGCGTGGCACACCGTGGCGGTAGGCGGTCGAAGACCGCGGTGCAAAGCCGCATTGGATAACATTGAGCCCTATGGGTTTCAGGAGCCAATGGCGATGTGCGCCGGCGGTCGCGGTACGCACCGCCGCAGTACGCACCGCTGCGGCCGTAACCGCCATTTTCTATCTGCTTAATCACTCGAGACCTGATCATCCACAGGAGAGGACCTATACTGCAAGTGCTGCTGTGACCTCGGTCTGGAAGTGACAATGGCTGCTGCAACTGGGGAAAGGGCCCCGGCCTTCAGTTCCGAAGAATTGGAGAAACTCGTGGATGGGGTCCTCCCCCAGTATGCGCTACTCTACGGTCCTCCAGACCAACAGGTAAGTACACTGGGACCATGCTTAGTGGGCTATGCCTGGGATGAGTGGGGTGGATGTACGATGGAGGGGAGGGGAGCGAATGAGGAATGCATGGCACGACAGATGAGAGCATGTGCCACACGGCAAGGTTGGGGAGGGGGGGCCACTCACACCCACCATGCAGAAAAGTGATGATGTTTCTTTTCCCCCCCTGTACATGTCACATAGGTCAGCGCCCATCAGAAGATTGAGATTTGGCGTGCCATCGCCAAGGACGTCCGGGCCCTGGGGGTCCACAACAGACGGGGAACCCACTGCCGCAAGAGGTGGGAGGACATCCGCCGCGGGAGCAGGAAGACCGGCGAGGCTCTGCTGGGGATGGCCTCCCAACCTAGGAGGGGTGCCAGTCGTACCTTGACCCCCCTGATGTCCCGGATCCTGGCGGTGGCCTACCCCGATTTGGATGGGCGCTTGAGGGCATCACAGCAGACACAAGGGGGTGAGTACCAGCACTTTCTGCTATCTTTGCGCGCAGTGGAGGTGCCTGGGTGGGGGAGGAGGGCTGTGGGTATCCCTAGGCCAGGGCGATTTCTGTAGGCTAGGCCCCTCCGTGAGGTATGGTCCTGTGCCCCCGCCCCCCACCTCTGTAGGGTGCCTAGTAACGCTATTCATGGACCTGTGTATTCTGTGTGGGCAGTTGTCGCCCATAGGCATGTAGGCCATGTCCCAGTGAATGTGTAGTGTACCCCAAGTGTGCAGCGTAGTGCAGGGGGCTTCTGTGTCTGTCCTCTCCGCCAACGGTGTCCCCAATGCATGCACTCAACTTGTCTTTATTTCTCCACCCCCCCCCCATTTTCTTTGTTTTTCTGTGAATGTGTGCATTAGCATCATCAGGTGGAGGAGAAGTGGCATCGGCGCAAGAGGGAGCTGCATCTCACATGGCCCCGGAGGGCCATGCAACGGACTCCGAGGTGACCAGTGAGACGGGGGCGAGGGGGGCTCCACAACGGGGACCCGTGCAGACGTCAGTGACAGCGACACGTCCTCGGATGGGAGCTCCCTTGCGGTGGTGGCACCATCCGTGCCTACCTCTACTACAGGTACAGCCGCCACCCAGCGCACCAGCTCCGCCCTCCTAGCAGCTCCTAGGCGTTCGGCCCGTGCCCGCACGGCCAGGAAGCCGGCCATCTCCTTCGCCCCAGGCACCTCAGGCCCTGCCCCAGTCGCACCTGCTGCCCTCAGTGAGGAGGTCATTGACCTCCTGAGGACCATCATTGTTGGGCAGTCTACCCTTTTGAATGCCATCCAGGGTGTGGAGAGGGAGGTGCATCAAAGCAATGCATACCTGGAGGGCCTTCATTCGGGTCAGGCTGCCCAGCAGCGATCGTTCAACGCTCTGGCCTCAGCACTGACGGCAGCGATTGTCCCTGTCTCCAGCCTCCCTCTTCTAACTGCCTCCACCCAGTCCCACTCCCCTGTTCCTCTGCCTATCCCATCAACACCTACAGACCAGCCTGCACACACCTCAACACCCAAGGGAAGCTCATCCAAACATAAGCACCACAAAACACACAAGCATTCACCCAAGCAACATCCAGATGCAGACATGCCAACAGCCACTACCTCCTCTGTGTCCCCCACCTCCTCGTCTCCCTCCTCCCTCCCTGTGACGTCTACACTCACACCTGCATGCACACCACCATCAGCCAGTACACCCATCACCAGCACACCCTCCAGACCAGTCCGCACACGTGCAGTCACCACCCCCACTGCCATGTACACGTCCCCTGTGTCCTCTCCCAGTGTGTCTGTCACCCCGCTTCCCAACCACACAAACGCAGGCAGGCACCCAAACAACAGCCATCCACCTCACGTCAGCCTCCAGCCCAAGCACCTGCACCCAAAGACAGCACACTTGACTCTCCTACAACCACATCCTCTTCCTCCACTCCCATACCCACTCCAGCTACCCTTCCCATGGCTCCAAAGAAATTTTTCCTCTCTAAAATTGACCTCTTTTCCTCACCTGACCCACCCCCTCCGTCCCATAAGAGTTCCACAAACACCTCAGCCACCACCAGCCCAGCAACTCCCAAGCACGTCGTGCCTGGTTTTTGGATTCCGCCTTTTCCTTGGTCTGGGACATCGACCAGCAGCAAAGGCACAGCCAGCCCCCCCCGGGAAGAGGAGCAAAAAACTCAAGGGCAGGCGCGACAGGCCTGATACGCCTGCCCCCAAGGAGGGTAGCCTTGCACCGTCACCTGCCACATCGGGTAAGGGAGCCAAGGGCCACGGACAGTCTGCCAAGGAGGGCAAGGGTAGCAAGGAGCAAAAGGCAGGGAGCAGCCGACCTGGCCATGAGGGCCCCACCAGCCCCATTCCGGGGGTATCGAAGGAGACCCAGGGCCCCAGGGCTCCATCACAGGACGGCCCCGCAACGGAAAGGTCCGATGCAGAATGAGCGGCAAGTATTGGCCAGGTGTGGTTCACTGGAAACACAAGACAGGCACCGCTGAACAGGGCCCCGCCGTGAGGAGCACCGCTGAACAGGGCCCCGCCAAGACAAGCACCGCTGAAGAGGGGCCGCTGTGAGGAGCACCGCTGAACAGGGCCCCGCCAAGACAAGCACCGCTGAAGAGAGGCCGATGTGAGGAGCACCGCTGAATAGGCCCCGCCAAGACAAGCACCGCTGAAGAGGGGCCGCTGTGAGAAGCACCGCTGAACAGGGCCCAGCCAAGACAAGCACCTTCTGAACAGGGCCCCGCCAAGACAAGCACCGCTGAAGAGGGGCCGCTGTGAGAAGCACCGCTGAACAGGGCCCCACCAAGACAAGCACTGCTGAAGAGCGGCAGCTGTGAGAAGCACCGCTGAACAGGGCCCCGCCAAGACAAGCACCGCTGAACAGGGCCCCGCCAAGACAAGCACCGCTGAAGAGGGGCCACTGTGAGAAGAACCGCTTCGCTGGCCCTTCCTGTCAAGCACCGCTCCGTTGGCCCTTCCTGTCAAGCACCGCTCCGCTGGGCCCTCCTGTCAAGCACCGCTCCGCTGGGCCCTCATCTCAAGCAACGCTCCGCTGGCCCTTCCTGTCAAGCACCGCTCCGCTGGGCCATCCTGTCAAGCACCGCTCCGCTGGGCCCTCATCTCAAGCACCGCTCCGCTGGCCCTTCCTGTCAAGCACCGCTCCGCTGGGCCCTCCTGTCAAGCACCGCTCCGCTGGGCCCTCATCTCAAGCACCGCTCCGCTGGCCCTTCCTGTCAAGCACCGCTCCGCTGGGCCCTCCTGTCAAGCACCGCTCCGCTGGGCCCTCATCTCAAGCACCGCTCCGCTGGCCCTTCCTGTCAAGCACCGCTCCGCTGGGCCCTCCTGTCAAGCACCGCTCCGCTGGGCCCTCATCTCAAGCACCGCTCCACTGGCCCTTCCGGTCAAGCACCGCTCCGCTGGGCCCTCCTGTCAAGCACCGCTCCGCTGGGCCCTCCTGTCAAGCACCGCTCCGCTGGGCCCTCATCTCAAGCATCGCTCCGATGGCCCTTCCTGTCAATTACCGCTCAGCTGGGCCCTCCTGTCAAGCACCGCTGGCCCATTGGCATCCCCGGATCTGTGTCGGGCAGGGCTTCACGAGGCACTCTGCCCACCATGCCTCCTCCATAACCAGTTGAGTCTGTAATCCACCTGATGGACTGTGGCTTTGCACTCCCCAGGATGGTACAGTGGCCAACCCACCCACTGTAGAGACTTGAGAGACTGTGGCTTTGCACTCCCCAGGATGGTACAGTGGCCAACCCACCCACTGTAGAGACTTGAGAGACTGTGGCTTTGCACTCCCCAGGATGGCACCGTGGGCAGCCCACCCACTGTAGAGACTTGAGAGACTGTGGCTTTGCACTCCCCAGGATGTAACAGTGGGCAGCCCACCCACTGTAGAGACTTGAGAGACTGTGGCTTTGCACTCCCCAGGATGGCACCGTGGGCAGCCCACCCACTGTAGAGACTTGAGAGACTGTGGCTTTGCACTCCCCAGGATTGAACAGTGGGCAGCCCACCCACTGTAGAGACTTGAGAGACTGTGGCTTTGCACTCCCCAGGATGGCACCGTGGGCAGCCCACCCACTGTAGAGACTTGAGAGACTGTGGCTTTGCACTCCCCAGTTTTGAACAGTGGGCAGCCCACCCACTGTAGAGACTTGAGAGACTGTGGCTTTGCACTCCCCAGGATGTAACAGTGGGCAGCCCACCCACTGTAGAGACTTGAGAGACTGTGGCTTTGCACTCCCCAGGATGGCACCGTGGGCATTGTGGTTCTAAAAATTCTGGACCCATGTAATTTACTTTGCCACAGCAGTACAATTTTAGTATCAAAAGACCGATAATGACTAGTACACTAAGCATGAGCATTTTCGCTCAATTCCAGCAGCGTTTTCACCTCGAAATCGCCATTTTCGTCCTGCACTCGTGGCTCCCATTTTATACACGGCAGCCATTTTTAAAAGTTGCCCTCACATAGGCTTATAATACAGTCAGATTTGATTCCAAGGACACGTACACCTTGATTGACTTTTCTCTGACCTGGGCAAGCTGGAACCATTGCCTCAGGCCAAACCTGTTTGGTCAGTCCCTCTCCAAGTGGCCGAATCAGATAGCATCAAGGCACACCATGCCATAAAACCCTTATTATCGCTCACACACCCTGCCTAATCTTGCTCACACCTGCACCTGCTCTTTTCTTCTTCTTACTTTACGAGGGGGAGGTGCCCGTTTTTATTGGGGGTCCACACTTATCTGATGTAAAATACTAGGCCTTGCCGGGTAATTTATTATGGGTTGGATGACATGAAATATGAGGTTTCATCATGACACTGTTTTTTCCTTTGTAGTGAAAACATGTGAATGACAAACCAAAATGTCAAGAATGTTTGCCTGAAGCTTAAAAAACTGTATATACGGAAACCTGACTTTGCATTGAAACACAGTCTCCTGAGAACATACAAATCGTGCTGTTGTACTTCTAGGACACTTGTCAATTGGTTGCAGCCAATAAATTCGATCTTTGACTTCACCTAGAAGACTCTGAGTTTCTGTAGTCTGAATCAGGAAAGTACCCGAGGTCTTTGGGTGTACCCTGGCACCGCTGGGTTACCGGATCAGTACCGGTTCTGAAAAACCCAGTACCTCAGCATGGAGGAGCTTCGTGGATCTGGCGTCATGAACTCATGTGGCTGAGGTAACCCCCCTTCCCTTCCCCCTGAGGTGCCTGTATTTAATTTTTTTGATGCCCCTGCAGTGTTCTCTCCAATGGAGTCTGTCTCGTGTGTGGGCTTTGCCCGTGTGTTACTGCACATTGGCCCACGGACATTTGCAGTTGGATAACTGTGCCGGACTTTGGCTCACTGTATATATTTCGTTCCAGATGTGTAAATATTTATTTTTATATTGCTGAGTTCGCTATACTTACTTACTGATATAATATAGTTCGATTTTTACAATCATGGCCTTTTGTCTTTGCATTTATTTTTGAGGGGTTTGGGGGTGTCACTCTGACTTTTTAATCTGCATTGGTGTGTTGGTATTTGGGTGGGGTTGAGGGTGGGGGTGGGTGTGTCGCGTATGTGTGTGCCCGTAACCTTTCCTCCTCCCCCCTCCCCTGTGTCGTAGGTGCAGTACTCACCGTTGTCGTCTGCGGCGACGTTCGTGATCCTGGAAGAAGAGCAGGAAGGCAATGACTGGGAGGATGTGGAGTTCGGGTTCCATGCTGTCCGGATTCCGCGTGGAGTGTCTCGAGGTGAGCGTTTTCCATTGGAAATGTCTGTTTCCGCCGTGTTTTTATCGGCGGGGCTCCCGCCCCCGAAAAGGTGGCGGATTGGTGGGTCGTGATAGGGTGGGCGGTACATTGTCTGCCGCCTGGCCTGTGTTGGCAGTTCCCGCCAGGGTCAGAATTCCAATTTTTGGACCGCCAGCCTGTTGGTGGGTTGGCCGTCGCTTTAACACCTACCGCCAGGGTCAGAATGACCCCCTTAATGGTGTTCTGAATAGGGGGCCCCCTAGTATGTCCTACCCAGGGCTTCATAGAACCTACTGATGACACTGGCAAACAGTATACAGGACAGAGGTCAAGCTCTTCACAAGGTCCTCCTTCCTGCCACTAATATAGCGCCTAGACACATGCAGCAGCCTTGAATTACTGAGGAAACAGGACAGATTCAGAACAGCAATAAAACAGCCACAAATGGTACCCCACACCTGGGCTCTGGGATGGGCAAGGAATGAAAAACAGCTGGAACTTTTAAAAGGTTGTACTGCACGAATATTTCACCTATAAAATAACAACCTTTACAGGTAGTTTTGATAAAAGAATAATAAAACACCCCAACACCTGAGCCCTATGTGCAGTATCATAGTTTTCCCAACTGCCCCGTGCATAAAGCGCTGTGCCCAGACCGGGTCTCACATTGCCCCTGACTCTAAAGCGCTATAGTGCACCCCATAGGGCAGCTAGTACTCACTTTGCCCCAGTACATAAAGGCTCATAGACCGACAGGTTTCCACAGTACCCGGGTAGAAAGCGCCATAACCCGACTACAGCGTTTACAGTGACCCGTGGTAAACCAATTAGACAGGTAAGTGCACCCTGTATGTAAAATACCACAGCAGGTCGGTGGTTTGTATTTCACCAGTAATTAAAGCATCATTGCCAGGTCAGGTCTCACTATCTCTACCAAGTTCCAGTGTCTTCTCACAACCTCTTTGATGGAATTGGTTGAGGGACTAAAAGTATCCACCATTATCATCCGTTCCTTTCTTGAGGCGCCAAGACTGATTCTCTCAGCAGTACAATGCTCACTTTCATGCCCTTCATACTATTTCCTTAGGGTATCTGTTAGACCTGACAACCTTAGGGTGGGTACCCCTGACATTTTGCCTGCCTCCCTCCACTTTTTGGACACTGTTTTTGCTGCTTTTGGGACTCTGCGCACTTTAACAACTGCTAACCAGTGCTAAAGTGCATATGCTGTCTCCCTTTAAACATGATGACATTGAATCATACCCAATTGGATTATTTAATTTACGTATAAGTCCCTAGTAAAGTGCACTTAATGTGCCCAGGGCCTGTAGATTAAATGCTACTAGTGGGCCTGCAGCACTGATTGTGCCGCACACATAAGTAGCCCCTTAACCATGTCCTAGGACTGCCATTGCAAGGCCAGTGTGTGCAGTTTCACTGCCAATTCGACTTGGCATTTAAAAGTACTTGACAAGCCTAATACTCCCCTTTTTCTGCATAAGTCACCCCCAACATAGGCCCTAGGTAACCCATAGGACAGGGTGCTATGTAGATAAAAGGCAGGACATGTACCTGTGCAGTTTATATGTCCTGGTAGTGTAAAACTCCTAAATTTGTTTTACACTACTGTGATGCCTGCTCCTTTCATAGGCTAACATTAGGGCTACCCTCATACACTGTTTGAGTGGTAGCTGCTGATCTGAAAGGAGTAGCAAGGTCATATTTAGTATGGCCAGGATGGTAATACAAAATCCTGCTGACTGGTGAATTTGGGTTTAATATTACTATTTTAGAAAGGCCACTTTTATAAAGTCAGCATTTCGCTGCACTTAAATCCTTCTGTGCCTTCCAATCCATTGCTGGCTAGGTTCAGTTGACAGCTCCCTTGTGCATTCATTCAGACAAACCCCAAAAACAGGATGCTCAGTCACACTTGCATACATCTGCATATTGAATGGGTCGTCCTGGGCTGGGAGGATGGAGGGTCTGACACTTAAATGTCCCAGGACAGTGCCTGCCCTCCCACAAAGGACTGCTGCATCCCCTACTGGGGCCCTGGCAGACAGGATGGAACTAAAAGAGGACCTTGTGCACTTCTAAGCCACTCTTTGAAGTCTCCCCCACTACAAAGCCACATTTGGGTATTTAAGCAGGGTCTATGACCCTACCAACTCAGACACTTCTGGGGTAGACACTCTGCGTCACAGACACTTCCTGGAGAAGAAACCCTGAACCAAAACCTGCAACCTGCCAAGAAGAACTGCCTGGCTGCCCGAAGGACTCACCTGTCTGCTTTTCTGAGAAGGAATGCTGCCTTGCTGTTGCCCTGCTGCCTTGCTGCTCTCTGGCTGTGCTGAGAAGTGCTCTCCAAGGGCTTGGATAGTGCTTGCCTACTGTTCCCTGAAGTCTCAGGACCAAAAAGACTTCATTCCTGCAAAAGGACTCCTTGTGCGGCGAAAATTGATGCACAGCCTGCAAGAAACGATGCACAGCCTGCATCGTGGTGAGAAAATCACCGCAAGCTGAACCGGAACGACGTAGCCTGACTTCTCAAGGAGATTTTATATTTTTCTAAACACAGTGTGGTGTATTTTTGTGGTGTTCTACTGTGTTATTATATGATTTATTGCACAAATACTTTACACATTGCCTTCTAAGTTAAGCCTGACTGCTCAGTGCCAAGCTACCAGAGGGTGGGCACAGGATAATTTGGATTGTGTGTGACTTACCCTGACTAGAGTGAGGGTCCTTGCGTGGACATGTGGTAACCTGACTGCCAACCAAAGACCCCATTTCTAACATGCAATTGTCACGCAAAAGAGTTACACGAGGTAGAGCTTGCACAGGTGATCAGATGAAAGTATGCGTTGAACAACGTCCTGAGGTGTGAGAAAACCGACAATGGAGTTCCTGTTTCTTAATGTACTGGGACACATAAAATCTAAGCTCCGAGCACTGTTCACCATCAGTCACAAGATGGTGCACGTGCACAATGGGAGCTACTTTACAAGTGGCAATATCCCACCATCACAGAAACTCGTTTTCAAGCCAAGCAAACTACAGAGATTTCAAGACCAAACACAAAACCACACAGCTGCATAATTAAAGTACAAAAGCAGCCCCTGTTCAAACCATCATCTTAAACAGATGTGGATGTCCCAAGCCCGAAGCTTCTAAATACATGGATGATGTGTGGCCCAGCGCCCAGGACAGTCTTTAGGAATCCCGGCCACGGTACAACAGTCTGTGATCCTGATCAAACCCCTCCGGCTATATAAAGACGTATCTGATCCTGATGTAAAGCATCCCGGGGCAACCCACTCCTTAAGGACTATCATGTATGAGAAAAGGTGTCATTTCTGAAAACGAGCTCTTGACACGGATGTAACTGCCTTATTTCGCTCACAATGTCACACATGAGGCGTGAAATGTTACAGATAAACGCACTACACGCGGGAATATCACACATAAGCAAACTGAAAGCTTTGTAGCTATGCATTAATGACAGCACCCGGCGTAAAAACTGTTCCGCCACCACTGATTTAGCATTTAGTAAAGTGAATGGGGCCCAAATCATGCCTGAGCTTTAAACACTTTCCCAGTGTTGGGCTGAGTAGTGCCTCTCCCCATGAAGGGCAAGCTGGGAGTAGCGCTGGGGACTTCTAATCGTTTTTAGAATCACTCTAGGTTGCAGGGTGGAGGGGTTATTGTCTCAGCAAGCCCTGGATGTTTATAATCTCTTAATCGATAAAAAAACACCTTGAATTTCCTGTTTCTTATTGAAACCTGGCTAAATGAGCTCCCCAACACTGATACAGCAACTGTGGATCCAGCAGCTGATACTATCCATCATCTGGACCGGAAAGGAGAAGGGGTGAGGCCTGGAAGTCATTCTTGGCAAGTTCTGGCGTCATTTGGTATTTCATATAGAGACAATGAAGGAGCAGAAAGTCTGGATTTCCTTCATCCTGAAGTTTGCACATCTCCTCCAGATCTCTCAGGATCTCTGGGCCTGATTTAGATATTGGCGGATGGGTTACTCCATCACAGCGGTGGCGGATATCCCTTCACCAAAATCTAAATCCTATTCTTTCCTATGGGAGTTAGATTTCGATGGACAGGATATTAGTCACCGTTGTGATGACGAAACACATCCCTCAGTATCTAACTCATGTCCTCTGTGACAAGGTGTCTGATTTCTTTGAGAAGAAGATTGAAGCCACTCACGCAGGTTTCACTTTGAGTAAGTTGCCAGTGGAGAGGTTTGAGTTTAAGAAGACTTTAGATGAGACCCCTCTTAATTTTCCTCCCTTTGAGCGAAAAGCCACTACACTGGATCAATCCGAACATGCTATTTTGCTTTATAAATCAGGCTCAGCCACATATCCCTTCCCTCTGTCTTGTTCTCAAGAAAGCTTTTGAAGACTTCAATCAGATTCTGTATTCTATTCTAAGTTAGTCTTTAACTTTAGAAATTTGTGCCAAATGAATGGAAGTTAGCTTTAGTTAAACATCTGCTTAAGAAAGCTAATGCTGACCCTAAGATCTTTTCGAACTTAAAACTTATTCTCCTACGCCCCACACCGGCTAAACTATTAGAAAAAATAGTTCACTCCCAACTTCTGGACTATCTGTTCTTTTTGCATTTGTCGCCCTAAGTGGGAAGGTGTAGGAGGCTGGACTGGCTTGTAGTGAGTACCAAGGGGTACTTGCACCTTGCACCAGGCCCAGTTATCCCTTATTAGTGTATAGGGTGTCTAGCAGCTTAGGCTGATAGATAATGGTAGCTTAGCAGAGCAGCTTAGGCTGAACTAGGAGACGTGTGAAGCTACTACAGTACCACTTAGTGTCATATGCACAATATCATAAGAAAACACAATACACAGTTATACTAAAAATAAAGGTACTTTATTTTTATGACAATATGCCAAAGTATCTTAGAGTGTACCCTCAGTGAGAGGATAGGAAATATACACAAGATATATATACACAATAGCAAAAATATGCAGTATAGTCTTAGAAAACAGTGCAAACAATGTATAGTTACAATAGGATGCAATGGGGAAACATAGGGATAGGGGCAACACAAACCATATACTCCAAAAGTGGAATGCGAACCACGAATGGACCCCAAACCTATGTGACCTTGTAGAGGGTCGCTGGGACTATTAGAAAATAGTGAGAGTTAGAAAAATAACCCTCCCCAAGACCCTGAAAAGTGAGTGCAAAGTGCACTAAAGTTCCCCTAAGGACAAAGAAGTCGTGTTAGAGGAATAATGCAGGAAAGACACAAACCAGCAATGCAACAACTGTGGATTTCCAATCTCGGGTACCTGTGGAACAAGGGGACCAAGTCCAAAAGTCACAAGCAAGTCGGAGATGGGCAGATGCCCAGGAAATGCCAGCTGCGGGTGCAAAGAAGCTTCTACTGGACAGAAGAAGCTGAGGTTTCTGCAGGAACGAAAAGGGCTAGAGACTTTCCCTTTGGTGGACGGATCCCTCTCGCCTTGGAGAGTCGTGCAGAAGTGTTTTCCTGCCGAAAGGACGCCAACAAGCCTTGCTAGGCGCAAATCGTGCGTTTGGCGTTTTTGGACACTGCTGGGGACCAGGAGGTCGCAAATTGGACCTGAAGAGAGAGGGGACGTCGAGCAAGACAAAGAGCCCTCACTGAAGCAGGTAGCACCCGGAGAAGTGCCAGAAACAGGCACTACGAGGATGCGTGAAACGGTGCTCGCCGAAGTTGCACAAAGGAGTCCCACGTCGCCGGAGACCAACTTAGAAAGTCGTGCAATGCAGGTTAGAGTGCCGTGGACCCAGGCTAGGCTGTGCACAAAGGATTTCCGCCGGAAGTGCACAGGGGCCGGAGTATCTGCAAAGTCGCGGTTCCCAGCAATGCAGCCCAGCGAGGTGAGGCAAGGACTTACCTCCACCAAACTTGGGCTGAAGAGTCACTGGACTGTGGGGGTCACTTGGACAGAGTCGCTGGATTCGAGGGACCTCGCTCGTCGTGCTGAGAGGAGACCCAAGGGACCGGTAATGCAGCTTTTTGGTGCCTGCGGTTGCAGGGGGAAGATTCCGTCGACCCACGGGAGATTTCTTCGGAGCTTCTGGTGCAGAGAGGAGGCAGACTACCCCCACAGCATGCACAAGCAGGAAAACAGTCGAGAAGGCGGCAGGATCAGCGTTACAGAGTTGCAGTAGTCGTCTTTGCTACTATGTTGCAGGTTTGCAGGCTTCCAGCGCGGTCAGCGGTCGTTTCCTTATCAGAAGGTGAAGAGAGAGATGCAGAGGAACTCAGATGAGCTCTTGCATTCGTTATCTAAAGTTTCCCCAGAGACAGAGACCCTAAATAGCCAGAAAAGAGGGTTTGGCTACCTAGGAGAGAGGATAGGCTAGCAACACCTGAAGGAGCCTATCACAAGGAGTCTCTGACGTCACCTGGTGGCACTGGCCACTCAGAGCAGTCCAGTGTGCCAGCAGCACCTCTGTTTCCAAGATGGCAGAGGTCTGGAGCACACTGGAGGAGCTCTGGACACCTCCCAGGGGAGGTGCAGGTCAGGGGAGTGGTCACTCCCCTTCCCTTTGTCCAGTTTCGCGCCAGAGCAGGGGCTAAGGGGTCCCTGAACCGGTGTAGACTGGCTTAGGCAGAATTGGGCACATCTGTGCCCAACAAAGCATTTCCAGAGGCTGGGGGAGGCTACTCCTCCCCTGCCTTCACACCATTTTCCAAAGGGAGAGGGTGTCACACCCTCTCTCAGAGGAAGTTCTTTGTTCTGCCATCCTGGGCCAGGCCTGGCTGGACCCCAGGAGGGCAGCTGCCTGTCTGAGGGGTTGGCAGCAGCAGCAGCTGCAGTGAAACCCCAGGAAGGGCAGTTTGGCAGTACCAGGGTCTGTGCTACAGACCACTGGGATCATGGGATTGTGCCAACTATGCCAGGATGGCATAGAGGGGGCAATTCCATGATCATAGACATGTTACATGGCCATATTCGGAGTTACCATTGTGAAGCTACATATAGGTAGTGACCTATATGTAGTGCACGCGTGTAATGGTGTCCCCGCACTCACAAAGTTCAGGGAATTGGCTCTGAACAATGTGGGGGCACCTTGGCTAGTGCCAGGGTGCCCTCACACTAAGTAACTTTGCACCTAACCTTTACCAGGTAAAGGTTAGACATATAGGTGACTTATAAGTTACTTAAGTGCAGTGTAAAATGGCTGTGAAATAACGTGGACGTTATTTCACTCAGGCTGCAGTGGCAGGCCTGTGTAAGAATTGTCAGAGCTCCCTATGGGTGGCAAAAGAAATGCTGCAGCCCATAGGGATCTCCTGGAACCCCAATACCCTGGGTACCTCAGTACCATATACTAGGGAATTATAAGGGTGTTCCAGTAAGCCAATGTAAATTGGTAAAATTGGTCACTAGCCTGTTAGTGACAATTTGAAAGTATTGAGAGAGCATAACCACTGAGGTTCTGGTTAGCAGAGCCTCAGTGAGACAGTTAGGCACCACACAGGGAACATATACATGCACACCTATGAGCACTGGGGCCCTGTGTGACAGGGTCCCAGTGACACATACATATAGGCCACAAACCTATGAGCACTGGGGTCCTGAC
The DNA here is from genome assembly GCF_031143425.1 of Pleurodeles waltl. Taxonomy (NCBI): domain Eukaryota; kingdom Metazoa; phylum Chordata; class Amphibia; order Caudata; family Salamandridae; genus Pleurodeles; species Pleurodeles waltl. Next base: position 1,685,207 of record NC_090444.1, on the reverse strand, counting down.
CAGCAGGATCCCAGTGACACATAACAACCATACTGAAACCATAGTGTTTTCACTATGAGCACTGAGGCCTGGCTATCAGGATCCCAGTGAGACAGTGAAAACAGTGACAAACACCCTGACATACACTCACAAACAGGCCAAAAGTGGGGGTAACAAGGCTAGAAAGAGGCTACCTTCTCACAGAAGGGTATGACCAGACGTGGGACTCGTGCTTGCTATGCCAGCAGATTCAAGCTACCCTGGCTGAGGAGGGGTGATACTCCGAAACCAGTCGCAGAATGCTTATTTCTGGTCCAGGTAAGACCTGGCCTGGCAGTGCAGGCTGGACTGTTCGTATGGGGAGCAGGGTCAAGACTGAGTTGTATATGGCTGGGTCCAACTGGAATTGCATGGTGAGCAAAACATACTGATGGATTAAACCCAGATCTGTGCCTGCGGTGAATGTTTGAATTGTTCAGCATTCTGTCCATCATTTGTTCTTGTTACTCACAAAACACACCACGAAGATGTAAGACCTACTGTATGACCATGCTGAAGACCTGCCCCCTCACAGAAATATGGCTAAACCCAACCTCTGCAGCAGATATCGCTACAGCTATTGCACTTGCTACAAGATTACCAGGCAAGAGGTCAGCTCAATCCCAAGATGGAGTCAGAGTATTATACTAATTTCACCGGCGACATCACAGACTTCATTGAACACCTCATCATCAGCACCAGCACCCTCATCCTCCTTGGAGATCTTAACTTTCATATACAAGATCACACCATGCCAAACTGTATGTCCCTTCCAGGAAACCTTGCAGACCTTTGCCTTAACCAGCATGTTACAGAACCCACCCACACTGCTGCACTCCTATTGGACCCAATTTTCTTCTCAATCAGCAACATCCTAGTTGGAAAGCCAACAATTGTAACCTAGACAGACCATGCCTTTGTCAGTTTCAGCATACCCATCCCACATCATCACAGACCTAGAACCACTGGAACCGCCCACCGCAGATGGAAAAGCATCCCACAAGAGGAGTGGCCTTCTGCTGTCTCCATGCATTTGTCCAAGCACACCAGTAACTTTCTGAAAGCCATCAAGAATCTCAACAGCTGGATCATTGCATGCACTGACATTCTAGCTCCCCTCAAATGCCACCCACCAGCAAGAGCCTGATCAGAGCCCTGCTGGCAAACAAGGAACTCAGGCTGATAGAATGTCACTGCAGTCAACTGGAGAAAAAATGGAGAACAAGTCAAGACACCAAAGATAAAGACATCTTCAAATCAGCTGTAAGACACTACCACCAGCAGATATGAATCTCAAGTGCACAGCTCTTGAAGATCGCATTCGCTCCTGTACTTACAGCAGCAACAAAATCATAGCCATCATCAAATATTTCACAGCACCTCTGACCGCCTCAAGAAACGTAACCCCCTCACAAGCTCTTTGCAAAAAGATATCAGAATTATTCTGTAACAGAGTCACCTCCATGTACAGCATCTTCATCCCTCAACTAGACCCCATCTGCATCACAACTCAACTTCCCTTCACTGCTGAAGAATGAACCCTGACCTTGTAGCCCACATCAGCCATGTCAATATCACTGCTACTATGAAGACCACCCACAACCTTGCTTCCCCATTTTGACTCCTAATGATCAGTAAAGCACTAATCAACTCAGCCATATTCCCAGATACCTGGAAACATGAAAAAGTCATGCCCCTTCTCAAGAAACCATCCACTGTCCCAGCCATGCATTCCTACCACATACTACAGACCCACCATCCTCCTAGCAAAGTTCCTCGACTAATTATTCATCTAACGTCTCACCTTCTCCTCAGTAATTACTAGCTCCTCATTACCACATATTCCACATTTAGGCCCAACCACGATACAGAAACAGCACCCGTTGTCATCACAGGCAACATCTGCATGATCCATGGCAAAGGGTCACAGTGGCCCTCATTCTCCTGGACCACTTTGCAGCATTTGATGCGGTCTCACACTCAATCCACATCAGGCACCTGCACAAGATTGATATTCTAGGACCCTCTCTCTGCTATATCTGCTACTTCCTAATGGGTAGAACACAAGCTCACAGCCTGGCTCCTTGCTCTTCTGAAACCCACAAATTAATCTGTGGAGTGCCTCAAGATTCATCACTCAGCCCCATCCTCTTCACCGCATACATTATCCCTCTGGCCTATATCATCTCTGCACTAGACATCAACATCCTCTCCTATGCAGATGACACGCAACTCATACTCAGATAAGACAAGACTCTTCTGACATAAGAAACAAGTTCACTGCCTGCATGACTGAAATCTCTAACTGAATGAAAGCCAGTTGTCTCAAGCACAATACTGGTAAGACAGAAGTAGTGATCTTCTGCAAGAACAACTCACCATGGGACTCCAGTTGGTAGCCAGCTGAACTCGGACCCACACCCAAGATATTCTACCAGCTCTCAAACAACACTAGAAAAAAAATCACTCATGCCCTAGTCACCAGCAAATTGGACTACAAAAACACCATCTATGCCGTGATCACCAAGTAATTCACTAGAAAACTACAAACCATCCAGTACTTTGAAGTCAGGCTCAGTCTCAAACTCCCACACAGATTTAACATCACACCACAGCTCAGGGAGCTCCACTTGCTCACGATACACAAACACACCAATTTCATGCTCCTCACACATTCAAGGCACTGTACAACTTAGGCCCCACCCATCTCCTTCTACAAACCACCCATAAATCTCCCCTCCGCAGGGCTTCTACTTGCACACATCCCATGCATACACAGAATCATATCAAGAGGATGGGCATTCTCTTTATCACTCCTAAAGACTGGACCAGCCTCCCAACTCAACATCAGAGCCTCCTTTTCTTGTCTTAAATTCAACAAGAGGATGAACGTGTGGCTTTTGATTTAACAAACCTACCATAGGCATGGCTAGGCACACACACCTGCTCACCTCAGGATACCCTTGGGGGTAGAAGTGAGCTTTACAAATACATATAACATAACCAAGAATGTGAAATAGAAAAGTACTGAAAGTGCTTGATATGGGAGGGCTATAATGAAAAATAATACTGTAACTAAAGTCAGAGAACACAACCCCCCCCTCCCAAATGTAACAGAAATAGTAGTAAGGCACACCCCTCAAGATTTAGTGAGTCAAGCACTAGTTCCTAAGACCCCACTTCAAAACATTTAAGAGACATACTCCTTAAAGTGCCTGAAAATATTACAGGCATTTTCAGAATTAGAATTTAAAATTCACCTTTACCCACAGTTGTGATTTTAAATTGTGATTCCAGAGACACCAAAATTGTGGATCTCATCTCTTCCCAATTGGGAATTACACTTATGAAATGTAATAAGGCAATCCCAATTATAACCTATGGGGGACTTAGGCCTTGCAGTAGTGAAAAATGAATTGAAGATGTTTTCACTACCTGGGTATGTAAAACTTAACAGGACAAGTCCAACTTTTTGAATACACTGCACCTTGCCCTTGGGGCTGCCCTGGGCTCAAGGGGTGACATATGTATTAAAAAGTAAGGTTTGGGCCTGACAAGAGGTTTAACTTGTCAGGTTGAAATGCTAGTTTAACATTACAATGGCAGGTCTGAGCCATGCTTGTAGGGCTACCGAAGTGGTGGCACAATCAGTGCTGCAAGCCCACTAGTAGCATTTAATTTAGAGGCCCTGGGCGAAGGTAGTGCTCTTTACTAGGGACATACAAGTAAATTAAATATGCCAGTTGTTCATAAGATAAGCCAGCCAAATCATCGCTCCCCAGCTCCGTACCACCATTAACAGCTCCTTCGAGACCGCCACCTTCCCGGAGAGCTGGAAACACGCCGAAGTCAACGCCCTGCTCAAAAAACCCAAGGCCGACCCCGAAGACCTCAAGAACTACCGACCCATCTCCCTACTCCCCTTCCCAGCGAAGGTCATCGAGAAGATAGTCAACAGCTAACTGTGTCGCTTCCTGGAGGACAGCAGCCTACTCAACATCTCCCAGTCTGGCTTCCGCAAGAACCACAGCACCGAGACCGCTCTCATCGCTGCTACCGACGACATCAGAAGAAAGCTCGACAAAGAGGAAACCATGGTCCTCATCCTCCTTGACCTTTCTGCAGCCTTTGTCACCGTCTGCCACCATACACTTCGCACAAGCCACCACAACGTTAGAATCCGCCACAAGGCCCTGGACTGAATCACATCCAGCCTCTCCGGCAGAACTCAGAGATGCCGCCTCCCTCCGTTCCTGTCAAAAGCCACCAAGACCATCTGCGGAGTTCCCCAGGGATCCTCCATCAGCCCTACCGTTTTCAATGTCTACATGGCGCCACTCGCCAACATCGTCCGATCCCAAGGCCTGAACATCGTCTCCTACGCGGATGACACTCAACTGATCCTCTCACTCACAAAGGACCCCGCCACCGCCAAGACCAACCTCCTCACGGGACTTCACGCCATCGCCAACTGGATCGCGGCAAGCCGCCTCAAACTGAACTTGGATAAGACCGAGATCATCATCTTCTGCTCCAACATATCAGCATGGGAGGACTCCTGGTGGCCTGCCACTCTAGGAACTGCCCCAACACCCACCACCGTGCACGCAACCTCAGCTTCATACTGGACTCATCTCTCTGTATGACCCAGCAAGTCAGCGCCATCTCATCCTCATGCTTTAACACCCTCCACATGCTTCGCAAGACCTTCAGATGGATCCCCATTGAAACCAGAAGAATGGTCACCCACGCCCTCGTTAGCAGTACACTGGACTACGACAACGCACTCTATGCGAGAACAACAGCCAAGCTCCAGAGAAAACTTCAGCGCATTCAAAACACCTCAGCACGACTCATCCTTAACCTCCCTCACCACAAACACATCTCAGCCCACCTCAGAGACCTCCACTTGCTCCTGTCAACAAAAGGATCATCTTCAAACTCCTGATCCACACTCACAAGGGTATCCACGACACCGGACCTGCCTACCTCAACGAGCATCTCAACTTCCACGTCCTGACACGCCAGCTTCGCTCCGGCAACCTCGCCCTCGCCACCGTTCCCCGCGTCCACCGTACCACAGCCGGCAGCAGATCCTTCTCCCACCTCGCCACCAAGACCTGGAACTCCCTCCCCGTCAACCTACGTCAGACCAAGGACCTTCTGACCTTCAGGAAGCGTCTCAAGACATGGGTTTTCGAGCAGTAGCCTCCCCCTCACCAGTGCCTTGAGACCCTACGGGGTGAGTAGCTCACTTCACAAATGATTGATTGATTGATTGATTGATCATGTTTTATGGAAAATGCACATGCACTTTAGCACTGGTCAGTAGTGGTAAAGTGTCCAGAATCCTAAAGCCAGCAAAAACAGGAGGTCAGAAGGCAAAAATTCAAGAGAAACCACACCAAGGATGCCAAGTCTAACAATGATGACAAAAACGCAATAAATGTTATTTGAAAAACATATTTAAATTTTGATAAATACTAAAAAAAGGAACATAACAAAATAAAAAATAAAATGAAGTAATATTAAAAGAAGTACAAACATTAAAAATGATATTTAATTAAAGATAACGAATAAATAATAAGCATTAGTAAAGTTGTTTTAGGAAACACCTTCCTGAAACACTGTTATTAATAATGTTAAAGGTATATTTGAATTTTCTTTTTTTAAATACTTTTTATTTTTTTAAATTAATAGTGCAAAATATGAACACCTATTGAAAAATGAACACAGTTTATACATACGATAACTACTTTTGTACAGAAAATTTACATATATTTTAAACACCGAAAAATGTAAACTTAATATAAATAGTAAAACATATGTGCTAATTTAATAGAAAAATTCCCAACAAAAATCTTAAATATTATGTTAAATTTTAAAATGTAACATTTTAAACAAAAATTACAAATGCAATACTTAAAATGTGAAATATCAAATAAATTATAACAAATACCTCAAAACTCTTCCTACCAAATTCCCCTGTAAACTATTATTAAGGGGGTTAATGGGCATGGCCAGGCACCAAACATGGTGGATGCCTGAGTCCAGCTCTCTAACTGGGGAACCTGATCCACCCCCATCCTGCCACACTGGGATCCGAATCAAATCACATTGAGATTCCACAACACCAAGGAGAATCCTGTGACATCCTGAAAGCAGCTGATGCTGGTTCCTTACCAAGCTTGCTCAGAGGAAGGAGCACCCATGCAGCTGTGGCATAGAGGCCTACACATGTCCACTTATACTGATTGTCAGCTGCCAGAGAATGAAGAGATAATTCCTCTACCCTGTTGTGAGTGGCAAGAATCACACCATGTCGGTCCTCAAATTATTGAGCGGAAGGCCTGTAACATCTGAGAGGAAACCAGTGGAGGCTTTGTGCCCTGCCAGCTGAGCAAAGAGGACAGAGGTGTGGTTGAGCCACTGGTGTCTACATGTGTCCATGAGTACCAACAGCTAACCATCACAACGGATGGAAAATTTCCCCCTGCACCATCACTATGGTACCACCACTAGAAGCTATAAGGCCACTAGGCAACAAAGGATGGTCTGAAGTGGCCCAGCAGGGACCAAAGTTCATCCTTGCTCCAGCGATTAGGGAGAACAGGTGGGCACTGATACCTGCTCATAGCAGAGTGAACTGGCGGATGACCAGCCCGAGGGGGACACAAAGAGGACACACCAGCCATAGGAGGAGCTCTGAGGGGCCCCAGCTGAGGTGGCCCATTGACCTTCTTGAGTAATCGGCATGGAACTCAGCGGGAGAAAGGGTGGTCTGAACGACATGTGTAGTCCTGACCTGCAGCAAAGTGAACAGGTGGGTCAGAAATCATCCGCCAGAGCTGTCTACAACAACCCCAGCACCCTAAAGATCCCTCTGCCTCTGGGCTCCATCCCACAGCACAGCAGAAGCAGATCCTCCTGTGGTAGCAACATTCTTTGGTGGCTCCCTCAGATGTGCAACCACCTGGCACACCATCCACTCTGCCCTCCGCCTGGGGCCCTGGAGCCCTGGGGCAGCCATGGGACTTCCTTGCTGAGATCGAGATCTGGGGAGCACAACCACTGACACCACAATGGGGGATAGAGAGAAATCACAGTAGCACACCAGGGGGCCCACAGCCTGATAACCTGCGTGCCTTTGAGACACATACAATGGGTTGGCGATACACAGCACAAATTCATCTCTACACACAAGGCTAGGGTGCTGACACTTTAGAGATCAACCATGATGAGTAGAGGGAAGATGGACAGCTCCACTAAAACCATACTCTAACAGGCCTCCACATTCAAACCCTCATCAGACACACCCAACCATGTAGACCCCCAAACTGACGATGACAAAAGCATCACTAAAGACTTCCTCTTAGTGGTGTTTCAGGACACTAAGGATGAGATCCTTGTCATCAAAATGGATCTACACAGTGATCTCCAGGGATGTGTCAGATTGAGGGATTCAGAGTGGAATTAGTGGAGAAAGGCCTACATTAAGAGGTAGATGATTGTTGTAAACTCCAACAGAGAATACTTCTCCTTGAGCAACAACACGGGATATTGCAGGAGGTTCTGGCGATATACCTTCCCACATATGTCCAGGACATCTTCAAGGTCATCTTTTAGGGCCTGGCACATCCGCCAATCAGGCAGGACAGAACCTACAGCCAGACATCATTAAGAGGGTCTATCTTTATGAGGACAAAGAGCTGCTAATGTCCAAGCCTTGTGAGGCTGGTCAGATCCCCTTTAGTGGTGCTAATGTACTGTTTCCATGCCTTGTCTCTGATCACTGTGGCCAAACTTAAGTAATTCAGGGCTATCACAGACTTCCTAGAGCCTGCTGGTATTAAATAAAGAAGGGGTCACACCTTCTGACTCCTCTTTTTTGAGAGGGAAAGGCCTAGTCCCCCACCTCACTCGAGGCTGCCTGTAAACTCCTTGACTTACCTCCCTCAGAAGAACCACCAAGGCCCTGGGAGGCCTACGTGCCCATTGAAGGAGAGAGAGGGTGGACCACGGTGCTCTGGGGCCACTGGATCCGAAAGGTCTAATTGCACAGAGATGGAAACCAACAAGGAGAGCCTTGTTTCCTGTTTGCACTGAACAGCTGGAGAGTGCCTGGAACCTGGACAACAGCAGATGAAGATGATACAGACAAGCAGCAACAAACCTCTAGGTGCTCCTGACAGCTTTGTACCCTGGTCTCAGCTAAGTTGAACTCACTTAAATTCCCCTTTTCTACCAAATTAAGGAGGTGTGGGGGGGGAAGGATCCTGGGAAGATCTACCTGAGTACCTACCCAATGCATCTCCATGACCACTACTAAACTCTTTACCCTATAAAAGTGGTACTCCCCCTTATCCTGTACTTTAGGAGTCTTGACTTTCTTATTTCACACATTAGTTGGACCTTGTTCCTTTTAAGTTCAGAAGATACGTTTTTGGGCTTCATTTGGGATCCCACAGGGAAGCAACACCACCAGATGCTGACCAGACCTACTCAATGGCCCACACATCCCATGAACGTAGAGTCCCAGACCAGCCGCACATACAGCCTCACAACTACCTTATGCAACACTGACTTTTCAGGTGATAACATATAATGTCCGAGGCCTTAATATTCCTGGGAAGCGACTTAGTATACTAGATGAGCTGAAAAAGATGTGGGGCATATATTTGCCTCTTACTGGACACACACCTGCTCCAGGGAGATAACTATTGTCTTCTGTTCCAGAGTGTTCCCACTCCAGTATCATGCCTTAACCCAAACTAAGACAGCAGGGATCACAGTCCTCATCAGAGACACCACAGAATTTCAGGAAAGGCAAGTCCTGACTGACGAGATGGTGAGGTGGATATTACTACTTGAGGAGGTGGAACACATCCCCATAGCACTAGGGAACTTCTACTACCCAAAAACCAGACAAGAGGCAACAGACGTGTTTTTTGAGGTAAAAAAAATCACAGTATAGTAATGTCTTCAAGTGAAAGAAAATATTATTGGAACAATTCATTTGAAAAAACAAGTTTGCAATAACAGAACATATTCATAAAGTCAACAAAAAAGTTGAAATGTCACGATATCAATTTTCAAACAAGCATTTTCAATGCAACGGGTCTCGTATTTGTTTGAGTTAGAGCTGTTAGCGTTGTAAAGCAAAAAAAAACGCAGCGCGATCGCGCTATGTAAAATGCAGCGCAATCGTACCACGTATGTTTTTGGTACTTTACCGGTGCTGTGTAGGTGGGCTAAACACCGGAAAAGGCATGACGTATGCATGCCTTTCACAAATGAAAGAAGCTGATTTTAAAAGGCAAGCCCACAAACCAATGTAAGTGACTGATGTGGCATGGGCATGGTTTCAAGCCCAAAGAGAGATTACAGAATGGACGGAGCACTTTGTGCTCTCCCATAAAAAGGGGGCTTGATGGTTTTAAATCCAATAATGATCAATCCTGTTCTAATTAATCTCTGCAGGTCGCATCTAGATTACATAGCTGATCTCTAAGGCAACCGGCCAACAGAAGAAATGGAGCCAATGATTCCTAATTAACATAGGAGTAATTTTTCACAATACAAACTTGAAATATATTTTTAAACCACATAATCTAACAAGCATAAGTACAAATCACAACCACAGAATGTATATTCGGATGATAATCAATCAATTTGGCTTGATAACCCGCGTGTCAAGATTACATCTGTAGAAACTTCTTTCTTGTCTTTTCTTCGGCCACAAAAGCTATTTCAAGGGGGTTTTCAGCCACTGAAACCTGAACAATCACATCACACCTTTTAGCAACATCTGCTCCACCTATGTTTCTACTAATTGACATTGTTCCTTCATAAAATTCAAGCCCTCTAGGTGTCTCACCTGAAAAGGTTCCTCTGCAAATTCTATCCCCATCTTTTGCAGTACCCACTCATCACTCGTCAAAAACCTGCAATTATTCTTGAAGAGTCTCAGGTTTCCAGCCACCTTTCCTTGGTAAAAACCAGTTTGAATCTTATCCATACATTCAAATATGGCAGCCCATCTGTGTGCAGATGTTACCCTTACCCAATTTAATGATACTCAATTTACCAAGCTCAGAAGTACGATTGCTTGGATAGGATTCAAACCTTCACACCTCTGTACATGTCCTCAGAAAGCATTTAATAATTTGTTGTCATTGTCTCTGTGGATGCTCTTAGCCCCTCAACAGCCTTTTTATTTGCAGCTGAAGTACTAAGGAATGATCAATGAATGAAAACGACAAACTTGAAGGGGGTACAACAAAGGCAAGCTAGGGTAGCAGTGCTACCCATTTTGTCATCATTGAACATGACACTTGGAAGGTGATCTTCTTTTACAGCGATTTCCCTGCAGGGCAAAAGGTGGGTGACCAATATTTAAAAAATATGTCTAATACTTAGTTCCTCTCACCATTGCAGATCGCTATTCTCGGTTACCAATACTTTGCCCTCCAGTCCCATTTATTTCTAGTGCCAAGCATCACATCAGTGTCTATGGTCCTCATTTATGTCCTGTGGGATTTAGATTTTTTCAGATGGGATATCCATCACCCTTGTGACAGAGTAACCTGTCCGCCAATATCTAAATCAGGCCCTATATCTGCAGCAATAAAGCACTTTAAAAGAAAGGTAAAAAAGTATAAAGGCATGTATTGTGTAAAGGATGCACCAGAGGTCTGACAGAAGCAGGTGATGTTGCTCTGCCCTGTCAGGTTCACAAGAATTAAAACAACTTTGGAAGCAGGGAGAGAAGTAACTAAACATGAGTTAAATCATTTTCCCACTATGGGCCTTATTACAACCTTGGCGGAAGGGATTACTCCGTCTCAAATGTGACAGATATCCCGTCTGTCATGTTACAAGTTCCATAGGATAGAATGGAATTTGTAATACGGTCGGTGGGATATCCATCACATTTGGGACGGAGTAATCCCCCCGCCAAGGTCATAAGTCCGGCCCTACGCGAGGAAAATGCTCTCTATACCAGTGGTTTGTTAATTCTGTGGCCCCCACTTAATCACTACTGGAGTCCGGGGCCCTACTGAATCAATACTGGAATCTGGGGACCGTCCACTGAGTCATTATGTAATCCGTGGACTCTGGCCTAAGCAATTGTGATGATTTGAACGGCTAAACATTACACAAAAGTACAAAAGAAGCATTCATCAAACAAATACACAAATTATGAAATATAGGCCCTCATTATGACATTGGCGGTAAATCCCACTTACCGCAATGCTGACTGCCACCAACTTACCACAGCGGCAGATATCCGTTCACCATATTATGACACACACTCACCAATCCGTCAGTATTCAGTCACATACATAAATCCCCCACACCAAAGGTCAGTGATAAACTGGCGGTATCCAAACGCACACCGTTATGCCAGCAGAACAACGCCCATCACATTATGACCCATGAATCACCACGGCGGGCATTCAATGGCGGTAAACCATTGGTGGTACATGCCGCTGCACTCAAAATGGACACACACAAACAAAACAACACCACATTGGACAATTCAAACAACACACACCTGACACCCATACACACACCACACCCACACACCCACATCATTATAAAACACCCCCTCCCCACATTACCCACAACCCTTTACAAACAACAATTACTGGCAGGAGACTGACACCAAGACCACTGACACAACTAGAGCCACACAATATTCACACCAATACACCACTCACGCACCCCACATCACACACCCCAACACATTACCCAACACACCCTCACCTACACATCTCACTCAACACCCATGGCACCACAAAGACACCCCCGTTTCACAGAGGAGGAGCTAAGGGTTATTGTGGAGGAAATTATCAGGTTAGAGCCACAGTTATTTGGAGCACAGGTGCAGCAGATATCGATAGCTAGGAAGATGGAGCTATGGAGGAGAACCGTGGACAGGGTTAACGCCGTGGGACAGCACCCAAGAACTAGGGATGACATCAGGAAGAGGTGGAACGACCTACGGGGGAAGTTACGTTCCATTGCAGCAAGACACCAACCCGCTGTACATATTACTGGCAGTGGACCCCCACCTCCTCCCCCACAACTAACAGCATGGGAAGAGCAAGTCTTGGCAATCCTGCATCCTGAGGGCCTGGCTGGGGTAGGAGGAGGACTGAACTCTGGTAAGTCAACTCTACTACTATCACCCCCCTACCTGCATGCCATCACATACCCTCACCCCCACCTTCACTCCCATCACTCCACTCCATCCCACACACCCCACCATCACATCTCACTCATCCCAATGACAAGCCCTGCATGCTCTACCAATGCATGGACACTACTCACAGCCCTGCATGGACACTCATCACTAAATCATGCACACTATGGAGAAATAATCATCCCACCATATACCAATGTACGCAAGTAAAAGCTGCCAGGGCAAATACAAACAAAGAGGGCAAGCCACGGATGCACAATATGTTAGATCCCGAAACCATAACACATTATTTACATCCCCACAGGTACCCCAGCCAATGTCAGCGGAGAGGAGGTGCCAGCAATATCCAGTCCCCAAACTTAAGAGGCCCACAGTGATGACAGCAACTCTAGTCTTCAGGATCTGGATGACCTACCTGGTCCAACAGGGACCTCTGGACAGCCGGTTACCCAGGCCCAGTCACACACCACCACAGAGCCTCCCCCATCAGGAAACACCACCACAGCACCCACCCAGCGTACCCACACCTCTGTCCCCAGGACACGTCAATCAGCAGTGTGTCCACCTGTACAGGGACCCTAGGCCACACCTCATACCCAAGACAATAAGGCACCTGGGGTCAGTGGCAGTGGGCACACGGTTCAGGGGACAGAGGCACAGGCCAACAGGGAAACGGGGAGGACTGCTGTGCACCAGGGGAGGACTTGCCCAGGGAACCGACTCTCCAGGAGGCACTCCGAGATCCTGGGAGCCTACCAACATTCCAAAGTCACGATGGGCCAGATCCTGGACAATGTGCAGGAGAACAGGTGGCTGCAGGAGGGACAGTACCATGGGATCAGGGAGGACTTGTAGGCCATCAACAACACCCTGATCTCCATAGCAGGGATGCTAGCAGACATGGCCAATATTATGAGGGAGGCAGTATCAAAACAGCGGGCCCCTGCCACTAGCCAGACATCTGAACAGCCTACCACCTCCGCTACCGCCAGTGGACAGGAAGCCCTGCTACAGGACTCACAAGCCACCAGCACCCCTCCCCCTGCAGGCGGAGGACCACCCCGCATACATACCCTGCAATTCAGACAGAAGCCAGAGACACTTGCCAAGACCCCCACCAGGAAATGAGACTCCTGATTGTCCCCCTTGTGTCCCACACTGTCACCCGGTCCACCTTGAACTGCATTGCTCCCCTTCCTATGTCCCCCTTGGACAATTCACCTGTGCTAAAAACAGACTGGAACAATACCCTGGACTTTCCTCCATCATCACCCCATCCCAGTGCACTTTCCCCTCTATATTTTAGCACTTCAATAAACACCCTTGGAAAAAAAAGTCATTCGGAGTATGTCATGTATGTCAAATCTGTATTCATTGAAACATGTACAAACATTGCAAATCAACTGTACAGAAAAAGAGCATAGATTAATGACCTGTAGCTGGCTGCAGTGATCATACCAGGAGAATGTGTGAGGCCACCAACATCTGCAAAATGAATTGCCAGAGGGAACAGTAAGTGGGCATAGAAGTGGGAAATATCAGCATGCCAGTGCCACAGAAATTCAAACAAATGTAATTGAAATATGAAGTAACCCTGTCCTATCTGTGTGTCATTGGAAGTATTGTTTGATCACAGATGTTCTGTTGTCCTCATCCTCTGCCTCCTCATTCTCACTGTCCACAGGGTCCACGGCTGGCACACAGGCATCTCCAGCCTCCTCCTCCTGCAGGAATGGGACATGGCGTCTGAGGGCCTAGATATGCAACATACAGCATGCCACCATTATCTGGCAGACCTTCTTGGGTGAGTCGCACAGGGATCAACCTGTCAGATGGTGGCACCGGAATCTGGCCTTCAGGAGGCCAACGGGCCTTTCAATTATCCTTCTGGTTCGCCCATGGGCCTCATTATAACGTTCCTCTGCCCTTGTCCTGGCATTCCTCACAGGGGTCAGCAGCCATGATAGGTTGGGGTAACCAGAGTCACCTGAAATATTGGGGGACAGCATTTAGCCACACACTGTCCCATATGGCCAACACCATACCCATACACCAACATATACTGGGTGAGAGCCAGGGTTCACCTATTAGCCACACCCTGTTCCTCTGTAGTTGGGCCATCACATTTGGGATGCTGCTATTTCTCAGGACAAAGGCATCATGCACCGATCCAGGATACTTAGCACTGACGTCGGAGATGTACTGGTCCGCAAGGCACACCATCTATACATCCATAGAGAGGAAACTCTTCCGATTTCTGAACACCTGTTCATTCTGGCAGGGGTTGGGGGTCAAATGCAAAATGTGTTCCATCAATCGCCCCAATTATGTTGGGGATATGTCCCGTTACTCAGAACTTGTCCTTCACTGTGGCCAAATCTTCAACCTGGGGGAAAACAATGTACCTGCGCATGAGTTTAATCAAGGCAGACAACACTCTTGTCAGCACTATTGAGAACATTGGCTGTGACATCCCTGCTGCCAAGCCCACTGTCACTTGGAAAGAACCAGTTGCTAGGAAATGGAGCACTGATAGCACTTGCAGAAGAGGGGGGACCCCAGTGGGGTGACAGATAGCAGATATCAGGTCAGGCTCCAATTGGGCACACAGCTCTGTGATTGTGGCCCTGTCCAGTCTATAGGTGAGGATAATATGCCTGTCCTCCAGTGTAGACAAGTCCACCAGGGGATGTTGGTGTATGGGTATGGTGTGGGCCCTATGGGTTAGTGTGTGTCTAACAGTTGTCCCTCGATATTTGCAGGTGACTCAGGTTACCCCAACCTCTCATGGCTACTGATCCCTGTGAGGAATCCCAGAACAAGGGCAGAGGAACGTAACAATGAGACACATGGGCGAACAAGAAGAATAATAGAGAGGACATTCGGCCTCCTGAAGGCCAGGTTTTGGTGCCTCCATCTAACAGGTGGATCCCTGTACTACTCACCCAAGAAGGTGTGCCAGATCATCGTGGCATGCAGTATGTTGCACAACCTTGCCTTACGTTGCCAGGTACCTTTTCTACAGGAGGATAAGGCTGGAGATGGGCATGTGGCAGCAGTGGGCCCTGCGGACAATGAAAAAGAGGAGGCAGAGGATGAGGATGAGGACAACAGAAGTGCAATAATACAACAGTACTTCCAATGACACACAGGTAAGACACTGTAATTACACTTTACATTGACAGTTTTGTGTTTGACATTGTCACTGGCAGTCTGATTTTCCCACTTCTATGGTCACTTACTGTACCCTTTGGCATCTCTACTTGCAGATATTTGTGCTCCACTATCGCTCCTGGTGTGTTGACTGCAGCTAACTACAGGTCCTTCCTATGTCTACATTACTGTACAGTTATATTACAGTGTTTAAAGCTTGTTAAACGAATACATGGTTAAATGATTTGACAGACTCCATACTTGTATTTATTCAAATGGTGTTTATTTAAGTGCTAATGATTAGAGGGGGATGTGCAATGGGCTGGGGGTGAGGATGGGGGAATGCCCAGGATAGAGTCCAGTCTATTTGTATCACTGGTGCATTGTCCAAGGGGGCATAGGAAGTGGAGCAATGGCAGTTGAAGGTGGACAGGGTGACAGAGTGGGACACAAGGGTGACAATCAGGAGAGTCTTATTTCCTGGCGAGGGTCTTGGCAATAGTCTTTGGTTTCTGCCTGGATCGCAGGGATGGTTTGCAGGGTGGTTTACCTTCTGCAGGGGGTGGGGTGCTGGTGGCCTGTCGTTCCTGTGGCGGGGCCTCCTGTCCACTACGGGCAGCGGAGGTGGAAGGCTGTTAATCAATTTGGCTAGTGTCAGGGGCCAGCTGGTGTGCCACTGCCTCCCTCATGATGTTGGCCATGTCTGCCAGCACCCCTGCAATGGAGACCAGGGTGATGTTGATGTCCTTCAAGTCATCCCTGATCCCCAGGTACTGTCCTTCCTGCAGCCTCCGGGTCTCCTGCAACATGTCCAGTATTTGGCCCATCATCTCCTGGGAATGGTGGTATGCTCACAGGATCTTGGTGAGTGCCTCTTGGAGAGTCGGTTCCCTGGGCCTGTCCTCCCCACTTCCCTGTTGTCCTGTGCCTCTGTCCCCAGAACTGTGTGGCCACTGCCACTGACCCCAGGTCCCTGATCGTCCTGTGTTTGTGGGGTGGCCTGGGGTCCCTGTAGTGGTTGGCACACTGCTGATTGACGTGTCCTGTGGACAGAGGTATGGGCCCGCTGGTGGGTACTGTGCTGGTGTTTACTGAGGGGGAGGCTCTGTGGTGGTATGGGACTGTGCCTGGGTCACCGACTGTCCGGAGGTCCCTGATGGGCCAGGTTGGTCACCCAGATCCAGGCGTCCAGAGCTGCTGTCATCACTATGGGCCTCCACTGGGGGTCGACTGGAAGTTGCTAGCACCTCCTCTCCGGTGACGTTGAGTGGGGGACCTGTGGTGATGTAAATGCAGGGTTATTGTTTCTGTGTATGTCATCTCTTGCATGGGTGTGTTGCCCTCTATGGTTGTTATTGCCCTGTCAGATTTGCCTTGTGTGTGTAGTGATTTTGTGGGCTAGGTGATTCTCTCTAGTGTGCATGCTTTCGTGATGGGTGTCCATGCATGTAAGTGATGGGGGTCCGTGAATTGGTGTTACATGCAGGGCTTGGTATTGGAGGGTTGGGTTGTGATGGTGGGGTGTGTGGGAGATAGTGGAGTGATGGGAGTGAGGGTAAGAGTGGGGTATGTGATGGCATGTAGGTAGGGGGGGTGAAAGTAGTAAAGAGTTGACTTACCAGAGTCCAGTCCTCCTGTTACTCCTGCCAGGCCGTCGGGATGCATGATTGCCAAGACTTGCTCCTCCCGTGTTGTTAGTTGTGGGGGAGGAGGTAGAGGTGTGTATTTTGAGCGCGGCGGTATGTACCGCCAATGTTTTAGAGCCATTGAATGTCTGCAGCGGTGATTCGTGGGTCATCATGCTGTGGGCGTTGTTCTGTTGGCGTAACGGTGTGGGTTTTGCTACTGCCAGTTTATCACTGACCTTTGGGCTGGTGGACTTGTGTGTGTGTGGCTGTATAGTGACGGATTGCTATGTGTGGATCATTATATGGGTGGCGGTAACCTGTTGCGGCATCAGTATGTTGGCGGTAGTCAGCATGGCGGTAAGCTGTACTTATCCTCAGTGTCATAATGAGGGCCTATATTTTGTTTGATGCACATGCACTGCTTTCACGAAGCAGTCTAAGGAGCACCAACTTAAATGTTAGTGTCAAGTTTCTAATGCGTTTACAGCTACAACATGTTTATATTTTTCAATCTTACATTTCATTTCTTTATTTTTTTACATTTTATTCCCCTGTTAATATTGTTTAATTTTCTAAGCAGACCTGAAGACCTGCAAAGGAAGAGGACCAAGTCCAGAAGTTGAAAGAAGTTCCAGGAAAGGCAGGGGCCCCTGCCAACCTAGAAGAGGGTGCAAAAGAAGACTTCCCGGATAGTCGAAGACTGCCGGAATTCACCCTAGGAAGATGCCAGCGGGTTCCTGCGTGATGCAAAGACTTGAAGATGGATGCAGATGTGATTTGGTGTTGGAAGTCGCAAACAAGTCGTGGTTACGACAAAAGTGAGTTTTGCATAAAAATGGCACTGGATGGACCCAGGAGGGACCTGGGGGCCTCAACTCTGTTTGAGGAGGAAGAGGGGGATCTCAGCACTTTAGAGAGCCACCAGGATGCCAGCCAGCACCCACGGGAGCCCCAGGACATGGGGACAAAGGAGGTGCAAAACACGGTTGTTGTTGTGAAACAAAGGAAGGTCCCACGCCGCCGGAGAACAACTTAGCGAGTTGACCCTCACAGGATGGAGTGCTGGGGACCTGGGCCAGGCTGTGCACAAAGGAATTTTGCAAACAGTGCACAGAGGCCTCAGGAGGTGAAGAAGACGCAGGACACAGGGGTGCCATTGCTCTCAAGGGAAAGCAAGGTCTTACGTCCTCCAAATTGCGTCAGCAGGAACTCAGGACAGTCTATGTCGATGGGGTCCACCCTCTGTGTCCTTAGGAGTACGCTCGTCACTGTGAGAGGAGTCCAAGTGTACCAGTTGTCGTCTTTGAAGGTGCCTGCTGGAGCAGGGGATTGACTCTCCAAGGGAGATTTCTTAGTTCCGCCTGGTGCAGGATGAAGACAGGGAGTCCCCAGAGCGTGCACACCGTGGAAACTGTTGCAGTTGCTGGCTGGAGCTGAAGTTGCAGAGGAAAAGT
The DNA here is from genome assembly GCF_031143425.1 of Pleurodeles waltl. Classification (NCBI taxonomy): domain Eukaryota; kingdom Metazoa; phylum Chordata; class Amphibia; order Caudata; family Salamandridae; genus Pleurodeles; species Pleurodeles waltl. Next base: position 1,666,746 of record NC_090444.1, on the reverse strand, counting down.
ATCCCTTGTGGATACTTTGTTGCTTTTACAGCGGTTCCTGGAGCAGGCTGCGGTTGATCTGAGGTCAGAGGATGCTGAAGTTCCTCTCCCATAGGATTTTTGTGGGCCTGATTAAGACTCTGAATTATTTTTGTCTTTGTCCCCACCCTTGTCATGAGAATTACCATCCTTCTTCTTGCCATCCTTGCTTTTCTGCTCACTCTTGTTCTGACCCATTTGTCTGCCTTCTTTCCCAATTCTTGTGGAGGTTTCAGACTTGAGTCTATCAAGTATTGATGCAACAAGTCTGACACAGAATTATTCAAGATATGCTCTCTCAAAATTAGATTATATAGGCTTTCATAGTCAGTCACCTTACTGCCATGTAACCATTCCTCAAAGGACTTCACTGAACAGTCTACAAAGTCTGTCCAGTCTTGAGAGGACTCTTTTCTGGTATCTCTGAACTTTAACCTGTATTGTTCAGTGGTTAAGCCAAATCCATCTAATAGTGCATCCTTCAAAACTTTGTAATTGTTGGCATCACTCTCCCTGACAGTAAGGAGTCTGTCCCTACCTTTGCCAGTGAAAGATAGCCACAATATAGCAGCCCACTACCTTTGAGGGACCAACATGTACCAGGCAGGCCCTCTCAAGTGCAGAAAACCACTTATTAATGTCATCCCCCTCCTTGTAAGGGGGGCAGTCTTATACAGGTTTCTTGAATCCGTTTTTCTAACAGGATGACTATCAAGATTGCTGCTGAGACCATGGGGAACTAACCCCAACTTCTGTCTTTCTCTCACTACATCTAGGGATTCCCTGTCTAAGGCCAACTGTTGCTGCTTTAGCCTCAGTCTGGCCTCTTCCAACCTCAGCTTTCTGAGTTCCCTGTCTAGGGTGTTATCCTCAGGGTGGGAGGTTTGGGAAGTCTCTGATACAGAGGTAATGTGAGAATGTGCAGAAGTGGACCTTTCTCTGATTACCTGAACCCTAGTGACCTGGCCTTTAGGAGTCAAAGGTGTCCTACTGCTGTGTGACCCCCCTCCCACTAACAGCTTCACTAGATGGCCTGTTAAGTGAAAGGTCTTTGGAAGTACACTCCCCAGAGTTCTCCGGACCCTCCCCTGAATCTATCAGGGCACCCCCCTCCTCTACCTCCTGATCCCGGGTTTGAGCAGACAGACTCTGGTCACCTTCAAGGAGAAGGTTAAGAAGGAGATCTTTGTTAGGGTTCTTACCAATCCCCAAACTTGTTTCTATACAGAGACCCGTCAAACTTTTAAAGTTTAGATTGTCATAAGTTGTCTTCAAAACTTTGGGAGTAGCCTCTACCACAGACATGGTGAAAAGAAAGGGTTTAGGGGTAAGAGAAAAAGTTTTGAGCTCTCAAGAACAGAGAGAAAAAACGTTCTCAAACTTTTTAGAAACTTTTTAGAGTAGAGTGAAAGTAAGACTGTTAAGTTTATTTGTCTATATTTCTAACTATTAGGAATATTATTCTCTTATGAAAAGCACCAATGACAAAGTGGTAAAGCAGTTACAAGTACTTATCCCACCATTGCACCACCAATGTAGGTGTCTGGCCTGGCTTGTAGTGGGTACTAATGGTACTTACACCTTATGTCAGGTCGAGTTATCCCTTATTCGTAGAGCGTAGTAGAGTTCTAGCAGCTTAAGTTGATAGAGGTATCTATAGCAGAGCAGCCAAGGCTGAACTAGGAGACATACAAAGCTCATGCAATACCACTTATATCATATAGGTACTACATCATAAGAAAGACATTACACATAGGGCCAGATGTAGCAAAGTCCGATTTTGCCAATCGCAAATTGCGAGTCGGTGCGACTCGCAATTTCCGATTCACTAAATCGGATGCAGTACGGTGTCTCAGACACCGACTGCGAGTCGCTATGGGGTCGCAAAGACCCACCTCATTAATATTAATGAGGTGGGTCGCATTTTGCGACCCCATAGCGAGTCCCTGCACTCACAGGGATGGTGGCCTGCTGAAGTCAGCAGACCTCCATGTCTGTGACTGCTTTTTAAATAAAGCAGATTTTGTTTTTATGTTGCAGCCCGTTTTCCTTAAAGGAAAAGGAGTTGCAAAATTAAACAAATAACGAAACCTTTTGGTTTCGGTTTTGCAGAGTAGGATGTGGTCCATTGGACCACTGCCTGCTCTGAAAACCCCTTATTGGCAACATTCACAAAGGGGAAGGGGTCCCGTGGGGACCCCTTCCCTTTTGCAAATGGGTCACCACCAATGTGACACTGGTGGTAACTGCGAATTGCTTTGCGACCGAGTTCGCGGTCACAAAGCAATTCTGCATTGCGATGCGAGTCGCAAATAGGAAGGGAACACCCCTTCCTATTTGCAAGTCGCATTCACAATTTGCGAGTCGGTACCGACTCGCAAATTGTAAATGTGCATCGCAGAAGGCTGTTTGCATGGCGCAAACTGTGATTTTCGCAGTTTGCACCATGCAAACGGCTTCCTACATCTGGCCCATAGTTACTAAAAATAAATGTACTTTATTTTAGTGGCAATGTGGCAAAAATATCTCAGAGGATATACTCCCTTAGGAGGTAAGTAACATACACAAAATATACACAACTAACCAAATCAGGTAAGTAAAACAGTCAGAAAGTAGTGCAAACACTGTAAAACACAATAGGATGCAATAGGTCTAGGGGCAACACAAACCATATACTAAGAAAGTTGAATGTGAACCACGACTGCACCCCTAGGCAAGTGTAGTGTGGAGAGGGTCGCTGGGAGTGTGAGAAAACACTGAGGGTGTAAAGGAGACCCCACCCTAAGACCGTGGAAAATAGGAATAATCCACTACTATTTCCCCAAAAACACACTAAAGTTGTGATAAAGGATTTTGCAAGGATCACAACAGACTGCAAAGCACTGAAGATGGATTCCTAGACTTGAAGACCTGCAAAGGAAGGGGACCAAGTCCAAGAGTCGCTAAAGTGTCCAGGGGGGCAGGAGCCCACTAAACCCCAGATGAAGGTGCAAAATGGCTGCCTCTGGGTGGAAGAAGCTGAAGATTTTGCAACAACGGAAGATGCCAGGAACTTCTCCTTTGCACAGAAGATGTCCCATGGCGTGAGGGAGGACTCAGAGTTTTGTCCATGCAAAAAGACCGCAAAAAGCCTTGCTAGCTGCAAAGGTCATGGTTGAAGAAAATGGGTGCTGCCCGGGCCCAGGAAGGACCAGGAGGTCGCCCCTTGGAGAAGGAGGCAGAGGGGGTGCTCAGCAACACAGAGAGACCAAGCACAAGCAGGCAGCACCCACAGAGGTACTTGAACACGGGTGCAAGAAAACTGAGCATGGCGGTCATCTCAATACTACAAAGGAGGGTCTCACGAAGCTGGTGGTCAACTCAGCGAGTTGAGCAATGCAGGACGGAGTGCTGGGGACCTGGGCTGTGCTGTGCATGAAGGATTCCTTGCAAAAGTGCAGAGAAGCCCTAACAGCTGCAGTTCACGCAGTACACAGGATTACTGTCTGGAGTGGGGAGGCAAGGACTTACCTCCACCAAATTTAGACAGATGGACCACTGGACTGTCGGGGTCACTTGGATTCAGCTCCCGTGTTCCAGGGACCACGCTCGTCACGATGAGAGGGGACCCAGAGGACCGGTGAAGTAGAAGTTTCCTGCCTGCGTTAGCAGGGGGAAGATTCCGTCGACCCACGGGAGATTTCTTCTTGGCTTCCAGTGCAGGGTGAAGGCAGACAGCCCCCAGAGCATGCACCACCAGGAAACAGTCGAGAAAGCCGGCAGGATTAGGCGCTACAATGTTGCTGGTAGTGTTTTTGCTAATTTGTTGCAGTTTTGCAAGTGTCCTGGAGCAGTCAGCGGTCGATCATTGCAGAAGTCAAAGAGGGAGATGCAGAGGAACTCTGGTGAGCTCTTGCATTCGTTATCTGAAGAGAAGCCCACAGAAGAGACCTCAGAGTAGGATTGGCCACCTAGTCAGGTAAGCACCTATCAGGAGGGGTCTCTGACATCACCAGCTGGCACTGGCCACTCAGAGGCCTCCATTGTGCCCTCACACATCTGCATTCAAGATGGCAGAGGTCTTGGACACACTGGAGGAGCTCTGGGCACCACCCCTGGGGTGGTGATGGACAGGGGAGTGGTGATTCCCCTTTCCTTTGTCCAGTTTCGCACCAGAGCAGGGGAAAAGGGATCCCTGAACCGGTGTAGACCGGCTTATGCAAGGAGGGCACCATCTGTGCCCTTCAAAGCATTCCCAGAGGCCAGGAGAGGCTACTTCTCTCAGGCCCTTAACACCTAGTTCCAAAGGGAGAGGGTGTAACACCCTCTCTCAGAGGAAATCCTTTGTTCTGCTTTCCTGGGACTGGGCTGCCCAGAGCCCAGGAGGGCAGAGCCTGTCTGTGGGTTGGCAGCAGCAGAAGCTGCAGTGAAAACCCCAGAGAGCTGGTTTGGCAGTACCCGGGGTCCATGCTGGAGCCCCAGGGATGCATGGGATTGGCACCCCAATACCAGATTTGGGATGAGGGGACAATTCTATGATCTTAGACATGTTACATGGCCATATTCGGAGTTACCATTGTGAAGATACATATAGGTATTGACCTATATGTAGTGCACGCGTGTAATGGTGTCCCCACACTCACAAAGTCCGGGGCGAATTGCTCTGAACTATGTGGGGACACCTTGGCTAGTGCCCGGGTGCCCTCACACTTAGTAACTTTGCACCCAACCTTCACTAAGTGAAGGTTAGACATATAGGTGACTTATAAGTTACTTAAGTTCAGTGTAAAATGGCTGTGAAATAATGTGGATGTTATTTCACTCAGGGTGCAGTGGCAGTCCTGTGTAAGAATTGTCTGAGCTCCATATGGGTGGCAAAATAAATGCTGCAGCCCATAAGGATCTCCTGGAACCCCAATACCTGGAACCTCCCAAGCCTGTAACACCTATTTCCAAAGGGAGAGGGTGTAATACCACTCTCCCAAAGGAAATCCAAAGAAATCCTTTGTTCTGCCTTCCTGGCATGAGCTTTACAAGGAACAGGAGGGCAGAAACCTGTCTAGGAGGTGGCAGCAGCTTGGGCTACCTGGAAACCCTCAGAAGGCTGAAATGACAATACTAGGGGTCCTCTAAGGATCCCCCTGAGTGCCTGGAATCATACAACCAATGCTTGCAAAATCATTGGGGTATGATTCCAACATGTTTGACACAAACATACCCTATGTTCTGAGTTACCATTATGTAGCTGGTCATGGGTATAGACCTATGTTCAGTACACATGTAAAATGGAGTCGCCGCATTCACAAAGTCTGGGAAAATGGGTCTGGAGTTCATGGAGCCACTTCTGCTAGTGCAGGGGTGCCCTCACACACAGGTACTTTGCAACCTGCCCTCTGGGCTAGAAGGCCTGTTATAGGGGTGACTTGTAATGACCTGGTGCAGTGAAAAGTGGCAATGAAAGGATGCTTGCACCTTTTCACGCAGGCTGCAATGACAGTCCTACAGAAGCCTTTGCATGGGCTCCCTATGGGTGGCAAAATATATAGCAGCCCTTAGGTATCCCCTGGAACCCCAGTGCCCTGGGTACCTAGGTACCATATACTAGGGATTTACAGTGGGGCACCAGTGTGCCATTTGTGGGATGAAATACAGAGTTTTGGGAGAGAGACCATATTCACTGGGGTCCTGGTTAGCAGGATCCCAATGAACAAAGTCAAACACACTGACATCAGGCAGAAAAAGGGGGTAACCATACCAAGAAAGAGGGTACTTTCCTACACTACAGAAGTGTTTCCTCAGTTCTGAGACGAACATGGTCCCATGGTCTGTCAGGATCTTTTTTGTGGAAACCCATACAGGAGAAGACCTCTAGTAAATGTTGGACCTTTGTGATGATGGTCCATAAGGAATCACCTCCAAGTATCTAGTGGAGTAATCCACCAGAACTAGGATATAATAGTGCCCCTTTACAAAATGGGGGAAGGGTCCGCATCCATCCATACTCTATCAGATGTTTGACCTATGATGGGCATGGGCTGCAATGGTACTTTAGGAGGGTGATAGGGATTTAGATTTTGTTTTTGGCAGTCTTCACATTCCTGGCACTATTGCTTGATTTGGGTGAACATATTAGGCCAATGAAAGTTTTTTCAAATGGATTAAATGGTTTTCTCTGCACCAACATTTCCAGTGACCAGACACAGAGACGTCTCACATTAGAAAATGAACAGTTCGGACTTCTGTATCAACCCAGGGAGGCCAGTCTAGAGTCCCTGGTAAGTCCTCAATTTCCCAACAGTCAGCTTAAACGTAGTCACCATTTTCTCTACAGGAATAAGAGCACCATTTGCTTCTTCAGCACAGTTGGCAGAAGAAGGATCCTGGCATGAAATCATCAATAACAAATTAAGTATCTTGGCACAAGAGCATTCTTGCACAAGAGATGTGTGTGAAGTTAGAACAGCAATGGCGCACAGTACAGCCCTGGCATAAGATGACTCCAGGTAGAAAGAGCCCCAGAAGGTCATTGATCCCTGTGATTGAAAACAACTCTAGATGAAGATCAGACCTGGCATGTAGAGCAGGGTTCCTTCATCAATGGTATGGCACATAGAATGCCCCAGGTGCCGGAGACTGCCTGGCACACAGAGCGGGGTTTGTACATCCAATGGTACGGCACATAGAACTCCCCGGGCACCAGAGACTGCCTGGCACCTAGCGCAGCTTTGATCCCAGAACAGCAAACCTTGCAGGAGCACTGCTGGTAAAGAGAGCAGCATCTGATGCCTGATTCAGAGAGGAGCTTGGAACAAACCCGGCCCATCATCACCATCATCCACAGGGCAAAGCTCTACTGAATACCACTATTGGTAATGTAGAAACACCAACCAGGGCATCAACGTTTACCTTCTAAACCTTTGCAGTACTGAGCAGAATCCCAACATTACTTTCATGACAGGCATGCATTTGCATGTTTAACAGTGTATTCATATGGACATGTAGAACAATCAAGCATAAACTCAATATCCTGATTTCATGTAATGCCTCTAGGTCATTTCCTAGTAAGCCCCTTATAGCTTTACATGAACAGTACACTGATGATATATTTTCCAGAGCTGTAGTGTCTTGTGAGATAGAGATGACAGGACCCTTTTGGTTCCTGACAAACTCCATTGAACTGTTATGTGTTTAGGTGTGGTCACTAGAATTCATGGTTTAGAATGTTGAGTTTACGGTTACATGCTGAAGAATGAAGACGTGTTATACCTAGCTCCATGTGTGTTGTAATCATTTACATGTACAGAGGCTGGGCAGGATGCTGCACCATTGATCTATTGGTTCGTGAAAATCTTAGCAGATTGTCATCAACCTGTTAAATACTCAGCTGATGTGTCACTTCTCTTTGCTCTCCATAGATTGGTATCTTGAATTTCTGCCCAGTGTTGCACATCTTCTATACAAGTGACTCTACATTGAAGCCTTTAATAAAACCCACTTAACAGCTGTTAAACTTTTCACCAATAATAGCTCACGGGACATCAATTTGTCTGTTACATTCCCATTCCTAGGTTTTGGTTTCAGTTTCTTTAAACATGATTTGAGTGTAGGAGGCTCACTCAATTTATGGTGTACACCTAGGGTGTGGCACCCTTAGTGATAGTGTTTAGTTGTCCAGATAACAAAATCTCTCTAGGGATAGCTGAGACGAGCAGCCAAAGTTTATCCAGGAGGAATGTAAAGCACTTGCAATACCACAATATCCAGACAGTAACTCTCACACAAGAAAGAACTATACAAATGTTGCAAAAATAAAGGATTCATTTCTCCTCATTTTTCTCATTCTATGTGGGCTGCTTTCTGCCGCACACTTAGAAAGAGCAAAACGCCATTGAAGATTGTTTTTGTGCAGGAAGGGACATTCTCCCCAGCAGCAAAGCCATACTTGCACCATGGCACAAGAGTGGCTGCGTTGGCACCCTTCAACAAACTTAATGCCAGCACAAGGGGCAACCCAGGGGTACGGCGTATTCTATTAAATATGGCGCATCACAGAATTTTGAAAATGATGAAGCATGGTGCTGTCGCGACCCATGGACCAGGCTGTTGAAACCCAAGATGGATTCTGGAAGTACAAGACCTGAAAAGGAAAGAGACCAGGGTCCAGCACACTTGGGGTGTCCAGGTGGTGCAGATGGCAATGCCCATCCTCTTAGAGGTGAAGGGTCTATAGGTTGTTGAAGGAAGGAGTCCAACTGTGGGGTCCAGGAGCTGCAGAAGATCCTAGGAGTCACCTACGAGCTGTCACTCATTGGTTGCCGGATTGCAGGATTGTCAGAGACCACAACGGCCACTAAAAAACTCTGCCAAATGCAAGCAGATGCTGAAGATGGATTTGCAGGGTTTTGGGGACCAGCTATCCCACCAGAAGGAGACTTGTTTCGGTTCCAATGCAGACTAGCAGCAGTTCCAGAGGCCAGGACCAGAAGATGTCTTGGAGAGAGTTCCTTGTCGACTCTTGCTCAACGAATCTGGACACCCACCTCAGGGGAACCCTTAAATAACCCAAAAAGGAGGATTGGTCACTCTATGCAGTGACCACCTTTCAGAGGGGGTCAGGGACATCATCTACCTTGCCTAACCAGTCAGATTCTCCCAAGGGCCTCCCCAAATCTTGTGTCCAAAATGGCAGAATCAAATTGCCACCTGGCAGAGCTCTGTGCACTTGCCTTGGGAAGGAGCCAGGCAGGGGGGTGGACACTCCCCTGTCCTTTGTGTGGTTTTGCACCAGAGCGGGGACCAAGGAACCCTGCATTGGTGCAAACCGGTTTATGCCCTTCAAAGCAGTCTGGTGGCACAGAGAGACCACCCCACCCCAGCCCAGAGACACCTAGGGGTATATTTAAGAACAGTGGTGCTGCACCCAGTGCACCCAGTTTATCTCCCTCCAGAACAGTTGGGCTATTGTAGGTCTGTTAGTCATACTGCATTGAAACAGGGAAATGGTAGTGGCGAGTGTAGGAAAGTAACCTGTTTCAGCTTGGTTCCCCCCACTTTTGGCCTGTTTGTCGGTGTGTTTGACTGTGTCTACTGCGGTCCTTCTAACCAGGACCCCAGTAGTTATGCTCTCTCTCTTAAATTATGGGTGTTGCATACTGGTAATCCAGTATTTCACCCACAATTGGCATGCTGGTGCCCCCTTATAAGTCCCTAGTATATGGTACCTAGGTACCCAGTGCATTGGGGTTCCAGGGGATCCCTATGGGCTGCAACATTTATTTTGCCACCCATAGGGAGCCCATGCAAAGGGTTCTGCAGGACTGCCATTGTAGCCTGTGTGAAAAGGTGCATGCACCCTTTCACTGCCATTTACACTGCACCAGGTCACTTATAAGTCACCCCTATAGCAGGCCCTCCAGCAATAAGGGCAGGGTGCAGAGTACCTGTGTGTGAGGGCACAGACTTCGTGAGTGCGGGGACGCCATTTTATATGTATACTAGACATAGGTCACTAACTATGTCCAGCTACATAATGGTAACTCCGAACATAGGCATGTTTGGAATCAAATATGTTGGAATCATACCCCAATCCTTTTGCAAGCATTGGTTGTATGATTCCATGCACTCTGGAGGCTCCTTAGAGAACCCCCAATATTGCCATTCCAGCCTTCTGAGATTTTCCAGGCAGGCCCAGCTGCTGCCACCTCCACAACAAGTATCTACTGTCCTGTTGCTTGAGCAGCTCAAGCCCAGGAAGGCAGAACAAAGGATTTCCTTTGGGAGACGGGTGTTACACCCTTTCCCTTTGAAAATAGGTGTTAGAGGCTTGGGAGGGGTAGCCTCCCCAAGCCACTGGAAATGCTTTGAAGGGCACATTTGGTGCCCTCCTTGCATAATCCAGTCTACACCGGTTCAGGGACCCCCAGTCCCGGCTCTGGCGTGAAACTGGACAAAGGAAATGGGAGTGACCATTGCCCTGTCCATCACCACCCCAGGGGTGGTGTTCAGAGCTCCTTCAGAGGGTCCCTGGGTTTTGCCATCTTGGATTACAAGTTGGCAGGGAATTCTAGGAGCATCTGAGTGGCCAGTGCCAGCAGGTAACATCAGAGCCCTCCTTTGATAGGTGCTTACCTGTTTAGCTGGCCAATCCCCCTTTCAGGGCTATTTAGGGTCTCTCTCTTGGGTGGTTCTTCAGATTTAGATTGCAGGACTCCCGCAAGAATCCTCTGCATCCCTTACTTCAACTTCTCACTGAAGAAACTAGATCTGGACCCTCCAGGAACTCTACAAACTGCAACAAAGAAGCAAAGATGACTTCTGCTCCTGCCTGCAACTGCAACTGTTTCCCGGTTGTACATCCTCACAGGACAGCCTGTCTTTATACTGCACTGGAAGAACAAAGGAATCTCCTTTGGAGTGAAGGAGTCACTCCCCTCCTTCAGCAGGCACCTCACTGAATCGACACCCAGTGGCATGGGTGCCCTCTCCTGACGAGTTGCATGGATCCTGCATCACGGGTGGTGGACTGAAGTCGTTCCAGTGGTCCTGACGTCCTACTGTCTAACTTTGGTGGAGGTAAGAGCTTGCCTCCCCACACAAGACAGTACCCCTGTGCACCACATGTTTTGCAGTTGCCAGGGCTTGTTCGCATCGTTCCACGAAGTTCTATGTGCTCCGTGCAGCTCCGGCCCTCAGCACTCTATCCTGCAATGCACAGCATCCTGTGTGGTTCTCCGGCAGCAAGGGATTCTTTGTTGTAGTGCTGCATGGCCCTCCTTTTGCACCTCCTTTGTCCCCATGCTGTAGGACTGCTGTGCATGCTGCCTGGTCTTCTGTGGGCTGTTTGAGTTGCTGAGAGCCCCCTGACGTCCCCTCCTGGGTAAAGTCCACCAGGTCCCTCCTAACACCGGGCAGCGCCATTTTCCCCTAACCCCAAGCTTTGTGTTTGCCAAGGCTTGTTGGTTGAATCCAACAACGCAAACCAAACTGCAATCTTCTGTCCGGCGTGCGACATCATCTGCACGAACCAGGAACCCGCATCCATCATCTTGGGTGCAGTACTGACTGTTGTTCTTCACCGGTGGTTCTCCTTTTGCACCTTTATTCGGGTTAGCAGGGGCTCCTGTTCTCCCTGGACTCTTCTGTGCTTCTTGGACTTGGTCCACTTCTTCCACAGGTCTTCAGGTCCAGGAATCTACTGTTGGTGTCTTGCAGTTTCTTCTGTTTCTTGCATAATCCTCTTTCTCGTGTTTCTGTGTGTTCTGGAAAGTTCCTGTACTATACTCCTACACTCCTGGGCTCTGGGGTGGGTTCTAGTACTTTGCTTTTGTGTTCTAGTACTCACAGCGACCCTCTACACACTACACTTTCCTAGGTTGGAAACCGACATTCGCATTCCTCTTTCTTAGTATATGGTTTGTGCTCCCCCTAGGCCCATTTCTAACTATTGTGATTTTCACTATTTGCACTGCTTTCTAACACTTTTTACACCTATTCTTGCATACTAGTGTATATACTTTGTGTATTACTTACCTCTTAAGGGAGTATGGTCTCTATGGTATTTTTGGCATTTGTGTCACTAAAATAAAGTACCTTTATTTTTGTAACACCGAGAATTTTCTTTCATGTGTGTGAGTACTGTGTAACTACAGTGGTATTGCATGAGCTTTGCATGTCTAGTAGATAAGCCTTGGCTGCTCAGCTACAGCTACTCCTAGAGAGCCTGGCTTCTAGACACTGACTACATTTCATTAATAAAGGATAACTGGACCTGGTATAAGGTGTAAGTACAATAGGTACCCAATTCAAACTAGGTTAGCCTCCTACAGTGAGCACTAAAGAAAAGCAAAAGATTATTAATGAGCTATTCCATGCGTAAAATAGGCACATGTGATATTTCAGTTACACTAGTATAATTTTGCTTAATTTCAGTACTTTTGTGTTAAGCATGTTATGTGACATTTCAGAAGTTGTGCTATTATGCCACATCACATAATTGCACGTTGTACTAAGCAAATATTTTGCACTCAAAAAATGTGTGCCAAATAACAGATTTTGGATTACTAGTAAATGGGTAAATTACACAAGTTTTCCACTCTCCCAGTGAAAAGCTGCTTTGGCGCAATGGAAGCTGTGAAGCACAGCACACCCCGACAAATACAGCAGCCCTTGGCAAAAAGCTTTTCTTGCAGAAGTACAGCCATGATACAAAGAGTGTCCCTCACACTACAGTATGTTGGCACAAGTGCGGCCCTGGGATGTACAGAAGCCTGGAACAAGAGTTTGTCCTTGGCAAGTGCATCCCAGGTGGCAGTGTTTGATCTAGGCCAGCAATAACAGAAGTTCCTCATGCACTAAGCAGCCCTGGGACATGAGAAGACCTGCAACACAGCACTAGCACAAGGGCGTTATAGCTACAAAAATAGAATTTCAGACATTTGCAGCCTTGTATTTGTGAATTAGACTACTGACACATGCAGAAGGACAGAAAGGATGGCTTGGGGCTGGGTGCAATCAAGGATTATAACTCCTATGTCTGCTGTTTGTGTAGCAAAATACAGCAACTATCAGAATTAATGGGACACCACACTGCATCTGCTATACTATGTAGGAAAGGACCATCTTCCTTGGCATGTTACCCCCATTTCTTACCTGTATGTCAGTATGTTTTTGCCAGTCGCACTGGGATCCTGCTGGTCAGGACCCCAGTGCTCATAGTTTATGGCTTAATGTGTGTGTCTGTATAACTGTGTCACTAAGGCTCTGCTAATCAGAAAATCAGTGCTTATGCTCTCTCTGCTTTTAAATTTGTCACTGTAGGCTAGTGGCTTCATTTACCAATTTCAATTGGCACACTGGACCACCTCCTTATAATTCCACAAACGCCCAGGATCAACCTGTTGCTTTCATTAGCAGGAGGTTGTCCCTGGAGAAAAGAGTTGGTCTGCCATAGAGAGGGAGGCCTTTGCTGTGGTCTGGGCACTGAAGAAGCTGAAACCCTACTTGTTTGGGACTCACTTCATTGTTCAGACAGACCACAAATCTCTATTATGGCTTAAGGAAATGAAAGGTGAAAACCCTAAATTGTTGAGGTGGTCCATTTCCCTACAGGGGATGACTATACAGTGGAACATAGACCTGGGAGTACCCACTCCAATGCAGATGGACCCTCCAGATATTTCAACTTAGACAATGAAGACTCATCTGGGCAAGGTTAGCCTTATTGCCCCTTGTTTGGGGGGTTGGGTAGGAAAGTTCCATCTTCCTTGGCATGTTACCTTTTTTACCTGTAGGTAAGTATGTTTTTGCCCGTCTCACTGGGATCCTGCTGGTCAGGACCCCAGTGCTCATAGTTTATGGCCTAATGTGTGTGTCTGTATAGTGCTTGACTGTCTCACTGAGGCTCTGCTAATCAGAACCTCAGTGCTTTTGCTCTCTCTGCTTTTAAATTTCTTACTGTAGGCTAGTGACTTCAGTTACCAATTTCAATTGGCACACTGGACCCCCCTTATAAATCCCTAGTATATGGTATCTAGGTACCCAGGGCATTGGGGTTCCAGGGGATCCTTATGGGCTGCATCATTTCTTTTGCTCCCATAAGGAGCTCAGACAAACCCTTTCAAAGGACTGCCACTGCAGTCTGCGTGAAATAACACATACGTTATTTCACAGCCATTTTCACTGCACTTAAGTAACTTGTAAGTCACCTATATGTCTAATCTTCACTTGCTGAAGGTTAGGTGCAAAGTTACTAAGTGTGAGGGCACCCATGCACTAGCAAAGGTGCCCCCACATAGTTCAGGGCCATTTCCGGAGACTTTGTGTGTGCTGGGACACCATTACACGCGTGCACTACATATAGGTAAATACCTATATGTAGCTTCACAATGGTAACTCCGAATATGGCCAGGTAAGGTGTCTAAGATCAGGTAATTGTTCCCCCATTCCAGATCTGGTATTGGGGAGCCAATTCCATGCATCCTGGGGGCTCCACTATGGACCCCCAATACTGCCAAATCAGCTCTCAGAGGCTTGCACTGCAGATACAGCTGCTGCTACCTCACAGACAGGGTTCTGCCCTGCTGGGGTCTGAGCATCTCAGTCACAGGAAGGCAGAACAAAGCATTTCCTCTGAGAGCAGGGTGTTACACCCTCTCTCTTTCGAAATAGGTGTTACAAGCTGGGGAGTGGTAGTCTCCCCCAGCCTCTGGACATTCCTTGAAGGGAACAGATAGTGCCCTGCTTGCATAAACCAGTCTACACCTGTTCAGGGATCCCTTTTCCCCTGCTCTGGTGCGAAACTGGACAAAGGAAAGGGGAATCACCACTCCCCTGTCCATCACCACCCTCCTCCAGTGTGTCCCAGGCTTCAGCCATCTTGCTTTGCAAGGTGTCGGAACACTCTGGAGGGCTCTGAGTGGCCAGTGACAGCAGGTGACGTAAAAGACCCCTCCAGATAGGTCCATACCTGATAAGGTAGCCAATCCCCCTCTCACGGCTATTTAGGGTCTCTCCTGTGGGCTCTTCAGATTCTACTTGCAAGTTTCCAGCAGGAAGACTCTGCAACTACTATTTTATCCTCTGGCCTTGGATCAACCGCAGCCTGCTCCAGGAACCGCTGTAACAGCAACAAAGTATCCACAAGGGATACTTTTCTTCTGCAACTTCAGCTCCAGCCAGCAATTGCAACAGTTTCCATGGTGTGCATGCTCTGAGGACTCCCTGTCTTCACCCTGCACCAGAAGGACTGAAGAAATCTCCTGTGGGGAGACGGAGTCACTCCCCTGCTCACGCAGGAACCTTCTAAGTCGACGACTCGTTCTCTTGGACTCCTCTCCTGGTGACAAGCCTGCTCCTTGGAACATAGAGGGTGGACCCCTATTGACACAGACTGTCTTAAAGTCCTTCTGTCGCACTTTGGAGGAGGTAAGACTTTTCCTTTCCCCAGAACAACAGTACCACTTTGCACCACGTCTTCTTTACCTCCTGTGGCCTCTGTGCACTATTTGCAAAATTCCTTCATGCACAGCCTGGCCCTGGTCCCCAGCACTCTATCCTGTGACGCTAAACTCACTGAGTTGATCTCCGGCGGCGTGGGACCTTGATTTGTAGTGCTGAACCAACTGCATTTTGCACCTCCGACAGCCGTGGGTGCTATCTTGTGCTCTGAGAGCTCTCTGAAGTGCAGAGCACCCCCTCTTCCTCCTCACACAGAGTTTAGGCCCCCAGGTCCCTCCTGGGTCCAGATAACGCCTAGTTGATGCAAAACGTGACTTTGCCGAGACCAAGGCTTGTTGGAGGAATCCAGCGACAAAACTCACCTGCATCCAACTTCACAATGTGGGACATCCTTTGCATCATGCAGAAACCCACTGGCATCTTCCCAGGGTGTATTTCTGCAATGTCCGTCCAATTTGGGACTCTTTTTTTGCACCCTCTTCTGGGTTGTCAGGGGCCCCTGGAACTTCTTTCAACTTCTGAACTTGGTCTCCTTCCTTTGTAGGTCTTCAGGTCCAGGAATCCACTGTTTGTTATTTTCAGACTTGGTTGGTTCTTGCAATAATTCCAATCACGAGGTTTAGGAAACTTGCAATACTTTACTCCTGCTTTTCTGGGCTCTGGGGTGGGGTAATATACTTACCTTTACTGTATTCTTACTCTCCCAACGATTCTGCACACACTACACTTGTCTGGGGGGAATTCGTGATTCTCATTCCACTTTCTTAGTATATGGTTTGTGTTGCCCCTAGACCTATTTTCTCCCATTGGATTCTATAGAATTTCCTATTGTTTGCACTATCCTATGTCTAATTACTTGCCTTATTTTGGTGTCTGGTGTATGTATTGTGTATAATACTTAACTCTAGAAGGGGTATTGCCTCTAAGATATTTTTGGTACTTTGTCACCAAACAAACTACCTTTATTTTTGGTAACACTGAGTATTGTCTTTACTTGTGTATAAGTACTGTGTAACTATAAGTGGTATTGCATGCGCTTTGCATGTCTCCTAGTTCAGCCTCAGCTGCTCTACTATAGCTACCTCTATCAGCCTAAGCTGCTAGAAAACTACTATATTTCACTAATAAGGGATAACTGGACCTGGTATAAGGTGTAAGTACCCAAGGTATCCACTACAAACCAGGCCAGCCTTCAACACACTTTAATTGTGTATATCAAACATGTACTCTGCAATGCACTGACAAAATCTGATGCCCAAAGATGAGCCAGCTCTGCACGTTGTGGAAGATTCTTTTACAAATTAGGAGATACCACATCACGCATAGAATGCTTGATACAGCTAAAAATGAAGGTGTGGCCAAAGGTAGGCTGTGTAGGACACCCTGGATATTTCTGTCCTCTAGCTCTCAGCAACCTCCAAATACATGTTTGACTGTAAGTGTGATTCCTGGTTGATATGAGGGCCGCCTGTAACTTGTAGCTCACTTGTCTATATCTCTTACATGGACATGTAGAATTATTGCCATCATCCTTTGCACTTAGTTTTGGATATGTAAGTCACATTATAGCTGCTGCCAGGACTGCTTTAGTGATACGGATGACACTATCCACGGGTTTAGGAGACATCCTGGCTGCAGCAGTCAAACTCACTGCCATCTGCCCATCAGGTAATTGGGTCATATAGTGTTGTAGACAATTGATACATTACCCATGAACAATAACCAAATACTTGTGGAAGAGCATGAGCAGATATTGCCACTTTACATTAAATTACATCTGAAGTTGGTGTATAAAATGTACTCAACATAATCAGTGATGTGTGTGTTAAGTGTCCATATTTGCATATAAATCATGCAGAACATTAGCTATGGTGTCCCTTCTTTCACAAGCTGTTGGATGAAGGACCATATCTTGTGCTACATACTCAAGGAGCCCATTTCAGTAGCTGACATCAAGGGAGATCTCAATACCACACAGTGTTGTGGTTATAGCTGGTGAGTTTGCTTTTGCATTGTACATCTGCATTAAACAGCTTAATGCCACAGTGTCAACTGTCACGTATAGGTGTACACAAACCAGGCCACATGTAGAACATCTGTTGATGTGAAGATAATTGACTGAATCCCTGTGTTCAACCACATGATATTGTAAGGCAAATACTTAGGTGGTGAGGATAATGATTCCAGTCATGAGGAAGGACCACCCACCAGTGGCGGGCTACGGGCTATCCAAGGGGAGAACCCCTTCCTCTTCCAGCTGCCAGATATGCACAGGAAGAGGAAGTAGAGGAGGAAGAAGATCAGGCCCGGATTCCAACAGATGTAGAGGCTGATCCCCTGAGAAATATTGCTGACCCACGAAGCATACAATCGAAGCCCACTTCTCAAATGATTTACAAAGGACTAAGGCATAAATCAGACCACACCTGTCACTGTAGGAAAAGTGTATGATTACGGTTGGTGCGCTGGGAAAAGGGGTCAGTCCTTTTCACCCCTTAACTTGGGCATCAGCTCTAACATAAAAATAAACAGGAACCCAAGCACCAATCATGGCAAGCAACTAATTATACTCGAAAATCCAAATCAAGGTCTCCTAGGGGGCAATCCTCTAATCTCAAGCTTCCATTTTTATATTCAGACCTATTCCAAATTAAATCATATGGATGACAAGAGTCCTCAAGACAATCTCCAATTTTTTACGTTCCCTCAATGTCGCTGTTTCCTTACTAGTTGGATATAGTGACATTGAGGGAACAGACGTACACAGACCACAAGGTATGTGTTCCTTGTGGGTATTCTACAACTGATGACAAACAGATAGGTGGAGACCTTTTATGCAATTACACCGGACACAAGCTTAAGAAATGAATACACTGAAGATATACACTTTGGAGCCCTGAAGAAGTCCTCGAATAGGACAAAACACATATACTACTTGCTGATGAATGTTGACGATTGAAACAAAGCCTACGTCTGCTCTGGTCAGCATGGTGCCTTCTCCTCCTCGTATACCCCCAAGGATTGGCCATTCCTCATATACCCCAACACAACCATCACCTCCTCACAGCCCTCACATCAAGGTCAGACATGTTGGCTCCCCTAAGCGCTCCTCCTCGGACAGTGGGGTCATTACAACATTGGCGGTAAATGCCGCTTACCGCAGTGCAGAAGAGCGCCAACACACCGCCGCGGCCGCGGAATCCCACCACAGCTATAATGACCCACAGCTCGGAATCTGCCAAAATACAGACACCCACACAAGTCCACCACACCAAAGGTCAGTGATAAACTCGCAAAAACAAAACCTCCACCGTCACGCCAACAGAAATACGCCCACACCATCACGACCCACGAAGCCACATGACGGTCTTTCAACCGCGGTATTCCATTGGAGGTACACACCGCTGCGCTCAAAATGCACACATACTTACAAAACACCGCCACATTGGACAAATCCAAATACACACACCTGATACACATACACACACCACTCCCACACACCCAATACAATATAAAACACACACTCATATCACCCACAAACCCCTATGCCCAAAAATCCAGAAAGAAGGCCAAAGAGAGACACTACAAAATACAACCAAGCATCCACAGGCACACAATACCATCACCCACATTACTTCCACGCACCTCACACAACACACCACTAAATATCACCCCACACATCACAACACACACCACCCCACACATCATCCACACCACCCCATGGCACCGCAAAGACACCCCAGGTTCTCGGAGGAGGATCTCAGGTGATGGTGGAGGAAATCATATGGGTAGAGCCACAGCTATTCGGATCACAGGTGCAGCAGACGTCCATTGCAAGGAAGATGGAGCTATGGGAAGAATAGTCGACAGGGTCAACGCAGTGGGACAGCACCCAAGAACTAGGGATGACATCAGGAAGAGGTGGAACATTATTTCCACGCACCTCACACAACACACCACTAAATATCACTCCACACATCACAACACACATCACCCCACACATCACCCACACCACCCCATGGCACCGCAAAGACACCCCAGGTTCTCGGAGGAGGAGCTCAGGGTCATGGTGGAGGAAACCATCCGGGTAGAGCCACAGCTATTCGGATCACAGGTGCAGCAGACGTCCATTGCAAGGAAGATGGAGCTATGGGAAGAATAGTCGACAGGGTCAACGCAGTGGGACAGCACCCAAGAACTACGGATGACATCAGGAAGAGGTGGAACGACCTACGGGGGAAGGTGCTTTCTGTGGTCTAAAGACACCAGCTGGCGGTTCAGAGGACTGGCGGCAGACCCCCACCTCCTCCCCCACAACTAACAACATGAGAGGAGCAGGTCTTGGTGATTCTGCATCCTGAGGGCCTCGCAGGAGTAGATGGAGGAATGGACTCTGGTAAGTCATATCTTAACTACTTTATCCCCCCGCCCCACCTGCATGCCATCACATACCCCTCCCCTCCCCCCATCACTCCTACTCCTCACAAATGTTCCACTATCACAACCCAACCATCCCAACACCAAGCCCTGCATGCAACAACAAAGCATGGACACCCATCACCAAAGCATGGCCACTGCACAGACCCATACACCCCCAAAACACCATCACACAAGGTCCCACACAGGAATGCAAGCACTGGGGTACACGGTCACCCACCTATTGCACACCATGGCACACACAGATGCAATAAACATTCTTTTATGCCCCTGCAGGACCCCTACCCAACATCACCGGACAGGAGGGTCCACACATGTCCACTCCACCCACAGAAGAGGCCCACAGTGATGACAGCAGCTCTGTCCAACTGGATCAAGATGACCAGCCAGGCCCATCAGAGACCTCGGGACAGTCGGTTCCCCTCACACTGGCACAGGGCACTACAAACCTTCCCCCCTCTGGAAACACCAGCACAGCGGGTCCATTCCTCTGTCCCCAGGACACGTCAATCAGCAGTGTGTCCACCACTACAGGGAACCCAGGCTAACCCACCACCCCAACAACAACAGGGACCTGGGGGCAGTGGAAGTGGGCACATGGTCCAGGGGACAGAGGCCCAGGAACACAGGGGAACTGGGAGGGCTGTTGTGCGACAGGGGGAGGACAGGCCAAGGGAACCCACTCTCCATGAGGCCCTCTCCAACATCATGGGAGCATACCTCCACTCCCAGGAGACGATGGCAACGGTACTGGCCAAGTTTCAGGAGACCCAGCGCCTGCAGGAGGAACAGTATTTGGCCTTTAGGGAGGAAGTGAGAGCCATCAATTCCACCCTGGGCACCATCGTAGGGGTGCTGAAGGAAGTAGTCAACACCATGAGGGACACTGTGGCACTACAAAGGGCCCCTGACACTAGCATGGACGATGAACTTCCCACCACCTCCGCCGGTGCTAGTGGACAGGAGGCACCGCCACAGGACCACCACACCAGCACCCCACCCCCTGCAGATGGAGAACCACCCCGCAAACGGTCCCTGAGATCCAGGACAAAGACAGAGAACAATGGCAAGACCCCCGCCAAGAAATGAGACCACCCTGAATGTCATCCTTCTGTCCCACTTTGTCACCCTGTCCATCCTCAAACTGCCCCAGCTCCACTCCCCAGACCCATTTGGACAATGCACCTGTGAGACTAATAGACTGGACTCTGCCATGGAGATTCCTCCACCATCACCCCTCACCAGTTTACAACCCCCTCCAATATTTAGCACTTAAATAAACACCGTTAAAGCACAAAACAATCAGGAGTCTGTCTGTGATTTCAAAAAACTGTATTAGTAATTGCAGTGGCAAAATGGTTTTTCAATTGTAATGTCAACATATCTATGTCACACAGCTCTAGTCCATAAGGAAACAAAGCAGATGTCACACTGTGGGACACACATCTGTGAAATCGTAAGGGAAAGTGACAACTCAGTTACCATACACTGGGTGAAAAGGACAGACAGTAGAGAGGTAGTAGTGATTAAGTACATGTAGTAGGCAGGTTTGTATTACTTACCTGTGTCTCACTGGAAATATTGCAGGATCACCGAGTTCCTGTTCCCCATGTCCTCTTCTTCTGCTTCCATGTCTTCACTCTCCACAGGCTCCACAGCTGCAACAACACCACCATCTGGACCATCCTCCTGCAGAAAAGGTACCTATCATCGCAAAACCAAGTTGTGAAGCATACAGCAGGCCACGATGATCTGGCACACCTTCTTTGGTGAGTAGAATAGGGATCCACCTGTCATATGGAGCCAGCGGAACCTGGCCTTCAGGAGGCTGAAGGTTTCTCAATTATCCGCCAAGTTCGCCCATAGGCCTCATTGTAGCGTTCCTCTGCCCTTGTCCTGGGATTCCTCACTGGGGTCAGTAGCCATGACAGGTTGGGGAAACCAGAGTCACCTGCAAATGGCGAGGGACAACTGTTAGACACTCACTAACCTGGAGGGATAGCCCCAGACCCAGACAACCATTCCCACTGACTTGCTATCAGGTGCTCACCTATTAGCCACACACGGTGCCTCTGGAGTTGACCCATCACATAAGGGATGCTGCTATTCCGCAGGATGTAGGCGTCATGCACTGAGCCAGGGAACTTGGCATTAACATGGGAGATGTACTGGTCGGCCAAACATACCATCTGCACATTCATCGAATGGTAACTCTTCCGGTTTCTGTACACCTGTTCACTCCTACGGGGGGGGTACCAAGGCCACATGTGTACCATCAATGGCACATATGATGTTGGGGATATGTCCCAGGGCATAGAAGTATCCTTTCACTGTAGGCAAATCCTCCATCTGAGGAAAAACGATGTAGCTCCGCATGTGTTTCAGTAGGGCAGACAACACTCTGGACAACATGTTGGAAAACATAGGCTGGGACATCCCTGATGATGCTATGGCCACTGTTGTTTGAAATTACCCACTTGCAATGAAATGGAGTACTGACAGCACCTGCACTTGAGGGGCGATTCCTGTGGGATGGCGGATAGCTGACATCAGGTCTGGCTCCAACTGGGCACACAGTTCCTGGATTGTGGCACGGTCAAGCCTGTAGGTCATGATCACATGTCTTTCCTCCATTGTCGACAGGTCCAGCAGCGGTCTGTACACCGGTGGATGTCGCCATCTCCTCACATGTCCCAGCGGACGGTGCCTATGAAGGACAACAGTGAGCACAGAGTCAAACAACTCAGAGGTACGTACCCACAGCTTACACAGAACACGAATCATAATCCAAATAATGGCCTGTATGAGTGTTGATGCAAGGCCTAGGTATGTGTGACACAGAAAAAGATTAAGCCATGTGGGCCCCTGAAATGGCGGCTGCCTGACCTGTAAAGTGGGACAATGGGATGTGAGGTAACTGCGCTGGCGTTGTACACCTGTGGAATCACATTTTACAGTTCTTAGGTATGCTATGCCTAGTGGCCCCTGTGATACACAATGACAATCTCTGCACAGGCCTATCATTAAGTAAAGAGGCCTACAAACGTAATTCGCTACTCCTAGGAACGCATTATGTTGCAAGGCTTGCTCTCTGAACAGCCATCATGAAATATCATCGTCATTGCATGCTAGCTGAAGCAATCTCCCTTCTGGAAAGTACCAGTCTGAGTAAGTGATGTTCTCAAGTTCTGTCACAGGATGGACCATGTGATATTAGGCACGTAGGCCACCTTGTGTAAAATCCTTTTCTATGCTTTTTGTTACTATAT
This sequence comes from Pleurodeles waltl, assembly GCF_031143425.1. NCBI lineage: Eukaryota > Metazoa > Chordata > Amphibia > Caudata > Salamandridae > Pleurodeles > Pleurodeles waltl. The sequence goes on along the minus strand of NC_090444.1, from coordinate 1,644,088 downwards.
ATGGTATGATAGGAAAAACTACCTTCAGCCATAATGGAGAAGTAGTCATACGTCAATCATACGTCAATGCCAAAGAACCAATAAGACGTTGAATTATGTTTGTGGTTTAATACTATAAAAGATCGTGTATTACTTCCTTGTATTGGGCTGTTCGTGTACACTAGTACAGAGCATCCTCCATGTACATGTCTTTCTATTCTATCGCTAATAAATTCATTATGTTTATCTAGAAGAGCTGGCTAACAGTCGTTTGTATCTGGATGGGTGTTGAATAATTAGGCTTCTACATTTGGTGGAAGAATTCCGGTCTCGTTCAGCGGATAGCTCCCTTCAGCCCGGCTCCTGTTTCGGTTGGGGCGACAGCTGACCCATTGGACAGGGCCCCTCCTGCGACGGAGGCTGGAGCTGTCGTGAGTATCTATTGCTGCTTTGTGGTCCTGCTCTCGCTGTTTGCTCTACTGTATTTTGGGTGTAAATATTGCGAAACAGGGAGGTAACTGGGGTGTTTAATTAATGGTTTCCTGCATAGAGTGGTTATGCATTTATGGTTAATATTTCTATTTGCCGTACCCCTTAGCCTGCTCTTTATAATGACATTTTTTTCTCTGTCTCCGGTGGCATGCCAAGGTCATTTCTTCCTCTGTTGTCCTCTGTTGCGGGCTCCGATAATGCACCTTGTGAAAACATTCAGATAGTTAACTATAGCCGTCCGCCGGCTGCTAGCATTCTGTGTTAATTTGGTCTTTCCATTGTATTACACCATTTCCTTCCTCCCTGCGCTGCAGCTGTATAATTAGATTAGCTTCCTGTATTTCATGTAGCTTGTTACTGTTAAAATCGAAGTCCGAGGAATAGAGGCAACTAGCGGTGTTGCTTCAGAACACAGCGCGAGTCGCTGTTTGCAGTCCCCAGCCGGAGGGGCTGGGGCGGATAACTCTGGCCAGAGAGGGTGTTGTAGGCGCCAAGCCAACCCCAGGTTAAAAGGGTGTTGCCCAGATGTGGAATGGTAGTGGACCATTCCAGAACGACTGGCAGGTGGTGCCAGGGTCTATGTGTCCATTTAAGAGGAACTGGCAGGTGTTGTCAGCGTCCTTGTGTGCATAGGAGTGATAGTGGTTCATTCCAGTATCTGGATGATAGTGGTTCATTCCAGTGGAGCAGGCAGGCTCTGTTTGTCGTGTTAAACAATGGTTATGTTATCTGTTTCCTGTGATATTGCAGCTCTTTGAACAATGCTTATGGCATATTGAACTATAGGCTACTCATGTGAAATGGTGTAAAATATAGATGCTAGTTTGATTACGTGTGTGTGTGTAAGTGGTTTTTGAGCTATAAATACGAGTGTGTGTGAAAGTGGTTTTTGAGCTAGAAATACGTGTGTGTGCGAAAGTGGTTTTTGATTCATGAAGGAAGGGTTCACCACAAGGTGGTGTACTGTGATTTATTTTGACTGCATGCATTTGCGCTTTAGGATAAGAATTTTTAGAAAATTTAAGACTAGGTGGGTGGACTCCTGGGCGACATAATACAGATTTTTATGACAATTGACTGATTTAATATGCAAACATCACACAGTACAAACACCGCCCTGCACTCACTACATATTTGATACAAGGGGTGTAAGTAGGATCACCCCACAGGGCTAGTTGTACTGTGACCCTTGTCTATCGTTCTGCCGTCACATGTGGTTGCCTGACTTGTTCACCGCTATTGCATTATCTGTGTGTCACTGGCCAAGGATCTGGTCCAGTTTCCAATATCATACAGCCGCACCCTGCCCCAGGGCAGGAAAGCAAGGGCGTGATATTTTTTATCTTTCCCTCCTGACTATTCTGTCATCTCTTGATTCGCACCAAAGGACGCCAGTGTAGACGCCGTCACTAGCACCTTGGGTACTATCTGATTTCAAACTTTGTGTGAGCTAAGGTGGACATGGCTGGCTGAAATTGTGGCATGAATGCAGACCGGCATCCTGCTTTTAATAATAACTGATTGTGGTTGGCAGAGATCGGCTCCGTGTGTGAATGCACCCATTGTTGTCCCTTCTGTGTCACGGGGTATGAGCGGTGTAAAGAACGCACCGACATCCTACTGTTTTTTGGAGCGATTGTCATTGTCTTCGTGTTATGTAACAAAAGGCTAGGGTAAGACAGTCATGAGGAACCCTCTTAGTAAAGGCAAACTAGAGACACATCAACATAGCCCCAAGGACAGTCCAGCATACCAAATAGCGGCAAAAGAAGGCCTACATGCACTACTGTACTTAGACTTTGACTTTGCAAGGAAAGTGACAGTAGTGTTTCTGTGGCTTTGCGGACATGTGTTGTGCTTTACAATTCCACCTACATACTAGTACCACATGGGTTGTCCCTTGAATGTGGGGCTGTCCTGTATGTGGTGGATACATTTTTTTTTAAAAGTGCCTGAACTGAAGAATGGTTTCCTCCACATGGTGGGGGGGGCTGACAAGGGAAGGGAAGATGGGAGGACGAAAAAAAAAAATAGAGATAATAGGGGCTTGTCAAGCTCTCTACCTGTGGAGAGTACACAGTCACAGGAATAAAACAGCGATTTTGTTTGAAGACATTTGGGAAATACACTACAGCCTGAGGGCACCACAACAGGGACCAAACACTCTGAGCTGCCTCTACAACAGCAGGCAGAGATGGAACGTGAAAGCCGCACCCTGGCATGGCGTTTGATGGATGAGGAAGTGAAAAATAAAAGCAAAACGTAAGAGACCTTGTGAAAGAATTAGACAGTTATTCCATAGCCAGGGTAAAGAGGAAGTGGCTAACGCAATTATAAAACATGAACAGAAGTACGAACAGATATCAAATGAAATGGAAAGGTGTATTGGCAAGGGGCGAGAGGGATCACACAATTTACTATGGGATATGTCCACGTATGCACATCACACAATCCATAACATCAAGATGTGGAAGGAGGTGCTCAGCAATCCAAACACACAGCTGGAGATCACAAGACACAGTCTCTCGATGTACATAAAAATTTACAGAGTTAAACAGAATAATAGCCATGCGAAGGGCTGCTTTGGAAGGATCTGGTTACATTGTTTAGCATTATTGTACCATGAGATTTGTGGGAGAATTATAGGAAGGCGATACACTGGCCTGAAATATGTGACCACTACTCCAATTACTACACTATCATTTGGCACTAGACTGAGTATGGGAAAGGTTTGCAAGTAGACAAGGGATGGCTGTAACATGCTTACACACTGTAGAAAATGTAAGTTCAATTGTTAAGTTATCACACGTAGTAAGACACAAAATTCTGACTTTATTACTTGTTAGTGGCTTTAGGTTAAGATCCTCAGGGGAGCATTTCACTGTACAGCTGTGGCTAGTGTACAACGGTGGTTCCCAACATATAGTCCGTGGACCAACTGGGGTCCGTGACACATTCCCAGGGGGTCCCCAGGCCTGGCTGGGAGGAAGTCACTTCTCTAGCTGATGCCTCTACAGAAACATATGTGTGAGTGTTTTTATATTTATTACTTCCTTTCTTCAGCAGGTTTAAAAGCACTGCAAAGAGCATTGTACAGCGAAAATAAAAGCGTCAAGATAACTCCAGTGATTAATGTACCTGCTGGGAAGGAATGAGAGTTTTGGACAGTGGCTGTTTTGACTGAAAGGTAGTGCAGACGGTTAATATGCAGGCTGCAAAGGATGTGTATCATGAACAGAACAGTATTTTATGTAGATGGCACAGTGGGTTACTGCTTTTGTCACAGAGATTCTTTAGTTACTGTACAGTTCATAATAGTAATCTAGCACAGTGAGCTATGAACTGCAATTAAGGAGCTGCATGCCAACTGCATAGCACAAATTAGAAAGATGTTTTCTCCCAGTCTTTCATTTTCCTTATGCTGCTCAAAAGAAGAAAAAAAAGGGTTTGCCTGTGTAGAAATACATTCTTATCATTAAAGACAACGCTAACGACTGTGTAGTGTTCTGAATGCTGAGTTTGTGCTTCTCTAGACCAAGCACTCTTAGAAAAATGCCTACCAGTGTGGATGCCATGTGAATCCTACACCTTGTACTCCCCTGTAAAGTGCTCCAACACCTACACTGGTATGAGAGATGCTATAATAAAAATTAATTACATGTGACAAAAAGGATAGGGAGAGAAGAGAGGCACTTATGGTTTACTTCCTTTCCCCACCACATATTTATGTATAAAAGCTTTCTTAGATCTTATGTACCTAAAAATAATAACAGAAATAGTCCTGGAGATAATTTTAAAAAATTGCCCGAAGGATTCACCTTTCCTAAATAAAACTAAAAATTGAAAAGTTAGTCGTCGAGATGGAGCACCAACATTTCCAATAAAATGTTTAGATTTTTGCATATTTTTTCAATATAAAAGAATTATTTCATGTTTGAAATGTAAATTGTGCAAATTGCTTGGGGGTACCTGGCTTCCAGTAATGTTTCATTGGTGGTCCCCAGGAGTAAAAAGGTTAGGAACCACAGGTGTACAACAAATAAGAACTTTCTTATGTAGGGATTACATTTAAAAATATTTGACCCATGCAAATGTTGCCAAAATTCTTTACAGTGAACAAATTTAGTCTTGAGGGAACAGAGGATTCATTTGCAGCAGTTAAAAAGATGTTGTCAGGAGTGTGGAATTTTATAAAATGTCTAATTGTCCATGGGACAGTTTGTGTCATCAGTCTACTTGTCCTGTAAAAACACACGCATACTTTCCTCCTGCTAAAATGGTGTTTACAAATATTGTGTAGGAGTTCTATTTCCTGGTCTGCCTCATTAAATGCTACCTCATGCATAAAAGCTGTAAATCTGCACTAATGGAGGAACAGATACCATGGGTGCACTTTGTGATTTTCTTTAAGAATTCTGCCATAAACTGGTTATCACAGACCTTTTGTTATTTGAATTCTGTCTCTCTGTTTATTGACTGGCTTCAGTGGTAGTGACACCATTCTGCTCTTCCATACAAAGCATATTGGCACAAAGTAGTTTTGGCACAAAGTAGTTTTGTTCATGCCAGGAACTACTGTGCAATGTGTAACTTTGATGAAAAGGTTGCATTGATTTTTCCGTTATGAATATACATTTTGGAAATACCACCATGCATCCGCACATTTTACTAAATGATGCTTCAAAGAAATGACACCTAAAATATCATGGTAGTTTAGCAGCAGAATGTTTCATTCCTAGTTACATTGTTTGTGAAGATATTTTGAAAGCAAGGAATAGCACATTTTGCTTTCAAGCTTCTGCAGATATTTGCATCTGATGAGAGAGCATTCTGGAAGAATTGTGCTGGGCATTTGTTTACAGTAATTCCATACCCCTGGTTGTGTATTTTTTCATAGCTCTATAGAGTACATACTAATAATTTAGTCATGTTCAATGACATAAGAGATATAGAAATTAAAAGAAGAGTTACTATGTGCTGAATTGTAAATAATATAAGGAAATAATAGATATATAAAAATGTGGGTTCTTGTTGGGGTGTAGAGTGAGTTAGTTATGTGATAACAAACTTCTACTAAGGTGTATTGATATTTAAAATAAACATATTAGTGCAGTAATAATAATTACACATGACATGTTAGTGACTGATCGATTTAACTTAATAAGAGGCTAAAAGAAAATAACACAAGTGGATGTTTAAACATCTGCAGTACATGTAGTATGTTGAAGTCATGTGAGTGCAACCAGGGTGTGAAAAGGGCAATGAATGGGTAAAAATGCAGCACATTTGTCACAAATGTGTTTTATTTTTATTGTATTTTATTTTATGCATTTATCTGCGAGGTCCCTGTATTAAATTGTGGCAGTTAAGATTACCTTCCCCATTTATGAAAACCACAGACTCTGGGCATGGCTCCAAGGGCAAAGCCACGGATTGTTGCGATATGATACCATGATGGACCAAGTAGAATTGTAAAATAAATGTACAGTTGAATGTTTCAGTTAATTTTAAAGTTTGTAGGATTTTTTTATATACACCCTGGACGCAGGATGTATGTATCTACGTATATATCTGTGCATATAATTGGCGGCAGGAGGAGTATTTTTCTATCCATGTTTTTTCCTAGGTTTCAGAACATGGACCAGAAGATGTGGTTTCTGTATCCGTCTGTCTATGTTACGTTTTATGTTTTCATAATTAATGGGAGTCTTCTGTGGTACATCTTAATGTGCGCAGTGACATGGATTGCCTTCATGTGTTGGTAGATTGCAACTAAATATTCTCCAAACTGGTTTTGGGTATTGAAAATACCTATATTAGGATAGAGTTATTACTACCTTTGGGTGTGCTATGTAGTACTGCAATACAGCTATTAGTAATATACTTCTGATGATGAGGGTGCCAAATATAAATAAATAAAATAAATATAATATCTTAAAGGAACATCAGCATTTCAGAACATCACACTTGTACGAGAAAGGGGAAGATACTTCTGATGGCGGTGATGCCTGCAAAGTCCCAACCAGCATTGATGCAGATATTCTAGGTGTTGAAATAGAATAATAGGATACAATGCTATGTTCCAAAAAAAATAAAAAAATAAAAAAAATACTGGCTGTATACCGGTGTAACATGTGTTTTCTCCTGACCTTTGCATCACCATTTGTTTGGTGAAATAGTTTGTGTGAATATTCCACTGTTACTGAGTGTAATTGTTATTTATTTTTTGATTGTTGATTTCAGTTTAAGAGTGTGCTAGTTACCCCATAAACCAGTCAGATATGTCCCTTTATAAGATTTTGTGCATCTGCTGAGCGGTTCTAGATTGATGCACTTCCGCTTGCTTCATTGGTCAAGAAGGGCACCCTTGACAAAGTTGTCAAACTGAGCACCGACTGAAATACTGTTTGACTGGCCTATGAACATGTCTGGTGCTGAGAAGTTATTATCTGATAAGACATTTTGACAGCAGTTTGCCTTACCTTCAGCATTAGGTGCTGCAGGCCCTTCCTGGCTGGACAACACTACCTGGACATGATCTCCAACAGGGAGATTGGGCTTGGGTCACCTGAAAAGTAGGAGGGACTGACCTCCTGGATCCACAGCTATTACACCAAGAAGGTACACCACCGGAACACGACTGCATCCTGGAGACTGGGTGTGGGTAAAGGCCACACCAGACACCACTGCCTTCAACCACGGTGGAAGGGACCACACCAAGTCCCGTTGACAACAGCCACAGCAGTCAAGTGTGAGGGCATCACATCCTGGGTCCATACCTCACACACCAAGAAGGCCCCTGGACCAAAGGACGACCAGCCACCAACAAAATTGCCAACGAGAGTAATGCCAACTTCACCACAGCGGTACAACCTTCGTTCAACAAGCTCCACCAGCCAACACTGACGGAACTGCTCATGCTACACTCCCACAGGATTCGGAGAGGGTAAGCGAGTTCCACGGTACACCAGAACATTGTTTTTGGACTGCTCGTGCTGCAACCCCAGAGGAGTCGGAGGGTGCAAGCGGGTCCTTCAAGACACCAGGATACTCTTTCAGAACTGCTCGTGCTACTCTCCACAGGAGTCGGAGAGTCAAGCAAGGCCACTTAAGTATTGAAGACATCAGGATATAAACAAACAGAATACTAAAAGTCCGCTAGAAAAATTTGCACCAAGAGGTACAGATCCCAGTCCTACGGAAGCGGCTGGTCACTAGGATCAGTGCGGCTTGTAGCCCCATTGGGAGGTGCCTCTTTCAATTCGGAATATAGCAAAAATAGGACAAAAGGGCCATCACTCGGGTCAGTGGACTATCGCAACCAACTCCCTTAGAACTGGACATTGGGATTCATCCTTTATACTCTGCATACCTACAAGTGTCAAATAGCATTCAACCTCGCCCCGAAAATATACAGAAGGAATAGACTACTCGTGTGGCACTCCTACAGGAATAAGGAGGTACCAAAGGTTACATACCAATAGAACTGGTTTCAAGTGCTAGCCACATCCGACCACACCCTATAAGGCGACATGGATTTCAGGTTACAACATAAGAAAAAGAAGCAGAAGAAGTGGCCCGTGGTGGTCACAGCATTACTCACCCCGTTAGCAGCTATAGTACTAACAACAATCCTGATATTATATAAAGACGACATACATATTCCATGGCTCGACTAGGAACTCTACATCCCCAAAAGTGGCCAAGGTGAAAGAGCAACCGGTGGTGAAAACAAGAATATCTCAAAACAACATGAGAGGGTGGAGGATAAAACAAAATGGGTGAAATATACAAAATGGAAAGAAGATGGAGAAGATTATAAGGACAATACATTTGTGCAAATGGTATCAATTTACAAAGAACTAGCAAATGTTTCTGATTGTTATATATGTACCCACCTACCGGCCACTAGCCAGTAGAAAAGAAATTACACTCAAATGCCCCTCACAGAATTCGTGGCATGTAACATATTAGATAATATGTTAGGGGGAAATTTAAAAGGAATGAGAACAAGGAAAAGAAAAAAAGGAGAAAATAAGAGAAAATATAAACAAAGGAGAAATGAGGAGAAAAAGGGATGACTATGGTTTGGAAGATGAACCTTATGTAGGTGATATGCAAGGAAAATTGGTAGAAAGAGTGTAAAATAAATTGAAGGAAGAAGATAGAAGGAGAAGAAAGAAGTGTAGGAGATTAGATCCGAAGAAAGAAGAGAATTTATTGAATGCATTTACAACAGAAAGAGGGATGGGTTACGCTGAACGGGATCATGGCTCAGAACAACGAAGACCATGCCTGGCCATAGATACAGAAATAAAGGCACCATGGTGTTTCAAATACTCAAGAGGTAACACAGACACTAGCAAAAACTGAATTGATGTGGGACATAGTATTTGCAATACAACATTGAGCCTGGACTACAAAAGAAATGACACAACAGGCTTGTCCATAGGCCTGACACCTCCCAAAAGAATATTTATTATATGTGGGACATCTGCATTTTTTAAACTGCCAGCAGGATAGCAAGGTACCTGCTACCTAGCATTCGTGCTTCCAAAAATGGCACATAGAACAGAATTACAGAAGGGGGAAAAGAGAACACTTGGCGGGGTGCGCAGGAAGAGGACACCAACGTGGGTGGATGAGGTAATAGTAATAGAGGGGATCATAGTGATGCGATTAGGGATAGCACACTCACAATATGAAATTCACAGATTGGCCGAATTAGTGGAAGGGCTAGCCAGCAATTCCGCAGCAGCCTTAGGGAACATCACTGAGGAACTCAGAGACATGAGGACACTTGTAATCCAGAATAGGCTTGCGCTAGACACCATTGTGGCAAAAGAGGGAGGGGTCGGTGCCGTGATCCATCAGAAATGCTGCGTGTATACACCAGATAACAGTGGGAATATAAGAAAGGAAATAGAGGAAATAAAGAAGGTAGAAGAAGGAGCTGGGAAAGTGGCAAATGGGACAGACGTTGGAGGAATGCTGGATCGAATAGCAGCATGGTTCAGGGGTTGGGGTACCTGGTTGACAGAGGTACTAGCGATAGGGATCGTGGCACTGATAACAATATGTGTGCTCATACCAGTTTGTCCATCCTTCCTGGCCCTACTCTTGAAAAAAAACCTGTCACCAGAAACACACACATTATCGAAGAAAAAGATATAAGGATGACAACAGGGACGAGCAAGAGGTATAAATGAGAGCAATACACCATGACCCTTAGATGTGTAATTGAGTATCAGAGGGCGGAATGTGGAATCGTATTTTACAGTTCTTAGGTATGCTATGCCTAGTGGCCCCTGTGATACACAATGACAATCTCCGCACAGGCCTATCATTAAGTAAAGAGGCCTATAAATGTAATTCGCTACTGCTAGGAACGCATTATGTTGCAAGGCTTGCTCTCTGAACAGCCATCATGAAATATCATCGTCATTGCATGCTAGCTGAAGCAATCTCCCTTCTGGAAAGTAGCAGTCTGAGTACGTGATGTTCTCAAGTTCTGTCACAAGATGGACCATGTGATATTAGGCACGTAGGCCACTTTGTGTAAAATCCTTTTCTATGCTTTTTGTTACTATATATGGTATGATAGGAAAAACTACCTTCAGCCATAATGGAGAAGCAGTCATACGTCAATCATACGTCAATGCCAAAGAACCAATAAGACGTTGAATTATGTTTGTGGTTTAATACTATAAAAGATCGTGTATTACTTCCTTGTATTGGGCTGTTCGTGTACACTAGTACAGAGCATCCTCCATGTACATGTCTTTCTATTCTATCGCTAATAAATTCATTTTGTTTATCTAGAAGAGCTGGCTAACGGTCATTTGTATCTGGATGGGTGTTGAATAATTAGGATTCTACACACCTTCGCGGTAGGCGGATCCTACGGGTCCCAGGAGCCAATGACGATGTACGCCGGTGGTGGCGGTACGCACCGTCGCAGACGTGACCGCCATTTTCTCTCTGTACAATCACTTGATACCTGATCTTCGACAGGAGAGGACCTACACTGCAAGTGCTGCTGTGACCTCAGTCTGGAAGAGACAATGGCTTGTGCGTCTGGGGAAAGGGCCCCTGCCTTCACCATGGAGGAGTTGGAGAAACTCGTGGATGGGGTCCTCCCCCAGTACACGCTACTCTACGGTCCTCCAGACAAACAGGTAAGTACACTGGGGGCATGCTGTATGGGCAATGCCTGTGTGGAGTGGTATGGATGAAAGATAGGGGGGGGAGAATGAGGCATGCATGAAACAACGGTGAGTGCATGTGCCACATGGCAAGGGTAGGGATGCAGGACAATGACTGTGATGGTGCAGTTGGTTAAACTTATCTTTTTCCCCTGTACAATTCCTGTAGGTCAGCGCCCCCAGAAGAAGGATATTTGGCGTTCCATCGCCAAGGACGTCCGGACCCTGGGGGTCTACCACAGACGGAGCACCTCCTGCCGGAAAAGATGGGAGGACATTCACCGCTGGAGCAAAAAGACGGCGGAGGCCCAGCTGGGGATGGCCTCCCAACGTGGGAGGTGTGCCCGTCGCACCATGACCCCCCTGATGTTCAGGATCCTGGTGGTGGCGTATCCGGAGTTGGATGGGCGCTTGAGGGCATCACAGCAGCAACAAGGGGGTGAGTACACTCTCATTCTGCTGATTCAGCGCCCAGTGGAGGTGTCTGGGTGCGGGAGGTGGGCTGTGTGTTCCCCTAGGCCAGGGCGAGTTTGGTAGTTAACTCCCCTTTTTCAGGCAGACCCTGTGGCACCCCACCCCACCTGAGTACAGTGCCACCTACACCTAGTCAGGCTCCTGTGACATCCATGTGTGCAGATATCAGCCATAGCCTTGTAGGCCATGTCCCAGGGATTGAATAGTGGACCCCAAGTGCGTGGCGTAGTGCAGGGGGCCTCTGTGTCTGTCGTGTTCGCCAACGGTACCGGTAATGCATGCACTCAACATGTCTTTCTTCTGTCTCCCCCCCCCCCTTTTTGTGGTCTCCCTGTACTTGTGTGCATTAGCATCATCAGGTGGAGGAGCAGTGGCACCGGAGGAGGAGGGAGCTGCATCCCACATGGCCCTGGAGAGCGACACTACGGAGTCTGATTTCACCAGTGGGACGGAGGGCGAGGGGAGCTCCACGCCGGGGACAGGAGCTGACACCAGTGATACGGACTCGTCCTCTGATGGGAGCTCCCTTGTGGTGGCGGGCCCATCTGTGCCCCCCGCACCTACAGGTGCAGCCGCCACCTCCTCCCTCCAGCACCGCTTGTAGGAGGCTGGACTGGCTTGTAGTGAGTACCAAGGGGTACTTACACCTTGCACCAGGCCCAGGTATCCCTTATTAGTGTAGAGGGGTGTCTAGCAGCTTAGGCTGATAGAAAAGGTAGCTTAGCAGAGCAGCTTAGGCTGAACTAGGAGACGAGTGAAGTTCCTACAGTACCACTAGTGTCACTTGCACAATATCATAAGAAAACACAATACACAGATATACTAAAAATAAAGGTACTTTATTTTTATGACAATATGACAAAAGTATCTCAGTGAGTACCCTCAGTATGAGGACAGCAAATATACACAAGATATATGTACACAATACCAAAATATGCAGTAATAGCAATAGAAAACAGTGCAAACAATGTATAGTCACAATAGGATGCAATGGGGGGGCACATAGGGATAGGGGGAAAACAAACCATATACTCTAGAAGTGGAATGCGAACCACAAATGGACCCCAAACCTATGTGACCTTATAGAGGGTCGCTGGGACTGTAAGAAAACAGTGAGGGTTAGAAAAATAGCCCACCCCAAGACCCTGAAAAGTGGGTGCAAAGTGCACCTAAGTTCCCCAAAGAGCACAGAAGTCATTATAGGGGAATTCTGCAGGAAAGACCAACACCAGCAATGCAACAACAATGGCTTTCCAGATGAGAGTACCTGTACAACAAGGGGACCAAGTCCAAAAGTCACGATCAAGTCGGGAGTGGGCAGATGCCCAGGAAATGGCAGCTGTGGGTGCAAAGAAGCTGCCACCAGATGGTAGAAGCTGAGGATTCTGCAAGAACGACAAGGACTAGAAACTTCCCCTTTGGAGGATGGATGTCCGACGTCGTGAAGAGTCGTACAGAAGTATTTTCCAGCAGAAAGACCGCAAAGAAGCCTTGCTAGCTGCAAAGCTCGAGGTTAGGGTTTTTGGATGCTGCTGTGGCGCAGGAGGGACCAAGATATCACCAATTGCGTGAGGAGACAGAGGGGGCGTCCAGCAAGACAAGGAACCCACTCAGAAGCAAGTAGCACCAGGAGAAGTGCCAGAACAGGCACTACGAAGTGGAGTGAAACAGTGCTCACCCAAAGTTGCACAAGAGAGTCCCACGCCGCCGGAGGACAACTCAGGAAGTCGTGCAATGCAGGTTAGAGTGCCGTGGACCCAGGCTTGGCTGTGGAAATCCTCGAAGAGTGCACAGGAGCCGGAGTAGCTGCAAAACATGTGGTTCCCAGCAATGCAGTCTAGCGTGGAGAGGCAAGGACTTACCTCCACCAAACTTGGACTGAAGAGTCACTGGACTGTGGGAGTCACTTGGACAGAGTTGCTGAGTTCAAGGGACCTCGCTCGTCGTGCTGAGAGGAGACCCAGAGGACCGGTGATGCAGTTCTTTGGTGCCTGCAGTTGCAGGGGGAAGATTCCGTCGACCCACAGGAGATTTCTTCAGAGCTTTTTAGTGCAGAGAGGAGGCAGACTACCCCGACAGCATGCACCACCAGGAAAACAGTCGAGAAGGCAGCAGGATCAGCGTTACAAGGTCGCAGTGGTCATCTTTGCTACTTTGTTGCAGTTTTGCAGGCTTCCAGCGCGGTCAGCAGTTGATTCCTTCTCCAGAAGGTGAAGAGAGAGATGCAGAGGAACTCTGATGAGCTCTTGCATTCGTTATCTAAGGAATTACCAAAAGCAGAGACCCTAAATAGCCAGAAAAGAGGGTTTGGCTACTTAGGAGAGAGGATAGGCTAGCAACACCTGAAGGAGCCTATCAGAAGGAGTCTCTAACGTCACCTGCTGGCACTGGCCACTCAGAGCAGTTCAGTGTGCCAGCAGCACCTCTGTTTCCAAGATGGCAGAGGTCTGGAGCACACTGGAGGAGCTCTGGTCACCTCCCAGGGGAGGTGCAGGTCAGGGGAGTGGTCACTCCCCTTTCCTTTGTCCAGTTTCGTGCAAGAGCAGGGCTGAGGGACCCTTGAACCGGTACAGACTGGCTTATGCAGAGATGGGCACCATCTGTGCCCATCAAAGCACTTCCAGAGGCTGGGGGAGGCTACTCCTCCCCAACCCTGACACCTTTTTCCAAAGGGAGAGGGTGTAACACCCTCTCTCTGAGGAAGTCCTTTGTTCTGCCTTCCTGGGCCAAGCCTGGCTGGACCCCAGGAGGGCAGAAACCTGTCTGAGGGGTTGGCAGCAGCAGCAGCTGCAGTGAAACCCCGGGAAAGGTAGTTTGGCAGTACCCGGGTCTGAGCTAGAGACTCGGGGGATCATGGAATTGTCTCCCCAATGCCAGAATGGCATTGGGGTGACAATTCCATGATCTTAGACATGTTACATGGCCATGTTTGGAGTTACCATTGTGACGCTATACATATGTCGTGACATATGTATAGTGCACACGTGTAATGGTGTCCCCGCACTCACACAGTCCGGGGAATTGGCCCTGAACAATGTGGGAGCACCTTGGCTAGTGCCAGGGTGCCCACACACTAAGTAACTTAGCACCCAACCTTTACCAGGTAAAGGTTAGACATATAGGTGACTTATAAGTTACTTAAGTGCAGTGGTAAATGGCTGTGAAATAACGTGGACGTTATTTCACTCAGGCTGCACTGGCAGGCCTGTGTAAGAATTGTCAGATCTCCCTATGGGTGGCACAAGAAATGCTGCAGCCCATAGGGATCTCCTGGAACCCCAATACCCTGGGTACTTCAGTACCATATAATAGGGAATTATAAGGGTGTTCCAGTATGCCAATGTAAATTGGTGAAATTGGTCACTAGCCTGTTAGTGACAATTTGGAAAGAGAATGAGAGCGCATAACCACTGAGGATCTGGATAGCAGAGCCTCAGTGAGACAGTTAGTCATAACACAGGTAACACATACAGGGCACACTCATGAGCACTGGGGCCCTGGCTGGCAGGGTCCCAGTGACATATACAACTAAAACAACATATATACAGTGAAATATGGGGGTAAAATGCCAGGCAAGATGGTACTTTCCTACACCACCCTCCCAGCAGCCCCTCAGCCTTTGACCCGTGCCCGCTCACCTAGGAGGGTGGGCATCACCTTCACCCCAGGCACCTCAGGCCCTGCCCCAGACACCCCTGCTGCCATCAGTGAGGAGGCCATTGACCTCCTCAGGTCCCTCACTGTTGGGCAGTCTACCATTCAGAATGCCATCCAGGGTGTAGAGAGGCAGTTGCAACAAACCAATGCATTCCTGGAGGGCATTCATTCTGGTCAGGCAGCCCTTCAGCGAGCTTTTCAGACTCTGGCCTCAGCACTGATGGCAGCCATTGTGCCTGTCTCTAGCCTCCCCCCTCCAATTTCCTCCACCCATACCCACACCCCTGTACCTCACCCTATCCCAAGCACACCATCCGACCAACATGCACACACCTCAACACACAAAGGAAGCTCAGGCAAACATAAGTACCACACATCCCACAGGCACTCACGCAAGTATCACACACATGCAGACATAACAACATCCACTGCCTCCACTGTGTACCCCTCCTCCTCGTCTCCCACATCCCTTCAGGTCTCGTCTCTACTCACACCTGTATGCAGTACATCTTCAGCCACTATGCCCATCACCAGCACACTCACCACCACACCCCGCTCACGTGCAGTCACCACCCCCACTACCATTCACACATCCCCTGTGTCCTCTCCCAGTGTGTCTGTGAGGCCATCTCCAAAGGTACACAAACGCAGCCACCCACCCAACAGCCATCCACCTCACGACAGCCTCCAGCCCATGCGCCTTCACCCAAACTCAGCAAACCTCCTATGACCTCTACCTCTTCCTCCACTCCCAAACCCCCTCCATCTACCCATCCCAGTGCTCCTAAGAAACTTTTCCTGGCCACCCTTGACCTCTTTACCTCACCTCCCCCACCCCGTCAGTCTCCTAGGGTACGACTCTCCAGGTCCCAACCTAGCACCTCAGCCACTATATCGGCGGGACCAGTGGTGCCAGTAGTCACCGGATTATGGAGTGCACCAGGCAGCAGGGCAGTCAGTGTGGCAAGGAGCCACAGCACGGACAGTCCCCCACCTGTCAAGCATCAAAAGTTGGCCAGTGCCGGGGGGGGGGGAGACACCAGCCACCATAGCCGCTCCCAGGGGTACAGGTGGGAGTGTGGAGTCAGCTGCGACACCTTCCAAGTTGGGGAAGGGGCACAAGAAAACCGGCAAGTCTGGGAAGATCAGCACGGCGGAGAACACCGCCATCAGCCCCGCTGCCCCAGACAGGACCGCCAGCAGCCCCACTGCCCAAGAAAGGACTGCCAGCAGCCACACCGCTGCACAAGAGAGGACCACCAGCAGCAGCCCCGCTGCCACAAACAGGACCGCCAGTAGCCACACCTCTGTCTAAGAGAGTACCGCTAGAAGCAGCCCCGCTGCCCCAGACAGGACCGCCAGAAGCCCCGCTGCCCAAGAAAGGACCGCCAGCAGCCACACCGTTGCCCAAGAGAGGACTGCCAGCAGCAGCCCCGCTCCCCAGACAGGACCGCCAGCAGCTGAACCGCTGCCAAAGACACCGCCGCAACAAGCACCGCTGCCAAAAACACCGCCGCCACAAACACCGCTGCCAAGCACACCACCGCAACAAGCACTGCAGGCCCATGAGTGCCAAAAGCTCTGATGTTACTGAGGGAGCCACGAGCAGGATGAAGCACTCTGGGCACAAGACCCCCTCCAGAACCAGTGGAGAGAGACATTCACTACCTCTGTCCTTAGTAGGATGAAGAACTCTGGGCACAAGACCCCCTCCAGAACCAGTGGAGATCCACATCCACTACCTCTGTCCTTAGCAGGATGAAGCACTCTGGGCACAAGACCCCCTCCAGAACCAGTGGAGTATCATATCCACTACCTCTGTCCTTGGCAGGATGAAGCACTCTGGGCACAAGACCCCCTCCAGAACCAGTGGAGAGAGACATCCACTACCTCTGTCCTTAGCAGGGTGAAGCACTCTGGGCACAAGACCCCCTCCAGAACCAGTGGAGATTGACATCCACTTGAGAGACCACCTACTGTAGAGACTTGAGAGACTGTGGCTTTGCACTCCCCAGGATTGAACAGTGGGCAACCCACCCACTGTAGAGACTTGAGAGACTGTGGCTTTGCACTCCCCAGGATTGAACTGTGGGCAACCCACCCACTTGGGAGACTTGAGAGACTGTGGCTTTGCACTCCCCAGGGTTGAACAGTGGCCATGGGGCCCCCTCGTGGATTTGGCGTTGTGCACTCAACCGGCTGAGGTGTCCACCCTTTCCCTTCCCCCTGAGGTGCCTGTTTTATTTCTATCTGATGCCCCTGCAGTGTTCTCTCCGTCTTGTTCGGGTATCTTGTGTGGGCCTCGCCCATGCATTTTGGACCCAGTGGTCCA
The DNA here is from genome assembly GCF_031143425.1 of Pleurodeles waltl. Lineage (NCBI taxonomy): Eukaryota > Metazoa > Chordata > Amphibia > Caudata > Salamandridae > Pleurodeles > Pleurodeles waltl. Next base: position 1,626,949 of record NC_090444.1, on the reverse strand, counting down.
CGGACTGAAATGGTGGAATACCTTGAACAACGACCCCAACACCACCACCCTGCTCGAAAACCTCGCCAACCTCGGCCTCAAACAACTGGTGAACACCGCCACCCACATCGCCGGACACACGCTTGACCCTATCTTCTCCGCCAGCAAACACGTCTTCTTCAGCCACACCTCCGCTCTACACTGGACCGACCACAGCTGGGTCCACTTCACATTCCGACGTGAGACCCACCACCTCCGCACTCAACCCATCCCTCGTCGACAGTGGAACAAGATCCCCGAAGAGCAACTCTTCTCAGCACTCGCCGCCAACCAACCCACCCTCACCACCGACCCCAACGACGCTGCCCTCAGCCTCACAAACTGGATCTCCAACTGCGCAGACAACCTTGCTCCCCTCAAACGCACGCATCGACAGACCAACACCAAAAAACCTCTCTGGTTCTCTGACACCCTCAAAGAATCAAAGAAAACTTGTCGCGCCCTCGAGAAGGCCTGGCGCAAGGACCATACCGCTGACAACATGACCGCCCTCAAGAACGCTACCCGCGAACACCACCGCCTGATCCGCGCTGCTAAAAAGAACTTTTTCACCGACAGACTGGACAAAAACAGCCACAACAGCAGAGAACTCTTCAGCATCCAACCCCAATGCCAACGCCAACGCCGTCACGCCCTCACAGGATTTGTGCGAATCCCTTGCCACTTTCTTCCATCGCAAGATCAGCGACCTCCACGACAGCTTCGGACACCAGACCCAACATAACACCACCGAACCCGCACCCCCGGCTATTACCCTCAACAACTGGACCCACATCAACACTGAAGAAACCAAATCCATCATGAACTCTATCCACTCCGGCGCCCCTTCCGACCCCTGCCCTCACTTCATCTTTAACAAAGCCGACGACATCATCGCCCCGCACCTCCAGACCGTCATCAACTCTTCTTTTTCTTCTGCTACCTTCCCCGAATGCTGGAAACATGCCGAAGTCAACGCCCTACTAAAGAAACCTACGGCTGACCCGAGCGACCTGAAAAACCTCCGCCCCATCTCTCTTCTACCTTTCCCAGCCAAGGTAATAGAGGAGACCGTCAACAAACAGCTGACCACCTTCCTGGAAAACAACAACCTGCTCGACCCTTCACAAACCGGATTCCGAACCAACCACAGCACAGAAACCGCCCTCATCTCGGTCACTGACGACATAAGAACCCTGATGGACAACGGTGAAACAGTCGCCCTCATTCTCCTCGACCTCTCGGCTGCCTTCGACACCGTCTGTCACCGCACCCTAATCACCCGCCTCCGCTCCACCGGGATCCAAGGCCAGGCCCTGGACTGGATCGCCTCCTTCCTCTCAAACCGCTCCCAAAGAGTTTACCTCCCTCCGTTTCACTCAGAACCCACCGAGATCATCTGCGGCGTACCTCAAGGCTCATCGCTCAGCCCAACACTCTTCAATGTCTACATGAGCCCCCTAGCCGACATCGTACGCAAGCACGACATCATCATCACCTCCTACGCCGACGACACTCAAATTATACTCTCCCTCACCAAGGACCCCGCCAGCGCCAAGACCAACCTACAAGAGGGTATGAAGGACGTCGCAGATTGGATGAGGCTCAGCCGCCTAAAGCTGAACTCTGTAAAAACGAAAGTCCTCATCCTCGGCAACACCCCGTCCGCCTGGGACGACTCCTGGTGGCCCACGGCCCTCGGCACCGCACCGACCCCCACAGACCACGCCCGCAACCTCGGCTTCATCTTGGACCCTCTTCTCACCATGACCAAGCAAGTCAAAGCCGTGTCCTCCGCCTGCTTCCTCACCCTCCGCATGCTCCGCTAGATCTTCCGCTGGATCCCCGCCGACACTAGAAAAACCGTGACCCACGCCCTCGTCACGAGCCGCCTGGACTACGGCAACACCCTCTACGCCGGGACCACAGCTAAACTCCAAAATCACCTGCAACGCATTCAAAACGCATCGGCACGCCTCATCCTCGACGTACCCCGAAGTCCTCATCCTCGGCAACACTCCGTCCGCCTGGGACGACTCCTGGTGGCCCACGGCCCTCGGCACCGCACCGACCCCCACAAACCACGCCCGCAACCTCAGCATCATCTTGGACCCTCTTCTCACCATGACCAAGCAAGTCAACGCCGTGTCCTCCGCCTGCTTCCTCACCCTCCGCATGCTCCGCAAGATCTTCCGCTGGATCCCCGCCGACACAAAAAAAAACGTGACCCACGCCCTCGTCACGAGCCGCCTGGACTACGGCAACACACTCTACGCCGGGACCACAGCCAAACTCCGAAAACACCTGCAACGCATTCAAAACGCATCAGCACGGCTCATCCTCGACGTACCCCGCAACAGCCACATCTCCGCACACCTGAGACACCTCCATTGGCTCCCAGTCAGCAAAAGGATCACCTTTCGACTTCTCACCCACGCACACAAAGCCCTCCACAACAAGGGACCAGAATACCTCAACCGACACCTCAGCTTCTACGTCTCCACCCGCCTCCTCGGTTCCTCTGGTCTCGCACTCGCTGCCGTCCCTCGCATCCGCCGCTCCACGGCGGGTGGGAGATCTTTTTCCTTCCTGGCAGCCAAGACCTGGAACTCCCTCCCATTCAGCCTCAGGACCACCCAGGACCACTCCACTTTCTGGAGACTCCTAAAGACCTGGCTATTCGAGCAGCAGTAACCCCCCCTTTTCCCTAGCGCCTTGAGACCCGCACGGGTGAGTAGCGCGCTTTATAAATGTTAATGATTTGATTTGATTTGATTTATATGATTGGTGTATATATTTGTCAATAGTGTATGTATATTTTTTTAATACTGAATTTTAATATATTACAGTTGTTCACCTCATTTCCTTTTTTCTTTGCATTCTTCCAGGGGGGTATGGGGGTGTAACTGTAATGTATCATGATGTATTTGTGTGTGTGTTGTGGTGGGTGAGGGTGGGGGTGGGGGTGTTGCGTGTGTGTGTCACTGTTTTTTCCCTCCCCCCTCCCCTGTGTCGTAGGTGCAGTACTCACCGTGGTCTTCGCCGCCGGAGTTCGTGCTCCTGGTAGAGGAGCAAGAAGATAACGGCTGGTAAAATGTGGAGCTCTGGTTCCATGGCGTCCTGGTTCCTTGTGGGGTGTGCAGAGGTGAGCGTTTTCCCTTCTGTGTACTGTTTCCGCCGTGTTTCTGTTCGCTGTGAATCCGCCCCGGAAAAGGTGGCGGATTGGTAGGTTGTAATCCTGTGGGCGGTACATTGTCCTCCGCCTGTCTGTGGGCGGTGACCGCCGCTGTGTTTGTTTGTACCGCCATGGCGGTCGGAGTGTTAAAGTGGCTGTCTATGTTGGCGGTTTCCGTCATGGTCGGAATTCCATTTTTTTTACCGTCGGCCTGTTGGCGGTCTAACTTCCGCTTTAACACCGACCGCCAGGGTTGTAATGACCACCTATATTCCTAGAAAATAATCATGCAGAAAAGTGTGTAAAATGTGTCCGCTAAAAAGCCATTCTAAAAACAATGCATCTAAAACGTGTAAATGTAGAATATAGTAAAAAAGTTAAAAACAATGTAGGTCCAAGAGGGTCTCACTACACAACGGCTCATCACTATATCATCACAGTGTTAACACAAATGAGGTCATATGAGAGGTCATACATGTTGTTATGAATGTTATGATTTCACATGGTATAAGTAATGTAATACGAAAGGGTATAAGCAATGCATCTTAATGGCATGAGTTATAGTTAATATAGAAGTTCATCACATATATCTTAGCCTGGACTAACATAAAAAGTACTCCCATCACATGCTCACAGCCCATATTAAAAAAAGTTATTTTGTTGCATGATGCAGGTAACTCATGAGGGCCCAGTACAGTTCACACTGGATCTTCATCAATTGCCTGATGTTCTGTTAGAGGCGTGAATTGAATACCATGCAAGAGCGCTCCCTGCTATCCCTCTGACCACAGTTGATTAAACTCTTTTATAAAGTATTGAGAGTTTATAATTCAAGATAGCTTTTCTATCCTCTCTTATAAATGTTGAAAATATTGAGGCACTACCAGGTTGAAAAGTGTAGTCCAGGATACCATATGCCTCAAGCTGCTGTGAAAGAACTGTTCTTACTTAGTCTGAAAACTGTTAACTCCTGAATGCCGCTCCTTAGGATCCGCTACGGATGGAAAATCAAAATCCTGGTAGCCTTGTACAAACCTACGGGGTGTGCGTATTTATTAAATAGTCATGCAGGGCAGCACAGCACATCACAGCAAGCCACCGTGATATGCTCTCTGATAGGGAAAGGGCATTTAACATTGTACAGCACACTCCTGCCTTTTCTCAGTACTGGTGCTCAATTTGCTGCCTGGCGCCAACGCAGGCACTCATTCACGAAGGTACAATGGGTGTATGTGCTGTAAGCAGCATTGTTTTTGTGCAGGAAGGGGCAACTCCCTGCACAAAAACTGTAGTTTGAGGCATTTTCCTCTTTCTATGTGTGCTGCAGAATGCAGCACTCATACAAAGGGGACGTAACAAGGAGAAATAGAGATATTTCTCCTTGTTACATCTCAGCTGGTGAGGCGTAGCAGTTTTGGCGCATTCCAAGGACTACTAGCGATGTTCAATGTGGGAATGCATCAAAGTCCATAGGTGTTGTGTAGGAAAATCCATGCTTCACCCATAGAATGCTTCCCTGGGGCAGAGTAACACAACACAGAGATTTGCGCTACATTGTTATTGGAGGCTGGCCTGGCTTATAGTGGGTATCTGATGGTACTTACACCTTGTGCCAGGTCCAGTTATCCCTTATTAGTAGATTAGTAGTATTCTAGCAGTTTAGGCTGATAGAGGTAGCTATAGCAGAGCAGCTTAGGCTGAACTAGGAGACATGCAAAGCTCCTTCTATACCACTTATATCATATAGCACTATATCATAAGAATCACAATACTCAGAGTTACTAAAAATAAAGGTACTTTATTTTAGTGACAATATGTTAGAAAATATCTCAGAGGATATACTCCCTTAGGAGGTAAGTAAAATACACAAAATATACACACAAACCAAAATCAGGTAAGTAAACAGTTAGAAAAGTAGTGCAAACACTGTAGAATACAATAGGATGCAATAGGCCTAGGGGCAACACAAACAATACACTAAGAAAGTGGAATACGAACCACTTAGGGACCCCAGGCCCAGTGTAGTGTGTAGAGGGTCACTGGGAGTGTAAGAAAACACTAAGGGTGTCCAAGATACCCCACGCCAAGACCCTGAAAAGTAGGAGTAAAGTGATACTACTTCCCCAGAAACACACTAAAGTCGTAATAGGAGATTCTGCAAAGACTACCAAGCTCGTCAGGTGAGAGGGGTCCAGAGCACCGGTGACACTGAAGTTTGGTGCCTGCTGGAGCAGGGGGGAGATTCCGTCGACCCATGGGAGATTTCTTCTTGGCTTCCAGTGCAGGGTGAAGGCAGACAGCCCCCAGAGCATGCGCCACCAGAAAACTGTTGAGAAAGCCGGCAGGATTAGGTGCTACAATGTCGCTGGTAGTCTTCTTGCTACTTTGTTGCAGTTTTGCAGGCGTTCTGGAGCAGTCAGCAGTCGATCCTTGGCAAAAGTCGAAGAGGGAGATGCAGAGGAACTCTAGTGAATTCTTGCAGGTCGTTATCTGTGGAAAAGTCCACAGGAGAGACCCTAAATAGCCCTCAGAGGAGGATTGGCCAGCTAGTCAGGTAAGCACCTATCAGGAGGGGTCTCTGACGTCACCTGCTGGCCCTGGCCATGCATAGGCCTCCATTGTGCCCTCACACCTCTGGATTCATGATGGCAGAGGTCTGGGACACACTGGAGGAGCTCTGGGCACCACCCCTGAGGTGGTGATGGACCGGGGAGTGGTCACTCCCCTTTCCTTTGTCCAGATTCGCACCAGAGCAGGGACTGGGGGTTGCCTGAACCGGTGTAGATTGGCTTATGCAAGGAGGGCACTATCTGTGCCCTTCAAAGCATTTCCAGAGGCTGGAGGAGGCTACTCCTCCCCAGCCCTTAACACCTATTTCCAAAGGGAGAGGGTGTAACACCCTCTCTCAGAGGAAATTCTTTGTTCTGCCATCCTGGGACTGGGCTGCCCAGACCCCAGGAAGGCAGAACCCTGTCTGTGGGTTGGCAGCAGTGGTAGCTGCAGAGAAAACCCCAGAGAGCTGGCTTGGCAGTACTGGGGGTCGATGGTGGAGACCCAGGGATGCATGGGATTGGCACCCCAATACCAGATTTGGCATGGGGGGACAATTCCATAATCTTAAACATGTTACATGGCCATATTCGGAGTTACCATTGTGAAGCTACATACAGGTATTGACCTATATGTAGTGCACGCTTGTAATGGTGTCCCCACGCTCACAAAGTCCTGGGAAATTGCCCTGAACTATGTGGGGGCACCTTGGCTAGTGCCAGGGTGCCCTCACACTTAGTAACTTTGCACCTAACCTTCTTTAAGTGAAGGTTAGACATATAGGTGACTTAAAAGTTACTTAAGTGCAAATTGCTGTGAAATAGCGCGTGCGTTATTTCACTCAGGCTGCAGTGGCAGTCCTATGTAAGATTTGTCTTAGCTCCCTATGGGTGGCAAAAGAAATGCTGCAGCCCATAGGGATCTCCTGGAACCCCAATACCCTGGGTACCTAGGTACCATATACTAGGGAATTATAACGGTGTTCGAGTGTGTCAATTAGAATTGGTGAAAATGGTCACTAGCCTATAGTGACAATTTTAAAGGCAGAGAGAGCACAAGCACTGAGGTTCTGGTTAGCAGAGCGTCAGTGACACAGTTAGTCACTACACAGATACACACATTCAGGCCACAAACTATGAGCACTGGGGTCCTGGATAGCAGGATCCCAGTGAGATAGGCAAAAACAAACTTACTTACAAGTGAAAAATGGGGGTAACATGCCAGGCAAGATGGTACTTTCCTACAATTGTATTACTCCATATTTATCAAATCACTCAGGGCCACACATGATGGCCTTGCATGGCTTGATAAATCTGACTTAAGAGAAGCATTTCTTTTGTGACCCATTGCGTGACACAAGAGCACCACATTTCTTACACAAATATGCCCAAAGACCATTGAAGAATACAAAGATCTGCTCTACTACGGTCATATTGCCAGTCTCAGGGTCATTAATTCAGGTCAGTTAAATTTCAGCAGGTCAAAGTAAAAAAGGGGGAAAGAATTGTCCTGTGCTGAGCAACAAAATCCACGTCATTCCTCAGAAATTCGGAAATACCTTTGGGTCAAATATTATTTGTAATCAAACCCTAAAAGTGTTATGTGGAAGTTTTTATGCCTGCAGTCTACCTTTTGAAACCATGAGTAAAAGCTGCACCTTTCTGCAAAGGTTATGTTTTAGGTTAAAATGTGGATGAATGTCTTAAACTATACTAACTTCATTGAACCCGGAAACTAAAGCTCATATCACAATGGGAGCTGGTGAATCTAAAATGAAAGATAGTAGCACAATTGGTAATCTAGATAGGATTCTGCTGCCAATTAATTTGAATTAGAGAAATTGCATGTACTATCAACTTCCGCAGAGACAACCTTTGCACTATGGGATGAATCATTATGATTTCAAGCTAGTGAAGACATTGTTTTAATATCCTTAATCTTACTTAAAAACAAAGAAACACTAAGGCCCATATTTATACTTTTTTAGCACCTCATTTGCGTCATTTTCTGATGAAAAAGTGGTGCAAACTTACAAAATACAATTGTATTTTGTAAGTTTGCACCACTTTTTGCGTCAAAAAATGACACAAATGCGGCGCTAAAAAAAGTATAAATATGGGCCTAAGGCCCTTATTATGAGTGTGGCAGTCTTGAGACAGCCACACTGAGGTGGTGGTCTGACAGCTGTCAAAGTGGCGGTCAGACCGCAATTTTATGACCGTGGTGGACCTGCACATTCAGACCGCCAGCACCACCTGGTTGCCGCCGGTCGACAGCCTGGCGGTGAAGGCGGTCTTAATCCACTAGGGCAGCGCTGCCCTGGGGATTACGAGTCCCCTATCCGCCGGCTTTTGCATGGCGGTCCCACCGCCATGCAAAGGCTGGCGGAGACGGGGTGCCGGGGGCACCATGGGGATCCTTGCACTGCCCATGCACTTTGCATGGGCAGTGCAGGGCCCCCAATGGGCAGCCCCGTTGTGCTTTTCAATGTTCGAATTACACGCAGTGAAAAGAGTGATGGGTGTTGTTGCACCCGACGCATAGCAACAGCCGGCATCAATGTTGTGGTGAGTTCCGCCCACTGGCCCAGCAGGAAACTCGCAATAGGGCTGGCGGGAAGAAAACCGTAATGGTGGTTTTCCAGCCCAAAGAGTTTGGCGGGTGACCTCCGCCATCCACCAAACTCTTAATGAGGCCCTTAGTCATAGACAGACACAATGTCATGGACTTAAACAGGATCAAGCTGGGACAGAAAATAGACCCTGGCACCAGAATAATAGTGGCACTCACTAGTGAGTTAGAGAGTTAAAAAGTGACCCATGTTTTTAAATTGAAATAGTTTTCAACACACTGTATAAGCAGTTTTGCAAGGTATGGAAAACAGTATGGATTTGAATTTGCTGAAGGCAATGTTTGCTTCAATATCAGGGAAATCAACAATAAAAACTGGTCCACAGACAAAAAACCAGCCCCAGACACTGACCTGTCAGACTAGCCCATAAGGCACTGCCTTTCTTCCAGTCCGACCCTAGAATTAAATAAGAGCTCAGAAAAGCCAAGACAATTCATACAAACCAAAGCCAACTGGTGCTCGTTCTAGCATTTTTCCGGAAGATGAAGCTGAGTTGATTCTTCAGAAAGTGGATAGTGTCTTTAGAAATGGTTAATAGGTCAACTTTATGAGAGATTCAGCAAATGTATTCTTGCAGGGCACTATGGGGGTCATTCTGACCCTGGCGGCCGGTGACCGCCAGGGTCACCGACCACGGGAGCACCGCCAACAGGCTGGCGGTGCTCCCAAGGGCATTCTGACCGCGGCGGTTCAGCCGCGGTCAGAAAGGGTAAACCGGCGGTCTCCCGCCGGTTTACCGCTGCCCCATTGCATCCTCCATGGCGGCAACTGCACCCGTCGCACCCCTGCAACTACGCCAGCTCAATTCTGAGCCGGCGTCCACGTTGCAGGGGCATTTCCGCTGGGCCGGCGGGCGCTCTTTTGGAGAGCGCCCGCCGGCCCAGCGGAAATGTTTGAATGGCCGCCGCGGTCTTTTGACCGCGGTGCGGTCATTTGTCGGCGGTACCTTGGCGGACGGCCTCTGCCGTCCGCCAAGGTCTGAATGACCCCCTATATGTTTGGAGGAGCAGTCAATACCATCATTTGTCCCCTCAGTCCTATTACAAGGCAACTAATTGGAAGTGTTTGGAGATAAAGGGTCACTTGACACAGGCTAAATGCGAAGCTGAAGCTCATCTTCCTGTAGATATAATTTTGTTTTCACAATAGAAGAAACAGGTAAGGACACAGATCTAAAATATTATAAAATATTAAGGCAATGGGAAACTGCCAAATGGGCTCCAGGAGTTTCCACAGTTTGAGGTTATTTCCCCCTCATCATCTCTTGTAGCACAAGAGTCAAACTTTAGTATAAATACAATAACAGATTTAATCACAGCTTTTCTAATGTACATCTTCTATACCTGAGATCAGAAAAGTGAAAATATTATTATTTGGCGGTTACAAGACAATCTTTCATTGTAAAAACCAAGTGCTACAAAGGAGCTTTTCCACTTGTGGGCACTATTATGAAGGACTTCCACCAAATCAGAATTCTTCAGACATTGACAGATGTGGAGATTTGACTGGTATGTGACACAGGGACATTGGGACTTGAAGTCTCCACAAACAAATCATTCATTCATCCACCATGGGGTAGCAAGAAGTGCTCTATGCAGGAGGCTGGTGTGGTTTGTAGTGGGTACCTAAGGTACTTACACCTTATACCAGGTCCAGTTATCCCTTATTAGTGAAATGCAGTCAGTGTCTAGAAGCCAGACTCTCTAGGGGTAGTGTGGATGAGCAACCAACGCCTAACAATGAGACATGCAAAGCTCATGCAATACCACTGTAGTCACAGAGTACTCACACACATGAAAGAAAATACTCAGTGTTACAAAAATAAAGATACTTTATTTTGGTAACACAAATGCCAAAAATACCACAGAGACTATTCTCTCTTAGGAGGCAAGTAATACACAAATTAAATACACTCGTATGCAGAAACAGCTCTAACAACAGTTAGAAAACAGTGCAAATAGTGAAAATTACAATAGTTAGAAATGGGCCTAGGGGGAACACAAACCATATACTAAGAAAGTGGAATGCGAATGTCGGTTTCCCATCTAGGCAAGTGTAGTAAGTAGAGGGGCGCTGGGAGTATTAGAAAACACCAACGGTAAGTAATAAAACCCACCCCAGAGCCCTGAAAAGCAGAAGTAAATCACAGTAACTTTCCTATAACACACAAGAACACGAGAAAGAAGATTATGTAAGAACCACAAGAGACTGCAAGACACCAATGATGGATACCTGGACCTGAAGATCTTTGGCAGAAAGGGCCAAGTCCAAGAAGCGCCGAAGATTCCAGGGAGAACAGGGGCCCCTGCTGACCCTGATGAAGATGCAAAAGAGGAACCACCAGTGAGGAACAACAGTCAGTATTGCATCCAGGAAGACAGATGCAGGTTACTGGTTGGTGCAGCAGATGTCCCACGCCAGATGGATGAACACAGTCTGGTTTGCGTTGCTGGATTCCTCCAACAAGCCTTGGCACATGCAGTTAGTGGAAAATGGCGCTGCCCGGGACCAGGAGGGACCTGGTGGACTCTACCCAGGAGAGGGAGTCAGAACGGGTTCTCAGCAACTCAGAGAGCCCTCAGAAGACCATGCAGCATGCACAGGAGTTCCACAGCATGGGGCAAAGAAGGAGCAAATGGAGGCCCATTCAGCACTACACAAAGGGATCGGACGTGGCTGGAGAACCACTGAGGAAGCTGTGCGTCACATGAAGGAGTGATGGAGGCCGGTGCTGCACGGTGCACAAAGAACTTCGTGGAAGGATGCCAACAAGCCTTGGCAAATGCAAAACATGCGGTGCAAGGGGGTACTGTCTTGCCTGGGGAGGCAAGTTCTTACCTCCACCAAAGCTGGACGTTAGGACCATCTGGACCACTTCAGTCCACCACCCATGTTCTGGATCCAGGCACGTTGTCAGGAGAGGGGACCCACACAACCGGTCGTCGCTGCAGAGGGGTGCCTGCTGAAGCAGGGAAGTGACTCCTTCACTTCAAGTGAGATCCCTTCGTTCTTCTGGTGCAGGCTAAAGACAGGAAGTCTTCTGAGGATGCATTACCTGGAAACAGTTGCAATTGCTGTCAGGAGCTGAAGATACAATGTTGCAGAAGGCTTCTTTGCTTCTTTGTTGCAGTTTGTAGAGTTCCTGGAGGGTCCAGATGCAGTTTCTTCCGTAACAAGTGAAGTGCCATTTGTATCAGAGGACCTGTGGGAGCATAGAGTATTTATTATTTCCAATTCAATTTGTCTGCATTTGTGCCTTAGATGACATTTTTAAAAATACCCCCTAAATACTATGCTCGTATAGGTACCCACAAATTCAGAGATGTAAAACGAACCACTGCTCCTAAACTCGATATCTTGTACCCATTTCAGAAGTATATAGGTTACTTCATACCTATTTTTGAGTCTACATATTTCACTATATGAATTGGACGATTCTCAGTACATAATGAGAAATCGTACTGTCAGCTCAGTTGTTGGCTCTAGGTATCTTGGGTTCTTGGAGCACCTGCAGACCCTATATATCCCACAGCCAAAAGTGTCTAGTGAACGTAATGGTACATTGCTTTTGTAAATCGACCACCGTGACAAAAACTTAGAGATAAATATTGTCACAAATGGCTGTTTGTTCCTACTTATTTTCAATATTGCTTTATTTTGAACAGTTCATTTTTGGGGGAAAACCTTGAGGAATTTTCACATATGTCCCCTTGCTGAATTCAAAATTTTACCTAATTTTCAGGAATATGTAGCTTTCCAGGATCAAGCATGCGTTTCACACTGGTTTGCACCACAGACTGGAAGTAGGGTGAAAGCACAAAAAATAAGAAAAATGGGCTACCTCTTAGAAAAATGCCAAAAGTGGGGCGAGAAATTGTTTTTTTCATTCACCTCACTGAAACACTTTTATCCCAAAAAAACAAAAATGTAACTATATGTTGGCTATTTTTTTGGCCCTCTCCAGGAGAATCCACAAACCCTGTGAAACATTAGAATCAGCTGGATATTGGATAAAAGGACACAAATTTGGTGTGGACAGCTTGTTTGAAAAAAGCGTTATGGGGTCCTAAGAGCTTGCTACCCTGCATAGGTATGAAAAGACTTAGGAGTGGGACGGGAGCGATTAGCAGTGAAAGGTTTAAACTTCTTTTAAAGAAAATTCACAATTTCCTCTAATTTTTCAAAAGGTGTTTTTAGATAAAGTGACCATGAACGCGAGCACCAGCTGCTGATATAGCATACGTGGCAGAAGAAGGAACCTGGCATCAAGTCTCTAATAACACATTCAGCATCCCTGAATTCAGATAATTCTTGGCACAAGAGATGTTTGCGCAGTTACAACAGCGATGGCGCACAGTACAGCCCTGGCATAAGATGACTCCACGTAGGCAGAGCCCCAGAAGACCTTTTGTTTACGTGATTCAAGCCGACTCTAGATGAAGAGCAGACCTGGCACACAGAGCGGGGTTTGTTCATCCAATGGTGGGGCACATAGAATGCCCCGGGCACCGGAGGCTGCCTGGCACCCCAAGCAGCTTTGGTCCCGGAACTTACAAACCTTGAAGGAGCACTGCTGGTGAACAGAGCAGCATCTGGTGCCTGTCTCAGAGGGGAGCTTGGAACAAACCTGGACCATCATCCACAGGGCATTTCTAAAGCCCTACTGGATACCACTACTTTTAATGTAGAAACACCAGTCACGGCGCCCACACCTTTGTCTGCTGCTTGTGTAGCAAATTAATACAACTACCAGGATTCATGGGAGACCGCACTGCACCTGCTGCCCTAATGGTAGCTTCACCACTGGACTCATGAGTCAACTCTTAGGAAGCATCACAACCACAAGAGTAGCTCTGACCGAAGAACACCTTTGGCACATGAGAGGTGATGGATCATGGTCTGACCAAACAAAACAACCAACAACCAACCTAAGCACACGAGCAATATGGCACATGTGGTCAATTCAGCTAGCCCATTAACAGCCCTGGCATGAATGAGGAACAGCACAGACAAATGAGCAACCCTGGTACTGTGCAGACAGGGAACCAACCAGTAAGATACTTCACAGAGTTAAGTACTTACTGCTCAGTTGCTTTCTTGTGTGATCTTTTGCAGTGGTGTTCTGGTGTGATTTTCTCTGGAACTGGTCATTGCCACCATACACGTTATATTTTGATGGGAACTTACAACTCATTGCTACAAAAAAGGAATTGTGGAATTGGTTGTAAGTCCCACAACCTTATTGACTTTTGGAGGATGTACTTTAAAATATTGAGTTTTCATATCAGCACACGAAAAAGTTAAATCCAGAATATCATGTACCACCCTATAATCATAGAAAGAAGATAAGTAGAAAAGTGGGATACATTTCATCAACCTCAATAGTAGGCATGGTTGGCATAAAGCAAGACGTGGACATGCCCCAGAAGTCCTTCCCAGGTAGTGATCTCACTTCCAGCCAATGTGACCAGAAAGTGATGTCACCTATGACTCCTGAACCTGGCCCTGCAAATTAAGGGCCTGATTTAGATCTTGGCGGTAATGATCCAGCTGTTGGTTTTCCATCTGAAAACTTATCTGCCGCCTTGGCCGTCCGCCTGCCCTATTTTGATGTTGGCGGTCCCATAAGTGAAAGACTGCCCGAGTCCTGCTGACCCCAGCAAGAATCTTCACACGCTTCGATGGTGCCAATGAAAATAGTGTGTGGCAAAGGGACTCCAGCCACCCTTTCCGCGGGGGAGATTACGATGAGCATAGCCAACTGTGGCAGTGTTACATTCACATCTGAGGTGGGGATTGGAAGAGAAATAAGTTAAAAACTTAACTTTTTCCCATTTCCACTTCCATTCACCACTGGATAAGACCTACCGTTGCTGCTGCCAGTAGACCAACAAGGACACTGCACATGAGCTCGGGATCACTGCAGTCATATACATGCCACAGTCATTTTTTGAAAATACTTGCGACATGCATATGTCAGGGACACATTTGTGTCAGAGATTAAGGGGGACACACTGGTACAGACACATAAAAAAAAAACACATAAACAATTGTTAGTATTCATTGCCAAATGAATGCTGGCACCACAATAACAATGGCATCACACCTGTCACCACATCCATGTGTGCACATTGCAAGAGAACCTGTACCTGTGATATTTTCATACCAGTTGTGTATGTGCATCAGTATTTGTATGTGTGTGAGATTGGATTGAGTGGTCGTGGTGGAGGAAGCTGGAGTGGGTGATATGGTTATGTCTGTATGTGTGCCACTTATATATGGGTCTGATGTTGTGTATATTTGGTTGTGTGTTGCGTTACTTTGTGCAACATATAGGTGAGTGTTGTGTGGTGGTCATTGTTGCGATGCATGTAGTTGTGCTTTTGTGTGAGTGTTTGTGTAAATGGATGTGTAGTTGTGTTGGTTCTTGTGATTGTCTTGTATGAGTGTGTAGTATCAATAGTGTTCGTGTGCTGTGTCCAGGTTGTATGGCAAGGTGTAATTTTGTCATGTACATGTTGTGTTGTGGTGGAATGGCTAGGGACAATAGTGTTTATGTAGTGTGTTGTGTAGTGTGTTTTGTAGTGTTTTATGCAGGTGGACACATATAGCTAAGCTACAGTGTGTGTGTTTCACTTACCTCTATTCTATGGACACTGCCATTGTACAATGTACCTTGGCTCCTGTGATGGGCTCCGTCCGCCAGCAATATGCCGCCAGTACACCGCCTGCAGAACTGTAACATCCTGAAGCATAAGAAGATCAGTCCTTCATGGTGGTCAGCCGCAACAGGAAAAGGAACGGGGTAAGAGAACCTAGCTGAAAGTGGCTATTATTTTTTAAGGATGATTTCCCTCACCCTCCAAAGATGGCCTGTTTCATCATCAGGCATCTCCTCGCACCATGACGGCTGATCAAGGTGGGGGCTACAACTCCCTCACCATGAAGGAAGAGCTCTGCGTCTGTTTTAAAGAGAGATGGTAGGTCTCTGTGGTGAGCTAAAAGCTAGTGAGGTATACAGAGTGTGCATGTGATAGTGGTTAAAACTGACTACATAGTGCACCAGCAACTTTATTAGTCCATACCTGGGCCAGGGTTAAAACAAATGGACACGTAGGAAGTCATTTTCCCAGTTTCAATGTGTCACACCAGAAGGTCAACATGTTTCTGCCATTTTACCCTCAACAGAGGTGTGTTGGCATTCTTCAGGACCTATGAATAAAAGTACTAGCGCTCACAATGATGTGCCCATAGGAAGAACACTATAACTGTTTGGTGTGGCACATTGAATTAGGACTAATAAGTTGATGGTGTTCCTGCTCTGTCCATTTGTTTTAATCTTGACCCAGGTTTGCACTAATAAAGTTGCTTGTGCACCCTGTAGTCAGTTTTAACTACTAGCACCTGCACACTGTGCACACTTTTATCTCAGCACCAGAACCTATCATCTCTCTTTATAAAATCTGCAGAGCTCATCCTTCACAGTTAGGGAGTTGTAGCCCCTACTGTGATCAGCTGTCATGGTGCGAGGAGATTCCCGATAATGAAGCACGCCACCTTTGGTGGGTGAAGGAAATCATCTTTAAAACAGAGTATCAGCTAGGTTCTGTTTCCCTGTTCCCCTGTTCCTTTCCCTGTTTTTCCATTCTTGCTTAAAGACCCAGGTTTTCATTTTATGGGGAGTCGATTGATGTTGCTATCTCGAGATGAGGAGTTGCAGCACCAGATATTTAAAGATCCTGGTCATTATCTCATAGGGTATGAGGAAGAACTCTGCCAGCTGTTATCAACCACAAGGATGCGTGATGTCCCCCAGCAGATTTCATCTACTCAGTCTGGCAGAAGCAGTGATGCCTCGGTTAACGAAAACCCATCTGAAAACAACTTTGCTGATATGGATATTGTGAATGAATCTACAAATGTTCCTAGCTTGTGTATGAAGATATGGGGTTTATGGATGAAGATATTCTTGTTGCTACTCTCACATGGAGCCGGAAGTTACATTTTCATTGCTTATGCTGTTCAAAACAGAATGAAAGTTGTCAGAACTGTGTTTATTTTGATGATATTGGTGATTTTGAAAAAGAAGCCAAGGGTAGACCATTCAATGAAATTTGACAAGTTAAGAGCTTTACAGCCACTGTTGTAAATGCCTGTCTAAAGGGTGATTCTAGAAGGAGGTTGTTTAGCCCCAGAAGGCTGTATCACAAAATTGCTTTGCCTAAGTATCAAGGTCACTTTTTTTACACTCTTAACATTTAAGACAATTTACACAATGACCATCCACAATCTGACTCTTAGACATGGCTACATATGGCTATATATGCATTGCAAAATTTATATACGTGCTTCTTAATAAAAGAATAGCAGAACTACAACTGGTAACTATGAAGTATTTGATGTTTTGTGTTCCATCAGATAAAACACAGTGTAATAGCCTATTGTGCATTGCCACCATCTGCGTAAACAATTGGTTACCTACATGGATCACTATTGGCTTTTGTACAAGTACCATATAAATGGATTGACATTACCACTAATGATCCGAGTGCAAGATTCCGTAGAACATTTGATTGGAAGTTATTGCAATAATAATGGATAAGTACTACTTGATCTTGAAATCTATGAACTATTAAATGCTGCAAGAGGACTATGCATAAAACATTATAGGCACAGATAGAGACAGCCTATTTTATGTCATTAACAATATAAACCAAAAAGTAGCAAAACTGGTGACTTTACGTCAATGCATCTATCAACAGTGCATGGATAAATGTACAAAATGTCCTAATCAATACAAAATGAGAGGCATGGGTGACAGGCAGTTAGCATACTGAAACATTCCCTCATGTCTGCAGGTTTTAAATTTGCAAAATGTAAGACCCTCTGTTTCTGATTATTAATTTTTCAATTATTTTTTAATAAAGTGATCTTACACAAAACACCTGTTTTTCATTTTATGGATTGCACATGTCTGTAACATGGCTGATGGAAGATGGAAGTTTTGGAAGTACTGAAACTCTGTTCAGAAGGGTCAAGGCTGAAAAAGAACCAGTTTGAACTTTAGAGAACTTTGGTGAAGGAGTGACTATCTGGGGAAGATACATATTCTCTACTGAATCCTGCATGGAAGTGGTTTGGGAGAGAATTCACAGTTGTGGTGACTATAGACTATCAATGGCAGGCTGATATAATTTGATATAAAAAATGTGCTAACTCATAATAATGGTGCACAAGATATATTGACTATAATGTTCTATCCAAGGATGTTTTGCGGAGCCCCTAAAAGACAACACTAGTCAAAGTGTTACTGCCCCCTTTAGATACAAATTTAGCAAAGGCCAAACATCTCAAAAGCAACAAACGGATGCTGGAAAATAATTTCTGAACAAGCAGGTTCAGAGATTATTAAGAGAACACTTAATTCATCATTGTCTTATGCACACTGAAGTGAAAACAGTGTTAACATATTGTTTTAAAAGAACTTTAAAATCTAAAATATGCAGGTATTTCACAGCTTACAACACCTTCTGATATATGGATGTATTATGGTCATTTGTAGATGTTTGTTGCACTAGATACCTTAGATCCATCAAGACTACACCTGATTCTGCATCACAGCAGAATACTCTAGATGTTTGGAGGATAGTGTACGTCGATCAATTCAGGATGAGGGTAAAGAAATACGTTCTGAAAGAAGGCAATCACATTTGGATTTGTAAGCTGAAAGATGCATTTATGAAAGGTCATCAGCAGAATTTTAGTGATGGAAGAAATATAGGGGAGAAGGTTGAGCCTAAAGAAGATGTTTATATTAGTCACTTGCAAGATTATGATGGCAAAGATGTTCAAGGGCCTTTAAAAGGGAGGAGTTACAAATCGTCCTGGATGATCCACATAGGGTGTACAGGGTAAAAAATGTTTTAAAATGATAATATAAAAGTGCAAAGAATCAAGCTTTGGACAAAGCCGGGAATTGCCCTGGAAATTTAACAGTTGGGTGGAGGCTTGATCTCAAAAGGACCTCAGAATGAAAACATCTTGATGAGCTAAAAATATGGTGGCCTCATCCTTTAATATCACCTCACCTTCAAAGGTTTAACCAGATATGTTCCCCAATAATGGGATCTCTAATTTTACCATGAAACTGGCTAAACCTATCAATTTAAAAGCAGATTGGGGTTGCATTCACAAAAATTCTGTACCCGCAAACCTAGAGAACCTTTACTAGGGACATGGCTATGTTTACAGTGAAGCAGCAGTAGGTGCTAGAATCACTCTGTTGTGTAGCCATTTTAGTTATAGCTCCATGCACGTTAGTTTAATACACTAGGCTACTGTGCACTTTAACCTAGATATATTTCATTCGGCTTCGCATTGTTATTTTTACAATAACCAGTTTTACGGTCTTGTTTTAATTTCTTCTATCTAACAGTTTTTGCTTACCCTAGCACTGTGTTCTCAAACAAGACATTCTTGATCACTCTGTGCTTCATTCAAGGCTACAGTTTGGTACATTGCTGGTGAACGTGGTAGAAATTTAGTCTCCAACATTCGTCGAAAATACACATCCTTACTGTAGAATAATGCACGCAGGATCCAGGTATCATTTTAATATTTATTGGCATAGAACAAGATATGTCTGGCTCTCATCCCCGTCCACCGTTGAATAGCCTCCCTCACTCCCCGCATTCCATTCCTATTCCCATTACGTCTTCCCCATTCCAAAGCCTCCCACATTCCTTAAAGCGATGCCCCCAACATTAATCAATAGAATACAACACTTACGTAGGGACATTTTCACAGAACATCAGCTGTGTTATTATAAAAACACTTCCTAGTCCCATTCCACGTTAAGAGGGGGATTCCTGTCAGGGAACCACGACTGTGTGCTGATTGCTGAATGCTTCGCTGCAGATGCTAACGCAGGCTACAGGCCTTTGCTCAAGTATGAGGGTTGATGTCCTCCCGGGGGAACCTGAAATGCAGAATTAGAGCTTAACATGCTGTGCTCAGATTATGATTTAGATAGGAAATAGTCCATCAATCCTAGTGACAATATCATAGCGTTATTCTTATGCTTCACTCTCCTCTTCACCATTTTAATACTGTCATGTTGTGTCATCCTGGTTTTTGCAGCTCATGCTTTGCTATCTAAGATGTAGTCGTTTTATTAAACCAGGCATTGAAACTTATACTGCTTCTATCTGTCATTTATATATGAGACTAAATTGTGAATGAGAGAACCGGATGCGACCTGAGTGACCACGACTTCCCTGAGAAGCCTAATATGTCATGCGCTTGGCTGCCCAATCATCCCTATCCTTGGGGAGAAATGAGGCACTGTTAGTTAGCCGGAGCAAAACACGGATTTAGACAGGTGTCACCCACAGTGGGTCAAACCCAGTGTCCCACACTGTGGAAGATCTTGCTGCTCAAAATCCAGTAGTATCATTAGAATAATGAGAGCCTACCCAACAACTCCATGGTGGATTTTCTTGGGGTATTGTTTTAAAGTAGCCTCTTTCTAGCTTGGGTATCCACTTTTGGCCAGTTTGTCAGTGTGTTTGACTGTGTCTCCTGGGATCCTGATTATCAGGACCCCTGCAGTTTTGCTCTCTCCCTTAAATTATGGTCACTGCATACTGGTAATCCAGTATTTTACCCAACATTGGCATACTGGTACCCCCTTATAAGTCCCTATTATATGGTACCTAGGTACCCAGGGCATTGGGGCTCCAGGGGATCCCTATACGCTGCAACATATCTTTTGCCACCCATAGGGAACCCATGCAAAGGCTTCTACAGGACTGCCATTGCACCCTGTGTGAAATGGTGCATGAACCCTTTCACTGCCATTTACACTAAACCAGGTCACTTATACGTCACCCATATGGCAGGCCCTTCAGCCCTGAGGTCAGGGTGCAAAGTACCTATGTGTGAGGGCACAGACTTCGTGAGTGCAGGACGCCAGTTTACACATGTACTGGACATGGGTCACTACCTAGGTCCAGCTACATAATGGTGACTTCGAACATAGGCATGTTTGGTATCAAACATGTTGGAGTCATGTCCCAAGGCTTTTGCAAGCACTGGTTGTATGATTCCATGCACCCTGGGAGCTCCTTAGCGAACCCCCAGCATTGCCATACCAGTCTTCTGAGGGTTTTCCAGGCAGCCCCAGCTGCTGCCACCTCACAAACATGTTTCTGCCCTCCTGTTGCTTGAGAAGCTCAAGCCCAGGAAGGCAGAACAAAGGATTTCCTTTGGGCACGGGTGTTACACACTCTCCCTTTGGAAATAGGTGTTACAGGCTTGGTAGGGGTAGCCTCCCCAAGCAACTGGCTATGCTTTGAAGGGCACATTTGGAGCCCTCATTGCATAAACCAGTCTACACTGGTTCAGGGACCCCTAGTCTCTGCTTTGGCACGAAACTGGGCAAAGGAAAGGGGAGTGACCACTCCCCTATCCATCACCACCAGGGGTGGTGCTCAGAACTCCTCCAGAGGGTCCCTGGGTTTTGCCATCCCAAGTTGGCAGGGAACTCTGGGAGCATATGAGTGGCCAGTGCCATCAGGTGACGTCAGAGCCATCCCCTGATAGGTTCTTACCTGTTTAGGTGACCAATTCCCCTTTCAGGGCTATTTAGGCTTTCTTCTCTGGGTGTTTCCTCAGATTCAGACTGCAAGACTCCAGCAAGAATCGTCTGCAGTCTTTACTTCACCTTCTGACCAACAAAACTGCTACTGGGCCTTCAGGAACTCTAGAAACTGCAACAAAGAAGCAAAGAACCCTTCTGCAACATTGTATCTTCAGCTTTTGCCAGCAACTGCAACTGTTTCCTGGTCGTGCACCCTCAGAGGAGCCTGTCTTCAGCCTGCACCAGAAGAATGGAGGAATCTCCCTTGGAGTGAAAGAGTCACTCCCCTGCTTCAGCAGGCACCTCTCTACAGCAATGACCGGTGGCGTGGGTCCCCTCTCCTGGCGAAGTGCGCGGATCCAGCATCACAGGTGGTGGACTGAAGTGGTCCCGACGGTCCTGACGTACTAATGTCCAACTTTGGTGGAGGTAAGAGCCGGCTTCCCCACGCCAATCAGTACCCCCGTGCACTGCGTGTTTTGCAGTTGCCAAGGCCTGTTGTCATCCTTCCACGAACTTCTTCATGCACCATGCAGCTCCGCCCCCAGCACTCCTTCCTGTGACGCTCATCTTCCTGAGTGGTTCTCCGGCAGTGTGGGAGCCTTTGTTGTAGTGCTGCGTGGGTCTCCATTTGCACCTCCTTTGTCCCCCTGCTTTGGGAATACTGGGCACGCTGCCTGGTCTTCTGTGCGCTCTCTGAGAGTCCCCTCTGACTCCCCCTCCCAGGTCGAGTCCACCTGGTCCTTCCTGGTCCCTGGCTTTTCCTCTAACCGCAAGCTTTGCGTTTACCAAGGCTTGTTGGCAGAATCCAGCGATGCGAACCAGACTGCAATCTTCCATCCGGCATGGGACATCATCTGCACTAACCAGGAACCCGCATCCGTCTTCTTGGGTGCAGTACTGACTGTTCTTCTTCACCAGTTGTTCTTCTTTTGCAACTTCATCCGGGTTAGCAGGGGCTCCTGTTCTCCCTGGACTCTTCAGTGCTTCTTGGACTTGGTCCCTTTCTTCCACAGGTCTTCAGGACCAGGAATCCACTGTTGGTTTCTTGCAGTCTCTTCTGGTTCTTGCATAATCTTCTTTGTTGTTTTCTTCTGTGTAGTAGGAAAGTTTCTGTGATTTGCTCCTACTTTCCTGGGCTCTGGGGTGGGTTCTTGTAGGAAAGTACCATCTTGCCTGGCATGTTACCCCCATTTTTTCACTGTATATATGTTGTTTTAGTTGTATGTGTCACTGGGACCCTGGTAACCCAGGGCCCCAGTGCTCATAAGTGTGCCTGAATGTGTTACCTGTGTAGTGACTAACTGTCTCACTGAGGCTCTGCTAATCAGAACCTCAGTGGTTATGCTCTCTCATTTCTTTCCAAATTGTCACTAACAGGCTAGTGACCATTTTTACCAATTTACATTGGCTTACTGGAACACCCTTATAATTCCCTAGTATATGGTACTGAGGTACCCAGGGTATTGGGGTTCCAGGAGATCCCTATGGGCTGCAGCATTTCTTTTGCCACCCATAGGGAGGTCTGACAATTCTTACACAGGCCTGCCACTGCAGCCTGAGTGAAATAACGTCCACGTTATTTCACAGCCATTTTACACTGCACTTAAGTAACTTATAAGTCACCTATATGTCTAACCTTTACCTGGTAAAGGTTGGGTGCAAAGTTACTTAGTGTGAGGGCACCCTGGCACTAGCCAAGGTGCCCCCACATTGTTCAGAGCCAATTCCCTGAACTTTGTGAGTGCGGGGACACCATTACACGCGTGCACTACATATAGGTCACTACCTATATGTAGCTTCACCATGGTAACTCCGAATATGGCCATGTAACATGTCTATGATCATGGAATTGCCCCCTCTATGCCATCCTGGCATAGTTGGCACAATCCCATGATCCCAGTGGTCTGTAGCACAGACCCTGGTACTGCCAAACTGCCCTTCCTGGGGTTTCACTGCAGCTGCTGCTGCTGCCAACCCCTCAGACAGGCATCTGCCCTCCTGGGGTCCAGCCAGGCCTGGCCCAGGATGGCAGAACAAAGAACTTCCTCTGAGAGAGGGTGTGACACCCTCTCCCTTTGGAAAATGGTGTGAAGGCAGGGGAGGAGTAGCCTCCCCCAGCCTCTGGAAATGCTTTGTTGGGCACAGAGGTGCCCAATTCTGCATAAGCCAGTCTACACCGGTTCAGGGACCCCTTAGCCCCTGCTCTGGCGCGAAACTGGACAAAGGAAAGGGGAGTGACCACTCCCCTGACCTGCACCTCCCCTGGGAGGTGTCCAGAGCTCCTCCAGTGTGCTCCAGACCTCTGCCATCTTGGAAACAGAGGTGCTGCTGGCACACTGGACTGCTCTGAGTGGCCAGTGCCACCAGGTGACGTCAGAGACTCCTGCTGATAGGCTCCTTCAGGTGTTAGTAGCCTATCCTCTCTCCTAAGTAGCCAAACCCTCTTTTCTGGCTATTTAGGGTCTCTGTCTCTGGGGAAACTTTAGATAACGAATGCAAGAGCTCATCCGAGTTCCTCTGCATCTCCCTCTTCACCTTCTGATAAGGAAACGACCGCTGACCGCGCTGGAAGCCTGCAAACCTGCAACATAGTAGCAAAGACGACTACTGCAACTCTGTAACGCTGATCCTGCCGCCTTCTCGACTGTTTTCCTGCTTGTGCATGCTGTGGGGGTAGCCTGCCTCCTCTCTGCACCAGAAGCTCCGAAGAAATCTCCCGTGGGTCGACGGAATCTTCCCCCTGCAACCGCAGGCACCAAAAAGCTGCATTACCGGTCCCTTGGGTCTCCTCTCAGCACGACGAGCGAGGTCCCTCGAATCCAGCGACTCTGACCAAGTGACCCCCACAGTCCAGTGACTCTTCAGTCCAAGTTTGGTGGAGGTAAGTCCTTGCCTCACCTCGCTGGGCTGCATTGCTGGGAACCGCGACTTTGCAAGCTACTCCGGCCCCTGTGCACTTCCGGCGGAAATCCTTTGTGCACAGCCAAGCCTGGGTCCACGGCACTCTAACCTGCATTGCACGACTTTCTAAGTTGGTCTCCGGCGACGTGGGACTCCTTTGTGCAACTTCGGCAAGCACCGTTTCACGCATCCTCGTAGTGCCTGTTTCTGGCACTTCTGCGGGTGCTACCTGCTTCAGCGAGGTCTCTTTGTCTTGCTCGACGTCCCCTCTCTCTTCAGGTCCAATTTGCGACCTCCTGGTCCCTCCTGGGCCCCAGCAGCATCCAAAAACGCCAAACGCACGATTTGCGTGTAGCAAGGCTTGTTGGCGTCCTTCCGGCGGGAAAACACTTCTGCACGACTCTCCAAGGCGAGAGGGATCTGTCCACCAAAGGGGAAGTCTCTAGCCCTTTTCGTTCCTGCAGAAACCTCAGCTTCTTCTGTCCAGTCGAAGCTTCTTTGCACCCGCAGCTGGCATTTCCTGGGCATCTGCCCATCTCCGACTTGCTTGTGACTTTTGGACTTGGTCCCCTTGTTCCACAGGTACCCTAGATTGGAAATCCACAGTTGGTGCATTGCTGGTTTGTGTCTTTCCTGCATTATTCCTCTAACACAACTATTTTGTCCTTAGGGGAACTTTAGTGCACTTTGCACTCACTTTTCAGGGTCTTGGGGAGGGTTATTTTGCTAACTCTCACTATTTTCTAATAGTCCCAGCGACCCTCTACAAGGTCACATAGGTTTGGGGTCCATTCGTGGTTCGCATTCCACTTTTGGAGTATATGGTTTGTGTTGCCCCTATCCCTATGTTTCCCCATTGCATCCTATTGTAACTATACATTGTTTGCACTGTTTTCTAAGACTATACTGCATATTTTTGCTATTGTGTATATATATCTTGTGTATATTTCCTATCCTCTCACTGAGGATACACTATAAGATACTTTGGCATATTGTCATAAAAATAAAGTACCTTTATTTTTAGTATAACTGTGTATTGTGTTTTCTTATGATACTGTGCATATGACACTAAGTGGTACTGTAGTAGCTTCACACGTCTCCTAGTTCAGCCTAAGCTGCTCTGCTAAGCTACCATTATCTATCAGCCTAAGCTGCTAGACACCCTATACACTAATAAGGGATAACTGGGCCTGGTGCAAGGTGCAAGTACCCCTTGGTACTCACTACAAGCCAGTCCAGCCTCCTACAGTTCTATTACTTACATTTGGTGTTTTATAATACTCCCAGCGACCCTTTACACACTACACTTGCCTAGGTGGGGACCTGACTTTGTCATTCCATTTTTTTAGTATATGGTTTGTGTTCCCCTGGGCCCATTTCTAATTATTGTGATTTTCACTATCTGTACTTTCTAACTGTTTTTACACCTGTTTCCGCTTACTAGTATATACATGTTGTGTATTACTTATCTCCTAAGGGAGTATAGCCTCTATGGTATTTTTGGTATTTGTGTCACCAAAATAAAGTACCTTTATTTTTGTGACACTGAGTGTTTTCTTCCATGTGTGTAAGTACTGTGTGACTACCGTGGATTGCATGAGCTTTGCATGTCTGCTAGATAAGCCTTGGCTGCCCAGTTACAGCTACCCCTAGTCAGCCTGGCTTCTTGACACTGCCTACATTTCACTAATAAGGGATAACTGGATCTGCTATAAGGTGTAAGTACCTTAGGTACCCACTGCAAACCAGGCCAGCCTCCTACAGGTATTTCCCAAAAATCACAGTGGTGGTCGATGCCACAACAAAGCCCCAGCTAGCATTGGCATGTGATCCGATATTCAACTGTTCTTAGATAACCTCAGAAGAAAAGTTTTTTTATTAGAAACTTCCACTTCAATACAGAATGTATTTGCACTGTAAGTTAAGCGAGGTTTAAGGAACAGTACAACATGTGAAAGTCATTGAACTATTAGTTCCCTCGTATCTCGGTATTAAAGGTAGTTTCTATGCTCTCCATGTATACAGCAAAATTAAAGCGCCTCAAAGGGTCAGGTCATGGCTACTCGCTTGTCTTGCACTGTGTGTAGTTCAAGGGTAACAATAACACATTTTTAATATTCAGTATGTTCTGCCTGACTATGTAAAGATGTGTTAGGGCCACTTTGACACGATTCTTGATGATCAGTCATTGGAAGTGGCTTTTAAATACGGAATGTGACTTTCAAGCTTCACAAACAAACTAACCCAGAAGGAGCCAGGCTCCCACCTCTAGCACCAATAGAGCTCATTGTACCCGGATCTGCACACATGTATCTGCATCTCAACAATACTCTCACCAAACAAGTAGGACCAATGTAGATGCGGGTCCTAGAGTTGCAACCATTTCTTACCCGGTTGCTACTACTTTTATCAACAAGAAGACACCTCTGGGGGACTGTCTCATTACTCTGAGTAATAATGTCTATGCTTTCCGAGACTATATGAAGAGTATTTTCAATTACAGCAATGATGCCATACATACCTAACTTTCTGCTGGCCTGTTCTTCACGAGGACATATTTCCCACTTTAAAGATACTGAATTGAAAGGTGTTAACAATGGTTTCATTAAAAGATCCAGTTTTGCTCCTAGAGGTATCTAGATGCAAGCAGTTTGACTTCCATAGCCATATACATTCTGATCTCTTTTTTCAAGATAAAGTACTCTTCGGTGAGGATGAGCTTAAGGTGTAAACTTTCCCACAAAAGAGATGCCTTTGGGCTCATCGCAGGAGATGCTGAACAATACAAACTGGTGATACTTCCTGCCAATTTGTTCGTAAAGTGAGTGAAAGTTGCACCAAGTGTCAGAGTAACACATACCAAAGCTTTGCAAAGATCAAATGTCGAGCACACTATTGAGAGATTGGCTCTACAGATATTCAATATATCTGCAGAGACAAGTTTGCTCCAGCAGCTAAATTAATTTTTTTGGCCATCTTGCAAAGCTCATCATTATAGGCCTTGTTGACAAGTCTGTTATAAAAACTATGGGCCAGAATGGGGCTTTGATTTCTGCAAAACCCTACACCTCAAGTTTCGAAGATGGCAACTTTGCCCGGGAATATCTTGGTCTGGCTTCAATAACTGAGAAACATTCACAGGACTCTGCCATTTTTGTAGCCAGTGGGGGATGTAGGGCTTGACACAACTTGTTTGCTTTTGGAAGATAGCCAAAATACATCTTAAGCAACTACTTCCAGAATTTTTGAGCACCCATGGAAATGCAAAAAATGTTCTTTAGTTTTATTTCTGTTGTCAAGCTCCCTACAAATATTACATTTGAAAGGTGTCTTGATTTTAACACAGACCCCACTATAAGGAAGGGAGTCAATGGGAAGCTTTGTTTTTAGCTACAGACAAAGGAATTGTCTTAGACAGTTCTGCAGGCTTTCCTTAACATAGCCTATTTACAAGCCTCTATTTTCTTTTTTACTCTGGCACTTGTGTGTGGTGAGCACTGTGTCTATCGTAAAATGTCAGAGGATATGTGTTTAGAAAATTCTTGAAACTGTACTCGGATGACGTTTTGAAAAATGACCATCTTGTTACCAACTATGTAAAGGAAAACTCTTGTGGTACAACTAAAGTATATAGGCCCTCATTACGAGCCTGGCGGTCTATGACCGCCAGGCTCGCGGTTGGCGGGAGCACCGCCGACAGCCCGGCGGTGCCCCGCAGGGCATTCTGACCGCGGCGCTTTGGCCGCGGTCAGAAGAGGGAAACCGGCGGTCTCCCGCCAGTTTCCCGCTGCCCCATAGAATCCTCCAAGGCCGAGGGGATTCTGACACCCCCTACCGCCATCCTGCTCCTGGCCAGGAACAGGATGGCGGTAGGGGGTGTCGCGGGGCCCCTGGGGGCCCTGCTTGTATTTCACTGTCTGCTTAGCAGACAGTGAAATACGCGACGGGTGCAGTAGCACCCGTCGCACCTTCCCACTCCGCCGGCTCGAATACGAGCCGGCTTCATGGTGGGAAGGTCGTTTTCCCCTGGGCTGGCGGGCGGCCTTTTGGCGGCCGCCCGCCAGCCCAGGGGAAAACTTGGAATACCCTCTGCGGTCTCTGGACCGCGGAGCGGTATTCCTGATGCGCAACATTGACGGGCGGCCTCCGCCGCCCGTCAATGTTGTAATGAGGGCCATAGTCTGTCAAAATTGTAAAATAATTCAACCTGGTCTGTTATGTAATATTGTACCTGGTATTGTGTAGCTTTAAATTAAAACTTTGGCCCTTATTATGACAATCATTATGACCCTGGCAGTCTATAGACCGCCAGGTTCGCATTGGTGGTCTGACTGCCACTTATGACTATAGCGAACGCACCTAGGTCGGACTGCCAGCATGGCCACATCACTGACGGTCGATGGCCTGGCGGTGCTGGCAATCCTGATGCATGCAGCACCACCCTGGGGATTACGAGTCCCCTCTCAGCCAGCTTTTACATGGCAGTTGCACCGCCATGTAAAATCTGGCAGAGACAGAGTGCAGGTGTCCTCATGGGGGCCACTGCACTGCCCATGCACTTGACATGGGCAGTGCAGGGGCCCCCATGGCCAGCCCCGTCGTGCTTTTCACTATCTGCTGGTGCACCCTACGCACCGCAACATTGCCACCGGCTCAATTATGAACTGGCGTCAATGTTGTGGTCTGTTTCTGCCCGCTGGCCCAGCGGGAAACTCGTAATAGGGGCCACAGGAAGGTCACCACACTGGCGGTGACCTGACAGCATGACTTCGTTCGTTGAAGTCGTAATGAGGCCCTATGTGTTAATGTCTCAGATTCTATCATTATTTACAATCTTTGACAAGTATGTGTTTGTGTGAGTTTGTGAAATTTTGGCATGATTTCTTTATACTTATCAAATATTAAACTATCCACACCCAACCCTACCTCATCCCATCCCACCCCACTCTTAACTTAGTGATTCAAAATAAGTAAGGAAACTGTGAAAAGTTAAAAAAAAAATTATTGCAAATGTTTTAAATACATTACACTAAAATTAATTTATGACGGTACAAAAGAGAAAACAAAATGTGAAAAATAAAAAAGGCACATATGTATATATATATATATATATATATATATACACACACACACACCCACATCGATTGGATATCATTTAACACCGTAGGTACGTATGTCGGCCAATGGCTTTAAAAATAATTTTTTTTTGTCCCCCGGGAGACGCAGAAGAATTTCCACGTCCCCCACGGCCTCTCCCGCCCCTGTGTGACATCAGAGCGCCGCAAGGCATGCTGACATCATAGTTTCCCCACCCGAGCAATAACACGGACAAGGTAAGTGTCCTCTCTGTTCTCCGGTAGGGAAAAAAGGCCAAAACTGACTCCCCAGATGCCTCTGAGGCATCAATGGAAAGGGGAGAGCATGGCTACGATCCATGCCCAGGAAATGGCCCTAGGCACCAGATATCTTGTTTTGGGGGAGTCGGCCCCTGTGTAAGGGGGCCGGCCCCCCACCCTTGGGGTCATTATTTTTTAAAAATAATGTTGGGGTTCTCCTGGGGATTGACTCTCTTTAAAAAAAAAAA
Organism: Pleurodeles waltl; assembly: GCF_031143425.1. Taxonomy (NCBI): domain Eukaryota; kingdom Metazoa; phylum Chordata; class Amphibia; order Caudata; family Salamandridae; genus Pleurodeles; species Pleurodeles waltl. The sequence goes on along the minus strand of NC_090444.1, from coordinate 1,597,446 downwards.
TTCAAACTGGCAGGGTCGGCCATCCATACACGGGCCAACCCTCTAGGGGGCCAATATCTAGTTTAAAAAAAAAATGGGACACAATCTGCCCCCCAGGGGATATTTTTAAAAACATTGAAAATGTTGGGGTCAGCCCTCCTGAAGCGGCCTGACCCCCTATGGGCATATATTTTTTTATATACATGGGGTCACGATCGGCCCTAAGGAAAGCACACATGTATAAAAAAAATGATGTAGAGAGAGACTCTCTCTCTCTCTGTATACATATATATATATATATATATATATATATATATATATATATATATACACACAGAGAGAGAGTCAGAGTGAGAGAGAAATCTCTCTCTCTCTCTCTCTCTCTCTCTCTCTATATATATATATATATATATATATATATATAACTTTTTTTTACATGTGTTGTTTTCTGGGAGCCACGATCCACCCCCAGGGAAACTAAACATATATATATATATATATATATATATATATATATATATATATATATATATATATATGTATATATATATATATATATACATACATATATATATGTTTTTTTCTTTTTTCTAGGGGTAGATTCTCTCTATATAGAAATAGATCTGACTTTTGTCTAGTGGAAATTTGATGTCATAAAGTAACGCAGATGGTTCATATGCCTGCTTCAAGGAATAGATATGTAGTTAGCTGAGTGGATTAGTAATGCCAGGCGTTAGCTGCGCTTTAAAACAATTAAAAGTGTTTGTGCGAGCGGGGGTTATGGAGAGGTGAGGAGCGCTTTTTCTGGGTGGTAGTGAGGGAATCTGAGGAGAAGGTCATGGGAGGGGGAGCACCAAAAATTATTGTTGCACTGGTTGCCACTAGCACTAAAGGCTGTGATGATGGGTATGTGGTAACGTGAAGTAATAGGTGTCTTCTTTGTTTTATTCAGTGTCTTGAGAGAATCTGCTGATTCAGAGAAGAAGCGAAGGTTCGTTTTTTGACATTTACTGTTGCAAAAAACAACACACACACACCTACGAGCATTTGTGTGACTCTATCCACCTCCTAAGTAGGCAAGTGCTTTAGAGGGACAGTTTAGCCAGTAGCAGAAATTACGTCTTGTTGGATGACTGCTGCTGAAGCTGTAACTCTGGTTATGGGGGACAGCTCCGAGGCAGGTTCAGAGACTGAGACAGCATCTGAGGGAAAGGACAAAGGGCAGAATCTGGAGTGATTTTTCATTTGGCAGAGTCTCTTCCGATGACAACCCTTCCAGTGATTCTGAGGGAGAAAATGAGGACAGTTGTGCTGTCCCTTTGCAAGCACAGTCTGCGCAGTAGGACAATAGTGGGACAATAGTGGGTTAGCCCAACCCAGAGAGCAGGTGAGTGCAGCAGCATGCACAGAGAGAGTGCTCTCTTGGCATCCCCCTGATTTAGTTCAGCACCAAATTCCACCTTTTCCTGGTGACGCTGGATGTAAAGTCGATACGGCCAACTTTTGGGCAGTCGACTATGTTCATCTCTTTTTGGATGTTGACTTCCTTCAGCAAATTGGGCAGCAAACAAAGTTGTGAGCAGAACAATTTCTGAAGGAGCATGGAGGCACTCTAGGGCCCCGGTGTAGGGCACGCCAGCGGACTCCCACTTCGCTGGCAGAGTTAAAGACATTTTTGGGCCTTAGGCTCAAAATGGGGTTAGTGCAGAAACCCACCTTGCAGTCCTTACTGGACGACTCACACAGTTTGAGTAACCCCTATCTTCGCTCCACACATGAGCAGAGATCGTTTTTTGCTATTGCCGTGCATGCTGCATTTCAATGACAATTCTGCTGCATTGCCCCAAGACCATTTAGCCCATCACAGGTTGTTCAAAATTCAGCCTGTCGTGGAACATTTGTCTACCAGGTTTCCAGAGACCTATACTCCTGGAAAGAATATAGCAGTCGATGAGTCCTTGATCCTGTACAAGGGACCGCTGCTGTTCAGACAGTACATTGCGAACAAAAGAGCTTGCTATGGCATAAAGCTGTACATGCTGTGTGAGAGCTCTTCTGGCTATGTGTACAGCTTGAGAGTGTATACAGGGAAGGACTCTACCCTAAACGGGTTGCCCTCCCGCGTTAGGGGTCACAGGTAGGATTGTGTGGGAACTTGTCCAGCCACTCCTTCACAAAGGTTATAACCTTTATGTGAACAATTTCTATACAGGAGTAGAGCTGTTTAGTGAGCTCTACAATGCTGGCACTACTGCCTGCGATACAGTTCGTTGTAACCACAAAGGATTCCCGTAGGAGCTTCTTTGCAAGAAGCTCCAGAAATCCCAGAGTACTGCATTGTGTTCCAACGAACTGCTTGCAGTCAAGTTCTCGGATAGGCATGATGTATACGTGCTCACTACAATTCAAGATGAGAGCACTTCCCCCATCACGGTTTGGGGTCAGATGGGCAAAGTCCACAAGCCCACCTGTCTACTTGATTACAATAAGCACATGGGCGGAGTGGACAAGAATGACTAGGTTCTTCAACCATACAATGTGTGTCATAATACTCGCCCTTTGTCACTTGGTACAAGGTTTACCCACCTGATCCAGATTGCAACATACAATGCGTATGTTGTTTATCATCAGACAACCACAGGAAGTCTCATGACTCCTTGACTTCCAGTGGTCTGCAATTAAAAGCCTCACTGCTGTTACAGAACCCTACCTACCCTAAACCCTAAAAATTACCTTACCACCCCAAGACCCATACCCACCCTAAAACCTAAGCACCCCTTATCACCCCAAACCCCATACCCACCCTAAAAACAAATCACCCCTTACCACTCCAAAACCCATACCCACCCTAAAACCTAAACACCCCTTACCACACCAAACCCCATACTCACCCTAAAACCTAAAAATGCCCATACCACCCCAAAACCCATACCCACCCTAAAACCTAAAAATAACATTACCACCCCCAAACCCATGCACACCCTAAAACCTAAAAATGCCCTTACCACCCCAAAACCCATACCCACCCTAAAATCTAAACAACCCGTACCACCCTAAACCCTATACCCACCCTAAAACCTAAAAATACCCTTACCACCCAAAACCCCATACCCACCCTAAAACCTGAAAATGCCCTTACCACCCCAAAACTCAAACCCACCCTAAAACCTAAAAAAACCCTTACCACCCCAAAACCCTTACCCACCCCAAAACCTAAAAATGCCCTTACCATCCCAACACCCATACCCACCCTAAAACCTAAAAGTAACATTACCACCCCAAAACCTATGCATACCCTAAAACCTAAAAATGCCCTTACAACCCCAAAACCCATACCCACCCTAAAGACTAAACATCCCTTACCACATCCAAACCCATAACCACCCTAAAACCTAAACACCCCTTACCACCCTAAACCCTATACCCACCCTAAAACCTAAAAATATCCTTACCACCCCAAAACCCATGCCCACCCTAAAACCTAAAAAGCCCTTACCACCCAAACCCCATACCACCTTAAAACCTACAAATGCCCTTACCACCCCAAAACACAAACCCACCAAAAACCTAAAAATGCCCTTACCACCCCAAAACACTTACCCACCCCAAAACCCAAAAGTGCCCTTACCACCCCAAAATCCATACTCAACCTAAAACCTACAAATACCCTTACCAACCCACAACCCATACACCCCTAAAACCTAAAAATGCCCTTACCACCCCAAAACCCATGCCCACCTTAAAATCTAAAAATTCCCATATATCTATATCTATATCTATATATCTATATCTATATCTATATATGTATATATATATATATATTTTCTTTTTTTTCATTCAATCCACTTCACTTAATACTTACAAAACATTTACCACACATATACCTTTACCATTCATGACTTTACAATGAAATTCGTCGTAAAGGCATGCGTGGTAGAGGTATATTCATGGTAAAGGCATGCGTGGTAAAGCCATGCGTGGTAAACGCATATGCGTTGTAAATGCATCATGGTAAATGCATTTTGTTGCATTCACAGCAATGTAAGTGATGATTCCCCTCCAAGGTTTGTATATTGGCTGTCTGGAGGTGGCAGCCGGTCAAGACTAGCCAGCAATGATGCCAGGATAGTTAGCTTTTGCAGGGGCCACCTCTCAGAGGGCCCCGGGTACATTTAGGGATAAATCCAATACTGGCACCAGCCTGGATTTATCATTCTGAGTTGTTTGATAGCAAACAACCCAGTGTTCAGGGTGGCCATCATGCAGCATGGAAACCTATATTTGACCAGTGCCCAGCACATGTATTAAAATGGCTTCCCTGTTCCCTCACTATGCCCCAGGTTTGGCTAGGACATAGTGGGGGCATATTGCTCATACACCTATGTCCTCACATATAATATGGAACACCCTGCCTTAGGGCTGTAAGGCTTGCCAGAGGGTGACTTACCCATAGTAAATGCAGTGTATTGTGGACAGGGCACACAAGCAGTGTGCCTTGTCGAGCTTGTTTTTTAGGTTTGCACCAGGACCCTCAGTCTGTAATGGCAGTGCTAGGTGCATCTGGATAGATAGCCCTAGAGGGTGGCACAATCAGTGCTGCTGCCCTCAGGGGCCTACCCTTAATACCCCATGCCCTGGGTACACAGGTACCCATTTACTAGGGACTTACAGTGATAGTTAGGAGTGTATCCAACTGTACCAAGCATCACAACAGATTTAGGGAAAGAGCTCTGGCCCAGGGAACCTCGTTATGCAGGGGCCCTGGGCACTACAATTTCTAGGACACATCAACATCAGGCAAAAAGTGGTGGAACACCATATCAAAAAGAGGCCTTCTCTCACATTATCCCCCCCCCCCCCCCACAAATGAAAGAGATGAGACTACCCTTTCCCTAGTGAGTCTGTATCATCTAAGTGGAAGAACCTGGAGAGGCCATCTGCATTGGCATGGGCAGTCCCAGGTCTGTGTTCCACTTAAAAGTCCATCCCCTCTAGGGAAATGGACCACCTAAGCAGTTTGGGGTTTTCACCTTTCATTTGTTGTAGCCATCTGGGAACCCTGTGGTCAGTCTGAATGATGAAGTGAGAGGCAAACAGGTATGGCCTCAGCTTCTTCAGGACCCAGAACAAAGCAAAGGCTTCCCATTCTATGGCACTCCATTTTTGTTCCCTAGGGAGTAGTTTCTTGCTTATAAAAGCAACTCATGGTCAACTGGTCATGCCCATCATCATTTTCTGGTAAAGGACTGCTCCGATCCCCAGTTCAGAAGCATCTGTTTGGACCATGACTGGCCTGGAGTAGTCGGGTGCTTGTAGGACTGGAGAAGAGCACATTGCTTCATTCAGAGTGCCCAAGGCCTTTTGACAAATCACTGTCCAGTTAACCTTTTTGGGCATTTTCTTGGAGGTTAGTTCTGTGAGGAGGGCAAATATAGTGCCACAATCATTCACATATCTCCTTTATACCCAGTCAAGCCAAGCAATTCTCTGACTTGTGTCTATGTTGTGGGAGCTTCCCAAACCAGAATGGCCTGAATCTTGGTTTAGAGGGGTTGCACTTGGCCTCCACAAACTGGTGGCCCAAGTAGACAACTTTCCCCTGCCCTATCTGGCACTTACTGGCCTTGATAGTGAGTCCTGCCCTTTCCAGAGCCTCAAGGATCTTCCCTAGGTGGATCAGGTGATCCTGCCAGGTGGAACTATAGATAGCTATGTCATCTAAGTAAGCTGCACTGAAAGTTTCCAACCCAGCAAGCACTTGGTTCACCAATCTCTGGAAGGTGGCAGGTGCATTCTTTAATCCTAGGGGCATAATGCCCAGTAGGAGTAGGAAATGCTGACCTCTCTTTTGCTCCTGGGGTCAGACCAATCTGCCAGTACCTAGATGTTAAATCAAAGTTACTCATATATTTAGCTCCCCCTAATCTGTCTATGAGCTCATCGGCTCTTGGAATTGGGTGTGCATCCGTCTTTGTCACAGAGTTGAGACCCATGTAGTCCACACAGAACCTCATTTCTCTTTTCGCTCCTTTAGAGTGAGGCTTGGGGACTAAAACTACTGGGATAGCACAGGGACTCTCAGAGGGTTCAATGACACCCAAATCCACCATCTTTTTAATTTCTGCCTCTTTGTTTTGTCTGACATGGTCTGACTGTCTACAAATCTTGTTTTTGACAGGCAAGCTGTCACCAGTGTCCACATCATGGGTACACCAGTTTGTCTTTCCAGGGATCAGAGAGAACAGATAGCATATTGGTTGAGGACTTGCCTAAAATCAGATTGCTATTGTTCTGTGAGGGTGTCTGATAAGACCACTCTATTCACAGAACCATCTTCTGGGTTGCTGGAGAGGAAATCAGGGAGAGGCTCACTCTCATCCTCCTGTCCCTCTTCTGTAACCATGAGCATGGCCACATCAGCTCTGTCAGAAACTGATTTTAGGCGGTTGTCATGGATTATTCTTTTAGGGTTTTTACAACTGCCTAGGTCAACTAGGTAAGTGGCCTCCCTTTTCTTTTCAAGGATGGGATAGGGCCCAGACCATTTGTCCTGGAGGGCCCTTGGAGCAACAGGCTCTAACACCCAAACTTTCAGTCCTGGTTGGACCTCCACTATAGCAGCTTTTTAGTCATACCAGAGCTTTTGCAGCCCAGCCATTCTGGAATGTAGGCAAAGCACATAGTACACAATATCCTGTTTGGGCTCTTTGAGAGGTTTCTCCCAGCCTTCCCTTGCTAGACTTAGTGGTCCCCTAAAAGGGTAGCCAAACAAAGGTTTAAATGGAGAAAACCTACTCCCTTTTGTGGCACTTTCCTGTACGTAGCAGCAGGCAGGGAAGTAGAACAGCCCATCTCCTATTGAGTTTTTCAGGGAGTCCTCCAATCATGCCTTTTAGGGTCTGGTTGGATCTTTCTACCAGCCCATTGGTTTGTGGGTGGTATGGGGTAGTGAACTTGTAAGTCACTCCACATTCCTGCCACATATATTTTAAGTATGCAGACATGACGTTTGACCTTCTGTCTGATACTACCTCCTAAGGGAACCCTACCCTGGTGACGATACCCAGGAGGGCGTTTGCAACTGCAGGTGCAATAATGGTACTAAAGAGTTTCGCTTCAGGATACCTAGTGGAATGATCCACTACCACTAGTATATATCTGTGCCCTGATGCTGTTTGAGGGTCAAGGGGCCGCAAAATGTTGATCCCTACCCTTTCAAAGGATACCCCAACCACTGGAAGTAGCATTAAGGGGGCCTTTAAGTGCCTGCCTTCTTTTCCAATGGCCTGGCAGGTGGGGCAGGACTGACAAAAGTCATTCACTTTTTGGGACATTCCTGGCCAATAAAAGTGGTTAACTAACCTGCTCCAAGTCTTATTTTGGCCTAGATGCCTTGCCACGGGGATGTCATGGGCTAGAGTGAGGAGAAACTCTCTGTACTGCTGGGACACTACCACCCTCCTGGTTGCACCAGGCTTGAGGTATCTGGCCTCAGTGTATAGCAGTCCCTCCTTCCAATAAACCCTGTGGGTACCACTGACATTCCCTAGCTCCTCCTGAGCAGCTTGCTGCCCCATGCCTTCAAGAGTGGGGCAAGTCTACTGCCCTTGGCACAGATCCTCCCTGGAGGGTCCCCCTGAGCCCAAGAGCTCTGGGTGGTAAGGCCCAAGCTCTTCAGGCGCAATTCCCTCCAAGGTGGGTGACTCCTCCTCCTGAGAAGAGGGGTCCTGTCTTGGGATTTGTTGTGAAGCTGGTCCCCCAGTCTTCTCCCCTTTTCTCTTGGGAGGCTGGTCCACTATTTCAAGCTCCAGCTCTCCTTTTTCCCTCTGAAGTTTGCTCTGTGCCCTTGTCTTGACACATGTCCAATCGGGGATCCCTAGCATTGCTGCATGGGTCTTCAGTTCTACTTCAGCCCAGGGGCAATGCTCCAGGTCACTTCAAAGCAGGCAATCTACAGGGATAGAAGAGGACACAACCACTTCTTTCTGCCCTACTACTCCCACCATTCAAAGGTTACCATAGCCGTGGGATGGAACTTTGTCTCATTGTCACCATTGGAAACAGGATAAGACTTCCCTACCAGGAACTGATTTGAGTGGACCAGGTGCTGAGTTGCCATGATAATACCATAGTTATACTAGCTCTTGTGTCCCTCAGTGCTTCTACTTTCTCCCCATTAATCAACGGGTGTCGCCTGTATTCATGCATTTTACATGGCCAGGCAGCACAGGATAAGTCAACCCCACCCTCAGTGACTAATGATGCCTCTGTGGGGACACTGACATGGTCAGGCCACACCTCTGACCCCATCTGGAGATTGACAACTGCATTTACTGCAGGTTAACTAGAAGCATGTTTCCTTTTTTACAGCCAGAGTCTTCAGTTTGGTTTTGCAGTCATGGCATCAAGTCTTGTTAGGGTCAAAGTGTCTTCCTTTGTACCCATATGTGGACTTTGAGGAGTAACTGGGCCCACCCTCCTGTGCAGATTGTTGGGGACCTTGAGAAGACAGTTTGTTATTTTTACCCTGGCTCCCATCTTTCCCTTCGGAAGAGCGGGGAAGCTTTTTGGCCTCTTTCTTTTGGTCTCTCCCACCAGTGGTAGTTTTGTTCACCCTTTCTTTGACCCAGTGATCTGCCTTACTCCCCAGTTCTTGAGGGGAAAGTAGACCCATTTCTTCCAGATGTTGATGTAGCCTATCGTTGAAACAACAGATGCTCTTTCATGAACAGATCCTCCAGGTCCAACTGCAGATCTGGGGCAGCTGGTTTTCTTGGAGTCTAATGTCCACTGACCAGTAACTGGGGTATTGAGATGACTTGGACACTGGAGGCTGCAGTGCCACCAAAGTTTGCACACCTGTAGGTCTTGTCCAGGCTGTCATTTGTGTATTATTCGGTCTGGCTGCGACTTCCAGTTGTGGAGATATCAGCAGGTCAGTGAAGTGACCCTAAGTCAGTGGCTTGTTGGCACTTGCTGCTTTCTTGAGTGGTGTCTCCACTCAGGGGCAAGATCTTGGGCTATTTGCAAAGCATGGAGGTCCTTGGGATTCTTTGAGGTCAGTACAGTGGTCAGCTCCTCTGCAGGAGCGATTGTCGGGATACAGGTGCAGCAGTCAGGGTTTGGCACGTTTCCTTGTGCAGAAGGTCCTCAGTTCTCGTGCTGTGGTTCTTCTTGGTACTCTCTTCTTTTTGTCCTTTTGATTCTAAAATGTTAGTCTAGGGAGGCCCACTAAATACTGAATTTAGTGGGTGTTTTAGGGGAAATCTGGTAGTCTCCAATGGGACACTTACCCACTACAGTGACCACTTCCTGTGGGAAGAGTCACTTCCCTAAACCTAATTGACTATTTTCCTTCCATCTAAGATAGAGGAAAATGAAATAGGGGGTCCACCTCGCAGGCAACACCTTAGGGGTAGTGCATTATAGGTGAGGCCACTCCTCCTACCCTTTGTGAGGTTTCCCACCTTTGCTCCTACCAAAAGTGGGGCAGAGGGGGAGGCCATGTGCTGCTAGCAGCAGGCCTGGGGTTCGAGTTTTAAGGGCTGAAGCCCTTTGAAGGTCACTGCCAGGTCAGTGCACATTCCTGAGGGAGGGGGTATTAGCTCCTCCACCCAGGAAGGGCATTGTCTTACAAACCGGAGAGGCAGGGCTCTCCCCCAAGGTTTGTATATTGGCTGTCTGGAGATGGCAGCTGGATAGGAGCAGTCAACAACCATGGCAGGGTAGTTAGCTTTTGCAGGGGGCACCTATAAGGTCACCCCTGGGTACATTTAGGGATAAATCCAATACTGACATCATTCAGGGTTCAGGGTGGCCATAAGGCAGCTGGGAAACTCGTATTTGACCAGTGTCTAGCACATGTATTAAAATGGCCGTCCTGCTCACTCATTATGCCCCAGGTTTGGCAAAGACATAGTGGGGGCATATTGCTCATGCACCTATGCCCTCACTTATAATATGGAGAACCCTGCCTTAAGGTTGTAAGGCTTGACAGAGGGTGACTTACCCATAGTAAATGCAGTGTATGGTGGACAGGGCACACAGGCAGTGTAACTTGTCGAGTTTGTATTTTAGGTTTGCATCAGGACACTCAGCCTATAATGGCAGTGTTGGGTGCATCTGGATGCATGGCCATAGAGGGTGGCACAATCAGTGCTGCTGCCCTCAGGAGCCTACTCATTGTACCCCATGTCCTTATTTGCGATTTCTTATTTAGAGAATTGCAATTTGCGATTCTCTAAACGGGCTCGCAATTTTAAGGAATCCCTATTTTAGCGATTCCTTTAAATTGCGTTCAGAATGCCTTTCCTACATTTTGAAAGGCCTTTTTGCATTCGCAAACAGCCATTCACACCGTTTGCGAATGCAAAAAGGCTTGATACATCTGGCCCTAAGTCTGTCAGGCAAGGAAGAGAAGGGAAACAGGCTGGTTAGTTGCAGGGCCTACTATGCTTCACATCCCACCGTCCAGGTCATTCCCTCTGGGGAACCGACCCACCCCAACAGCTATAGGACGCAATCTGAAATGTCTTATACCTGCACCACCAGTGTCTGCACTTTTCCCTTCTGTCTTGGGGTCAGAGGTGCCCACCTCTGCGATTCCTATTTTAGCCAAGGCAACCCTTAGCTGTAGGAGGCTGGCCTGGTTTGTAGTGGGCACCTAAGGTACTTGCACCTTACACCAGGCCCACTTGTCCCTTATTAGTGAAGTGTAGGCAGTGTCTAGCAGCTTAGACTGTCTAGAGGTAGCTGTAGCAGAGCAGCCAAGGCTGAACTAGCTGACATGCAAAGCTCTTGCAATACCTCTAGTGTCACACAGTAACTGTAGGAGGCTGGCCTGGCTTATATTGGGTACCTGATGGTACTTACACCTTGTGCCAGGTCCAGTTATCCCTTATTAGTAGATTAGTAGTGTTCTAGCAGCTTAGGCTGATAGAGGTAGCTATAGCAGAGCAGCTTAGGCTGAACTAGAAGACATGCAAAGCTCCTACTATACCACTTACATCATATAGCACTATATCATAAGAAACACGATACTCAGAGTTACTAAAAATAAAGGTACTTTATTTTAGTGACAATATGCCAAAAGTATCTCAGAAGATATACTCCCTTAGGAGGTAAGTAAAATACACAAAATATATACGCAAACCAAAATCAGGTAAGTAAACAGTTAGAAAAGTAGTGCAAACACTGTAGAATACAATAGGATGCAATAGGACACAATAGGCCTAGGGCCAACACAAATCATATACTCCAAAATAGGAATGCGAACCACGAATGGACCCCTAGGCTAGTGTAGTGTGTAGAGGGTCACTGGGAGTGTAAGAAAACACGAAGGGTGCCCATGATACCCCACCCCAAGACCCTGAAAAGTAGGAGTAAAGTTACCATACTACCCCAGAAACACACTAAAGTCGTGATAGGGGATTCTGCAAAGGCAACAACTAACTGCAAAGCACTGAAGACGGATTCCTGGACCTGAGGACCTGTAAAGGAAGGGGACCAAGTCCAAGAGTCACGCAAGTGTACAGGGGGGCAGGAGCCCACTAAACCCCGGATGAAGGTGCAAAAGGGCTGCCTCTGGGTGGAAGAAGCTGAAGATTCTGCAACTACGGAAGATGCCAGAAACTACTCTGTTGCACAGAAGATGTCACACAGCGTGCTGGAGGATGCAGAGTTGTTTCCACGCAGAAAGACTACAAACAAGCCTTGCTAACTGCAAGAGTCACGGTTGAAGAAAATGGGTGCTGCCCGGGCCCAGGAAGGACCAGGAGGTCGCCCCTTGGAGGAGGAGACAGAGGGGCGCTCAGCAGCACAGAGAGCCAATGCAGAAGCAGGCAGCACCCGCAGAAGCACTTGAACAGGCATTCAAGAAATCTGAGCACTGCAGTCGTCTCAACACAACAAAAGAGGGTCCCACAAAGTCGGGAGGCAATACTGCTTCTTGAAGTAAGTATTATACACAATATATACACTAGTAACCAGAATCAGGTAAGTAAACAGTGATAGAGTAGTGCAAACAGTAGAAAATACAATAGATTGCAATAGTCCTAGGGGCAACACAAACCATATACTAAAATGGTGGAATGCAAATGTTGAATTCCTCCCTAGGCAAGTGTAGTGTGTAGAGGGCCACTGGGAGTGTAAGAGAACACCAAAGGTAAGTAAAATACTCCACCCCAGAGCCCAGGAAAGCAGGAGTAAATTACAGCAAGTTTCCTCAGAACACGCTACAAGTTGTGATGAAGAATTATGCAAGAACCAATCAAGACTACAAGCAACCAATAATGGATTCCTGGACCTGAAGACCGGTGGAGAGAGGAGACCAAGTCCAGAAGTCAAAGAAGAGTCTAGGAAGAACAGGAGCCCCTGCCCACCTGGAAGAAGGTGCGAAAATGGATTCTCCGGTTGGAAGAAAAGTACAGAAATGCACCAAAGAAGAGGGCTGCGGGTTCCTGCTTAGTGCAATAGAAGTCCCAAATCAAGTTGTTGGAGGCAGGCTGTTTGCGTCGCTGGATTACACCACCAACAAGCCTTGATTCACGCAAGTACACAGTTTGCGTCAAAGAGGGAAGGGTTAAATTCATAATCTTAGACACCTCACATGGCCATATTCAGAGTTACCATTGTGAAGCTACATACATGTATTGACATATATGTAGTGCACGCTTATAATGGTGTCCCCCGCACTCACGAAGTCCAGGGAATTGGCCCTGTTACAACGTGGGGGCACCTTTGCTAGTGCAAGGGTGCCCTCACACATAGTAACTTTGCACCTAGTCTTCAGTAAATGAAGGTTAGACATATAGGTGACTTATAAGTTACCTGGTACAGTGAAAGATGGTTGTGAAATAGTGTGTGCACTATTTCACTCAGGCTGCAGTGGCAGTCTTGATGAAAGGTTTGTATGAGCTCCTTATGGGTGGCAAAAGAAATGCTGCAGCCCATAAGGATCTCCTTGAACCCCAATGCCATGGGTACCTAGGTACCATATACTAGGGACCTATAAGGGGGTCCAGTGTGTCAATCAGAATTGGAATATGGAGTCACGAAACTGTAGTGACAGCTTTGGTGAGTAGAGAGAACATAAGCACTGGAGATCTGGTACGCAGAGCTTCACTGACACAGTTAAGCATACTGACAACACATATAGGCCATAAACTATGAGCACTGGTAAGACAGGCAAAACAAACTGACAAACAGGCAGAATTTGGGGGTAATATGCCAAGAAAGATGGTACTTTCCTAAACTGGGACCCCGGGCGCAGCTTCATAAGTGTACCACCGTTTACACACTCCCCCAGCCATGTCAGTGCCAGGATCCCCATGCATGCTGTCTGCCAGAGTACACTTTCCTGCTCCAGTACTGGGACCTTGGGCACAACTCCATCAGTCTACCTCTGTTCACACACTCCAAGCCTTCAGATGTGCCAGTGCCAGGAACCCGAAGCAAGCTGTCTGCCAGAGTGCCTCTGTTCTTTCAGTCAGTACACTCTGCTGCTCCAGTACTGGGATCGTGGGCACACCTCATCAGTGCACCAATGTTCACAGACTCCAGCCCCTCAGCTGTGCCTGTGCCAGAACCCAACACACCCTGTCTGCTAGAGCACCTCAGTTTCTAAACTTAGCTGTAAAGCAGACTGTAAATCAGCCTGTTATCTTAGTCACATTTGGTCTGTGTGCCTGTTGTCCATGGTGCTGATAGCAAGGGAGAATTGATGGTAATGTCTTATAGCCTGGCTGTCCAGGGCTTCATACATCAGGGTTTGCAACAAAATCAGCAGTGTTATCTGCACACCCCAAAATTGATTTGGAATAAACCGTGACTGCTTGACATATTTTGCTTTCTTAGTGAGATGTGCCTGACCTTTCCTAATTAAGCAATTCATTGGCACTGAAATGAACCTGCTATCCCCACTTTTGTCCCAACAAGGATATAAGAATGTCTTCCCATCCAGAGGCCCGCCCCAGATGTAACCTGATATCACCTAGGAAACCTTTGTTTAGAGTCCCTGCATTTTCAGCTCTGCTACCCACATGCATCTCAGCCAGAGCACCTCCTTCCAAGTACTGAGTGCCCAATGCTGTTCCAGTGCCAGGACCCCTCACCCAGCTCTACAAGGGCTCTGTAATACTCAGAGACAGAGCCCACGTCTTCTCCATACTGGGATCACACTCACAGCTTCATCCGTGCACCTCACTTCACACACAACAAGCCCTCAGCTGGGCTAGTGCCCAAACCCAACATGCTGTCTGCCAGAGCACCTCAGTTCTTGCTGTCAGTATACTCTGATACTCCAGTACTGAGTCCTTGGGTGCAGCTCTAATAGTGCACCTCCGTTCACATACTCCAAGCCCTCAGTCATGCCAGTGCCAGGAACCACAAGCACTCTGTCTGCCAGAGCACCTTATTTCTTGCAGTCAGTACACTCTGCTGCTCCAGTACTAGTACCTATGCCTCATCACCCTCAGTGCACCTCTGTTCACACACACTATACCCTCAGCCATGCCACTGTCAGGATCCCCACGCTTTCTGTCTGCCAGAGCACTTCAGTTCTTGCTGTCAGTACACTCTGCTGCTCCAGTGCCGGGACTCGAGCACAGCTCAGTCAGTGCACTTCCATTCACACAGTGCTAAGCCACAGCCATGACAGTGCCAGGAACCACATGCACGCTGTCTGCCAGAGCACATCAGTTCTTGCAGTCAGTACACTCTGCGGCTCCACTTCTGGGACCTGTGATGCAGATTAATCAGTGAACCTATGTACACACACCACAAGCCAAACAGCTGTGCCAGCGGCAGGAACCCACACACGTTGTCTGGCAAAGCACCTCAGTTCTTGCTGTCAGTACACTCTGCTGCTCCAGTACTGGAACCTTGGGTACAGCTCCATCAGTGCACCAGCGTTAACACAGCCGTGCCAGTTCCAGGAACACACACACGCACTCTGCCTACCAGAGAAACTCAATTCCTGCAGTCAATACACTCTGTTGCTCCAGTACTGGCACCTCAGGCGCAGCTCCATCAGTGCACCTCTGTTCACATACTCCAAGCCCTAAGCCATGCCAGTGCCAGGAATCGCATGCACACTTACCCTCAGAGCACCTCAGTTCTTGCAGTCAGTAGACTCTGCTGCTCCACGACTGGGACCTCAGGCTGTAGGAGGCTGGTCTGGTTTGTAGTGGGTACCAAAGGTCCTTACACCTTATACCAGGTCCAGTTATCCCTTATTAGTGAAATGTAGTCAGTGTCCAGAAGCCTGGCTCTTTAGGGGTAGTATGGATGAGCAGCCAGGGCCTAACAAGGAGACATGCAAAGCTCATGCAATACCACTGCAGTCACACAGTACTCACGTACATGAAAGAAAATACTCAGTTTTACAAAAATAAAGCTACTTTATTTTGGTGACACAAATGCCAAAAATACCATCGAGACTATACTCCCTTAGGGGGTAAATAATACACAAAATAAATACACTAGTATGCAGAAATAGCTGTAAAGACAGTGAGAAAACAATGCAAATAGTGAAAATCACAATAGTTAGTA
This sequence comes from Pleurodeles waltl, assembly GCF_031143425.1. Taxonomy (NCBI): domain Eukaryota; kingdom Metazoa; phylum Chordata; class Amphibia; order Caudata; family Salamandridae; genus Pleurodeles; species Pleurodeles waltl. Next base: position 1,581,918 of record NC_090444.1, on the reverse strand, counting down.
ATGGGCGAACACAAACCATACACTAAGAAAGTGGAATGCGAATGTCGGTTTCCCACCTAGGCAAGTGCAGTGTATAGAGGGGCACTGGGAGTATTAGAAAACACCAAGGGTAAGTAATAGAACCCACCCCAGAGTCCAGGAAAGCAGGACTAAACCACAGTAACTTTCCTAGAACACACAAGAACATGAGAAAGAAGATATTGCAAGAAGCAGAAGAGACTGCAAGACACCAACAATGGATTCCTGGACCTGAAGACTTGTGGAAGAAGTGGACCAAGTCCAAGAAGCACCAAAGAGTCTGGGGAGAACAGGAACCCCTGCTAACCTGGATGAAGGTGCAAAAGGAGAACCACCAGTGAAGACCAACAGTCAGTACTGAACCTAAGAAGACAGATGTGGGTTCCTGTTTGATGCAGATGATGTCCCATGCTGGATGGGTGATTGCTGGATTCCGCCAACAAGCTTTGGCACACACAAAGCTCCCGGTTAGTGGAAAATGGTGCTGCCCCGGACCAGGAGGGACCTGGTGGACTCTACCCTGGATGGGGAGTCAGGGGGGCTCTCAGCAACTCAGAGAGCCCTCAGAAGACCAGGCTGCATGCACAGGAGTCCCACAGCACGGGATAAAGAAGGTGCAAAAGGAGGCACACGCAGCACTACACAAATGAATCCCACGCTGCTGGAGAACCACTCGGGAAGCTGTACATCACAGGAAGGAGTGCTGGGGGGCGGAGCTGCACGGTGCATGAAGAACTTTGTGGAAAGATGCCAACAAGCCTTGGCAACTGCAAAACACATGTTGCACAAGCATACTGTCTTGTGTGGGAAGGCAAGCTCTTACCTCCAGCAAAGTTGAACAGTAGGATGTCAGGACTGTCGGGTCCACTTCAGTCCACCACCCGTGATGCTGGATCCACGCACTTCATCAGGACAGGGGACCCAAGCCACCAGTCGTCGCTCCACAGGGGTGCCTGCTGAAGCAGGGGAGTGACTCCTTCACTCCAAGGGAGATTCCCTCATTCTTCTGGTGCAGGCTGAAGACAGGCTTTCATATGAGGATGCACGACCTTGAAACAGTTGCTGTTGCTGGCAAGAGCTGAAGATCCAATGTTGCAGAAGTCATCTTTGCTCCTTTGTTGCAGTTTGTAGAGTTCCTGGAGGGTCCAGATGCAGTTTCATCCGTAGAAGGTGAAGTAAAGGATGCAGAGGAATATTGCTGGAGTCTTCCAATCCAAATCTGAGGAAACACCCAGAGGAGAGACCCTAAATAGCCCTGGAAGGGGGATTGGTAAGCACCTTTAGGGGAGGGCTCTGACGTCACCTGCTGGCACTGGACACTCAGATGCTCCCAGAGTGCCCCACCACCTTGGAATCCAAGATGGCAAAACCCAGTGACACTCTGGAGGCACTCTGAGCACCACCCCTAGGGTGGTGATGGACAGGGGAGTGGTCACTGCCCTTTCCTTTGTCCAGTTTCACACCAGTGCAGGGACTGGGGGTCCCTGAACCGGTGTAGACTGGATTATGCAAGGAGGGCACAATCTGCATTTCCAGAGGCTCTGGGAGGCTACCCCTCCCATGCCTGTAACACCTATTTCCAAAGGGAGAGGGTATAACACCCCTCTCCCAAAGAAAATCCTTTGGTCTGCCTTCCTGGGCTTGAGCTGCTCAAGCAACAGGAGGGCAGAAACCTGTCTGTGAGGTGGCAGCAGGTGGGGCTGCCTGGAAAACCTCAGAAGGCTGGTATGGCAGTAATGGGGGTCCACTGTGGAGCCCCCAGAGTATATGGAATTGTACAACCAATACTAGAATCTGTATTGGGGTACAATTCCCACCTGTTAGACACCTTACATGGCCATATTCGGCGTTACCATTGTGAAGCTGGACATAGGTATTAACCTATGTCCAGTGCACGTGTGAAATGGCGTCCCCGCACTCACAAATTCTGCGAAAATGGTCCTGGAGGTTTTAGGGGTACCTCTGCTAGTGCAGGGGTACCCTCACACAGAGGTACTCTGCACCCTTCCCTCAGGGCTGAGGGGCCTGCTATATGGGTGACTTATAAGTGATCTGGTGCAGTGTACTTAGCAGTGAAAGGGTACATGCACCCTTTCATACAGGCTGCAATGGCAGTCCTGTAGAAGCCTCTGCATGGGCTCCCTATGGGTGGCAATAGAAATGCTGCAGCCCATAGGGTTCCCCTGGAACCCCAAGTCCCTGGCTACCTAGGTACCATATACTAGGGACTTAGGGGGCACCAGTATGCCAATTGTGGGTGAAATGCTAGATTACCAGTATCCTACAACCATAATTTAAGGAAGAGAGATTAACTACTGGAGTCCTGATTAGCAGGATCCCAGTAGAGACAGTCAAACATACTGACAAACAGGCTAAAAGTGGGGGTAACTGTGCTAGAACTAAGCCACTTTCATACACCTCCGTTTACACAATCCAAGCCCTCAGCTGTGCCAGTGCCAGGAACCCCATGCACACTGTCTGCCAGAGCACCTCAGTTCTTGCAGTCAGTGCACTTTTCTGCCACACTACTGGGACCTCAGGCACAGCTCCATCAATCTACCTCTGTTCACACTCCCTAAGCCGTCAGCCGTGCCAGTGCCAGGAACCCCACATACGCAGTTTGCCACAGTACCTCAATTCTTACAGTCAGTACACTCTGCTGCTCCAGTATTGGGTCCTTGGGTACAGCTCTATCAGTGCACCTCAGTTCACACACTCCAAGCCCTCAGCTACGCCCGTGCCAGGAACCCCACACACCCTGTCTACCAAAGCACCTCAATTCTTCCAGTCAGTATACTCTGCTGCTCCAGTACAGGGACCTTTGGCACAGCTCCATCAGTTCACCTCAATTCACACACTCCAAGCCTTCAGCCATGCCAGCACCAGGAACCCTACACATGCTGTCTGCTAGAGCACCTCAGTTCTTACAGTCAGTACACTCTCCTGCTCCAGTACTGGGACCTCAGGCACAGTTCCATCAGTGCACCTCAGTTCAAACACTCCAAGCCCTCAGCTGTGCGAGTACCAGGAAAAATACACACACTTTGTCTGGCAGAGCACCTGAGTTCCTAGAGTCAGTACTGCTCCAGTACTAGTACCTCGAACGCAGCTCCATCTTTGCACCTCAGTTCACAAACTCGAAGCCCTCAGCCATGCCTGTGCCAAGAACACCACGCACGCTGTCTACCAGAGTGTTGTGTAGCCATTTTAGCTATAGCTCCATGCCCGTTAGTTTAATACACTAGGCCACTGAGCGCTTTGACTTAGATATATTTTGTTCGGCTGCGCATTGTTATTTTTACAAAAAACAGTTTTACGGTCTTGTTTTAATTTCTTCTATGTAACTGTTTTGCTTAGCCCATCACTGTCTTCTCTTCTCAAACAAGACATTCTTGATCACTTTGTGCTTCAGTCAAGGCTACAGTTTGGTACATTGCCGGTGAACGTGGTAGAAGTTTAGTCTCTAACATTCGTAGAAAATGCACATCCTTATTTAGGGACACTTTCTTAGAACATTAGCTGTGTTATTATAAAAACACTTCCTAGTCCCATTACACGTTAAGAGGGAGATTCCAGCCAGGGAACCACGACTGTATGCTGATTGCTGAATGATTTGCTGCAGATGCTAACACAGACTATAGGCCTTTGCTCAGGTATGAGGGTCGATGTCCTGCCGGGGGAACCTGAAAGGCAGGATTAGAGTTTAAAATGCTGTGCTCAAATTATGATTCAGATCGGAAATAGTCCATCGATTCTAGTGGCAATATGATAGCGTTTTTCTTATGCTTCACTCTCATCATCACCATTTTAATATTGTCATGTTGTGTCATTCTGGTTATTGCAGCTCAAGCTTTGCTATGTAAAATGCAGTCGTTTTTATTAAACCAGTCTTTAAAACTTTTACTGCTTTTATTGTCATTTATATATGAGACCGAATTGTGAATGAGAGAACCGGATGCGACCTGAGTGACCACGACTTCCCTGAGAAGTATGATATGTCATGCGCTCGGCTGCCCAATCATCTCTACCTTTTGGGAGAGACGAGGCACTGCTAGTTAGCCGGAGCAAAACCCGGATTTAGAGCGACAGGTGTCACCCACAGTGGGTCAGTCTCCCACACCGTGGACGATCTTGCTGCTCAAAATCCAGTAGTCTCATTAGAATAATGAGAGCCTAAGCGACTTGTCGCCGCCAACGTTTCGTCAGGCTCTAATTTTCTGGTACTCCAGAGTATCTCTGTCTCATTATATATATTGACACCTCAAAGCTGTATGCAGAGACTTCCGTGGTACTGAGGATTTCCACCACAGCTGTGTAGGTAATCCTACTACAACTGGCGGTTGTTCAAGCTTGAACTTTAAAAGGAAACCCCATTTTGGTGTGCCTTCTCTGAATGAATACTGTTACTATCATGGCGAATCCCCAACATGTACAAATAGCTGTTAACATGAAGCAACCTCTTACAGCACACTTACTAGCAAATGGCCTAACAGCCCAGGGAGGTCCAGTCACATTTGTGGTGGACGACCATGCAGCTTATAGAACAGAACTTTTTTACTCTTGGGTCACATTTCCAGCCGTTGATGGGAACACCAATACATTTATTCAATATACACCTGCGAACGCGCCTTGGCAATACAGAGCGTACGCATATTTAGAGATACTTCTATCTTATCAAGAACATAATAATTGGCTTGATGGCGCCCTACCTAATACAATATTACCAGTAAGGTTAGGTCCACTAAGTAATGACGGTCCTACCTGGCCTTTATTGGCCACTTATGCACCACATCTTGCGGTTGGAAATTTAGCAGTGGCTGAGGTTCGTCACTTATACATTGAATTAATAGCAATATATAGACAATTAGTACAATTCGTGATGCAAAAATTAAATACAAACCCAGCACGTGCTGCTCCAGCACATCCACATGCAGTAACGCCAGGTATAAATCCTGCGACTGTACATTCAATTATGGGTAAAGTACCCACCAAATGAGAAGAAATTCCGTTTTGGTTAGCACAGAAAATTAATACGCTGGAGGCAGTATTTCCCCATACGGGACCTCAGGATAAACATAGAATATTAACAATGTGCTTGCCTTTTGGGATGGTCCCTAAAGTAGAAAACTGTAATACCTGGGGTACGGTATTTGCCACGCTCTACACAACCGCACACGGTACACTGACACTTGCCAATTTACCGGAAGTGCTGAAACAAATTCAAGATGAATATGGGGCTTCCCCAGCTCTAGATTTGGGGATGCAATTGATGGGCAATTTTGCCACAGTGTCCTCAATCATTTTAAGTAACCTTAAAGGGGAAGCAGTTGCACTTACAGTGCGCATGCAGCTTTGTGACGTTCCACAACAAGATCAAGAACGAGAGCTGCCTAAAATAATAGCAGAGACCTATTCAAGTATCGGTCGAGATAGCCTAGGGGCCAGACCACAAAAACCTCAATTTCAGGGTAAATTAAATAAAGATAACCCCAAACAAACACCTGTGGGTACTAAGAAACGCTGGGATAAAAAGCAACAAACGCCTAAAATAGAAAGGGGAGAATCTCCGCGTACGGAGACCCCACAGAATAGGTATAATCTCAGAAATAGAGATAATATCAAAACGCCGGATAGAGATAATATCAAAACGGCTGATACAAGCCAATCTCGTTCCTTTCAGGACTCATCAGAAAAGAGAAATAAGAGAGGTGGGCGATCAGAGCGAACAACAAAGTACGTGAAACCAAGACAGGAATCACAACGCTCTTCTGAGGTTTCTGTTAAAAAGGAAGAGAAACCCGCCTAACAAAAACAACAATTTAAAAAGAAAAAAGTGGCAGCGGTCGCAGTCCGACATGCCACACAGGAAGAGGGTCCTCTTGAATAACAAGAATTGGGCTCTAGCATTGCTAGACAGCGCAGCAGAAGTCACAATAGTTCGCTGGAATCTTCTAGAGAATCTGGAGGTGAAAGCAACTGATGACTTTATACAAGTAGAAACAGCGGACATGCGTGTCTCCAATCCCGATAGGGTGTACAAAGTAACGTTACAATTAAAAGGAGACATTGAGCGCACAATAGACGCAATCTTTTGGGATCGCATAGTGAAAGTGTATGATGTCTTGTTGGCCGAACAAGATTGCCCGTCTGACTTTGTCCGTACCTGCCCATATGGAGAAGATGTCATTAGGCCTTCCTTCTCGCCCCTTGTTCCAGAGGAACTTGCTGAATGCTATTCCATTGAATGGGCTGTAGCACAAGCACCTGCATTATACAGAAATCACGTAGGATGGGATAAGGATTCCCCCTACCATGTAATTCCCATTAAAAGTGAACCTCAGCCACAACCGCAGTATCCTATAAAACATGAAGCAAAAGAAGCAGTGAGAGAAATACTCACGCAATTAGAGTACCAGGGTGTGATTAAACCCTGTGTATCACCAATGAATAACCCTTTATTCCCCGTAGCTAAACCAGACCATTCATACAGAATAGTCTTAGACTACAGACATCTAAATAGTCATACACCCACCCATGCTATACAAAACTTACATAGCATTGCACTAACGAGCAACATAGTGCGTAAAAAATACAAAACAACACTAGACATTTCTAATGGGTTTTTCTGCCAGAGTATAGTGCCTGAAAGCAGAGACTTAACAAGCTTTAGCGCACTAGGCTATCAGAAAAAAGTCTGTAGTTTACCCCAGGGGTATAAGAACAGCCCAGGACTGTTTGCGGCTCGTGTCACTGCCATTTTACACGAGATCGACCCTGAAGCATTGTCCTATGTAGATGATATATATCTCACGGATGATTAATTACTACAAAATTTAAGACGGGTAGCCCGCATTGTTGTAGGGTTTGCCGAATTTGGCTACAAATTTAATTTGAAAAAAACAAAAATAGCCTTCCTCAGCGTCCTGTTTCTGGGATATGAGCTGTCAAGTGAAGTGAAGAGCCTAGCGCCACACTTCTTAGAAAAGTGCGCACAGTTACAACCACCGAATATGATTAAAAAACTCCAATAATTATTGGGTTTCTTAAATTTTGGCAAAACCTACATTCCAGATTACGCGCATAAAACCTTTATATGACCTAATACGTCCCGATTTTTCAAGTAAATACTGGACACCTGAACATACACAAACTCTTAGAGAATTGCAGACAGACATGCTTGCAGCACAACATTTACACACAACGGACAACAAAACACATTTGGTCATCAGGGTAATCGGCCATCGGTTTCACCTATGTGACTTTTAATGGATGGGTGATTGCTGGATTCCGCCAACAAGCTTTGGCACACACAAAGCTCCCGGTTAGCGGAAAATGGCGCTGCCCCGGACCAGGAGGGACCTGGTGGACTGTACCCTGGATGGGGAGTCAGGGAGGCTCTCAGCAACTCAGAGAGCCCTCAGAAGACCAGGTTGCATGCACAGGAGTCCCACAGCACGGGATAAAGAAGGTGCAAAAGGAGGTCCACGCAGCACTACAGAAAGGGATCCCACGCTGCTGGCGAACAACTCGGGAAGCTGTGCATCACAGGAAGGAGTGCTGGGAGGCGGAGCTGCACGGTGCATGAAGAACTTTGTGGAAAGATGCCAACAAGCCTTGGCAACTGCAAAACACATGTTGCACGAGCGTACTGTCTTGTGTAGGGAGGCAAGCTCTTACCTCCAGCAAAGTTGGACAGTAGGATGTCAGGACTGTCAGGTCCACTTCAGTCGAACTCTTAGAGAATTGCATACAGACATGCTTGCATCACAACATTTACACACAACGGACAACAAAACACATTTGGTCATCAGGGTAATCGGCCATCGGTTTCACCTATGTGACTTTTAATGAAGGTGAGACAGTCCCGATTGCATACAAATCACATTTGTATTCTGCAGTTCAACAACGCCTTGCTCCCACAGAGAAAATTCTCACTGCTGTACAGATGGCTGTCATTAAAGAAAGACCTCTTGCCCAAGGAAAACGCATTATTGTTGTTTCCCCAATCCCAGCCCTAGAGGCTGTTACAAAAGCTAGCGTTCCGAACGCAAAAGCACTACATCCACATTGGATACAATGGGCTACGTCTTTGACAGCCATTGGTGTAGACTACATTTTCAACCCAAAGTTACAAACTCAGGAATTCCTACAATATGAAGTAGAATACCCAGTTCCAGCAAATACCTTGCCTTTTGATCAGTATCATAGAGTCATGTACACCGATGGCTCTGCACAACCTGCAATTGGAACTAAACATCAATATTCTGCTGCTTGCGCAGTCGTAAGTGGCTATATGGAAGGGGCTAAATGGAGTGGCTATATGGAAGGGGCCTTTGTTCAGGTATGAGGGTCCATATCCTCCTGGGGGAACCTGAAAGGCAGGATTAGATCTTAACATGCTGTGCTCAAATTATGATTCAGATCGGAAATAGTCCATCGATTCTAGTGGCAATATGACAGCGTTATTCTTATGCTTCACTCTCATCATCACCATTTTAATATTGTCATGTTGTGTCATTCTGGTTATTGCAGCTCACGCTTTGCTATCTAAAATGAAGTTGTTTTATTAAACCAGTCTTTAAAACTTATACTGCTTTTATTGTCATTTATATATGAGACCAAATTGTGAATGAGAGAACCGGATATGACCAGAGTGACCACGACTTCCCTGAGAAGTAAGATATGTCATGCCCTCGGCTGCCCAATCATCTCTACCTTTCTGGAGAGACGAGGCACTGCTAGTTAGCCGGAGCAAAACCCAGATTTAGATCAACAGGTGTCACCCACAGTGGGTCAGACTAAGGTGGTCATTCTGACCTCGGCGGTAAAAGGCGCCTACCGCCGGTCAGAAATCCTCCATAATTCCACCGCGGTCGCGGTAACCCGCCACGGTCATTCTGACCCGCAGCAGCCAAACCTCCGAAAATCCGACAGCCACAACAGACCGCCAGACCAGCGGTCGGCGGAAAATTGGAGGTGACCAAACCTCCACCGTCACGCCAACAGAAATACGCCCATGCCATTACGACCCACGAATCCACGCGGCGGTCTTTCAAACGCAGTTTTCCATTGGCGGTACACACCGCCGCGGTCAGAATACACACAAACGAACAAAACTCAGCCACATTGGCCGATTTGAATTCCACACACCTGATACACATACACACACCACTCCCACACACACAATACAATATAAAACACACACCCACATCACCCACAAACCCCTACGACCAAAAATTCAGAAAGAAGGTGTAGGAGGCTGGACTGGCTTGTAGTGAGTACCAAGGGGTACTTGCACCTTGCACCAGGCCCAGTTATCCCTTATTAGTGTATAGGGTGTCTAGCAGCTTAGGCTGATAGATAATGGTAGCTTAGCAGAGCAGCTTAGGCTGAACTAGGAGACGTGTGAAGCTACTACAGTACCACTTAGTGTCATATGCACAATATCATAAGAAAACACAATACACAGTTATACTAAAAATAAAGGTACTTTATTTTTATGACAATATGCCAAAGTATCTTAGAGTGTACCCTCAGTGAGAGGATAGAAAATATACACAAGATATATATACACAATAGCAAAAATATGCAGTATAGTCTTAGAAAACAGTGCAAACAATGTATAGTTACAATAGGATGCAATGGGGAAACATAGGGATAGGGGCAACACAAACCATATACTCCAAAAGTGGAATGCGAACCACGAATGGACCCCAAACCTATGTGACCTTGTAGAGGGTCGCTGGGACTATTAGAAAATAGTGAGAGTTAGAAAAATAACCCTCCCCAAGACCCTGAAAAGTGAGTGCAAAGTGCACTAAAGTTCCCCTAAGGACAAAATAGTCGTGTTAGAGGGAGAATGCAAGGAAAACACAAATCAGCAATGCAACAACGATGGATTCCTGTCTGAAGGTACCTGTGGAACAAGGGGACCAAGTCCAAAAGTCACAAGCAGCTCGGAGATGGGCAGATGCCCAAGAAATGCCAGCGGTTGGTGCAAAGAAGCTCTTACTAGGCTGAAGAACTGTGAATACTGCAGGAACGACAAGGGTTAGAGACTTCCCCTTTGGAGGATGGATCCCCCACGCCTTGGAGAGTCGTGCAGAAGTGCTTCCCGCCGGATGGACGCCAACAAGCCTTGCTACCCGCAAATCGTGTGTTTGGCGTTTTTGGACGCTGCTGGGGCCCAGGAGGGACCAGGAGGTCGCAAATTGGACCTGCAGAGAGAGGGGACGTCGAGCAAGGCAAAGAGCCCTCACTGAAGCAGGTAGCACCCGGAGAAGTGCCAGAAACAGGCACTACGAGGATGCGTGAAACAGTGCTCGCCGAAGTTGCACAAAGGAGTCCCACGTCGCCGGAGACCAACTTAGAAAGTCGTGCAATGCAGGTTAGAGTGCCGTGGACCCAGGCTTGCTGTGCACACAGGATTTCCGCCGGAAGTGCACAGGGGCCGGAGAAGCTTGCAAAGTCGCGGTTCCCAGCAATGCAGCCCAGCGAGGTGAGGCAAGGACTTACCTCCACCAAACTTGGGCTGAAGAGTCACTGGACTGTGGGGGTCACTTGGACGGTGTCGCTGGATTCGAGGGACCTCGCTCGTCGTGCTGAGAGGAGACCCAAGGGACCGGAGATGCAGCTTTTTGGTGCCTGCGGTTGCAGGGGGAAGATTCCGTCGACCCACTGGAGATTTCTTCGGAGCTTCTGGTGCAGAGAGGAGGCAGACTACCCCCACAGCATGCACAAGCAGGAAAACAGTCGAGAAGGCGGCAGGATCAGCGTTACAGAGTTGCAGTAGTCGTCTTTGCTACTATGTTGCAGGTTTGCAGGCTTCCAGCGCGGTCAGCGGTCGATTCCTTATCAGAAGGTGAAGAGGGAGATGCAGAGGAACTCGGCTGAGCTCATGCATTCGTTATCTAAAGTTTCCCCAGAGACAGAGACCCTAAATAGCCAGAAAAGAGGGTTTGGCTACCTAGGAGAGAGGAAAGGCTACTAACACCTGAAGGAGCCTATCACAAGGAGTCTCTGACGTCACCTGGTGGCACTGGCCACTCAGAGCAGTCCAGTGTGCCAGCAGCACCTCTGTTTCCAAGATGGCAGAGGTCTGGAGCACACTGGAGGAGCTCTGGACACCTCCCAGGGGAGGTGCAGGTCAGGGGAGTGGTCACTCCCCTTTCCTTTGTCCAGTTTCGCGCCAGAGCAGGGGCTAAGGGGTCCCTGAACCGGTGTAGACTGGCTTATGCAGAATTGGGCACCTCTGTGCCCAACAAAGCATTTCCAGAGGCTGGGGGAGGCTACTCCTCCCCTGCCTTCACACCATTTTCCAAAGGGAGAGGGTGTCACACCCTCTCTCAGAGGAAGTTCTTTGTTCTGCCATCCTGGGCCAGGCCTGGCTGGACCCCAGGAGGGCAGCTGCCTGTCTGAGGGGTTGGCAGCAGCAGCAGCTGCAGTGAAACCCCAGGAAGGGCAGTTTGGCAGTACCAGGGTCTGTGCTACAGACCACTGGGATCATGGGATTGTGCCAACTATGCTAGGATGGCATAGAGGGGGCAATTCCATGATCATAGACATGTTACATGGCCATATTCGGAGTTACCATTGTGAAGCTACATATAGGTAGTGACCTATATGTAGTGCACGCGTGTAATGGTGTCCCCGCACTCACAAAGTTCAGGGAATTGGCTCTGAACAATGTGGGGGCACCTTGGCTAGTGCCAGGGTGCCCTCACACTAAGTAACTTTGCACCTAACCTTTACCAGGTAAAGGTTAGACATATAGGTGACTTATAAGTTACTTAAGTGCAGTGTAAAATGGCTGTGAAATAACGTGGACTTTATTTCACTCAGGCTGCAGTGGCAGGCCTGTGTAAGAATTGTCAGAGCTCCCTATGGGTGGCAAAAGAAATGCTGCAGCCCATAGGGATCTCCTGGAACCCCAATACCCTGGGTACCTCAGTACCATATACTAGGGAATTATAAGGGTGTTCCAGTAAGCCAATGTAAATTGGTAAAAATGGTCACTAGCCTGTTAGTGACAATTTGAAAGTAATGAGAGAGCATAACCACTGAGGTTCTGGTTAGCAGAGCCTCAGTGAGACAGTTAGGCACCACACAGGGAACATATACATGCACACCTATGAGCACTGGGGCCCTGTGTGACAGGGTCCCAGTGACACATACATATAGGCCACAAACCTATGAGCACTGGGGTCCTGACCAGCAGGATCCCAGTGACACATAACAAACATACTGAAACCATAGTGTTTTCACTATGAGCACTGAGGCCTGGCTATCAGGATCCCAGTGAGACAGTGAAAACAGTGACAAACACCCTGACATACACTCACAAACAGGCCAAAAGTGGGGGTAACAAGGCTAGAAAGAGGCTACCTTCTCACACAACCCCCCCCCAAACGAAGGACAATAAGGCTAACCTTGGCCAGTTGAGACTTTATTGTCTAAGTGGTGATAAGTAGAGAGTAGCTCTGCAATAGACTGGTTACTCCCTTTATCATCCACTATATGGTTACTTCCCTGTGGGGATGTAAACCACCCTGTTTGAAGTTTTTTAGCTAAGCAACAATGTGAAGATGTATTTTCAGAGTTTCTATCAGTAAGTTTTAGTTTAGAGCAGTGGGAATTGTCCACTGAACCTATTTGTAGTGATGGAAATGCCAGACAGGGATGCTGTCTCAGAAAAGCCATAGCTGGGCAAAAACTTTGTCCATATGGCTGGAAGAGAGAACAGGGATGTTGTTTCTATTGAGTTGGAGCAGGGCAGGGATGCTGTCCTATCAGCTCCACACTAGGGCAGGGATGCTGTCCTAAGTGTTGTGAGGCAGTGCAGAGTTTCTGCACTAAAGTTTCTCTGGGAGGGTTGGCGGGATGCTCCATGTTAACTAAAATGGTGCTCTTTTTCTCACCAATGTTAGTTATCCCACAGAGAGGTACTTCCACCTCAGGGAGTCCAGCTTTGCCAGCTGATGATTCCCTTGGAACAGGTGCCACCCCAGGAGAGGTTTCTCCCACCACAGGAATAGTATCCTGAATGGTAGGGTGGTTAGGGGATACTGTGATACCCTTTTTACCTGTTGATGGAGAGGGATCCTGAGTTTTCAGGCCTTCTCTCCTTTGCTTTTTCATTTCACTTGAAATGAGAGGGAACAATTCCTCAGGGATGCCCAGCATGGCTGCATGGGCATAAAACTCTACATCAGCCCAACCTGAGGCCTCTAGGTCATTACCTAAGAGACAGTCTACAGGTAAGCTAGGTGATACCACCACCTGCTTAGGGCCAGTAACTCCACCCCAACTAAACTGAATTATAGCTAAGGGAAGAAACTTAGTGGAGTTATGGACATCAATAATCTTATACTGTTGTCCAATGATGTGTTGTTCAGGAGGCACTAGGTTTTCAGTCACCAAAGTGAAACTGGCACCTGTGTCCCTGTAGGCCAAGGCCTCAACACCATTTATTGAAACTGTCTGCCTGTACTTATCCATTGTAAGGGGACAAGCAGCCAGTGTGGCAAGGCCAATGCCACTAGGTGTGACAGAAACTGTCTTGGGACTGATTACATCAGTTTCCACTATGGACCCATAAGTGAACCCAACTACACCCTTTGCTTGACTGTTGCCAGCAGTCCCACCACTAGTACCACTACTGCTAGGGGCACTAGAGCTTGATGTATTAGTGGTGGTAGGCTCAGGGGGTTTACCTGGACAGGACTTATCCCCTGGCCTATGGCCTCTATTTTTACACACATAGCACCAAGGCTTTTTAATGTGTGCAGGTTGGGAAGAAGAGGAAGAATTTGTTTTATCCCCACCCTCTGAAGAGTGTTTAAGATTTGAAGTGGGATCTTTGGTTTTACCCTTATCCCCATGCTTATCTTGAGATTTTTCACCATCCTTCTTCTTATTGCCATCTTTGTCACCCCCTGTATGAACTTTTCTGTTCACCCTTGTTCTGACCCATTTGTCTGCCTTCTTTCCCAATTCTTGGGGAGAGGTCAGATCAGAGTCTACCAGGTACTGGTGCAACAAATCAGACACACAATTATTAAGTATATGCTCTCTCAGGATTGTGTTATACAGGCTTTCATAATCAGTAACTTTACTGCCATGTAACCACCCCTCCAAGGCCTTCACTGCCTGGTCAATGAAATCAACCCAGTCTTGTGAAGACTCCTTTTTGGTCTCTCTGAACTTTATCCTGTACTGTTCAGTGGTTAAGCCATAACCATCCAGGAGTGCATTCTTAAGAACTTGGAAATTATTGGCATCATTTTCTTTCACTGTAAGGAGCCTATCCCTACCTTTTCCACTAAATGATAGCCATAGGATAGCAGCCCACTGCTTTTGAGGGACATCCTGTACAGCACAGGCCCTCTCAAGTGCAGCAAACCACTTGTTAATGTCATCCCCCTCCTTATAAGGGGGAACTATCTTGTGCAGATTCCTGGAATCATGCTCTTTTGCAGGATGACTATGGGGAATACTGCTGCTGCCACCATGGGTATCTAAACCCAACTTCTGTCTTTCCCTCTCTATTTCTAAAGACTGTCTATCCAAATCCAGCTGTTGCTTCTTGAGCTTCAGTCTGGTTTGTTCCACTCTCAATCTATTGAGCTCCCTTTCTAACAATCTGTCATCAGGGTGGGTGGGAGGGACATTTCTAGATACAGAGGTATGATGGGAATGAACAGAAGGAGACCTGTCCCTTACAGAGGGCACCCTAACAGCTTGGCTACCAGTATAATGTGAGAGCACACCATTAGTATGGTGTGATTCAACCTCTGTACCAACTATGCTAGACTGTCTAGTAATGGGCAGGCTGAGAAGTTTCTTTCCTGAACCTTTTCCTGGGGGAGTCCCTGGATCAGATTGAGAACCATTAGCTACTTTTTCTACAGATTGGGCACTTATGGCCTTATCCTGTACTCTAAGCATATTAATTAACCGTTCTAAGGAAGGATTCTTCCCTACACTCAAACCTCTCTCTATGCAGAGACTCCTTGCTCCTTTCCAGCTAAGGTGATCATATGCAAGTTTGGACAGTTCAACTTTTTGGCCTGTGCCAGACATTTTTAGAGAGAGTTAAAGTGATAGACAAAGAGAAAAAAAAGTTTTCAGAACTTTTTGGAAAGACAGAAAAAAAACTTTTTAAACTTTTAAGAACTTTTTGAAAGTTTAGAAGTACTTTTCAGCACTTAGAAAAGAGTGAAAAGAGGAAATGCAAAACTTTTTGGCTATGTGTATATACACTGACCTTGTTTTGTATATTTTTCTCTTATGAAAAGTACAATGACAAGAGTGGTAAGTAGTCTCAAAGCACTTATCCCACCACTGCACAACCAATGTAGGAGGCTGGACTGGCTTGTAGTGAGTACCAAGGGGTACTTGCACCTTGCACCAGGCCCAGTTATCCCTTATTAGTGTATAGGGTGTCTAGCAGCTTAGGCTGATAGATAATGGTAGCTTAGCAGAGCAGCTTAGGCTGAACTAGGAGACGTGTGAAGCTACTACAGTACCACTTAGTGTCATATGCACAATATCATAAGAAAACACAATACACAGTTATACTAAAAATAAAGGTACTTTATTTTTATGACAATATGCCAAAGTATCTTAGAGTGTACCCTCAGTGAGAGGATAGAAAATATACACAAGATATATATACACAATAGCAAAAATATGCAGTATAGTCTTAGAAAACAGTGCAAACAATGTATAGTTACAATAGGATGCAATGGGGAAACATAGGGATAGGGGCAACACAAACCATATACTCCAAAAGTGGAATGCGAACCACGAATGGACCCCAAACCTATGTGACCTTGTAGAGGGTCGCTGGGACTATTAGAAAATAGTGAGAGTTAGAAAAATAACCCTCCCCAAGACCCTGAAAAGTGAGTGCAAAGTGCACTAAAGTTCCCCTAAGGACAAAATAGTCGTGTTAGAGGGAGAATGCAAGGAAAACACAAATCAGCAATGCAACAACGATGGATTCCTGTCTGAAGGTACCTGTGGAACAAGGGGACCAAGTCCAAAAGTCACAAGCAGCTCGGAGATGGGCAGATGCCCAAGAAATGCCAGCGGTTGGTGCAAAGAAGCTCTTACTAGGCTGAAGAACTGTGAATACTGCAGGAACGACAAGGGTTAGAGACTTCCCCTTTGGAGGATGGATCCCCCACGCCTTGGAGAGTCGTGCAGAAGTGTTTTCCCGCCGGATGGACGCCAACAAGCCTTGCTACCCGCAAATCGTGCGTTTGGCGTTTTTGGACGCTGCTGGGGCCCAGGAGGGACCAGGAGGTCGCAAATTGGACCTGCAGAGAGAGGGGACGTCGAGCAAGGTAAAGAGCCCTCACTGAAGCAGGTAGCACCCGGAGAAGTGCCAGAAACAGGCACTACGAGGATGCGTGAAACGGTGCTCGCCGAAGTTGCACAAAGGAGTCCCACGTCGCCGGAGACCAACTTAGAAAGTCGTGCAATGCAGGTTAGAGTGCCGTGGACCCAGGCTTGGCTGTGCACACAGGATTTCCGCCGGAAGTGCACAGGGGCCGGAGAAGCTTGCAAAGTCGCGGTTCCCAGCAATGCAGCCCAGCGAGGTGAGGCAAGGACTTACCTCCACCAAACTTGGGCTGAAGAGTCACTGGACTGTGGGGGTCACTTGGACGGTGTCGCTGGATTCGAGGGACCTCGCTCGTCGTGCTGAGAGGAGACCCAAGGGACCGGAGATGCAGCTTTTTGGTGCCTGCGGTTGCAGGGGGAAGATTCCGTCGACCCACGGGAGATTTCTTCGGAGCTTCTGGTGCAGAGAGGAGGCAGACTACCCCCACAGCATGCACAAGCAGGAAAACAGTCGAGAAGGCGGCAGGATCAGCGTTACAGAGTTGCAGTAGTCGTCTTTGCTACTATGTTGCAGGTTTGCAGGCTTCCAGCGCGGTCAGCGGTCGATTCCTTATCAGAAGGTGAAGAGGGAGATGCAGAGGAACTCGGCTGAGCTCATGCATTCGTTATCTAAAGTTTCCCCAGAGACAGAGACCCTAAATAGCCAGAAAAGAGGGTTTGGCTACCTAGGAGAGAGGAAAGGCTACTAACACCTGAAGGAGCCTATCACAAGGAGTCTCTGACGTCACCTGGTGGCACTGGCCACTCAGAGCAGTCCAGTGTGCCAGCAGCACCTCTGTTTCCAAGATGGCAGAGGTCTGGAGCACACTGGAGGAGCTCTGGACACCTCCCAGGGGAGGTGCAGGTCAGGGGAGTGGTCACTCCCCTTTCCTTTGTCCAGTTTCGCGCCAGAGCAGGGGCTAAGGGGTCCCTGAACCGGTGTAGACTGGCTTAGGCAGAATTGGGCACCTCTGTGCCCAACAAAGCATTTCCAGAGGCTGGGGGAGGCTACTCCTCCCCTGCCTTCACACCATTTTCCAAAGGGAGAGGGTGTCACACCCTCTCTCAGAGGAAGTTCTTTGTTCTGCCATCCTGGGCCAGGCCTGGCTGGACCCCAGGAGGGCAGATGCCTGTCTGAGGGGTTGGCAGCAGCAGCAGCTGCAGTGAAACCCCAGGAAGGGCAGTTTGGCAGTACCAGGGTCTGTGCTACAGACCACTGGGATCATGGGATTGTGCCAACTATGCTAGGATGGCATAGAGAGGGCAATTCCATGATCATAGACATGTTACATGGCCATATTCGGAGTTACCATTGTGAAGCTACATATAGGTAGTGACCTATATGTAGTGCACGCGTGTAATGGTGTCCCCGCACTCACAAAGTTCAGGGAATTGGCTCTGAACAATGTGGGGGCACCTTGGCTAGTGCCAGGGTGCCCTCACACTAAGTAACTTTGCACCTAACCTTTACCAGGTAAAGGTTAGACATATAGGTGACTTATAAGTTACTTAAGTGCAGTGTAAAATGGCTGTGAAATAACGTGGACGTTATTTCACTCAGGCTGCAGTGGCAGGCCTGTGTAAGAATTGTCAGAGCTCCCTATGGGTGGCAAAAGAAATGCTGCAGCCCATAGGGATCTCCTGGAACCCCAATACCCTGGGTACCTCAGTACCATATACTAGGGAATTATAAGGGTGTTCCAGTAAGCCAATGTAAATTGGTAAAAATGGTCACTAGCCTGTTAGTGACAATTTGAAAGTAATGAGAGAGCATAACCACTGAGGTTCTGGTTAGCAGAGCCTCAGTGAGACAGTTAGGCACCACACAGGGAACATATACATGCACACCTATGAGCACTGGGGCCCTGTGTGACAGGGTCCCAGTGACACATACATATAGGCCACAAACCTATGAGCACTGGGGTCCTGACCAGCAGGATCCCAGTGACACATAACAAACATACTGAAACCATAGTGTTTTCACTATGAGCACTGAGGCCTGGCTATCAGGATCCCAGTGAGACAGTGAAAACAGTGACAAACACCCTGACATACACTCACAAACAGGCCAAAAGTGGGGGTAACAAGGCTAGAAAGAGGCTACCTTCTCACAGAAGGCCAGAGAGAGACACCACCATCCACAAACTAGCAGCCACAGCCACTCAACACCATCACCCACACAATATCCACACACAAAACAACACACACCACCACACTCAACACACTTAACTACACATACTCCACCCCACACATCATACACACCACTCCATGGCACCCCAAAGACACCCCCGCTTCTCAGACAAAGAACTCAGGGTCATGGTGGAGGAAATCATTCGGGTAGAGCCCCAGCTCTTCGGCACACAGGTCCAATACACCAGCATTGCCCGGAGGACGGAGCTATGGCAGAGGATTGTCGACAGGGTCAACGCTGTGGGACAGCACCCCAGAAATCGGGAAGACATCAGGAAGCGATGGAACGACCTACGGGGGAAGGTGCGTTCCATGGTATCCAGGCACAACATCGCCGTGCAGAAGACTGGCGGAGGACCCCCACCTCAACCCCCACAATTTACAACATGGGAGGAGGAAGTCTTGAACATCCTGCATCCTGACGGCCTCGCAGGAGTCGGCGGAGGAATGGATACTGGTAAGTTGAAGCTTCACTACTGCTTCCCCCCCACCTGCATGCCAAATCATACCCCAACCCTCACCCCCATCCTCGAACCCCACCCTCACCCCCACCCCCATCCTCACCCCCACCCTCACCCCCACCACCATCCTCACCCCCACCACCATCCTCACCCCCACCCCCAGCACACCTATTCCCTGCCAATGTCTCACCATCACAACCCACACATCCCAAAACCTAGGCCTGCATGCGTCCACTAAGCATGGACACCCATCACCAAAGCATGCCCAATGCATAGACACATCCCCCCCACAAGCCACCCTCACCAAAGCCCCCACACACGAATGCCAGCACTTGGGGACACGGGAACCCACAGATACACCCATATGCCACGCATTGAAACTATAACCATACCTCTATACCCCTGCAGGACCCGACCGTCAACACACCGCCACGGAGGGCCCAGAATTCTCCACACCCCCCACCCAAGAGGCCGTCAGCGATGACAGCAGCTCTGTCGACCTGGACACTGATGACCAGCCCGGACCATCGGGGACCTCTGGACAGTCGGTTCCCCTCACACAGGCACAGGCCACTACAGACCCAAACCCCTCTGGGAACACCAGCACAGCTCCCACCCAGCGGGCCCATGCCTCTGTCTCCAGGGCGCGTCAATCTGCGGTGTGTCTACCACTACAGGGCACCCAGGATAACCCACCACCCCAACAACAACAGGGACCTGGGGGCAGTGGTAGTGGGCACACCGGCCAGGGGGCAGAGGCCCAGGGAAACAGGGCAACTCGGAGGGCAGCTTTGCGACAGGGGGGGGACGGGCCCAGGGAACCCACTCTCCACGAGGCCCTCACCACCATCATGGGAGCATACAACCGCTCCCAGGAGACGATGGCGACGGTACTGGCCCGGTTCCAGGAGATCCAGGTACTGCAGGAGGAACACTATCGGGGGTACAGGGAGGACATCAGAGCCCTCACCTCCACCCTGGTTACCATGGTAGGGCTGCTGCAGGACCTCATCAACACCAGGACGGACACTCAACAACAACAAAGGGCCCCTGCCACTAGCCTGGACCAAGAACAGCCAACCACCTCCGCCGGCGCTAGTGGACAGGAGGCCCCCGCACAACAGCAGCCCACCAGACCCCCACCTCCTGCAGGAGAAGAACCACCCCGCAAGAGGGCCCTGAGATCTCGCAAGAAGACAGAGTAGGATGTCAAGACCCCCGCCAGCAAAGGATACCACCTGATGTCATCCCACTGTCCCACATTGTCACCCTGTCCATCCTTGAACTGCCCATGCTCCATCTCTCCACAGGCCTCTGGACAATGCACCTGTGTGACTGTTACTCTGGACTCTGTCATGGACATTCCTTCACCATAGCCCCCACCCACTTGAAACCACCCATCCCATTTTGAGCACTGAAATAAACACCCATTTTGCACAAAACTATCTGGAGTCTGGCTGTGATTTCAAAATATTGTAATTGACATGACAGTGCAAATATGTCCTTGTACATAGTGAAGTCAACAAACAGCTCCCACAAAGCTGTAGTCCATGGGGAAACGAAGCACAGGACTCGTAGTGGGGACCCCAGATCTGAAATAGGGAGGGAAAAGCCACAACTCAGTCATCATACACTGGGGCAAATAGACAGGCAGCAGAGATGCAGGAGAGTAGTTCACATTTACTAAATTATGTTTGAATTGTTACCTGTGTCCTATTGGAAGTACTGTTCAATGATTCTGTCCCTGTTGTCTGTTTCAGCCCCGTCGTCTTCCTCCTCGTCACTCTCCACAGGTTCCACAGCTGCCACTACACCACCGTCTCGACCATCCTCCTGCAGGAAAGGCACCTGGCGGCGCAAAGCCAGGTTGTGAAGCATGCAGCAGGCCACGATGATGTGACACACCTTCTTAGGTGAGTACATTAGGGATCCACCTGTCATATGCAGGCACCGAAACCTGGCCTTTAGGAGGCCAAAGGTGCGTTCGATCACCCTCCTAGTACGCCCATGGGCCTCATTGTACCGTTCCTCTGCCCTGGTCCGGGGATTCCTTACTGGGGTCAGTAGCCACGACAGGTTGGGGTACCCAGAGTCCCCCAATAGCCATACACAGTGTCTCTCTAGCTGTTCCATCACGTAAGGGATGCTGCTATTCCTCAGGATGTAGGCGTCATGCACTGACCCAGGGAACTTGGCATTTACATGCGAGATGTACTGGTCAGCCAAACACACAACCTGGATGTTCATGGAATGGTAACTTTTTCTGTTCCTGTACACCTGCTCCCTGTCTCTTGGGGGAACCAAAGCCACATGGGTCCCATCAATGGCACCAATGACGTTGGGAATATGTCCAAGGGCATAGAAATCACCCTTCACTGTA
The DNA here is from genome assembly GCF_031143425.1 of Pleurodeles waltl. Taxonomy (NCBI): domain Eukaryota; kingdom Metazoa; phylum Chordata; class Amphibia; order Caudata; family Salamandridae; genus Pleurodeles; species Pleurodeles waltl. The sequence goes on along the minus strand of NC_090444.1, from coordinate 1,560,483 downwards.
GCCAATTCGCCCACCTCAGGGAAAATGATGTAGCTCCTCACGTATTTCATCAGGGCAGACAACACTCTGGATAACACCTTCGAAAACATGGGCTGAGACATCCCAGAAGCAATTCCCACTGTTGTCTGAAATGACCCACTTGCCAAGAAATGGAGTACTGACAGGACCTGCACCAGAGGGGGAATCCCTGTGGGTTGGCGGATGGGGGACATCAGGTCGGGCTCCAGCTGGGCACACAGTTCATGTATAGTGGCACGGTCAAGCCGGTAGGTCAGGATAATGTGGCGTTCTTCCATTGTCGACAGGTCCACCAGCGGTCGGTACACGCGAGGATTCATCCGTCTCCTCGCCAAACCCAGCGGACGGTGCCTAGGAAGGACAACATGGAGCACAGAGTCAAGCAACCCACAGGTACGTACTCACAGCTTGCACAGTAAACGATTCTCTATGCAGTGAATGGCGTGTCTGAGTGGCTATGCAAGGCCTAGGCCGGTGTGACGCAGTTGAAATTGAGCCATGTGGACCCTCGAAATGGCGGATGCCTGACCTGTGAAGTGTGACAATGGGATGTGAGGTCAATGCGCTGGCGTGGCACACCGCGGCGGTCGGCGGTCGAAGACCGCGGCGCGAAGCCGCATTGGTTAACATTGAAGCCTATGGGCTTCAGGAGCCAATGGCGAAGGGCGCTGGCGGTGGCGGTACGCACCGCCGCGGTACGCACCGCCGCGGGCGTGACCGCCATTTTCTATCTACTTATCCACTTGCGACTAGAACTTTCACAGGAGAGGACCTATACTGCAAGTGTTGCTGTGACCTCGGTCTGGAAGGGACAATGGCTGCTGCGACTGGGGAAAGGGCCCCTGCCTTCACTGGAGAGGAGTTGGAGAAACTTGTGGATGGGGTCCTCCCCCAGTATGCGCTACTCTACGGTCCTCCAGACCAACAAGTGAGTTTAATTCAATATGGATTGGGGGCCACTGGCTGGCTTGGGGGCCTGGCGGGGGGCATGGCGGGGGGCCTGGCGGGGATGGGGGGCATGTTGGGCCTGGCGGGGGGCATGGCGGGGGGCCTGGCGGGGATGGGGGGCATGTTGGGCCTGGCAGGGGGCATGGCAGGGGGCCTGGCGGGGATGGGGGGCATGTTGGGCCTGGCGGGGGGCATGGCGGGGGGCCTGGCGGGGATGGGGGGCATGTTGGGCCTGGCGGGGGGCATGGCGGGGGGCCTGGCGGGGATGGGGGGCATGTTGGGCCTGGCGGGGGGCATGGCGGGGGGCCTGGCGGGGGGCCTGGCGGGGATGGGGGGCATGTTGGGCCTGGCGGGGGGCATGGCGGGGGGCCTGGCGGGGATGGGGGGCATGTTGGGCCTGGCGGGGGGCATGGCGGGGGGCCTGGCGGGGATGGGGGGCATGTTGGGCCTGGCGGGGGGCATGGCGGGGATGGGGGGCATGTTGGGCCTGGCGGGGGCATGGCGGGGGGCATGGCGGGGGGCCTGGCGGGGATGGGGGGCATGTTGGGCCTGGCGGGGGGCATGGCGGGGATGGGGGGCGTTGGGCCACTGGCAACGAAAATGCAGACAAACTTGAACGTGGTATTTCTCCCTCCCTGTACGTGTCACATAGGTCCGCGCCCATGAGAAGATCGGGATTTGGCGTGCCATCGCCAAGGAAGTCCGGACCCTGGGGGTCCACCATCGACGGGGCACCCACTGCCGCAAGAGGTGGGAGGACATCCGCTGCGGGACCAAGAAGACCGCCGAGTCTCTGCTGGGGATGGCCTCCCAACGTAGGCGGGGTGCCTGCCGTCAACTGACCCCCCTGATGTTCCGGATCCTGGCGGTGGCCTACCCTGATTTGGATGGGCGCGTGAGGGCAGCACAGCAGACACAAGGGGGTGAGTACAAGCATAATCTACTCTGTTGTCGCGCAGTGGAGGTGTCTGGGTGGGGGAGGAGGGCTGTGGGTCCCCCTAGGCCAGGGCGATATCTGTAGGCTGGGCACCCCCGTAAGCCCCTGTGTCCCCAGCCACCACCCTCAGTAGTGTGTCAGTACAGCCATCCCTGGGCCGTGTCATCCATGGGTGCAGTTGTCAACTCTAGGCGTGTAGGGCATGTTCCACGGAATGCGTAGCGGACCCCAAGTGCGCAACTTAGTGCAGGGGGCATCTGTGTCTGTCATGTCCGCTAACTGTACCAGTGATCCATGTACTCAAAATCTCTTTATTTCTCTCTCCCCCCCCCCTTTTTGTTTGTCTTTCTGTGCTTGTGTGCATCAGCATCATCAGGCGGAGGAGAAGTGGCATCGGGGCAGGAGGGAGCTGCATCTCACATGGCCCAGGAGGGCCATGCCACAGAGTCTGACTGGACCAGTGAGACGGAGGGCGAGGGGAGCTCCACAACGGGGACGACTGGACCCTGCAGCGACACGGACACGTCCTCGGAAGGGAGCTCCCTTGCGGGGGGTGGCACCATCCGTGCCCCCCGCCATTACAGGTACAGCCGCCACCCAGCGCACCATCTCCGCCCTCCCAGCAGCCCCTCAGCGTTCGCCCCGTGCCCGCTCTGCCAGGAAGCCGGGCATCTCCTTCGCCCCAGGCACCTCAGGCCCTGCCCCTGTTACCCCCGCTGCCCTCAGTGAGGAGGTCATTGACCTCCTCCGAACGCTCATTGTTGGGCAGACTACCCTTTTGAATGCCATCCAGGGGGTGGAGAGGGAGGTTCATCGCAGCAATGCGTACCTGGAGGGCATTCATTCGGGTCAGGCTGCCCATCAGCGATCGTTCCAGGCTCTGGCCTCAGCACTGACGGCAGCCATTGTCCCTGTCTCCTGCCTCCCTCTACTAACTCCCTCCTCCCAGTCTCCTGTTCCTCTGCCTGTCCCACCCACACCATCAGACCAGCCTGCACACACCTCAACACCCAAGAGCAGCTCATCCAAACATAAGCACCACAGATCACGCAGACATTCACACACGCAACATTCCGATGCAGACATGCCAACAGTCACTACCACCTCTGTGACCCCCACCTCCTCGTCTCCCTCCTCCCTCCCTGTGACGTCTACACTCACACCTCCATTCACCTCACCATCAGCCAGTGTTTCCATCACCAGCACACCCTCCAGTACAGTCCGCACACGTGCAGTCACCACCCCCACTGCCATTTACACGTCCCCTGTGTCCTCTCCCACTGTGTCTGTCACCCCCTCTTCCACACCACACAAACGCAGCCACCCACCCACCCAACAGCCATCCACCTCACGACAGCCTATCCCTCCTGCACCTGCACCCAAAGACAGCAAACGTGACTCACCTACAACCACATCCTCTCCCTCCACTCCCATTCCCACTGTACCTACCACTCTCCATTGTCCCAAGAAACTCTTCCTCGCCACTGCTAACTTCTTTCCTGACCCTGAGCCCCCCCTCCTTCTCGTCGGGGTAAGAAGAGCACCTCAGCCACCACCAGCCCTGCAGCCCCCTTGACAAGGGTGCAGGGGTATTGGAGCCCACCAGCCTGCATGTCTGGATCTTCGCCCAGCATCAAGGGGACAGCCAGCCCACCCCCTGGGAAGAGGAGCAGAAGGCGGAAGGGGCGCCGCAGGAGCCCGGGTTCTACATCCCCCCAGGACACCACCCAGACACCGTCACCAGCCACAGCTCCAAAGGGAAGAAAGGGCCACAGACTCCCGACTAAGGAGGGCAAGGGCAGCAAGGCGGAGAGGTCAGGCAGCAGGCCTGCTGCCCAGGAGGAGCCCACCACCCCCATAGCCGCTGCCCAGGGAGGACCCAGCCCAGCTGGCCAGGAGGGCCCCACCACCCACAGCCCAGGTGGGCATTGAAGGAGCACCATCCCCGCTGCCCAGGAGGGCACCACCAGGCAATGAGCAGTTGGCCATAGACCGGCCGCCATCTCCAGCACCGCTCCGCTGGGCCCCGCCGTCTCAAGCACCGCTGAACTGGGCCCCGCCGTCTCAAGCACCGCTGAACTGGGCCCGCCATCTCAAGAACCGCTGAACTGGGCCCTTCAAGGCAAGAACCGCTGAACTGGGCCCTTCAAGGCAAGAACCGCTGAACTGGGCCCCGCCGTCTCAGGAACTGCTGAACTGGGCCCTTCAAGGCAAGAACCGCTGAACTGGGCCCCGCCGTCTCAAGCACCGCTGAACTGGGCCCCGCCATCTCAAGCACCGCTGAACTGGGCCCCGCCATCTCAAGCACCGCTGAACTGGGCCCCGCCGTCTCAAGCACCGCTGAACTGGGCCCTTCAAGGCAAGAACCGCTGAACTGGGCCCAGCCGTCTCAGGAACCGCTGAACTGGGCCCTTCAAGGCAAGAACCGCTGAACTGGGCCCCGCCGTCTCAAGCACCGCTCCGCTGGGGACCGCCGTCTCAAGAACCGCTGAACTGGGCCCTTCAAGGCAAGAACCGCTGAACTGGGCCCCGCCGTCTCAAGCACCGCTGAACTGGGCCCCGCCATCTCAAGCACCGCTGAACTGGGCCCCGCCGTCTCAAGCACCGCTGAACTGGGCCCTTCAAGGCAAGAACCGCTGAACTGGGCCCCGCCATCTCAAGCACCGCTGAACTGGGCCCCGCCGTCTCAAGCACCGCTGAACTGGGCCCTTCAAGGCAAGAACCGCTGAACTGGGCCCCGCCGTCTCAGGAACCGCTGAACTGGGCCCTTCAAGGCAAGATCCGCTGAACTGGGCCCCGCCGTCTCAAGCACCGCTGAACTGGGCCCCGCCATCTCAAGCACCGCTGAACTGGGCCCCGCCGTCTCAGGAACCGCTGAACTGGGCCCTTCAAGGCAAGAACCGCTGAACTGGGCCCCGCCGTCTCAAGCACCGCTCCGCTGGGGACCGCCGTCTCAAGAACCGCTGAACTGGGCCCTTCAAGGCAAGAAACGCTGAACTGGGCCCCGCCGTCTCAAGCACCGCTCCGCTGGGGACCGCCGTCTCAAGAACCGCTGAACTGGGCCCTTCAAGGCAAGAACCGCTGAACTGGGCCCCGCCAGTCTCAAGCACCGCTGAACTGGGCCCCGCCATCTCAAGCACCGCTGAACTGGGCCCCGCCGTCTCAAGCACCGCTGAACTGGGCCCTTCAAGGCAAGAACCGCTGAACTGGGCCCCGCCATCTCAAGCACTGCTGAACTGGGCCCCGCCGTCTCAAGCACCGCTGAACTGGGCCCTTCAAGGCAAGAACCGCTGAACTGGGCCCCGCCGTCTCCGGAACCGCTGAACTGGGCCCTTCAAGGCAAGATCCGCTGAACTGGGCCCCGCCGTCTCAAGCACCGCTGAACTGGGCCCCGCCATCTCAAGCACCGCTGAACTGGGCCCCGCCGTCTCAGGAACCGCTGAACTGGGCCCTTCAAGGCAAGAACCGCTGAACTGGGCCCCGCCGTCTCAAGCACCGCTCCGCTGGGGACCGCCGTCTCAAGAACCGCTGAACTGGGCCCTTCAAGGCAAGAAACGCTGAACTGGGCCCCGCCGTCTCAAGCACCGCTCCGCTGTGGAACGCCGTCTCAAGAACCGCTGAACTGGGCCCTTCAAGGCAAGAACCGCTGAACTGGGCCCCGCCGTCTCAAGCACCGCTGAACTGGGCCCCGCCATCTCAAGCACCGCTGAACTGGGCCCTTCAAGGCAAGAACCGCTGAACTGGGCCCTTCAAGGCAAGAACCGCTGAACTGGGCCCCGCCGTCTCAGGAACCGCTGAACTGGGCCCTTCAAGGCAGGGACCGCTGAACTGGTCCCTTCCAGGCAGGAACCGCTGGCCCTTTGGCAGACGTGGCAGGGCAGGATCTGTCTCGGGCAGGGCTGCAGGATGTCCTCTGGCCAACATGCCTCCTCCAGTGGCAGTGGAGTCTGTTATGGACTGTTTGGACTATGGCTTTGCTCTCCCCAGGATGGGCCAGTGGGCAGGCCACCCACTGTATGGACTGTATGGACTGTGGCTTTGCTCTCCCCAGGATGGCCCAGTGGGCAGGCCACCCACTGTATGGACTGTTTGGACTGTGGCTTTGCTCTCCCCAGGATGGCCCAGTGGGCAGGCCACCCACTGTATGGACTGTATGGACTGTGGCTTTGCTCTCCCCAGGATGGCCCAGTGGGCAGGCCACCCACTGGATGGACTGTATGGACTGTGGCTTTGCTCTCCCCAGGATGGCCCAGTGGGCAGGCCACCCACTGTATGGACTGTTTGGACTGTGGCTTTGCTCTCCCCAGGATGGCCCAGTGGGCAGGCCACCCACTGTATGGACTGTTTGGACTGTGGCTTTGCTCTCCCCAGGATGGCCCAGTGGGCAGGCCACCCACTGTATGGACTGTATGGACTGTGGCTTTGCTCTCCCCAGGATGGCCCAGTGGGCAGGCCACCCACTGTATGGACTGTATGGACTGTGGCTTTGCTCTCCCCAGGATGGCCCAGTTGGCAGGCCACCCACTGTATGGACTGTTTGGACTGTGGCTTTGCTCTCCCCAGGATGGCCCAGTGGTCATGGAGTCCCCTCGTGGATCTGGCGTCGTGTACTCAAGTGGCTGAGGTGCCCCCCCTTCCCTTCCCCCTGAGGTGCCTGTCCTATTTTCTTTCTGATGCCCCTGCAGTGTTCTCTCCGTGGAGTTCTTGTCGTGGGACTGGGCCTTGCCCCTTTGCTCAGGACCCCTGTGGTCCACGGACAGTGGTTGGACTACATTTAGTAGCTGTATATATTTTGTACATAGTTTATTTATTTATTGGGATTACTGCTGTCCATATTTCAATATATCTGCCCGTTTAAGATCTCTTCTTTTGGTCTTTGCATTATTTCGGAGGGGGGGGTTTGTGGGTTGTGACAGTGATCTGTGGGAATGCATTGATGTGTGTGTTGTAGTGGGTGTGGGTGGGTGGGTGTGTGCCGGTAATCTTTTCCCTCCCCTGTGTCGTAGGTGCAGTACTCACCGATGTCTTCCGCGCCGCCGGGCGTGCTCCTGGTACAGGAGCAGGTATAGGAGTGCGGGGATGACCTGCAACTCGGGTTCCATACTGCCGGAATCTCGCGTGGAGTATGTGGAGGTGAGCGTTTTCCCGTTCGTAGTCTGTTTCCGCCGTGTTTTTATCGGTGGTGCTCCCGCCCCGGAAAAGGTGGCGGATTGGTGGGTCGTGATAGGGTGGGCGGTACATTGTCTGCCGCCTGACTGTTGGCGGGGACCGCCGCGCTGTTTGTTTGTTCCGCCGTGGCGGGCGGAGTGTTAATGCGGCGGGCTGTGTTGGCGGTTCCCGCCAGGGTCAGAATTGCATATTTTGGACCGCCGGCCTGTTGGCGGCTTGGCCGCCGCATTATCCGTCAGAATGAGGGCCTAAGTCTCCCACACCGTGGACGATCTTGCTGCTCAAAATCCAGTAATCTCATTAGAATAATGAGAGCCTATGCGACAAGAGCACCTCAGTTCCTCTAGTCTGTACACTCTGCTGCTCCAGTACTGGGACCTTGGGCGCAGCTCAATCACATCACCTCAGTTCACACACTCCAAGCCCTCAGTCGTGCAAGTACCAGGAACCCCACACACGTAGTCTGGCAGAGCACCTTAGTTCTTAGAGCCAGTACACTCTGCTGCTCCAGTACTAGGACCTCAAACGCAGCACCATCAGTGCACCTCATTTCACAATCTCCAAGCCCTCAGCTATGCCCGTGCCAGAAACCCCACACACCCTGTCTACCAAAACACCTCAGTTCTTCCAGTCAGTACACTCTGCTGCTCCAGCACTGGGACCTCGGGCTCAGCTCCATCAGTGCACCGCCATTCACACACTCCATCCCCTCAGCTGTGTCAGTGCCACTAACCCCACACACGCTGTCTGCCAGAGTACCTCAGCTTTATAGTCAGTACACTCTGCTGTTCCACTACTGGGACCTCAGGCACAGGTCCATCAGTGCACCTCAGTTCAAACACTTGAAGCCCTCAGTCGTGCAAGTACCAGGAACCCCACACACGTAGTCCGGCAGAGCACCTCAGTTCTTAGAGTCAGTACACTCTGCTGCTCCAGTACTAGGACCTCAAACGAAGCTCCATCATTACACCTCAGTTCACAAACTCCAAGCCCTCAGCCATGCCCATGCCAGGAACACCACGCACACAGTCTACCAGAGCACTTCAGTTCTTCCAGTCTGTACACTCTGCTGCTCCAGGACTGGGACCTTGGGCGCAGCTCCATCTGTTCACCTCAGTTCACACACTCCAAGCCCTCAACCATGCCCATGGCAGGAACCCCGCACAGGCTGTCTACCAGAGCACCTCAACTCTTCCAGTCAGTACACTCTGCTGCTCCAGTACTGGGACCTCGGGTGCATCTCTATCAGTGCACCTCAGTTCACACCCTTCAAGCCGTCAGCCGTGCCAGTGGCAGGAACACCACGCACACTGTCTGCCAGAGCACCTCAGTTCTTCCAGTCAGTACACTCTGCTATTCCAGTACTGGGACCTTGGGCACAGCTCCATCAGTGCACCTCAGTTCACACCCTCCAAGCCCTCAGCCGTGCCAGTGCCAGTGCCAGGAACCCCACACACGCTGTCTGCCAGAGCACCTCAGTTCTTCCAGTCAGTAAACTCTGCTGTTCCAGAACTGGGGCCTTGAGTGCAGCTCTATTAATGCACCTCAGTTTTACCCAAGCGAGGTCCCTCCCTTTCTTATACTTGGACCCTGTTCACATACAGTTAAATTACAGCAGTTCAATTCTTATATTCAGTCACACTGCCAAGCCAATACTTGAGACAAAAGAGCATAACACAGCTCAGCCGGTGCACCTCAAGTCTAACATCCAACTCCACTACTGATGGGAACCACCATAGCTCCACAGAATCCATCAATTCTAACATGAAGTGCACATTTCTTCTCAGTACTAATACTCAAACACATGCCCTTCAGGACTCCTCACTTCTCTGGTTCAGAGGCAATGCCAGTCCTGTGGTGGGCACCACTCACAGCTTCACCAGGGCACCTCCAGGCTAATGCTCAGTAGCACTGGCACACCAAAAGAGCAAAACACAGCTCATCCGGTGCACCTCAAGTCTAACATGCAACGCCACTATTGATGGGAACCACCACATCTGTGCAGAATCCATCAATTCTAGCATTAAGTGGTCATTTCTTCTCAGTACTAAGGCTCAAACACACACCCTCAGCACTCCTCGCTTCTATTGTTCAGAGGCAAGGCCACTCCCATACTGGGCACCACTCTCAGCTTCACCATGGCACCTCCAGGCTAACACTCGGCAGCACTAGCATGCCAATACTAGGTTCCACACATAGCTCTATCAACATACCTCACTTCTCACCTTGTGTGCCCATTACTGTTCCAGTACTGCGGGCCACATACAACTCTGTCAGTGAACCTCAACCCTAACCTGCAGCGCCCCATTATTCCAATAACAGGAATCACATGGCGCTCCGTTTCTCGTTCCTCACCCTCTGCCTTTCTGTGATTCTAGCACTGAGCCGGGTCACAGCTCTGTCTATACCCCAAATCCTGATCTAAAGCACCCCAATATTGCTGTATTGGGGTTCACATACAACTCTGCTAATGCACCTCCTGCTGTTCTGCAGTGCCCCCTGCTGTTCCACACTCTGACTTCTGTTTGAGGACCTGGGGGAGCCAATTAAATCTATTCTTAGCTGCCATCTTTATTTGGGATGGTCTGCCTCACCTACCTCACTCTGTTGTTTCCTTTACTCTGTTTACTCTCAACGTTTTCTTTCTCCCCCACTTTTCTCTTTCCAACTCTAATTGTTTATTTCTACTCCTCTCCCTTTTTTTTTTATTTGCCTCTTCCTCTTGCTATCTCCCTTTTCAAACTTGCAAAAACGTGGTTATTTCTTTCCTGTTTTGTTCCTCTAGTTTTTCTTCATCAGACGTTCATTCTTTCACTATTTTTTCACTTCCCTTCATCCTTTCTTTGTCTTTTTTATTTGTTCTTTCCTTTGACTCAGTAGCATCCTTTCACTTTTTTTTTTGTGCTTTCTTCCTTTCTTTCTCTGTTTTTTCTTATCTTTATCTGTTATTTCATGTTTTACTATAAATCCCTCTTTTACCTGTCTGTATGTGGAAGCCACAACTTACTTGTCAGGATCCAAAGTGTTAAAGTGGTTTTTCCGTTCTGTGTCTGTGGGAAATGTGTCAGCACATACATGCCCTGGTTCTTTCGCTGCTCGTTTCTCTCACCATCTCTCTTTTTTCTCTACCGTTTATTTTTTTCTTTCTTTTCACACTTCTTTCATTATTTTTGTCTCTTTATCATTTGTTCCCTAGCCTCCTCCTTTTTTCTTTTGTATCATACGTTTGCTCTATTCCTTCTTAGTTGTGTTTTCATGTTCTCAGTCTTTCTTTTCCTTCTTGCTTTTATTTCTTTGCAGCCCCTTCTCTTTCTTCCTGTTGTCTGTTGTATTTCTTTCGCTTCTCTTTTTCTGCCTTATCCGCTCTCTATCCTGAGGCCTAGTTATCAATGAAGCAAGAGGTGCAGTTACACCAGGAGCCAGAGACATAAGGACCTCACTCAACTTTAATTGCTGCTGTATTTTCCTACCAAATTTCCAGTCAACCATTTTCCTTCCTTACTTCAGGGCCCATGACACCGTTACTACGCCACTTGTTCTCTCCATCTTTACTCCCGATTCCCTCTTTCCTTTCACCATCCATGATATTTTTGTTATGGTGTTTTGAGCATTACACTCTAATGTCAAAAGTTTATATCTGATAAAGGTTTATAAGATAATTATATATGTTGTATATGTTTTAAGATAGAGGAAGAAGGTAAATGGAAGTGCTTTATTTAAAAGTAGAGTCAATGGAATTATGTGGCAGGAAAAGACAAAATTATAAGGTAGGGTTGACCAATTTATGTGGCAAGAAAAGTCCAGTTATGAATTTACAATGCCAATAGCTCTAACTCAAGAAAACACAAGACTTAAGGCCAGATGTAATAAAATTCTGAATTGCGACCCGCAAATTGCGAGTCACAATTCAGAATATAGGATGGTGTCCCTGACACCATCTGCGACTCGCAAGGGGGTCGCAAAGGCCCATCGCAAAGGCCCACCTCATTAATATTAATGAGGTGGGTCGCAATTTGCGACCCCCTTGAGACTCGCAGCACTCACAGGGATGGTGGCCTGCTGGAGACAGCAGACCACCATGTCTGTGACTGCTTTTAAATAAAGCTGTTTTTTTTTTTTTTTGTAATGCAGCCCGTTTTCCTTAAAGAAAAACGGGATGCATTACAAAACAAAAAAATGAAACTTTTTCGTTTAATTTTTTCAGAGCAGGCAGTGGTCCATTGGACCACTGCCTGCTCTGAAAAAATGTTTTTAATGCCATTCACAAAGGGGAAGGGGTCCCATGGGGACCCCTTCCCTTTTGCGAATGGGTTAGCACCCATTTGAAATGGCTGCTAACTGTGATTGTTTTGCGACCGCGGGCACAAAACAATACAACATTGCGCTGCGACTCGCAATTAGGAAGGGGAACACCCCTTCCTAATTGCGACTCGCAGTCCAGTTTTGCGAATCGGTAACCAGGCTACCGAATCACAAAACAGGGATTGGGCATCGCAATGTGCTTTTTGCACATCGCAAACAGCAAAATTCGCTGTTTGCGACGTGCAAAAAGTTTTTTACATCTGGCCCTTAATGCATTGCAAATGCTTGTTATTTTTTTGAGCAATAACTGCTTCCACGAGCAATTCAGGTAAAAAAATGACCTTATTTTTATGTTGAAATGTTACTACCACCTTGGTTTTTGTGAGCAATGAGGTCCCCCCAGACAGATTCAGTGCCACAAAAAGGAAAAGGCCTGAGCTCATTTCTGATTCATACATTACAGGGTGGGTTAATGTTAATGAGGAGAATTAGTTTGGGATTTTAGGAGTCCTGATAGTCACCAGCTATGTCACTTCCTGTGGTTGTATGATGGAGGGTGATGTAATTTCAGGGGCATTACTTCCTGGTCAAGCCCAAAAGAAACTGTCACTTCTAGGGTGGGACTTCAGGGTCAGGAGCCACGGGTAATGGCAGTGTGACCTTTGGGTCAGGGGTCATGGGAGATGTTGCTTCTCAATCACGTGGGCTGGAAATTACATCACTACTGGAGTGGGCAGCGTGGTGCATGGGGCGGTATAATTTTTGGCTCATGGGCGATTGATAACTTCATTTCTGGGGCAGAACTATAGGGTCCAGATTCTCAGGTGACATCACTTCCTGGCCACATGGGGGAGAAGGTTTGTCACTAGCAGGCGGGACTTAGAGGTCAAAGCAATGCATCACATTATTCAAACCACACCTACTTTTGAGTTTGATGAAAGGTATGTTTTTGTAGGTCAATATACATTGTTCACAGTAGTAGAACATCACATTGGCACATGTGTATGGAATAATATTCTGTAAAGTTCACAATTCTGGCAATCATTTGAGATCATTTCTTGGGTGAAGGACCTCACCAACCCATTGGGGATGAGTGGGCTTGCTATCTGCCTATTTATGACAGATATTTAGTTGTTTACAGAGCTGCTTTTTGTTCCCAGTTAAGCTCTGTGTTGATATGGCCCCACACCAGAAGCTCACTTTAACTTGTTGGTATATTCTTTATACAAATACCTGGACCAGAATTAAAATAGGAGATGGGTCTCACCTATCCAGGAAGATTCCTACAAACCAGGACCTTTAACAAGGGTGTGTGTTGGTTCCAGCGTTTTCCAACCTTTTCTTATCTGACCTGACAAAGCCACTTAATACGACCAAGAGCCACTCCCCACGCTTGAGCCCCTTTACCTTAAACCACCTTCTGCATGGAGGTGATGTTTTCTTCTGGCGCTCTACAAACATCCGCCTACAGCGACAGGAATAAGTCAAAGGTTCGGTCCATCATATGACGCACAAAGAAGGGAATGTGTTTCCTGAACGAGCACCCACTGGAATACCTGGGAGTCGTGACAGATGAAGAAGGTAGATGTTCTTATTTGTTTTTGAAAAAAAATTAAGATGTGGCCTCATTCATAAAGAATGGCGTTTGCGACATTTCCCCCCTTAACGAACTGTAAAATTGGAACCACCCTGATGAAGGTGGCCCCCCAATGAGAGTGACACCGAAACGCGTGTAGGCACTGTGTGCCAAAATCTTGTACAACTAATCTTTTTTGTTACATTCAGAACATTTTTTTTTATATCATGATTGGAAAGGAAGAATTCATTAATTGTTGTCTGGAATAGTTGATTTTGTATGCTCTATATATAGGACTTGATTGTTACCCGTATAGTAAACTGTAGAAGGGTTTTGTATTAGTCTATGGACTTTTTATTGTACTGATTTTATCGTATGAAGTTTGAGTCTGGATGTGTGAGGGTGTGAATGAGGTATTGGTGAGATTAGAATTAGTTGTTTTGTCTTAGGTGGGGTTGGGAACACTGTTTGTCCGTAGTGTTTTATATTTTGGTTTGTGTTAATTCATTTTTTTCTAATATATTTATTAATAGAAATTACAATAAAGAAGAAGAAATACATTAAAAAGATTGGAAATTAAGATATGTTTGTTATTTGAAACTGCAATCATGTATGTGAAAATGGATAAAGAAAAAGGTAAACTTAGATTGTTATTAAATGTATTACAAATAGAATGAAGAAGAGCATCGTACATACATAAGAAAAGGAAGCGTTGGGATTCGCGAGACAACTATTTGATATATTAACAAAGAAAATAGTCATTAGTATTTGCTCTATATGCAAACAAATATAGAAAGAAAAAGTAGTAGTTATATACAGATTTTCTAAAGCAAAATGTCTTCTGTCAGTCAGCTACGGGAGTGAGGTGCTTCTAGGCTTAGATACAGCCACCACGGATGGGTTACTTATGAAGGCTCTCAGAAGAGTTTTCAAGATTCCAAAATATGCTTCCCCAGCACAGAATTACCATGAATCTGGCCAGACATGACAAAGGACTGTGAGGCGGAGTGCTTTTATCAACCGCTGTTATAGGCTGAGGTGCATCTGTGACAACTCATTAAAAAATACTCTGGTCTGTGATAACCACCCCCTCAATGTTGTCATTCAAATTTTTGTCTGATAGTTCCATGGTACCACTCCAGGGCATGTGTTATGGGACCAGTCACTACCATACCAGACTTTCAAAAGGGCTCTAAATGCAAGAGTACAGAAAAAATCTGTGATTGAGGGTAAATTAGGCCTGACAAGGAGATCCCATGCGTGGATGTTAGCCGACAACTGCAAGCAGCTCAAACCAGCTTTTCAGCCAAACATACACAGCTCACATGAAGCAGAAATGTCTCCTCCTCCTCCTTGGTGTGATTCCCTCCCTGGTGGAACAACCATCATGGAAAGCAGAAGAGGGATCTGCCTGTCACCAATGCGTGACAGTGAAAGAGGTTCTACTCCACTTACTATGTGTCCAGATGTAATGGATCTATGAAGAACTCTGTTGAGGACAGGATGTTATGCAAGAGGGATAAGAACCTGCAGCTAGGCCACAGCCCTGACGACCCCAGCTTGAATTGCACATTCATTAGATTTCGTGATGGTTTCCTACAAGTACTGGCAATGGGGTCTGGAGCTGAGCGCCTTGAATGAGGAGTTATGTTAAAGCACTTAGGCAGCCTTGCTCCCTATAGCCCCTGCAGTCTACAATCTTCGTACCTTTGCTTTTAACTTGGCAAGGGACCCGGATTCATAAACAGTTTATCTAGTTCATAGATGCAACTGGAGGATGTCTGAGCTCAGTGGAGCCTCTCACTATCCTAATGATATGTTTATTGTTATTTACGATCCTTGTGGTATGGTTTTAATTAATTGATGGAATAAATAAATGGAATATATCTGGGAGGCGACCTCAGCTGGAGTCCAAGCTGTGAAATACTTACCTCTGCAAGGGTCACACGTGGTAAATGACGCCTCCTGGTGTGGCGCATCTCTGCAACATCCATCTGTTTCTCCCTTCAACGCTTGTGTTCTGCTTTGTGTTTCAGGTAGATTAGCTGATCCTCAAATACCAGGACCTGTTGTCACACATCAGGAGACCTATTCTGTATCTCTTCTTCTAAGTGTGGACTTGTACGTATTTAGTGAAGTGTGACAAGGTACAGTCTGTGGGAAGCACTGGAGTGCTGTGGTTGTTGCTGTGTAATACATTTACATTAACTGTGACAGTCATCCTGCGATATGGTTGCAACAAAAGTGACAAAAATTGTATAGTGATAGGGTTATTCACACCACCATCAGCACATTGCTTTCCAATTATTTGCACTTGGAACATTTATATCAGTATCTCACACACACAGGCCCTCATTCCAACAGAGGCGGGCGGCGGTCGCCGCCCGCCGGGCGGGAACCGCCATATGGCCGCTCCGCGGTCGAAAGACTGCTGGGGCCATTCCGACCTTCCCGCTGGGCCGGCGGGCGCTAACATTGTTAGCGCCCGCCGGCCCAGCGGGAAGGCTGCCTGCAACACAGAAGCCGGCTCCGAATGGAGCCGGCGATGTTGCAGGTGTGCGACGGGTGCAGTTGCACCCGTCGCGCTTTTCACTCTCTGCTAAGCAGAGAGTGAAAAGCTTCATGGGGCCCTGTTAGGGGGCCCCTGCACTGCCCATGCCAGTGGCATGGGCAGTGCAGGGGCCCCCAGGACACCCGTTCCCGCCATCCTGTTCCTGGCGGTGAAAACCGCCAGAAACAGGCTGGCGGGAAGGGGGTCAGAATCCCCATGGCGGCGCTGCTTGCAGCGCCGCCATGGAGGATTCTCCCAGCCGGGGTTAATCCGGCGGGAAACCGCCGGACCCGGCTTGGCGACCGCGGCTGTACCGCCGCGGTCGGAATGACGAATGAAGCACCGCCAGCCTGTTGGCGGTGCTTCCGTCATTCGCCACCATGGCGGTCTATGACCGCCAGGGTTGGAATGAGGGCCACAGTCTCTCTCTCTCTCTCTCTCATCGTCTGAGTTGAGAGGTATGCATGCAAGTACATGCACACCCCCAAACACAAACACATTCACACATGCACGCACAAACACACCCACACACACAAACTCACACACAACACATACACTTATATACACCTCCACACACAAATACACACAAACACATACACGCATGCACGCACAAACACACACACACAACACATACACATGCACACACAAATACACACACAAGCACACACATATGCACACCTCCACTCACAAATACACACTCACAAGCACACACACATACACACTTAAACACACGTACACACAAATACACACACAAATACACACATATACACACCCACTCACACAAATACACACAGACACACACACACACACTCACAAGCACACACACACAAATACACAAACACACACACATGCTCACACCCTAACACAGACACACAACACATACACATGTACACACAAATACACACACACACACACACACATATACACACACAAACACACACATATAAACACCTCCACACACAAATACACACAAACACACATGCACACTCACAAGCACACACGCACACGCACACATACACACGTACACACAAATTCACACACAAGCACACACATATACACACCCACTCACACAAATACACACAAACACACACGCACACTCACAAGCACGCACACACAAATACACAAACACACACACATGCACACTCACAAACACACAAATACACGCACACACGTGCTACTTGAAATTTCTATTCAAGGACTTTCCGTAGAACTACCCAGAGCACAGCAGTTGAAGGTCACCTGGTGGAGAATCCTCCAGTAAAAGTACAAGAAATGCAGACATTATCCCCCACTGAATTTTTGTGTCATTTTCAATTCGCCCCTTAGTACGCTGCCATCTTAAGAGGCGTCTTTTAATAGTGTCCACCAAACTTTGCATTGTAATACTTTAAACTTGAAAGAAATATCTACAAGCCTCACATTCAGATCACTTCATACATGGCTTTGCTGGTATTTTTCCTTCTCTGTTCTCCATTTATATGATGCATCGCGCAGACCTAGTTGTCTCTTCCAAATACTTGTTCCGTGCAGTAACTGCCTTCAGGGCATTTCCCAGATATTAGTGTGTGTGTTACTGTCTCGCTTGGCAGGGAATTCGGAAAATGCCACAAACAACAGGAGACATTGCTTCCTTCTGAATTATTGGATAACTATCCAAAGCTAAGCATCTTGGGCCCGAGTCACTCAAATAAAGCTACACATACTGGCAGAGATTTCCATTTCCACCGGAACACGGTCTACACTTAGCAGCGATATTTACAGAAGTAAGCTTGCACTGTGTGCTGTAGGTGTACTTTTGGGATTATCTGTTGTCTTTTCAAAGAGGCTCTCAATCCACTTGTACAGGGTTCTTCATAGTGAAAAACGGACGCCTTCTGCGCAAATACACCATTTCTCTGTGGAGGAAGCATGTTTTCCTATGGGGAAAGCTCTTCAGCCCTAGACCCCTGGGAAGATCCATTCCCCTTCCCATCCAGGAAGTCGACTTATTCAAGACTTTGGATGGGGTCAATCTCCTACCATTTCCAGGGTGGAAAGAAGTCAGAAAGCGGCTTGAGAATCTCACTTCCCACCCATTGGGTGGGATTTGCTATTGTGGGTTGCTCCACACTCTCAGAGGAGAAATATGCAGAAGCACAAATATTTATATCTACCAGCAATCCCTTTGTGAACCCTGGAAGAAACATTTGGGTCAGCTAATTTACATACTAGCAAGATCAAAGTCTATCCTAAAATTGTCAGACAAATTCTTGAGGACTTCCACTATGCCTCAGCTATTATACACCTTGGTCGCACACACTATGCAGTTTCTATTAGGACTCCTATACTCAGGAGCTTGCATAACTATATGGAAATCAAAACTACATGGACATTAAGGGCTGAATTTATGAAAAGTAGCGCTGCATCCAACGCAGCTCCACTTTTCTTGGGCCCCCACAATTCCACCATGTGTGCGCTGTATTTAAGATATGGCGCACCATGGTGGTAGTTAGAACAATAGCGTCAAACGTTTTCAGGCTAGTTTAGCAAATTGCAAGGAGGCCCACTGAGTTAAACGGGTGCGTCATTTTAACGCCTGCTCTGAGCGGGTGCACATTGTTTGGCCCAAAAATCTGATATGGAATTCTTTCCAAAACATTGCCATCAGGTAGAATATGCACAGTGATCTGACCAGCATGATAACTGCATGATGGCGGTGGAGAATACTATGGAAGATAGTGCCCGTCCACCATCCTCCAGATGATAATCAGAGTTTTGATCCACAAAGGGAAGGATAAACTAGCTCCAAATTTTCACATATATGACCTTGGTAGTCAGATGTACTCAGGACAACCCTGCAGCAGGTCATCAGTCATCCTGACCACTACACGCTATCTTCAGATATCAGCGTTTCTAGGCAGAAATGGAAGAAGGACAACTTCTTTCCTAGTTCAGCATCATCTTTCGCAAATGCAATTTCTTGGAAAGGAATGGAAAACTGAATTGGTGAAGGTTCTTGTGATGGTGCTGAAGAGGCAGTTGATGTTAAAGCAGGTTCAGCTGTTGAAGTTTTTGATTTCAACATCAGGATTGGTTGGGCTTACTAGGTATAAAGCTAAGGCTCAGCTGTATGTCTAATTGGGAAGACTATAATGCCTTGGCTTATCTCTTCCGAGAGTAATAGCCGAATAGGAAGAGGACGCCTTTGCCTAATCTGAAGGCACTTTGGCACCAGTGGTGGGCTGCTAAAGGGAATCGGACCCATGATACTGCTTGAGATGCTCAATTGCCGCCTTCCTATTTTCCTTAGCTCTAGGCAAAAGTGGCAGAATTACAGTGCAAGTTCCTTCTACTCAAAGAAACTGCACACGTGGTTAAATGATGGCCCAAAGAGTACTTCTCAGGAATACTTTATTTGGCTAGTTTTCCCACTTGTGGGATGCACCCGCCAGCAGCTTTGCCTTCAATAGGGGGCGTCAGAAGAAGTCTTTGTGTTCACAAGTTTTACTTTTGAATACTGGAGACTGCACAACAGATTCATATGTAAATCAACTAAATCATTTCATATCTCCGCCATTCCAGGATCTAGAAGTAAGGTACATACACTTATATGCAAAGGGAAGTTTATTTTTTTTATTACTCATTCTCAATTCCTTTTTATCTTTTGTTTTTGTATTTTTTAATGTTACCACGTCTCACTTCGACACCTAACTATATTGTTACTTTAACTGTTGTTTTTTAGTGAAAAAATATATCTAATTTATATATAATTATTGATCTTAAAAACAAAATAACATTACAATTAATTAACTTGTCCTACCCCTTCCCCTCACCCCCTAAACAAGGAGAGACATGTTACTTACACTGTGTACAAATAAATATAAATCTTTGCATAACATTGGATCTCTTAAACAGCATATCCAGTTGGAGGGAATTGTCGGCAGTGAGTGAGCCCTACACCATTTCCAGACACATCTGTTGGTATGCAATGTGTTGATTTGCTCTGACAACACAGTGACTGCTGCCTCCATCAGTCATCAGGGCAGTACTCACAGTCAGTCACTCAATCAAGTGGCATGTTCAATTCCTCATTGGGCAGGGAGTCTTCTTCAATCAATCCATGCTCAACATATTAGGGGGTGGACAATGTTGTGGTGGACTCTTTGAGTCGGAGGTTTCCATCATCCCTAAACCTAAGACTCTGCCCTCGGGTGTTTTGCTGGATTTGCAGGTGGTTTAGAAGTCCACAGCTGGATCTGTTTACTTACAGGACAAACTCACTCCTGCCCCTGTTCTGTTCCAGGAGCCCAGAAGAGAGGGCTTGGGGAGTGGACTCCTTGTTGATCCAGTGGCCTCAGGGGCTTCTCTATGGGTTCCCCCCCTTTCATCCCATACAACCCTTTCTAATGAAGGTTTAGCTGGACAGGGCACGAGTGGTAGCAGTGCTCCCCTTTTGGCCTTGGAGGTCCTGGTTCCCTTTGATTCTGTTGAATGTTTCCTCTCGCTTGAAGTTCCTGGGGCCACGCCTGCCTGTTCCCTTAACACTTGTGGTCTGGCTGTTGAATGGAGGACTTTGCTGAGTCAAGGACTGCCCGATCATGGTCTTCCAGTAAGATTCACGTAGGAAGTCTACACTATCCTCTTATGCTAAGCATTGGACTAATTACATTTTTTGGTGTTCTCTTCATGATCTTTCTTCTGTTACCTGCCAGGTTTATGCTATCTTATAATTTTTTATGGATGGGGTTGAGAAGGCTTACACACTATCCACCCTGAAAGGTCAATGGACTGGTATCCGGGCATTTCTTGACCTTGTCTCTATGTCTGCATCTTCTAAATCTTTGGTATCCAGGCTGTTTCACTGTTTCTTCCTCTCAGCACCTTTGGTGACATTTTCTGTACATTCCTGAGAGCTATCTTCATGCTCTTCAGTCTGCACCTTTTAAGCCGCTGTTCTCTGTGGATCTCAAGTTTTTTTTGTTTAAGGTTGCATTTCTGTTAGCTGTGACTTCTGCTAGACGGTTGTAGGAATTATCTGTTCTGGGTTTTTCCCCTCCATTTCTGCGTTTTTCGTATCCAAGGTTACTTTCTCAGGTGGCTCCCTGATTCCATTCTTCCCACAAACCTATCCCACCTTGTCACTGACATTCTCCTTCTTCTCCTGAGGAGCAATTGTTGTTCACACTGGATGTTAAGCGTGTCTTATCTGAATATGTTGCCAGAATTGCACAGTTTAGCACATCTGATAGGCTTTTTGTGTCTTCTGGTGTTGCAGGTCGTGGGAAGGCGGCCTATAAATTGACTCTCATTCACTGGATTAAGGACACGATTTCCATGGCTTATGGAGGTGCTGGATTGCCATGCCACTAGGAGGTCTTTCTGCCTCTTGGGCTACTTTTGAATGTGTTCCCTTGGAAGAAATTTCCAACATTGGGACCTGGGCTTCTGCAACCACTTTTATCAGACATTATCAACCTACGCACTTGAATTTTGGTAAAGGTGTCCTGCAAGCAGTGGATGGAGATGCCACTGTGTGACCTGCTTGTTGTTGCTTTTAAATCACTGCATTTCAATCTGGCTGCATTGTGTGGTGTTTCTAGTGTTGGGTTTGGTATCCACAAAGGCCTTTCTGGGTGTAGGAGGCTGGCCTGGCTTATAGTGGGTACCAAGGGTACCTACACTCTGTGCGAGGTCCAGTCATCCCTTATTAGTGTAGAAGAGGTGTTTTTAGCAGCTTAGGCTGATAGAAGGGAGCTATGGAAGAGCAGCTAAGGCTGAATTAGGAGACATGTAAAGCTCCTACTATACCACTGGTGTCATATGCACAATATCATAAGAAAACACAATACAGAGATATGCTAAAAATAAAGGTACTTTATTTTTATGACAATATAACAAAAGTATCTCAGTGAGTACCCTCAGTATGAGGATAAGTTATATACACAAGATATATGTACACAAACCAAAATTATGCAGGTAATAGCAAAAGGAAGTAATGCAAGCAATGTAAAGTTACAGTATATTGCAATAGGAGCACATAGGTATAGGGGCAACACAAACCATATACTCCAAAAGTGGAATGCGAACCACAAATGGACCCCAAACCTATGTGAGCTTGTAGAGGGTCGCTGGGACTGTAAGAAAACAGTGAGGGTTAGAAAAATAGCCCACCCCAAGACCCTGAAAGGTAGGTGTAAAGTGTACCTACTACCCCCAGAGAGCACAGAAGTCGTGATATGGGGTTTCTGCAAGAGGAACAACACCAGCAATGCAACAACAGTGGATTTCCAGACCTGAGTACCTGTAAGAGAAGGGGACCAAGTCCAAGAGTCGCGACAGTGTCGAGAGTGGGCAGGAGCCCAGGAAATGCCAGCTGAGGGTGCAAGGAAGTTGCCACCTGTTGGAAGAAACTTGGTGTTCTGCAAGAACGAAGAGGACTAGGAACTTCCCCTTTGGAGGATGGATGTCCCACGTCGGGAAGAAGCTTGCAGAGGTGGACCCACGCAGAAAGACAGCAAACAAGCCTTGCTAGCTGCAAGGGTCCCGGTAAAGGTTTTTGGGTGCTGCTGTGGCCCAGGAGGGATCAGGATGTCGCCACTTGGAAGAGGAGACAGAGGGGGTGCCCAGCAACGTAGGGAGCCCTCACAGAAGCAGGCAGCACCCGCAGAAGATCATGAACATGCACTGGAATAGGAGTGAACTGGAGTCCATCCGAAGTCACAAAAGGGAGTCCCACAACGCCGGAGGACAACTCAGAAGGTTGTGCACTGCAGGAAGGATTGTCAAGGACCCAGGCTTGGCTGTGCGCAAAGGAAATCCTGGAAGAGTGCACAGGAGCCGGAGCAGCTGCAAATCACGCGGTACCCAGCAATGCAGTCTAGCGTGGGGAGGCAACAACTTACCTCCACCAGACTTCGACTGAAGAGTCAATGGACTGTGGGAGCCACTTGGACAGGGTTGCTGAGTTCCAGAGACCACGCTCGTCGTGCTGAGAGGGGACCCAGAGGACCGGTGATGCAGTCTTTTGTTGCCTGCGGTTGCAGGGGGAAGATTCCGTCGACCCACGGGAGATTTCTTCAGAGCTCCTGGTGCAGAGAGGAGGCAGGCTACCCCCAAAGCATGCACCACCTGGAAACAGTCGAGAAAGCTGGCAGGATGAAGCGATACAAGGTTACTAGTAGTCGTCTTGCTACTTTGTTGCGGTTTTGCAGGCGTCCTGAGCAGTCAGCGGTCGATCCTTTGGCAGAAGATGAAGAGGGAGATGCAGAGGAACTCTGATGAGCTCTTGCATTCGTTATCTGGTGAGATCCCCAAAGCAGAGTCCCTAAATAGCCAGAAAAGGAGGTTTGGCTACCTAGGAAGGAGGATTGGCTACTAAGAGAGGCAGAAGGAGTCTCTGACGTCACCTGCTGGCACTGGCCACTCAGAGCAGTCCAGTGTGCCAGCAACACCTCTGAATCCAAGATGGCAGAGGTCTGGGGCACACTGGAGGAGCTCTGGGCACCTCCCCTGGGAGGTGCAGGTCAGGGGAGTGGTCACTCCCCTTCCCTTTGTCCAGTTTCACACCAGAGCAGGGCTGGGGGATCCCTGAACCGGTGTAGACTGGCTTATGCAAAGATGGGCAGCATCTGTGCCCATCAAAGCATTTCCAAAGGCTGGGGGAGGCTACTCCTCCCCAGCCTTTCTCACCTGTTCCAAAGGGAGAGGGTGTAACACCCTCTCTCTGAGGAAGTCCTTTGTTCTGCCTTCCTGGGCCAGGGCTGCCTGGACCCCAGGGGGGCAGAAACCTGTCTGAGGTGTTGGCAGCAGCAGCAGCTGCAGTGAAACCCCGGAAAGGCAGTTTGGCGGTACCCGGTTCTGTGCTAGAGTCCCGGGGGATCATGGAATTGTCTCCCTAATACCAGAATGGTATTGGGGTGACAATTCCATGATCTTAGACATGTTACATGGCCATGTTCGGAGTTACCATTGTGACGCTACACATAGGTGTTGCCCTATGTGTAGGGCACGCGTGTAATGGTGTCCCCGCACACACAAAGTCCATGGAAATTGCCCTGAACAATGTGGGGGCACCTTGGCTAGTACCAGGGTGCCCACACACTAAGTAACTTGGCACCCAACCTTCACCAGGTGAAGGTTAGACATATAGGTGACTTATAAGTTACTTATGTGCAGTGTAAAATGGCTGTGAAATAATGTGGCCATTATTTCACTCAGGCTGTAGTGGCAGGCCTGTGTAAGAATTGTCAGAGCTCCCTATGGGTGGCAAAAGAAATGCTGCAGCCCATAGAGATCTCCTGGAACCCCAATTCCCTGGGTACCTCAGTACCATATACTAGGGAATTACATGGGTGTACCAGTATGCCAATGTGACTTGGTAAATTTAGTCACTAGCCTGTTAGTGACAAATTTGGAAGTAAAGAGAGAGCATAACCACTGAGGTTCTGGTTAGCAGAGCCTCAGTGAGACAGTTAGGCATCACACAGGGAACACATACAGGGCACATACTTATGAGCGCTGGGGCCCTGCCTGGCAGGGTCCCAGTGACACATGGACTAAAACAACATACATATAGTGAAATATGGGGGTAACATGCCAGGCAAGATGGTACTTTCCTTAACAACCCCCCCAAACTAAGGACAATAAGACTAGCCATGACCTGATGAGTCTTCATTGTCTAAGTGGAAATATCTGGAGAGTCCATCTGCATTGGAGTGGGTACTTCCAGGTCTATGTTCCACTGTATAGTCCATCTCCTGTAGAGATATGGACCACCTCAACAATTTAGGGTTTTCACCTTCCATTTGTTTTAGCCAAAGTAGAGGTTTGTGGTCTGTCTGAACAATAAAGTGCGTGCCAAACAGGTATGACCTCAACTTCTTCAGTGCCCAGACCACAGCAAAGGCCTCCCTCTCTATGGCAGACCAACTCTTTTCTCTAGGGGTCAACCTTCTGCTGATAAAAGCAACTGGTTGATCCTGGCCCTCAGAGTTCAGTTGTGATAAGACTGCCCCTACCTCTAATTCAGATGCATCAGTTTGAACAATTAATTTCTTGGAGTAACATGGACTTTTTAGGACAGGTGCAGAGCACATGGCCTGTTTGAGCTCCTCAAAAGCTTTCTGACAGGTAGCTGTCCACAATACATTTTTAGGCATCTTCTTACTAGTGAGATCATTAAGAGAGGCTGCTATGGAGCCATAGTTTTGAATGAATCTCCTGTAATACCCAGTGAGGCCTAAGAAGGCTCTCATCTGGGTCTGTGTTGTAGGGGGAACCCAATCCATGATTGTTTGGATTTTCCCCTGTAGTGGTGCAATCTGTTATCCACCTACCAGGTGTCCCAGATAAACCACCTTTCCCTGCCCTATCTGGCACTTTGAGGCCTTGATAGTGAGGCCTGCCTTTTGCAGGGCCTCCAAAACTTTCAAAGGTGGACCAGGTGCTCATCCCAGGTGGAGCTAAAGACAGCTATATCATCTAGATATGCTGCACTAAAAGCCTCCAACCCTTGCAGAACTGTGTTCACCAACTTTTTAAAAGTGGCAGGTGCATTTTTCAACCCAAAGGGCATCACTGTAAATTGGTAGTGCCCTCCTATAGTTGAAAATGCAGTTTTAGGTTTAGCATCCTCAGCCAATTTGATCTGCAAATTAATGGTGCTTAGATACTTGGCAGATGCCAGTGTATCTATGAGCTCATCTGCCCTAGGTATAGGGTGAGCATCAGTTTTTGTTACCTGATTGAGACCTCTGTAGTCTACACAAAACCTCATCTCCCTTTTTCCATCTTTTGAGTAAGGCTTTGGTACAAGCACCAGAGGACTCGCCCATGGGCTTTCAGAAGGTTCAACCACTCCCAGATCAAGCATTTTCTGAAACTCTTGTTTTATGCAGTCTCTGACATGGTCAGGCTGCCTGTAGATTTTACTTTTGACAGGCATGCTGTCTCCAGTATCAATTGTGTGTTCACACCAAGATGTGGTGCCTCGCACAATTGAAAAGAGTTCAGAAAATTGTCCAAGGAGATTTATGCAGTTGTCTTTCTGTTCTGCAGTCAGACAATCTGTCAAAACTACTCCCTCCACTAAAGCATCCTCTTCAGTGGAGGAGAAGAGATCAGGGAGAGGGTCACTCTCTTCTTCCTGTCCTTCATCTATTGCCATGAGCAGGGTGAGATCAGCCCTGTCATAGTAGGGTTTTAGGTGGTTGACATGAATCACCCTAAGGGGACTCCTGGCAGTGCCAAGGTCTACCAAATAGGTGACCTCACCCTTTTTCTCAACAATGAGATGGGGTCCACTCCATTTGTCTTGGAGTGCTCTTGGTGCCACATGCTCCAATACCCACACCTTCTGTCCTGGTTGGTACTGAATCAGAACAGCCTTCCGATCATGCCATTGTGCCAACACCAGAGCAGTACGCGCTCTATTGGCGACAAAAATGCAAAAACCCAGCACTCTCAAAACAACATAATTTATGCATTGTGCTGCTATATTGTGGTTTAACCTTTTGCATTGCAGAGTTCAATCCTGAAAACTTATTTTTAATATGCTTACAAATACTGTTCCTTCTCAATGTATTGCTGCAGGTTTTCAGAGTGTGTTAGGGTGTGGCCCCTTTCCAGGGCCTTCCAGAGACTTTCCCTGCAACATGCCTGGGCGTGGTTCTGGGCTGGGACAAGACTCTATAAAAGAGAGCCAGCCCAACTCCCAGTGCTCAATATTCAGAGGTCCCAGTGCAGAGCAGCAGCTTCTTCCTGAGCTCCTGTCCCGGCGGCCTATTTGGATCTTACAGTCTTCTGCCCTTCATCCTTTGTTGGTGATCATTGTTCCAGGCGGTAAGACGGTGGTTGGACTGTTCCGACACCGTTATTGAGAATTTTCATATTCTTGGTTTAATTCTTAAATGAGTAACAGATTACTTGCGCGCTATCATTTCTTGACATTTATATGGTAGTTTACAAATAGGCAAGACGTGCGATTTGTTTCATAAAGGTTTGACTTTGTTATTCATTGCGTGCTACCATTTCTTGACATTGGCATGGTGGCTTAAGAATCGTCAAGACGCACAATTCGTTTTATGGTGTTTAAACATTGCTGTCCATTGCGCGCTACTATTTCTTGACATTTACATGATGTTTTACGAATTGGCAAGACGCGCAACTCGTTTCATGAGGATTTAACTTTGTTGTTCATTGCGCGCTACCATTTCTTGACATTTACATGGTGGCTTAAGAATCGGCAAAAGAAGCGCAATTCTTTTCATTGTACTTTGAACTTGTTATTTATTGTGAGCTGTTATTTCTTGACATTTGCATCGTGTTTTACGAATCGGCAAGACGCGTGATTCGATTAATGATGATTTGACTTTGATATTCATTGCGTGCTACCATTTCTTGGTATTTTACATGGTGACACTCGAATCGGCAAGACGCACGATTCTCTCTTCGAGTGTATTTCATGTTGTTTATTATATGCCACTATTCTAAGATATTTATTATGTAATATTCGAGTTGACAAGCTATGTGATTTGTTTCCTGAATCCATATTGTGTTATTCATGGTGCACAATCCTTTTATGGTGTTTACTATATATATATATATATATTTATATATATATATATATATATATATCTGCAATTTGCGCAATTTGTGTTGAAACATTTTAAGAGTACACAGAAGGCCAGAGTTTCTAGATGCAATATTGTATGGCCCTAGTATACATTCTCAAAACAGGATTTATATGACGGGTTTAAAATGTATTCAGAATGTTTTTTCTGATTCTCATGTACAGGAAAGTACTTGAATAAGAAAGTTTTCATTTAATTCATCTTGATTCCCTTACAGGTATCCGGCCATCTTGAAACTTAGTCATTTTAAACTTAACTCTTAGATTGTTCATGTTTTCAGATTGACTAGGCTTAGAATCATAGTCTAGTATTGATTTCAGGAGATATCATTTTCATATTGTGTGTTCTAACCTTTTTCTTACTACAGGTCTCCTTCCCAGCTGTTCCCTTCCTAATCCCCTCTTCCCCACTTGAACTCTCTCAGTCTCTGTGATTTATCTATCAGAGTCTTGGAGCTGTTCAGTGGTGGACGTGTTGGGAACGTGCACAGACCCCGAGGATCTGGTGACTCTGACAGAATAGTGAGTCCACGAATTATTATCCTCCTTGCTTGTGTATGTTCTTAGCATGTCCACGCTAGACGACTTAGTCAAGGCTATCACTCAGCTCCAAGCAGAGGTGGTATCATCCAAAGAATTGACAACTAGCTTAGCAGAGAGAGTGAGTCAGCTTGCAAGATAAGGTAGAGAAGAAGGAACAAAGTCCGACAGGTGTGTCTTGGCCAGGTACTTCTTCTCAGGCTTCTGGAAGTAATCCGATTTCCCTAAATGTTCCTTCTGCAATTCCTTTAGCTCCCACAGAACGTTTCTCAGGTGACCCTTTGAAAGTGCAATTTTTCCTGGTTCAAGTGGAACTACACTTCACCTGCAGACCAAATACTTTCCCCGATGCCCAGTCCAAAGTAGCTTTCTTGTTATCATATCTGTCTGGGGATGCAACTACTTGGGCAATTCCTCTTGTGCGTAAAAATAGTCCCTTGTTGTACAACTGGAGAAATTTTGTTTGTGAATTTGAGAGAGTTTTTTATCATAGAACTGTAACACAGTCAGCAGATCGTGAATTATTAGATTTACGCAAAGGTAATCAAGACCTAGTGTCGTATTTAACCAACTTTAACCGGCTGGTTGCCGAGACATTCTGGCCTGAAGAAAAACAAGCGGTCTTGTTGTACAAGGGACTCAAAGAGGAACTAAAAAATATCTTAGCGCAAATCGACCCACAACCTACAGACTGTCAAGAATTAATAAATCTTGTCCTGAGACTTGATCATCGTTTAGCAGATTGTAAAGGAACGCGCAAAAAGATTGAAAAATATTCATGGTGCGTTCATGATGACAGAGACTCAAGAACTCAGAAAGAAAGAACGTTGGAACCGATGGAAATTGGAATCATCAGAAGACCTTTGACCAAAGATGAAAAGGACCTTCGCAGAAAAAATGGTCAATGTCTTTATTGTGGGCGAAAAGGTCATTTTGCCAAAGATTGTCCAATCAAACCAAAGAACAAGCAAGGTCCAGTTCAGAAGGTCGCAGCCAATGCACCAGTCGAGTTGGAAAACGAAAACACCCAAGATGCAGAGACGGGTTGCTCTTGGGTGTCACTGTGGACCCTTCACAATCTAGACATCTTAAACTGGAAATAAGAGTTCAGGTCAAGAAAAAGATCTATTTCAAAAAAGCTCTAGTCGATTCTGGGGGTACTGGGAACTTTGTTGATGTCCAATTGGTTCGTGCATGGGGGATCCCATGTATTGAAAAGAAGACCCCAGAAATCATCCAGGCAGTCAATGGAAAACTCTTGACTGGAGGTCCGGTAACTCTTCAGACTATCCCTTGTCGATGATTTGTGAAGATAAGAATCAAAGAAAGAAACATAAAGAGAAAATCATCCTTGATTTGATCCATGCTCCCCAATATGGGATTATCCTCAGGTTGCCATGGTTAACTCATCACAATCCGGAGATCAATTGGGCAGAAAAAAAAGCCGCGTTCTCATCTGCACTATGTAACGAACAATGTCTTCAAAAGATTCAAGTACCAAAAATTTGCAACTCTTACATAGCTACTGCCGCAGAGAAAGAAAGTCAGCTGCCCAAACAGTATTCATCTTACAAAGATGTATTTGATGAGAAAGGAGCAGAGACTCTACCTCCTCATAGATCTTATGACTGTCAAATTGATCTAGCCCCAGGTGCGATTCTTCCCAACTGTCGTGTATATGCCCTGTCAGAACATGAAAATCAACATTTATGAAAATACCTAGATCAGTTTTTGGAGAATGGCTTTATTCGCCCCCCTAAGTCTCCTGCAGCTTCGCCTTTGTTTTTTATTCTAAAAGCTAATGGAGAACTTCAAACTTGCATCGACTATAGGGGTTTTAACAAAGTCAGCATCAAGAATAAGTATCCTTTACCCCTAATTCCGGTCTTATTGGGACGAGTAAAGAGAGCAAAAATCTACACGAAGCTTGACCTTCGAGGTGCTTATCATTTGGTCAGAATGAGAGAGGGTGACGAATGGAAAACAGCGTTCAAGATAAGATATGGCCTTTTTTAATACACCGTCATGCCTTTTGGTCTGTGTAATGCTCCAGCAGCATTTACATTTTTCTTGAATGACGTTCTTAGAGAGTACCTCGACATATTTGCCATAGTCTACATCGATGACATTTTGATCTACTCAGACAATGAAAACGAATATGTTCAACATGTCAAGAAAATTCTTGCAGCCCTTCGAAAACACCATTTATATTGCAAACTAACCAAGTGTGAGTTTCATGTTACCACAGTTGAGTTTTTAGGGGTTATTCTTACCCCTCGAGGTATGGTGTTGGCAGAAAAGAAAGTAAAAGCTATATCTGATTGGCCCACCCCAAAGACTGTTCGTGATGTACAATGTTTCCTGGGGTTTGCAAATTTTTACCGGAGATTCATAAATCATTTCTCCCAGACAGTGGCTCCAATCACTAAGCTACTAAGAAAGAAAGAAAAGTTTGTATGGTCCCCAGAAGCTGATCAAGCCTTCTCGACTTTGAAGGAAGCTTTCTCCACTGCCCCAGTCTTGACTCATCCTGATGCAAATCAACCTTTCAGAGTGGAAGCTGATGCTTCAGATGTAGCAATAGGAGCCGTCTTATCACAACGAAATAAAGACACTGGTCAACTTCATCCTGTAGCTTATATGTCTCGGAAGTTGAACGAAGCCGAACAGAAGTATGTCATTGCTGAAAAAGAGCTTCTGACGATTCGTGACGCCTTTAAAGAATGGAGACATCATTTGTTGGGTGCCAAATACTGTCACAGTATATAATGATCATCTTAATCTTCAATTCATGAGTTCCGCCAGACTTTTGACCCCTCAGCAATTACGCTGGATGCTTTTTTTTGCTGAATTTGATTTTGTGGTAACCTTCCGGCCTGGTAAAGATAATCGCAAGGCTGACGCCTTGTCCCATCAAGAGTCTACCACATTGCCTGCATTTCAAGCCTCCAGAGCTATCATTGCTCCTGACAAGGTTCTATGTATCACAAAAACTGAAGATTTCTTTGAAGAAATTCGCAATTCTTTCACTGTTGAAAAATGGCAAACATGGGCCCAAGCAGATCCAAAAAAGGTCAATCAAGCAAGGTTTACCCTTTCATGACGCTCGTTTGTTCGTACCCACTACCAAACTTCGCAAGATAGTGTTTCATTGGTTGCATGTTATACCTATGGCAGGTCACCCAGGTACTCCTAAAACTCTTGAACTAATCCAACGCTATTTTTGGTGGCCTACCCTAACAAAAGATATAAAAGCAATGGTAAATAACTGTGAAGTTTGTGCTCGCATTAGAACAAGTCATTCAAAACCAAAAGGATTGTTACATCCACTTCCAACCCCAAGTCGTCCAGGGGAGCACATTTCTTTAGACCTTATTACCGGTCTCCCAGTGGTTCAACAGCATTCAGTAATTCTGGTGGTAGTAAATAGTCTCACGAAATATGGACATTTCATCGCCTGTAAAAAATTGCCCACTTCTAGTGAATTGGCAACTATTTTACTGAACAGAGTGGTTCGTTATCATGGACTGACAAAGGTTATCCTCTCCAATCGGGGGTCACAATTTTCCTCCAATTTCTGGAAGACATGGTGTAAAACACTCCAATTGACATTTGCGCTATCTACTAGTCACCATCCTCAAACAGATGGTCAAACGGAGAGACTAAATCAGACTTTGAAACAATACCTACGTGTCTGCGCTGAAAAGGCACTTCATTCTTGGACATCCATGCTCTGGTTAGCTGAGTTAGCTTACAATAAGTCATTCCACACTTCTATTGGCGTTACTCCCTTTTTTGGTTTATTTGGCTATCATCCTGACACCTTGCCCATCACAATTCCTCAAGAAAGTTCTCTTACTCCAGCTGTGTAAGAAACCATTCAGCATTTACATCAAACCCAGAAACTGATTCAACAGCATTTAGAAAAAGCCAAACAAAAATATAAAAGGCATTATGACAAAAAACATTGTGAGGGACCGCAATATCAACCAGGTGACAAAGTGTGGCTTTCCACAAAACATATAGACTTCAAGAAGAAGCACATGTTTCACCCCAAATTCATAGGTCCTTATACTGTCCTTCAGCAAATCAATCCGGTGACCTATAAACTACAATTGCCCAGATCCTTACGGATTCATCCAGTGTTCCACACTTCCCTCTTGAAAAAGGCAGTCCAAAAGGTCCACCCTCATCCAGCTCCTGTTCTAGTACAAGGGGAAGAAGAATACGAAGTCAAGAAAGTGTTGGATTCTAAACTGAGAGGGTGTAATCTATGGTACTTAATCTCATGGAAAGGTTATGGTCCTGAAAGTAACTCATGGGTATCCGCATCTGATGTTCATGCTCCAGTTCTTGGTTTAATTCTTAAATGAGTAACAGATTACTTGCGCGCTATCATTTCTTGACATTTATATGGTAGTTTACAAATAGGCAAGATGCGCGATTTGTTTCATAAAGGTTTGACTTTGTTATTCATTGCGTGCTACCATTTCTTGACATTGGCATGGTGGCTTAAGAATCGGCAAGACGTGCAATTCGTTTTATGGTGTTTAAAGATTGTTGTCCATTGCGCGCTACTATTTCTTGACATTTACATGTTGTTTTACGAATTGGCAAGATGCGCAACTCGTTTCATAAGGATTTAACTTTGTTGTTCATTGCGCGCTACCATTTCTTGACATTTACAGGGTGGCTTAAGAATCGTCAAAAGAAGCGCGATTCGTTTCATTGTACTTTGATCTTGTTATTTATTGTGAGCTGTTATTTCTTGACATTTACATTGTGTTTTACGAATCGGCAAGACACGCGATTCGATTAATGATGATTTGACTTTGATATTCATTGCGTGCTACCATTTCTTGGTATTTTATATGGTTACACTCGAATCAGCAAGACGCACGATTCTCTCCTCGAATTTATTTCATGTTGTTTATTGTATGCCACTATTCTAAGACATTTATTATGTAATATTCGAGTTGAGAAGCTATGTGATTTGTTATATATATATCTGCAATATGCGCAATTTGTGTTGAAACATTTTAAGAGTATACAGAAGGCCAGAGTTTGTAGATGCAATATTGTATGGTCCTAGTATACATTCTCAAAACAGGATTTATATGACTGGTATAAAATGTAGTCAGAATATTTTTTCTGATTTTCATGTAAAGGAAAGTACTTGAATAAGAAAGTTTTCATTTAATTCATCTTGATTCCCTTACAGGTATCCGGCCATCTTGAAACTTAGTCATTTTAAACTTAACTCTTAGATTGTTCATGTTTTCAGAGTGACTAGGCTTAGAATCATAGTCTAGTATTGATTTCAGGAGATATAATTTTCATATTGTGTGTTCTAACCTTTTTCTTACTACAGGTCTCCTTCCCAGCTTTTCCCTTCCTAATCCCCTCTTCCCCACTTGAACTCTCTAAGTCTCTGTGATTTATCTATCAGAGTCTTGGAGCTGTTCAGTGGTGGACGTGTTGGGAACGTGCACAGACCCTGAGGATCTGGTGACTCTGACACATTGCTTCTGGAGCTCCTGGCTGGCCTGAAGGTTTTTACTGGCATTTTTCATGTACTCAGCCATTCTAGATCTTAGGCCAAATACAAAGTCCACTATGTCCTGTTTTGGAGCTTTTAAAGGTTGTTCCCAACCCTCCTTCACAAGTGTTAGTGGACCTCTTACAGGGTGTCCAAAGAGGAGTTCAAAGGGGCTGAAGCCCACTTCTTTCTGGGGTACCTCCCTGTAAGCAAAAAGGAGGCAAGGTAACAGGACATCCCATATCCTCCTGAGTTTTTCAGGGAGTCCCATTATCATACCTTTGAGAGTTTTATTAAACCTCTCTACCAGTCCATTAGTTTGTGGATGATAAGGCGTGGTGAATTTGTAGGTTACACCACATTCCTTCCACATTGCTTTCAAGTATGCAGACATAAAGTTGCTACCCCTGTCTGATACAACCTCTTTTGGAAAACTCACCCTGGAAAAGATTCCCAGGAGGGCTTTTGCCACTGCAGGTGCTGTAGTGGTCCTTAGAGGAATTGCTTCAGGGTATATTGTGGCATGGTCCACAAACACCAAGATAAACCTATTGCCTGAAGCAGTAGGAGGGTCAAGGGGGCCAACTATGAAAACCCCTACCCTTTCAAAGGGGATCCCAACCACAGGTAGTGGAATAAGGGGAGCCTTTGGTGTGCCACCAGCCTGGCCACTGGCTTGGCAGGTCACACAAGACTTACAAAAATCTTTAGTGTCCTCTGACATCCTAGGCCAGTGAAACAGGGGGACAAGCCTTTCCCATGTTTTGTTCTGGCCCAAATGCCCAGCCAAAGGAATGTCATGTCCCATAGTTAGGAGGAACTCTCTGTATTGCAGGGGAATTACCAATCTCCTGGCTGCTCCAGGTTTTGGGTCCCTTGCCTCGGTGTACAAGAGGTTGTCCTCCCAGTAAACTCTGTGTGAGTCACTGACATCCCCATTTTGCTGCTTGACAGCTTGCTGTCTGAGACCCTCTAATGTAGGACTGGTTTGCTGTGCCACACTCAGCTCTTCCCTGGCAGGCCCCCCTCCACCCAAATGCTCAGCAGTGTCTGCTGCCAGCTCATCTGGTGAAGGTTCTGCACAGAGAGGACATTCTTCTTCCTCAGAAGGAGAATTATCTGTAGAGGGAGGGATAGTGGGTAGGGATTTACCCTTTCTACCCCTAGCTTTAGGGAGCACTTGGTCCATTGTTCCAGGATCCAAGTTACCCTGTCCTTTTTTCTTTTTGGCCTGAGCCCTTGTTAAAGAAAAATATGCCCAGGAATGCATAGCATTACTGCATGAGCCTCCAACTCCACTTCTGCCCAAGCTGATGTCTCTAAATCATTCCCTAGTAGACAGTCTACAGGTAAATCTGAGGCACCCACAACTTTCTTTGGACCAGTAACCCCCCCCCCAGTTGAGATTCACAACAGCCATGGGGTGGCTAAGAGTGTTGTTATGAGCGTCTGTCACTTGGTACTGGTGACCAAGTAGGTGTTGTTCAGGGTGTACCAGTTGCTCTATTACCATGGTAACACTGGCACCTGTGTCCCTGTAGGCCTGAACCTCAACACCATTTATTAGGGGGAGTTGCTTGTACTTATTCATATTAAGGGGACAAGCATCCAAGGTAGCCAAATCAATGGCACCTTCAGAGACTAACACAGCCTCTGTGGTCTCCCTAACAAGACCAACCCCAACTAAATTACCAAAAGTGAGCCCAGCTACTCCCTTGGATTGGCTATTAGTAGGTTTGCTCCCACTACCACTGCTATTACTAGGGGCACTAGAAGTTGCAGCAGGGGTTGTAGTAGTGGGAGGTTTGGTGTTTTTCTTTGGACAACTGGCATCAGTTGTCCAATGGCCTTTGACTTTACACAAATAACACTAAGGCTCTTTAACTTGATTTGAAGAGGATTTGGAAGCCATCACCCCCACCAGAGGATTTCTGTGGGCCTGATGAAGACTCAGTATGTTTACCTTTGTCCCCACCCTTGTCAGAAGACTTACCATCCTTCTTCTTGCCATCCTTGTCACCCCCTGTATGAACTTTTCTGTTCACTCTTGTTCTGACCCATTTGTTTGCCTTCTCTCCCAATTCTTTGGGAGAGGTCAGATCTGAGTCCACTAGATATTGGTGTAACAAGTCAGACACACAGTTATTCAGAATATGCTCTCTCAGAATAAGATTATACAGGCTTTCATAGTCAGAAACTTTACTGCCATGTAACCACCCTTCCAAGGCCTTTACTGAACAGTCAACAAAGTCTATCCAGTCTTGTGAGGACTCTTTTCTGGTGTCTCTGAACTTAATCCTGTATTGTTCAGTGGTTAATCCAAATCCATCGAAGAGTGCATCCTTCAAAACTGCAAAATTGTTAGCATCACTTTCTCTAACAGTAAGGAGCCTATCCCTACCCTTTCCATTGAAAGATAGCTACAATATAGCAGCCCACTGCCTTTGAGGTACCCCCTGTACCATACAGGCCCTCTGAAGTGCAGCAAACCACTTGTTGATGTCGTCCCACTCCTTGTAAGGGGGGACTGTCTTGTGCAGATTCCTGGAATCATGCTCTCTAACAGGATTACTATCAGGAATACTGCTGTTGCTGCCACCATGGGGTCCAAACCCCAATCTCTGTCTCTCCTTCTCCAGGTCTAGGGATTCCCTGTCTAAAGCCAGCTGTTGCTGTTTAAGCTTCAGTCTGGTCTCTCCCACTCTCAACCTTTTGAGTTCCCTTTCTAACATGTTGTCTTCAGGGTGGGTGGGTTGGGAATGATTGGACACAGAGGATAAATTGGAAACAACAGAGGGAGATCTGTCCCTAACTGACAGGACTCTAACAACCTGCCCTCCAGGAATAAAAACATCCCTACTATGATGGGAGCTCCTATTACTACCAGCATTGCTAGGTGGTCTGCTAAGGGGCAGATTTGGAACAGAACCCTCCCCACCTGCCTCAAGGTATCCCCTGAGTCAGAATGGGAGCCATCTATTAACTTCTCATTTGAAGTGCCTGCTTGGGACTCATCATTCACAATAAGCATGTTATATAGAAACTCTTTTGTGGGGTTCTTTCCTATCACTAAACCTCTATCTAAGCAGAGACTCCTTAGGCTCTTGTAATTCAAATTGTCATAAGTAGTACTGACCATTTTAAGAGCAGACTCTACATCAGACATGATAGAAAAAAGTTTAGAGATAGTGAGAAGGAAGAAAAAGTTTCAGAACTTTTTAAAGAACAGAGAAAAAAACTTTTTCTAACTTTTTAGAAACTTTTAGAATACTTTTCAGAACTTTATAAAAAGTTTAAGAGGAGAAAAGCAAAACTTTTTGGTTAGGTGTACATACACTGAACTTGTTTTGTATATTTTTCTCTTATGAAAAGTACAAAATGACAAAGTGGTAAGTAGTTACAAGTACTTATCCCACCGCTGCACAACCAATGTAGGAGGCTGGCCTGGCTTATAGTGGGGACCAAGGGTACTTACACTCTGTGCCAGGTCCAGTTATCCCTTATTAGTGTAGAAGAGGTGTTTCTAGCAGATAAAGGCTGATAGAAGGTAGCTATGGAAGAGCAGCTAAGGCTGAACAAGGAGACATGTAAAGCTTCTACTATACCACTGGTGTCATATGCACAATATCATAAGAAAACACAATACACAGATATACTAAAAATAAAGGTACTTTTTTTTAATGACAATATGCCAAAAGTATCTCAGTGAGTACCCTCAGTATGAGGATAAGTTATATACACAAGATATATTTACACAAACCAAAATTATGCAGGTAATAGCAAAAGGAAATAATGCAAGCAATGTAAAGTTACAGTAGATTGCAATAGGAGCACATAGGTATAGGGGCAACACCAACCATATACTCCAGAAGGAAGTGGAATGCGAACCACGAATGGACCCCAAACCTATGTGAGCTTGTAGAGGGTCGCTGGGACTGTAAGAAAACGGTGAGGGTTATAAAAATAGCCCACCTCAAGACCCTGAAAGTTGCGTGTAAAGTGCACCTACTACCCCCAGAGAGCGCAGAAGTCGTGATAGGGGGTTTCTGCAAGAGGAACAACACCAGCAATGCAACAACAGTGGATTTCCAGACCTGAGTACCTGTAAGAGAAGGGGACCAAGTCCAAGAGTCGCAACAGTGTCGAGAGTGGGCAGGAGCCCAGGAAATACCAGCTGAGGGTACAAGCAAGTTGCCACCTGTTGGAAGAAGCTTGGTGTTCTGCAAGAACGAAGAGGACTAGGAACTTCCCCTTTGGAGGATGCCTGTCCCACGTCGTGAAGAAGCTTGTAGATGTGTTCCCATGCAGAAAGACTGCAAACAAGCCTTGCTAGCTGCAAGTGTCACAGTAGAGGTTTTTGGGTGCTGCTGTGGCCCAGGAGGGACCAGGATGCCGCCACTTGGAAGAGGAGACAGAGGGGGCACCCAGCAACATAGGGAGCCCTCACAGAAGCAGGCAGCACCCGCAGAAGTACCTGAACAGGCACTTGGAATAGGAGTGAACCAGAGTCCACCCGAAGTCACAAAAGGGAGTCCCACGACGCCGGAGGACAACTCAGAAGGTTGTGCACTGCAGGAAGGATTGTCAGGGATCCAGGCTTGGCTGTGCGCAAAGTAAATCCTGGAAGAGTGCACAGGAGCCGGAACAGCTGCAAATCACGCGGTACCCAGCAATGCAGTCTAGCGTGGGGAGGCAAGGACTTACCTCCACCAGACTTGGACTGAAGAGTCACTGGACTGTGGGAGCCACTTGGACAGGGTTGCTGAGTTCCAGGGACCACGCTCGTCGTGCTGAGAGGGGACCCAGAGGACCGGCGATGCAGTCTTT
Organism: Pleurodeles waltl; assembly: GCF_031143425.1. Classification (NCBI taxonomy): domain Eukaryota; kingdom Metazoa; phylum Chordata; class Amphibia; order Caudata; family Salamandridae; genus Pleurodeles; species Pleurodeles waltl. Next base: position 1,522,468 of record NC_090444.1, on the reverse strand, counting down.
TGTTGCCTGCGGTTGCAGGGGGAAGATTCCGTCGACCCACAGGAGATTTCTTCAGAGCTCCGGGTGCAGAGAGGAGGCAGGCTACTCCCAGAGCATGCACCACCTGGAAACAGTCGAGAAAGCCGGCAGGATGAAGCGATACAAGGTTGCTAGTAGTCGTCTAGCTTCTTTGTTGCTGTTTTGCAGGCGTCCTGAGCAGTCAGCGGTCGATCCTTTGGCAGAAGATGAATAGGGAGATGCAGAGGAACACTGATGAGCTCTTGCATTCGTTATCTGGTGAGATCCCCAAAGCAGATACCCTAAATAGCCAGAAAAGGGGGTTTGGCTACCTAGGAAGGAGGATTGGCTACTAAGAGAGGTAAGAGCCTATCATAAGGAGTCTCTGACAACACTTGCTGGCACTGGCCACTCAGGGCAGTCCAGTGTGCCAGCAACACCTCCGAATCCAAGATGGCAGAGGTGTGGGGCACACTGGAGGAGCTCTGGTCACCTACCCTGGGAGGTGCAGGTCAGGGGAGTGGTCACTCCCCTTCCCTTTGTCCAGTTTCGCACCAGAGCAGGGCTGGGGGATCCCTGAACTGGTGTAGACTGGCTTATGCAAAGATGGGCAGCATCTGCGCCCATCAAAGCATTTCCAGAGGCTGGGGGAGGCTACTCCTCCCCAGCCTTTCTCACCTTTTCCAAAGGGAGAGGATGTAACACCCTCTCTCTGAGGAAGTCCTTTGTTCTGCCTTCCTGGGCCAGGGCTGCCTGGACCCCAGGGAGGCAGAAACCTGTCTGAGGGGTTGGCAGCAGCAGCAGCTGCAGTGAAACCCCAGAAAGGCAGTTTGGCTGTACCCAGATTCTGTGCTAGGGACCCGGGGGTTCATGGAATTGTCTCCCCAATACCAGAATGGTATTGGGGTGACAATTCCATGATCTTAGACATGTTACATGGCCATGTTCGGAGTTACCATTGTGACGCAACACATAAGTGGGCCCTATGTGTAGGGCACGCGTGTAATGGTGTCCCCGCACTCACAAAGTCCAGGGAAATTGCCCTGAACAATGTGGGGGCACCTTGGCTAGTGCCAGGATGCCCATACACTAAGTAACTTGGCACCCAACCTTCACCAGGTGAAGGTTAGACATATAGATGACTTATAAGTTACTTATGTGCAGTGTAAAATGGTTGTGAAATAATGTGGGCATTAAGAATTGTCAGAGCTCCCTATGGGTGGCAAACGAAATGCTGCAGCCCATAGGGATCTCCTGGAACCCCAATACCCTGGATACCTCAGTACCATATACTAGGGAATTATATGGGTGTACCAGTATGCCAATGGGAATTGGTAAATTTAGTCACTAGCCTGTTAGTGAGAAATTTGGAAGTAAAGAGAGAGCACAACCACTGAGGTTCTGGTTAGCAGAGCCTCAGTGAGACAGTTAGGCATCACACAGGGAACACATACAGGGCACATACTTATGAGCACTGGGGCCCTGCCTGGCAGAGTCCCAGTGACACATGGACTAAAACAACATACATATAGTGAAATATGGGTGTAACATGCAAGGCAAGATGGTACTTTCCTACAGCCCCCCCCCCAAACGAAGGACAATAAGACTAGCCATGACCTGATGAGTCTTCATTGTCTGAGTGGAAATATCTGGAGAGTCCATCTGCATTGGAGTGGATACTCCCAGGTCTATGTTCCACTGTATAGTCCATCCCCTGTAGAGATATGGACCACCTCAACAATTTAGGGTTTTCACTTTTCATGTGTTTTAGCCAAAGTAGAGGTTTGTGGTCTATCTGAACAATAAAGTGAGTGCCAAACAGGTATGGCCCAACTTCTTCAGTGCCCAGACCACAGCAAAGGCCTCCCTCTCTACGGCAGACCAACGCTTTTCTCTAGGGGTCAACCTTCTGCTGATAAAAGCAACTGGTTGATCCTGGCCCTCAGAATTCAGTTGTGATAAGACTGCCCCTACCACTAATTCAGATGAATCAGTTTGAACAATGAATTTATTGGAGTAACATGGGCTTTTTAGGACAGGTGCAGAGCACATGGCCTGTCTGAGCTCCTCAAAAGCTTCCTGACAGGTAGCTGTCCACAATACCTTTTTAGGCATCTTCTTACTAGTGAGATCATTAAAAGGGGCTGCTATGGAGCCATAGTTTTTAATGAATCTCCTTTAATACCCAGTGAGGCCTAAGAAGGCTCTCACCTGGGTCTGTGTTGTAGGGGGAACCCAATCCATGATTGTTTAGATTTTCCCCTGTAGTGGTGCAATCTGTTCTCCACCTACCAGGTGTCCCAGATAAACCACCTTTCCCTGCCCTATCTGGCACTTTGAGGCCTTGATAGTGAGGCCTGCCTTTTGCAGGGCCTCCAAAACTTTCAAAGGTGGACCAGGTGCTCATCCCAGGTGGAGCTAAAGACAGCTATATCATCTAGATATGCTGCACTAAAAGCCTCCAACCCTTGCAGGACTGTGTTCACCAACTTTTTAAAAGTGGCAGGTGCATTTTTCAACCCAAAGGGCATCACTGTAAATTGGTAGTGCCCTCCTATAGTTGAAAATGCAGTTTTAGGTTTAGCATCCTCAGCCAATTTGATCTGCCAATACCCTGCAGTCAAATTAATGGTGCTTAGATACTTGGCAGATGCCAGTGTATCTATGAGCTCATCTGCCCTAGGTTTAGGGTGAGCATCAGTTTTTGTTACCTGATTGAGACCTCTGTAGTCTACACAAAACCTCATCTCCCTTTTTCCATCTTTTGAGTAAGGCTTTGGTACAAGCACCACAGGACTCGCCCATGGGCTATCAGAAGGTTCAACCACTCCCAGATCAAGCATTTTCTGAAACTCTTGTTTTATGCAGTCTCTGACATGGTCAGGCTGCCTGTAGATTTTACTTTTGACAGGCATGCTGTCTCCAGTATCAATTGTGTGTTCACACCAAGATGTGGTGCCTCGCACAATTGAAAAGAGTTCAGAAAATTGTCCAAGGAGATTTATGCAGTTGTCTTTCTGTTCTGCAGTCAGACAATCTGTCAAAACTACTCCCTCCACTAAAGCATCCTCTTCAGTGGAGGAGAAGAGATCAGGGAGAGGGTCACTCTCTTCTTCCTGTCCTTCATCTATTGCCATGAGCAGGGTGAGATCAGCCCTGTCATAGTAGGGTTTTTGGTGGTTGACATGAATCACCCTAAGGGGACTCCTGGCAGTGCCAAGGTCTACCAAATTGGTGACCTCACCCTTTTTCTCAACAATGAGATGGGGTCCACTCCATTTGTCTTGGAGTGCTCTTGGTGCCACAGGCTCCAATACCCACACCTTCTGTCCTGGTTGGTACTGAATCAGAACAGCCTTCCGATCATGCCATTGTGCCAACACCAGAGCAGTACGCGCTCTATTGGCGACAAAAATGCAAAAACCCAGCACTCTCAAAACAACATAATTTATGCATTGTGCTGCTATATTGTGGTTTAACCTTTTGCATTGCAGAGTTCAATCCTGAAAACTTATTTTTAATATGCTTACAAATACTGTTCCTTCGCAATGTATTGCTGCAGGTTTTCAGAGTGTGTTAGGGTGTGGCCCTTTTCCAGGGCCTTCCAGAGACTTTCCCTGCAACATGCCTGGGCGTGGTTCTGGGCTGGGACAAGACTCTATAAAAGAGAGCCAGCCCAACTCCCAGTGCTCACTATTCAGAGGTCCCAGTGCAGAGCAGCAGCTTCTTCCTGAGCACCAGTCCCGGCGGCCTATTTGGATCTTACAGTCTTCTGCCCTTCATCCTTTGTTGGTGATCATTGTTCCAGGCGGTAAGACGGTGGTTGGACTGTTCCGACACCGTTATTGAGAATTTTCATATTCTTGGTTTAATTCTTAAATGAGTAACAGATTACTTGCGCGCTATCATTTCTTGACATTTATATGGTAGTTTACAAATAGGCAAGACATGCGATTTGTTTCATAAAGGTTTGACTTTGTTATTCATTGCGTGCTTCCATTTCTTGACATTGGCATGGTGGCTTAAGAATCGTCAAGACGCGCAATTCGTTTTATGGTGTTTAAACATTGCTGTCCATTGCGCGCTACTATTTCTTGACATTTACATGATGTTTTACGAATTGGCAAGACGCGCAACTCGTTTCATGAGGATTTAACTTTGTTGTTCATTGCGCGCTACCATTTCTTGACATTTACATGGTGGCTTAAGAATCGGCAAAAGAAGCGCAATTCTTTTCATTGTACTTTGAACTTGTTATTTATTGTGAGCTGTTATTTCTTGACATTTGCATCGTGTTTTACGAATCGGCAAGACGCGTGATTCGATTAATGATGATTTGACTTTGATATTCATTGCGTGCTACCATTTCTTGGTATTTTACATGGTGACACTCGAATCGGCAAGACGCACGATTCTCTCCTCGAGTGTATTTCATGTTGTTTATTATATGCCACTATTCTAAGATATTTATTATGTAATATTCGAGTTGACAAGCTATGTGATTTGTTTCCTGAATCCATATTGTGTTATTCATGGTGCACAATCCTTTTATGGTGTTTACTATATATATATATATATATATATTTATATATATATATATATATATATATATATATATATATATGCAATTTGTGCAATTTGTGTTGAAACATTTTAAGAGTACACAGAAGGCCAGAGTTTCTAGATGCAATATTGTATGGCCCTAGTATACATTCTCAAAACAGGATTTATATGACTGGTTTAAAATTTATTCAGAATGTTTTTTCTGATTCTCATGTACAGGAAAGTACTTGAATAAGAAAGTTTTCATTTAATTCATCTTGATTCCCTTACAGGTATCCGGCCATCTTGAAACTTAGTCATTTTAAACTTAACTCTTAGATTGTTCATGTTTTCAGATTGACTAGGCTTAGAATCATAGTCTAGTATTGATTTCAGGAGATATCATTTTCATATCGTGTGTTCTAACCTTTTTCTTACTACAGGTCTCCTTCCCAGCTGTTCCCTTCCTAATCCCCTCTTCCCCACTTGAACTCTCTCAGTCTCTGTGATTTATCTATCAGAGTCTTGGAGCTGTTCAGTGGTGGACGTGTTGGGAACGTGCACAGACCCCGACGATCTGGTGACTCTGACAGAATAGTGAGTCCACGAATTATTATCCTCCTTGCTTGTGTATGTTCTCAGCATGTCCACGCTAGACGACTTAGTCAAGGCTATCACTCAGCTCCAAGCAGAGGTGGTATCATCCAAAGAATTGACAACTAGCTTAGCAGAGAGAGTGAGTCAGCTGCAAGATAAGGTAGAGAAGAAGGAACAAAGTCCGACAGGTGTGTCTTGGCCAGGTACTTCTTCTCAGGCTTCTGGAAGTAATCCGATTTCCCTAAATGTTCCTTCAGCAATTCCTTTAGCTCCCACAGAACGTTTCTCAGGTGACCCTTTGAAAGTGCAATCTTTCCTGGTTCAAGTGGAACTGCACTTCACCTGCAGACCAAATACTTTCCCCGATGCCCAGTCCAAAGTAGCTTTCTTGTTATCATATCTGTCTGGGGATGCAACTACTTGGGCAATTCCTCTTGTGCGTAAAAATAGTCCCTTGTTGTACAACTGGAGAAATTTTGTTTGTGAATTTGAGAGAGTTTTTTATCGTAGAACTGTAACACAGTCAGCAGATCGTGAATTATTAGATTTACGCAAAGGTAATCAAGACCTAGTGTCGTATTTAACTAACTTTAACCGGCTGGTTGCCGAGACATTCTGGCCTGAAGAAAAACAAGCGGTCTTGTTGTACAAGGGACTCAAAGAGGAACTAAAAAATATCTTAGCGCAAATCGACCCACAACCTACAGACTGTCAAGAATTAATAAATCTTGTCCTGAGACTTGATCATCGTTTAGCAGATTGTAAAGGAACGCGCAAAAAGATTGAAAAATATTCATGGCGCGTTCATGATGACAGAGACTCAAGAACTCAGAAAGAAAGAACGTGGGAACCAATGGAAATTGGAATCATCAGAAGACCTTTGACCAAAGATGAAAAGGACCTAAAATGGTCAATGTCTTTATTGTGGGCGAAAAGGTCATTTTGCCAAAGATTGTCCAATCAAACCAAAGAACAAGCAAGGTCCAGTTCAGAAGGTCGCAGCCAATGCACCAGTCGAGTTGGAAAACGAAAACACCCAAGATGCAGAGAAGGGTTGCTCTTGGGTGTCACCGTGGACCCTTCACAATCTAGACATCTTAAACTGGAAATAAGAGTTCAGGTCAAGAAAAAGATCTATTTCAAAAAAGCTCTAGTCGATTCTGGGGGTACTGGGAACTTTGTTGATGTCCAATTGGTTCGTGCATGGGGGATCCCATGTATTGAAAAGAAGACCCCAGAAATCATCCAGGCAGTCAATGGAAAACTCTTGACTGGAGGTCCGGTAACTCTTCAGACTATCCCCTTGTCGATGATTTGTGAAGATAAGAATCGAAGAAAGAAACATAAAGAGAAAATCATCCTTGATGTGATCCATGCTCCCAATATGGGATTATCCTCAGGTTGCCATGGTTAACTCATCACAATCCGGAGATCAATTGGGCAGAACAAAAAGCCGCGTTCTCATCTGCACTATGTAACGAACAATGTCTTCAAAAGATTCAAGTACCAAAAATTTGCAACTCTTACATAGCTACTGCCGCGGAGAAAGAAAGTCAGCTGCCCAAACAGTATTCATCTTACAAAGATGTATTTGATTAGAAAGGAGCAGAGACTCTACCTCCTCATAGATCTTATGACTGTCAAATTGATCTAGCCCCAGGTGCGATTCTTCCCAACTGTCGTGTATATGCCCTGTCAGAACATGAAAATCAACATTTACGAAAATACCTAGATCAGTTTTTGGAGAATGGCTTCATTCGCCCCCCTAAGTCTCCTGCAGCTTCGCCTTTGTTTTTTATTCTAAAAGCTAATGGAGAACTTTGAACTTGCATCGATTATAGGGGTTTTAACAAAGTCAGCATCAAGAATAAGTATCCTTTACCCCTAATTCCGGTCTTATTGGGACAAGTAAAGAGAGCAAAAATCTACACGAAGCTTGACCTTCGAGGTGCTTATCATTTGGTCAGAATGAGAGAGGGTGACGAATGGAAAACAGCGTTCAAGATAAGATATGGCCTTTTTTAATACACCGTCATGCCTTTTGGTCTGTGTAATGCTCCAGCAGCATTTACATTTTTCTTGAATGACGTTCTTAGAGAGTACCTCGACATATTTGCCATAGTCTACATCGATGACATTTTGATCTACTCAGACAATGAAAACGAATATGTCCAACATGTCAAGAAAATTCTTGCAGCCCTTCGAAAACACCATTTATATTGCAAACTAACCAAGTGTGAGTTTCATGTTACCACAGTTGAGTTTTTAGGGGTTATTCTTACCCCTCGAGGTATGGTGTTGGCAGAAAAGAAAGTAAAAGCTGTATCTGATTGGCCCACCCCAAAGACTGTTCGTGATGTACAATGTTTCCTGGGGTTTGCAAATTTTTACCGGAGGTTCATAAATCATTTCTCCCAGACAGTGGCTCCAATCACTAAGCTACTAAGAAAGAAAGAAAAGTTTGTATGGTCCCCAGAAGCTGATCAAGCCTTCTCGACTTTGAAGGAAGCTTTCTCCACTGCCCCAGTCTTGACTCATCCTGATGCGAATCAACCTTTCAGAGTGGAAGCTGATGCTTCAGATGTAGCAATAGGAGCCGTCTTATCACAACAAAATAAAGACACTGGTCAACTTCATCCTGTAGCTTATATGTCTCGGAAGTTGAACGAAGCCGAACAGACGTATGTCATTGCTGAAAAAGAGCTTCTGACGATTCGTGACGCCTTTAAAGAATGGAGACATCATTTGTTGGGTGCCAAATACTGTCACAGTATATAATGATCATCTTAATCTTCAATTCATGAGTTCCGCCAGACTTTTGACCCCTCGGCAATTACGCTGGATGCTTTTTTTTGCTGAATTAGATTTTGTAGTAACCTTCCGGCCTGGTAAAGATAATCGCAAGGCTGACGCCTTGTCCCATCAAGAGTCTACCACACTGCCTGCATTTCAAGCCTCCAGAGCTATCATTGCTCCTGACAAGGTTCTATGTATCACAAAAACTGAAGATTTCTTTGAAGAAATTCGCAATTCTTTCACTGTTGAAAAACGGCAAACATGGGCCCAAGCAGATCCCAAAAGGTCAATCAAGCAAGGTTTACCCTTTCATGACGCTCGTTTGTTCGTACCCACTACCAAACTTCGCAAGATAGTGTTTCATTGGTTGCATGTTATACCTACGGCAGGTCACCCAGGTACTCCTAAAACTCTTGAACTAATCCAACGCTATTTTTGGTGGCCTACCCTAACAAAAGATATAAAAGCAATGGTAAATAACTGTGAAGTTTGTGCTCGCATTAGAACAAGTCATTCAAAACCAAAAGGGTTGTTACATCCACTTCCAACCCCAAGTCGTCCAGGGGAGCACATTTCTTAAGACTTTATTACCGGTCTCCCAGTGGTTCAACAGCATTCAGTAATTCTGGTGGTAGTAGATAGTCTCACGAAATATGGACATTTCATCGCCTGTAAAAAATTACCCACTTCTAGTGAATTGGCAACTATTTTACTGAACAGAGTGGTTCGTTATCATGGACTGACAAAGGTTATCCTCTCCAATCGGGGTCACAATTTTCCTCCAATTTCTGGAAGACATGGTGTAAAACACTCCAATTGACATCTGCGCTATCTACTAGTCACCATCCTCAAACAGATGGTCAAACGGAGAGACTAAATCAGACTTTGAAATAATACCTACGTGTCTGCGCTGAAAAGGCACTTCATTCTTGGACATCCATGCTCTGGTTAGCTGAGTTAGCTTACAATAAGTCATTCCACACTTCTATTGGCGTTACACCCTTTTTTGGTTTATTTGGCTATCATCCTGACACCTTGCCCATCACGATTCCTCAAGAAAGTTCTCTTACTCCAGCTGTGTAAGAAACCATTCAGCATTTACATCAAACCCAGAAACTGATTCAACAGCATTTAGAAAAAGCCAAACAAAAATATAAAAGGCATTATGACAAAAAACATTGTGAGGGACCGCAATATCAACCAGGTGACAAAGTGTGGCTTTCCACAAAACATATAGACTTCAAGAAGAAGCACATGTTTCACCCCAAATTCATAGGTCCTTATACTGTCCTTCAGCAAATCAATCCGGTGACCTATAAACTACAATTGCCCAGATCCTTACGGATTCATCCAGTGTTCCACACTTCCCTCTTGAAAAAGGCAGTCCAAAAGGTCCACCCTCATCCAGCTCCTGTTCTAGTACAAGGGGAAGAAGAATACGAAGTCAAGAAAGTGTTGGATTCTAAACTGAGAGGGTGTAATCTATGGTACTTAATCTCATGGAAAGGTTATGGTCCTGAAAGTAACTCATGGGTATCCGCATCTGATGTTCATGCTCCAGTACTTGTGAGACGCTTTCATTGTCTTAACCCAACCAAACCAGGCCCTAGAGCACGTCTGGGAGAGGGGAGTACTGTCAACACCCGAGCAGTACGCGGTCTATTGGCGACAAAAATGCAAAAACCCAGCACTCTCAAAACAACGTAATTTATGCATTGTGCTGATATGTTGTGGTTTAACCTTTTGCATTGCAGAGTTCAATCCTGAAAACGTATTTTTAATATGCTTACAAATACTGTTCCTTTGCAATGTATTGCTGCAGGTTTTCAGAGTGTGTTAGGGTGTGGCCCCTTTCCAGGGCCTTCCAGAGACTTTCCCTGCAACATGCCTGGGAGTGGTTCTGGGCTGGACCAAGACTCTATAAACGAGAGCAAGCCCAACTCCCAGGGCTCACTATTCAGAGGTCCCGGTGCAGAGCAGCAGCTTCTTCCTGAGCTCCTGTCCCGGCGGCCTATTTGGATCTTCCAGTCTTCTGCCCTTCATCCTTCATTGGTGATCATTGTTCCAGGCGGTAAGATAGTGGTTGGACTGTTCCGACACCATTATTGAGAATTTTCATATTCTTGGTTTAATTCTTAAATGAGTAACAGATTACTTGCGCGCTATCATTTCTTGACATTTATATGGTAGTTTACAAATAGGCAAGATGCGCGATTTGTTTCATAAAGGTTTGACTTTGTTATTCATTGCGTGCTACCATTTCTTGACATTGGCATGGTGGCTTAAGAATCGGCAAGACGTGCGATTCGTTTTATGGTGTTTAAAGATTGTTGTCCATTGCGCGCTACTATTTCTTGACATTTACATGTTGTTTTACGAATTGGCAAGATGCGCAACTCGTTTCATAAGGATTTAACTTTGTTGTTCATTGCGCGCTACCATTTCTTGACATTTACAGGGTGGCTTAAGAATCGTCAAAAGAAGCGCGATTCGTTTCATTGTACTTTGATCTTGTTATTTATTGTGAGCTGTTATTTCTTGACATTTACATTGTGTTTTACGAATCGGCAAGACACGCGATTCGATTAATGATGATTTGACTTTGATATTCATTGCATGCTACCATTTCTTGGTATTTTACATGGTTACACTCGAATCAGCAAGACGCACGATTCTCTCCTCGAATTTATTTCATGTTGTTTATTGTATGCCACTATTCTAAGATATTTATTATGTAATATTCGAGTTGAGAAGCTACGTGATTTGTTATATATATATCTGATCTATGCGCAATTTGTGTTGAAACATTTTAAGAGTACACAGAAGGCCAGAGTTTGTAGATGCAATATTGTATGGTCCTAGTATACATTCTCAAAACAGGATTTATATGACTGGTATAAAATGTAGTCAGAATATTTTTTCTGATTTTCATGTAAAGGAAAGTACTTGAATAAGAAAGTTTTCATTTAATTCATCTTGATTCCCTTACAGGTATCCGGCCATCTTGAAACTTAGTCATTTTAAACTTAACTCTTAGATTGTTCATGTTTTCAGAGTGACTAGGCTTAGAATCATAGTCTAGTATTGATTTCAGGAGATATAATTTTCATATTGTGTGTTCTAACCTTTTTCTTACTACAGGTCTCCTTCCCAGCTTTTCCCTTCCTAATCCCCTCTTCCCCACTTGAACTCTCTAAGTCTCTGTGATTTATCTATCAGAGTCTTGGAGCTGTTCAGTGGTGGACGTGTTGGGAACGTGCACAGACCCTGAGGATCTGGTGACTCTGACACATTGCTTCTGGAGCTCCTGGCTGGCCTGAAGGTTTTTACTGGCATTTTTCATGTACTCAGCCATTCTAGATCTTAGGCCAAATACAAAGTCCACTATGTCCTGTTTTGGAGCTTTTAAAGGTTGTTCCCAACCCTCCTTCACAAGTGTTAGTGGACCTCTTACAGGGTGTCCAAAGAGGAGTTCAAAGGGGCTGAAGCCCACTTCTTTCTGGGGTACCTCCCTGTAAGCAAAAAGGAGGCAAGGTAACAGGACATCCCATATCCTCCTGAGTTTTTCAGGGAGTCCCATTATCATACCTTTGAGAGTTTTATTAAACCTCTCTACCAGTCCATTAGTTTGTGGATGATAAGGCGTGGTGAATTTGTAGGTTACACCACATTCCTTCCACATTGCTTTCAAGTATGCAGACATAAAGTTGCTACCCCTGTCTGATACAACCTCTTTTGGAAAACCCACCCTGGAAAAGATTCCCAGGAGGGCTTTTGCCACTGCAGGTGCTGTAGTGGTCCTTAGAGGAATTGCTTCAGGGTATATTGTGGCATGGTCCACAAACACCAAGATAAACCTATTGCCTGAAGCAGTAGGAGGGTCAAGGGGGCCAACTATGAAAACCCCTACCCTTTCAAAGGGGATCCCAACCACAGGTAGTGGAATAAGGGGAGCCTTTGGTGTGCCACCAGCCTTGCCACTGGCTTGGCAGGTCACACAAGACTTACAAAAATCTTTAGTGTCCTCTGACATCCTAGGCCAGTGAAACAGGGGGACAAGCCTTTCCCATGTTTTGTTCTGGCCCAAATGCCCAGCCAAAGGAATGTCATGTCCCATAGTTAGGAGGAACTCTCTGTATTGCAGGGGAATTACCAATCTCCTGGCTGCTCCAGGTTTTGGGTCCCTTGCCTCGGTGTACAAGAGGTTGTCCTCCCAGTAAACTCTGTGTGAGTCACTGACATCCCCATTTTACTGCTTGACAGCTTGCTGTCTGAGACCCTCTAATGTAGGACAGGTTTGCTGTGCCACACTCAGCTCTTCCCTGGCAGGCCCCCCTCCACCCAAATGCTCAGCAGTGTCTGCTGCCAGCTCATCTGGTGAAGGTTCTGCACAGAGAGGACATTCTTCTTCCTCAGAAGGAGAATTATCTGTAGAGGGAGGGATAGTGGGTAGGGATTTACCCTTTCTACCCCTAGCTTTAGGGAGCACTTGGTCCATTGTTCCAGGATCCAAGTTACCCTGTCCTTTTTTCTTTTTGGCCTGAGCCCTTGTTAAAGAAAAATATGCCCAGGAATGCATAGCATTACTGCATGAGCCTCCAACTCCACTTCTGCCCAAGCTGATGTCTCTAAATCATTCCCTAGTAGACAGTCTACAGGTAAATCTGAGGCACCCACAACTTTCTTTGGACCAGTAACCCCCCCCCCCCCCAGTTGAGATTCACAACAGCCATGGGGTGGCTAAGAGTGTTGTTATGAGCGTCTGTCACTTGGTACTGGTGACCAAGTAGGTGTTGTTCAGGGTGTACCAGTTGCTCTATTACCATGGTAACACTGGCACCTGTGTCCCTGTAGGCCTGAACCTCAACACCATTTATTAGGGGAGTTGCTTGTACTTATTCATATTAAGGGGACAAGCAACTAAGGTGGCCAAATCAATGGCACCTTCAGAGACTAACACAGCCTCTGTGGTCTCCCTAACAAGACCAACCCCAACTAAATTACCAAAAGTGAGCCCAGCTACTCCCTTGGATTGGCTATTAGTAGGTTTGCTCCCACTACCACTGCTATTACTAGGGGCACTAGAAGTTGCAGCAGGGGTTGTAGTAGTGGGAGGTTTGGTGTTTTTCTTTGGACAACTGGCATCAGTTGTCCAATGGCCTTTGACTTTACACAAATAACACTAAGGCTCTTTAACTTGATTTGAAGAGGATTTGGAAGCCATCACCCCCACCAGAGGATTTCTGTGGGCCTGATGAAGACTCAGTATGTTTACCTTTGTCCCCACCCTTGTCAGAAGACTTACCATCCTTCTTCTTGCCATCCTTGTCACCCCCTGTATGAACTTTTCTGTTCACTCTTGTTCTGACCCATTTGTTTGCCTTCTCTCCCAATTCTTTGGGAGAGGTCAGATCTGAGTCCACTAGATATTGGTGTAACAAGTCAGACACACAGTTATTCAGAATATGCTCTCTCAGAATAAGATTATACAGGCTTTCATAGTCAGAAACTTTACTGCCATGTAACCACCCTTCCAAGGCCTTCACTGAACAGTCAACAAAGTCTATCCAGTCTTGTGAGGACTCTTTTCTGGTGTCTCTGACCTTAATCCTGTATTGTTCAGTGGTTAATCCAAATCCATCAAAGAGTGCATCCTTCAAAACTGCAAAATTGTTAGCATCACTTTCTCTAACAGTAAGGAGCCTATCCCTACCCTTTCCATTGAAAGATAGCTACAATATAGCAGCCCACTGCCTTTGAGGTACCCCCTGTACCATACAGGCCCTCTCAAGTGCAGCAAACCACTTGTTGATGTCGTCCCACTCCTTGTAAGGGGGGACTGTCTTGTGCAGATTCCTGGAATCATGCTCTCTAACAGGATTACTATCAGGAATACTGCTGTTGCTGCCACCAAGGGGTCCAAACCCCAATCTCTGTCTCTCCTTCTCCAGGTCTAGGGATTCCCTGTCTAAAGCCAGCTGTTGATGTTTAAGCTTCAGTCTGGTCTCTCCCACTCTCAACCTTTTGAGTTCCCTTTCTAACATGTTGTCTTCAGGGTGGGTGGGTTGGGAATGATTGGACACAGAGGATAAATTGGAAACAACAGAGGGAGATCTGTCCCTAACTGACAGGACTCTAACAACCTGGCCTCCAGGAATAAAAACATCCCTACTATGATGGGAGCTCCTATTACTACCAGCATTGCTAGGTGGTCTGCTAAGGGGCAGATTTGGAACAGAACCCTCCCCACCTGCCTCAAGGTATCCCCTGAGTCAGAATGGGAGCCATCTATTAACTTCTCATTTGAAGTGCCTGCTTGGGACTCATCATTCACAATAAGCATGTTATATAGAAACTCTTTTGTGGGGTTCTTTCCTATCACTAAACCTCTATCTAAGCAGAGACTCCTTAGGCTCTTGTAATTCAAATTGTCATAAGTAGTACTGACCATTTTAAGAGCAGACTCTACATCAGACATGATGGAAAAAAGTTTAGAGATAGTGAGAAGGAAGAAAAAGTTTCAGAACTTTTTAAAGAACAGAGAAAAAAACTTTTTCTAACTTTTTAGAAACTTTTAGAATACTTTTCAGAACTTTATAAAAAGTTTAAGAGGAGAAAAGCAAAACTTTTTGGTTAGGTGTACATGCACTGAACTTGTTTTGTATATTTTTCTCTTATGAAAAGTACAAAATGACAAAGTGGTAAGTAGTTACAAGTACTTATCCCACCGCTGCACAACCAATGTAGGAGGCTGGCCTGGCTTATAGTGGGGACCAAGGGTACTTACACTCTGTGCCAGGTCCAGTTATCCCTTATTAGTGTAGAAGAGGTGTTTCTAGCAGATAAAGGCTGATAGAAGGTAGCTATGGAAGAGCAGCTAAGGCTGAACAAGGAGACATGTAAAGCTTCTACTATACCACTGGTGTCATATGCACAATATCATAAGAAAACACAATACACAGATATACTAAAAATAAAGGTACTTTTTTTTAATGACAATATGCCAAAAGTATCTCAGTGAGTACCCTCAGTATGAGGATAAGTTATATACACAAGATATATTTACACAAACCAAAATTATGCAGGTAATAGCAAAAGGAAATAATGCAAGCAATGTAAAGTTACAGTAGATTGCAATAGGAGCACATAGGTATAGGGGCAACACAAACCATATACTCCAGAAGGAAGTGGAATGCGAACCACGAATGGACCCCAAACCTATGTGAGCTTGTAGAGGGTCGCTGGGACTGTAAGAAAACGGTGAGGGTTAGAAAAATAGCCCACCTCAAGACCCTGAAAGGTACGTGTAAAGTGCACCTACTACCCCCAGAGAGCACAGAAGTCGTGATAGGGGGTTTCTGCAAGAGGAACAACACCAGCAATGCAACAACAGTGGATTTCCAGACCTGAGTACCTGTAAGAGAAGGGGACCAAGTCCAAGAGTCGCAACAGTGTCGAGAGTGGGCAGGAGCCCAGGAAATACCAGCTGAGGGTACAAGCAAGTTGCCACCTGTTGGAAGAAGCTTGGTGTTCTGCAAGAACGAAGTGGACTAGGAACTTCCCCTTTGGAGGATGCCTGTCCCACGTCCTGAAGAAGCTTGTAGATGTGTTCCCATGCAGAAAGACTGCAAACAAGCCTTGCTAGCTGTAAGGGTCACAGTAGAGGATTTTGGGTGCTGCTGTGGCCCAGGAGGGACCAGGATGCCGCCACTTGGAAGAGGAGACAGAGGGGGCGCCCAGCAACATAGGGAGCCCTCACAGAATCAGGCAGCACCCGCAGAAGTACCTGAACAGGCACTTGGAATAGGAGTGAACCGGAGTCCACCCGAAGTCACAAAAGGGAGTCCCACGACGCCGGAGGACAACTCAGAAGGTTGTGCACTGCAGGAAGGATTGTCAGGGATCCAGGCTTGGCAGTGCGCAAAGTAAATCCTGGAAGAGTGCACAGGAGCCGGAGCAGCTGCAAATCACGCGGTACCCAGCAATGCAGTCTAGCATGGGGAGGCAAGGACTTACCTCCACCAGACTTGGACTGAAGAGTCACTGGACTGTGGGAGCCACTTGGACAGGATTGCTGAGTTCCAGGGACCACGCTCGTCGTGCTGAGAGGGGACCCAGAGGACCGGTGATGCAGTCTTTTGTTGCCTGCGGTTGCAGGGGAAGATTCCGTCGACCCACAGGAGATTTCTTCAGAGCTCCGGGTGCAGAGAGGAGGCAGGCTACCCCCAGAGCATGCACCACCTGGAAACAGTCGAGAAAGCCGGCAGGATGAAGCGATACAAGGTTGCTAGTAGTCATCTAGCTCCTTTGTTGCTGTTTTGCAGGCGTCCTGAGCAGTCAGCGGTCGATCTTTTGGCAGAAGATGAATAGGGAGATGCAGAGGAACTCTGATGAGCTCTTGCATTCGTTATCTGGTGAGATCCCCAAAGCAGATACCCTAAATAGCCAGAAAAGGGGGTTTGGCTACCTAGGAAGGAGGATTGGCTACTAAGAGAGGTAAGAGCCTATCATAAGGAGTCTCTGACAACACTTGCTGGCACTGGCCACTCAGGGCAGTCCAGTGTGCCAGCAACACCTCTGAATCCAAGATGGCAGAGGTGTGGGGCACACTGGAGGAGCTCTGGTCACCTACCCTGGGAGGTGCAGGTCAGGGGAGTGGTCACTCCCCTTCCCTTTGTCCAGTTTCGCGCCAGAGCAGGGCTGGGGGATCCCTGAACCGGTGTAGACTGGCTTATGCAAAGATGGGCAGCATCTGTGCCCATCAAAGCATTTCCAGAGGCTGGGGGAGGCTACTCCTCCCCAGCCTTTCTCACCTTTTCCAAAGGGAGAGGATGTAACACCTTCTCTCTGAGGAAGTCCTTTGTTCTGCCTTCCTGGGCCAGGGCTGCCTGGACCCCAGGGAGGCAGAAACCTGTCTGAGGGGTTGGCAGCAGCAGCAGCTGCAGTGAAACCCCAGAAAGGCAGTTTGGCTGTACCCAGATTCTGTGGTAGGGACCCGGGGGTTCATGGAATTGTCTCCCCAATACCAGAATGGTATTGGGGTGACAATTCCATGATCTTAGACATGTTACATGGCCATGTTCGGAGTTACCATTGTGACGCAACACATAGGTGGGCCCTATGTGTAGGGCACGCGTGTAATGGTGTCCCCGCACTCACAAAGTCCAGGGAAATTGCCCTGAACAATGTGGGGGCACCTTGGCTAGTGCCAGGGTGCCCATACACTAAGTAACTTGGCACCCAACCTTCACCAGGTGAAGGTTAGACATATAGGTGACTTATAAGTTACTTATGTGCAGTGTAAAATGGCTGTGAAATAATGTGGGCATTAAGAATTGTCAGAGCTCCCTATGGGTGGCAAAAGAAATGCTGCAGCCCATAGGGATCTCCTGGAACCCCAATACCCTGGGTACCTCAGTACCATATACTAGGGAATTATATGGGTGTACCAGTATGCCAATGGGAATTGGTAAATTTAGTCACTAGCCTGTTAGTGACAAATTTGGAAGTAAAGAGAGAGCATAACCACTGAGGTTCTGGTTAGCAGAGCCTCAGTGAGACAGTTAGGCATCACACAGGGAACACATACAGGGCACATACTTATGAGCACTGGGGCCCTGCCTGGCAGAGTCCCAGTGACACATGGACTAAAACAACATACATATAGTGAAATATGGGTGTAACATGCAAGGCAAGATGGTACTTTCCTACACCCCCCCCCCCCAAACGAAGGACAATAAGACTAGCCATGACCTGATGAGTCTTCATTGTCTGAGTGGAAATATCTGGAGAGTCCATCTGCATTGGAGTGGGTACTCCCAGGTCTATGTTCCACTGTATAGTCCATCCCCTGTAGAGATATGGACCACCTCAACAATTTAGGGTTTTCACTTTTCATGTGTTTTAGCCAAAGTAGAGGTTTGTGGTCTGTCTGAACAATAAAGTGAGTGCCAAACAGGTATGGCCCAACTTCTTCAGTGCCCAGACCACAGCAAAGGCCTCCCTCTCTACGGCAGACCAACGCTTTTCTCTAGGGGTCAACCTTCTGCTGATAAAAGCAACTGGTTGATCCTGGCCCTCAGAATTCAGCTGTGATAAGACTGCCCCTACCACTAATTCAGATGAATCAGTTTGAACAATGAATTTATTGGAGTAACATGGGCTTTTTAGGACAGGTGCAGAGCACATGGCCTGTCTGAGCTCCTCAAAAGCTTCCTGACAGGTATCTGTCCACAATACCTTTTTAGGCATCTTCTTACTAGTGAGATCATTAAGAGGGGCTGCTATGGAGCCATAGTTTTTAATGAATCTCCTGTAATACCCAGTGAGGCCTAAGAAGGCTCGCACCTGGGTCTGTGTTGTAGGGGGAACCCAATCCATGATTGTTTAGATTTTCCCCTGTAGTGGTGCAATCTGTTCTCCACCTACCAGGTGTCCCAGATAAACCACCTTTCCCTGCCCTATCTGGCACTTTGAGGCCTTGATAGTGAGGCCTGCCTTTTGCAGGGCTTCCAAAACTTTCCAAAGGTGGACCAGGTGCTCATCCCAGGTGGAGCTAAAGACAGCTGTATAATCTAGATATGCTGCACTAAAAGCCTCCAACCCTTGCAGGACTGTGTTCACCAACTTTTGAAAAGTGGCAGGTGCATTTTTCAACCCAAAGGGCATCACTGTGAATTGGTAGTGCTCTCCTATAGTTGAAAATGCAGTTTTAGGTTTAGCATCCTCAGCCAATTTGATCTTCCAATACCCTGCAGTCAAATCAAAGGTGCTTAGATACTTGGCAGATGCCAGTGTATCTTTGAGCTCATCTGCCCTGGGTATAGGGTGAGCATCAGTTTTTGTTACCTGATTGAGACCTCTGTAGTCTACACAAAACCTCATCTCTCTTTTTCCATCTTTTGAGTGAGGCTTTGGTACAAGCACCACAGGACTCGCCCATGGGCTTTCAGAGCGTTCAACCACTCCCAGATCAAGCATTTTCTGAACCTCTTGTTTTATGCAGTCTCTGACATGGTCAGGCTGCCTATAGATTTTACTTTTGACAGGCATGCTGTCTCCAGTATCAATTGTGTGTTCACACCAAGATGTGGTGCCTGGCACAGTTGAAAAGAGTTCAGAAAATTGTCTAAGGAGATTTATGCAGTTGTCTTTCTGTTCTGCAGTCAGACAATCTGCCAAAACTACTCCCTCCACTAAAGCATCCTCTTCAGTGGAGGAGAAGAGATCAGGGAGAGGGTCACTCTCTTCTTCCTGTCCTTTATCTGTTGCCATGAGCAGGGTGAGATCAGCCCTGTCATAGTAGGGTTTTAGGTGGTTGACATGAATCCCACTAAGGGGACTCCTGGCAGTGCCCAGGTCTGCAAAATAGGTGACCTCACCCTTTTTCTCAACAATGAGATGGGGTCCACTCCATTTGTCTTGGAGTGCTCTTGGTGCCACAGGCGCCAATACCCACACCTTCTGTCCTGGTTGGTACTGAATCAGAACAGCCTTCTGATCATGCCATTGTGTCAACACCAGAGCAGTACGCGCTCTATTGGTGACAAAAATGCAAAAACCCAGCACTCTCAAAACAACGTAATTTATGCATTATGCTGATATGTTATGGTTTAACCTTTTGCATTGCAGAGTTCAATCCTGAAAACGTATTTTTAATATGCTTACAAATACTGTTCCTTTGCAATTTATTGCTGCAGGTTTTCAGAGTGTGTTAGGGTGTGGCCCCTTTCCAGGGCCTTCCAGAGACTTTCCCTGCAACTTGCCTGGGCGTGGTTCTGGGCTGGGTCAAGACTCTATAAAAGAGAGCCAGCCCAACTCCCAGTGCTCACTATTCAGAGGTCCCGGTGCAGAGCAGCAGCTTCTTCCTGAGCTCCTGTCCCGGCGGCCTATTTGGATCTTCCAGTCTTCTGCCCTTCATCCTTCATTGGTGATCATTGTTCCAGGCGGTAAGACGGTGGTTGGAGTGTTCCGACACCGTTATTGAGAATTTTCATATTCTTGGTTTAATTCTTAAATGAGTAACAGATTACTTGCACGCTATCATTTCTTGACATTTATATGGTAGTTTACAAATAGGCAAGACGCGAAATTTGTTTCATAAAGGTTTGACTTTGTTATTCATTGCGTGCTACCATTTCTTGACATTGGCATGGTGGCTTAAGAATCGGCAAGACGCGCCATTCGTTTTATGGTGTTTAAACATTGTTGTCCATTGCGCGCTACTATTTCTTGACATTTACATGATGTTTTACGAATTGGCAAGACGCGCAACTCGTTTCATGAGGATTTAACTTTGTTGTTCATTGCGCGCTACCATTTCTTGACATTTACATGGTGGCTTAAGAATCGGCAAAAGAAGCGCAATTCTTTTCATTGTACTTTGATCTTGTTATTTATTGTGAGCTGTTATTTCTTGACATTGACATAGTTTTTTACGAATCGGTAATACGCGCGATTCGATTAATGATGATTTGACTTTGATATTCATTGCGTGTTACTATTTCTTGGTATTTTACATGGTGACACTCGAATCAGCAAGACGCACGATTCTCTCCTCGAGTTTATGTCATGTTGTTTATTGTATGCCACTATTCTAAGATATTTATTATGTAATATTCGAGTTGACAAGTTATGTGATTTGTTTCCTGAATCCATATTGTGTTATTCATGGTGCACAATCCTTTTATGGTGTTTAATATATATATATATATATATATATATATGTATCTGCAATATGCGCAATTTGTGTTGAAACATATTAAGAGTACACAGAAGGCCAGAGTTTCTAGATGCAATATTGTATGGTCCTAGTATACATTCTCAAAACAGGATTATATGACTGGTTTAAAATTTAGTCAGAATGTTTTTTCTGAGTCTCATGTAAAGGAAAGTACTTGAATAAGAAAGTTTTCATTTAATTCATCTTGATTCCCTTACAGGTATCCGGCCATCTTGAAACTTAGTAATTTTAAACTTAACTCTTAGATTGTTCATGTTTTCGGAGTGACTAGGCTTATAATCATAGTCTAGTATTGATTTCAGGAGATATAATGTTCATATTGTGTGTTCTAACCTTTTTCTTACTACAGGTCTCCTTCCCAGCTGTTCCCTTCCTAATCCCCTCTTCCCCACTTGAACTCTCTCAGTCTCTGTGGTTTATCTATCGGAGTCTTGGAGCTGTTCAGTGATGGACGTGTTGGGAATGTGCACAGACCCGAGGATCTGGTGACTCTGACAGAGTAGTGAGCCCTCGAATTATTATCCTCCTGGCTTGTGTATGTTTTCAGCATGGCCACGCTAGACGAGTTAGTCAAGGCTATCACCCAGCTCCAAGCAGAGGTGGTATCATCCAAAGAATTGACAACTAGCTTAGCAGAGAGAGTGAGTCAGTTGCAAGATAAGGTAGAGAAGAAGGAACAAAGTCCCACAGGTGTGTCTTGGCCAGGTACTTCTTCTCAGGCTTCTGGAAGTAATCCGATTTCCCTAAATGTTCCTTTTGCAATTCCTTTAGCTCCCCCAGAACGTTTCTCAGGTGACCCTTTGAAAGTGCAATCTTTCCTGGTTCAAGTGGAACTACACTTCACCTGCAGACCAAATACTTTACCCGATGCCCAGTCCAAAGTAGCTTTCTTCTGATCATATCTGTCTGGGGGTGCAGCTACTTGGGCAATTCCTCTTGTGTGTAAAAATAGTCCCTTGTTGTACAACTGGAGAAATTTAGTTTGTGAATTTGAGAGAGTTTTTGATCGTAGAACTGTAACACAGTCAGCAGATGGTGAATTATTAGATTTACGCCAAGGGAATCAAGACCTAGTGTCGTATTTAGCCAACTTTAACCGGCTGGTTGCCGAGACATCCTGGCCTGTAGAAAAACAAGCGGTCTTGTTTTACAAGGGACTCAACGAAGAACTAAAAGATATCTTAGCGCAAATCGACCCACAACCTACAGACTGTCAAGAATTTATAAATCTTGTCTTGAGACTTGATCATCGTTTAGCAGAACATGAAGGAATGCGCAAAAAGATTGAAAAATATTCATGGCGCGTTCATGATAACAGAGACTCAAGAACTCCAAAAGAAAGAACGCCGGAACCAATGGAAATTGGAATCATCAGAAGACCTTTGACTAAAGATGAAAAGGACTATCGCAGAAAAAATGGACAATGTCTTTATTGTGGGCGAAAAGGTCATTTTGCCAAAGATTGTCCAATCAAACCAAAGAACAAGCAAGGTCCAGTTCAGGAGGTCGCAGCCAATGCACCAGTCGAGTTGGAAAACGAAAACACCCAAGATGCAGAGAAGGGTTGCTCTTGGGTGTCACCGTGGACCCTTCACAATCTAGACATCTTAAACTGTAAATAAGAGTTCAGGTCAAGAAAAAGATCTATTTCAAAAAAGCTCTAGTCGATTCTGGGGGTACTGGGAACTTTGTTGATGTCCAATTGGTTCGTGCATGGGGGATCCCATGTATTGAAAAGAAGACCCCAGAAATCATCCAGGCAGTCAATGGAAAACTCTTGACTGGAGGTCCGGTAACTCTTCAGACTATCCCCTTGTCGATGATTTGTGAAGATAAGAATCAAAGAAAGAAACATAAAGAGAAAATCATCCTTGACGTGATCCATGCTCCCCAATATGGGATTATCCTCAGCTTGCCATGGTTAACTCATCACAATCCGGAGATCAATTGGGCAGAACAAAAAAACGCGTTCTCATCTGCACTATGTAACGAACAATGTCTTCAAAAGATTCAAGTACAAAAAATTTGCAACTGTTACATAGCTACTGCTGCGGAGAAAGAAATTCAGCTGCCCAAACAGTATTCATCTTACAAAGATGTATTTGATGAGAAAGGAGCAGAGACTCTACCTCCTCATAGATCTTATGACTGTCAAATTGATCTAGCCCCAGGTGCGATACTTCGCAACTGTCGTGTATATGCCCTATCAGAACATGAAAATCAACATTTACGAAAATACCTAGATCAATTTTTGGAGAATGGCGTCATTCGCCCCTCTAAGTCTCCTGCAGCTTTGCCTTTGTTTTTTGTTCCAAAAGCTAATGGAGAACTTCGAACTTGTAGCGACTATAGGGGTTTGAACAAAGTCACCATCAAGAATAAATATCCTTTACCCCTAATTCCGATCCTATTGGAACAAGTAAAGAGAGCAAAAATCTACACGAAGCTTGACCTTCGAGGTGCTTATCATTTGGTCAGAATGAGAGAGGGTGACAAATGGAAAACAGCGTTCAAGACAAGATATGGCCTTTTTGAATACACCGTCATGCCTTTTGGTCTGTGTAATGCTCCAGCAGCATTTACATTTTTCTTGAATGACGTTCTTAGAGAGTACCTCGACATATTTGCCATAGTCTACATCGATGACATTTTTATCTACTCAGACATTGAAAATGAACATGTCCAACATGTCAAGAAAATTCTTGCAGCCCTTCGAAAACACCATTTATATTGCAAACTAACCAAGTGTGAGTTTCATGTTACCACAGTTGAGTTTTTAGGGGTTATTCTTACCCCTCAAGGTATGGTGTTGGCAGAAAAGAAAGTAAAAGCCGTATCTGATTGGCCCACCCAAAAGACTGTTCGTGATGTACAATGTTTCCTGGGGTTTGCAAATTTTTACCGGAGGTTCATAAATCATTTCTCCCAGACAGTGGCTCCAATCACTAAGCTACTAAGAAAGAAAGAAAAGTTTGTATGGTCCCCAGAAGCTGATCAAGCCTTCTCGACTTTGAAGGAAGCTTTCTCCACTGCCCCAGTCTTGACTCATCCTGATGCGAATCAACCTTCCAGAGTGGAAGCTGACGCTTCAGATGTAGCAAAAGGAGCCGTCTTATCACAACGAAATAAAGACTCTGGTCAACTTCATCCTGTAGCTTATATGTCTCGGAAGTTGAACGAAGCCGAACAGAAGTATGTCATTGCTGAAAAAGAGCTTCTGGCGATTCGTGATGCCTTTAAAGAATGGAGACATCATTTGTTGGGTGCCAAATACACTGTCGCAGTATATACTGATCATCGTAATCTTCAATTCATGAGTTCCGCCAGACTTTTGACCCCTCGGCAATTACGCTGGATGCTTTTTTTTGCTGAATTTGATTTTGTAGTAACCTACGGCAGATCACCCAGGTACTCCTAAAACTCTTGAACTGATCCAACGCTATTTATGGTGGCCTACCCTAACAAAAGATATAAAAGCAATGGTAAACAACTGTGAAGTTTGTGCTCGCATTAAAACAAGTCATTCAAAACCAAAAGGGTTGTTACATCCACTTCCAACCCCAAGATGTCCATAGGAGCACATTTCTTTAGACTTTATTACCGGTCTGCCAGTGGTTCAACAGCATTCAGTAATTCTGGTGGTAGTAGATAGTCTCACGAAATATGGACATTTCATCGCCTGTAAAATTTGCCCACTTCTAGTGAATTGGCAACTATTTTACTGAACAGAGTGGTTCGTTATCATGGACTGCCAAAGGTTATCCTCTCCGATTGGGGGTCACAATTTTCCTCCAATTTCTGGAAGACATGGTGTAAAACACTCCAAGTGACATCTACGCTATCTACTAGTCACCATCCTCAAACAGATGGTCAAACGGAGAGACTAAATCAGACTTTGAAACAATACCTATGTGCCTACGCTGAAAAGGCACTTCATTCTTGGACATCTATGCTCTGGTTAGCTGAGTTAGCTTACAATAACTCATTCCACACTTCTATTGGTGTTACACCCTTTTTTGGTTTATTTGGCTATCATCCTGACACCTTGCCCATCACAATTCCTCAAGAAAGTTCTCTTACTCCAGCTGTGTCAGAAACCATTCAGCATTTACATCAAACCCAGAAACTGATTCAACAGCATTTAGAAAAAGCCAAACAAAAATATGAAAGGCATTATGACATAAAACATTGTGAGGGACCACAATATCAACCAGGAGACAAAGAGTGGCTTTCCACAAAACATATAGACTTCAAGAAGAAGCACATGTTTAACGCCAAATTTATAGGTGCTTATACTGTCCTTCAGCAAATCATTCCTGTGACCTATGAACTACAATTGCCCAGATCCTTACGGATTCATCCAGTGTTCCACACTTCCCTCTTGAAAAAGGCAGTCCAAAAGGTCCACCCTCATCCAGCTCCTGTTCTAGTACAAGGGGAAGAAGAATACGAAGTCAAGAAAGTGTTGGATTCTAAACTGAGAGGGCGTAATCTATGGCACTTAATCTCATGGAAAGGTTATGGTCTTGAAAGTAACTCATGGGTTTCTGCATCTGATGTTCATGCTCCAGTACTTGTGAGACGCTTTCATCGTCTTAATCCAAGCAAACCAGGCGCATCTGGGAGAGAGGAGTACTGTCAGCACCAGAGCAGTACGCGGTCTATTGGTGACAAAAATGCAAAAACCCAGCACTCTCAAAACAACGTAATTTATGCATTGTGCTGATATGTTGTGGTTTAACCTTTTGCATTGCAGAGTTCAATCCTGAAAACTTATTTTCAATATGCTTACAAATACTGTTCCTTTGCAATGTATTGCTGCAGGTTTTCAGAGTGTGTTAGGGTGTGGCCCCTTTCCAGGGCCTTCCAGAGACTTTCCCTGCAACATGCTTGGGCGAGGTTCTGGGCTGGGCCAAGACTCTATAAACGAGAGCCAGCCCAACTCCCAGTGCTCACGATTTAGAGGTCCCGGTGCAGAGCAGCAGCTTCTTCCTGAGCTCCTGTCCCGGCGGCCTATTTGGATCTTCTAGTCTTCTGCCCTTCATCCTTCATTGGTGATCATTGTTCCAGGTGGTAAGACGGTGGTTGGACTGTTCCGACACCGTTATTGAGAATTTTCATATTCTTGGTTTAATTCTTAAATGAGTAACAGATTACTTGCGCGCTATCATTTCTTGACATTTATATGGTAGTTTACAAATAGGCAAGACTTGCGATTTGTTTCATAAAGGTTTGACTTTGTTATTCATTGCGTGCTACCATTTCTTGACATTGGCATGGTGGCTTAAGAATCGGCAAGACGCGCGATTCGTTTTATGGTGTTTAGACATTGTTGTCCATTGCGCGCTACTATTTCTTGACATTTACATGATGTTTTACGAATTGGCAAGACGCGCAACTCGTTTCATGAGGATTTAACTTTGTTGTTCATTGCGCGCTACCATTTCTTGACATTTACATGGTGGCTTAAGAATCGGCAAAAGAAGCGCAATTCGTTTCATTGTACTTTGATCTTGTTATTTATTGTGAGCTGTTATTTCTTGAGATTTACATCGTGTTTTACGAATCAGCAAGACGCGCAATACGATTAATGATGATTTGACTTTGATATTCATTGCCTGCTACCATTTCTTGGTATTTTACATGGTGACACTCGAATCGGCAAGACGCACGATTCTCTCCTCGAGTTTATTTCATGTTGTTTATTGTATGCCACTATTCTAAGATATTTAATATGTAATATTCGAGTTGACAAGCTATGTGATTTGTTTCCTGAATCCATATTGTGTTATTCATGGTGCACAATCCTTTTATGGTGTTTACTATATATATATTTGCAATATGCGCAATTTGTGTTGAAACTATTTAAGAGTACACAGAAGGCCAGAGTTTGTAGATTCAATATTATATGGTCCTAGTATACATTCTCAAACAGGATTTATATGACTGGTTTAAAATTTAGTCAGAATGTTTTTTCAGATTCTCATGTAAAGGAAAGTACTTGAATAAGACATTTTTCATTTAATTCATCTTGATTCCCTTACAGGTATCCAGCCATCTTGAAACTTAGTCATTTTAAACTTAACTCTTAGATTGTTCATGTTTTCAGAGTGACTAGGCTTAGAATCATAGACTAATATTGATTTCCGGAGATATAATTTTCATATCATGTGCTCTAACCTTTTTCTTACTACAGGTCTCCTTCCCAGCTGTTCCCTTCCTAATCCCCTCTTCCCCACTTGAACTCTCTCAGTCTCTGTGATTTATCTATCAGAGTATTGGAGCTGTTCAGTGGTGGATGTGTTGGGAGCGTACACAGATCCCGAGGATCTGGTGACTCTGACACATTGCTTCTGGAGCTCCTGGCTGGCCTGAAGGGTTTTACTGGCCTTTTTCATGTACTCAGCCATTCTAGATCTTAGGCCAAGTACATAGTCCACTGTGTCCTGTTTGGGAACTTTTAAAGGTTGTTCCCAACCCTCCTTCACAAGTGTTAGTGGACCTCTTACAGGGTGTCCAAAGAGGAGTTCAAAGGGGCTGAAGCCCACTCCTTTCTGGGGTACCTCCCTGTAAGCAAAAAGGATGCAAGGTAACAGGACATCCCATCTCCTCCTGAGTTTTTCAGGGAGTCCCATTATCATACCTTTGAGAGTTTTATAAAACCTCTCTACCAGTCCATTAGTTTGTGGACGATACAGCGTGGTGAATTTGTTGGTTACACCACATTCCTTCCACATTGCTTTCAAGTATGCAGACATAAAGTTGCTACCCCTATCTGATACAACCTCTTTTGGAAAACCCACCCTGGAAAAGATTCCCAGGAGGGCTTTTGCCTCTGCAGGTGCTGTAGTGGTCCTTAGAGGAATTGCTTCAGGGTATCTTGTGGCATGGTCCACAACCACCAAGATAAACCTATTGCCTGAAGCAGTAGGAGGGTCAAGGGGGCCAACTATGACAACCCCTACCCTTTCAAAGGGGACCCCAACCACAGGTAGGGGAATAAGGGGAGCCTTTGGTGTGCCACCAGTCTTGCCACTGGCTTGGCAGGTCACACAAGACTTGCAAAAATCTTTAGTGTCCTCTGACATCCTAGGCCAGTGAAAAATGGGGACAAGCCTTTCCCATGTTTTGATCTGGCCCAAATGCCCAGCCAAAGGAATGTCATGTGCCAGAGTTAGGAGGAACTCTCTGTACTGCAGGGGAATGACCAATCTCCTGGCTGCTCCAGGTTTTGGGTGCCTTGCCTCGGTGTACAAGAGGTTATCCTCCCAGTACACTCTATGTGAGTCACTGATATCCCCATTTTGCTGCTTAACAGCTTTCTGTCTGAGGCCCTCTAATGTGGGACAGGTTTGCTGTGCCACACTCAGCTCTTCCCTTGCAGGCCCCCCTCCACCCAAAAGCTCAGCAGTGTCTGCTGCCAGCTCATCTGGTGAAGGTTCTGCACAAGGAGGAAATTCTTCTTCCTCAGAAGGAGAATCATCTGTAGAGGGAGGGATAGTGGGTAGGGATTTACCCTGTCTACCCCTAGCTTTAGGGAGCACTTGGTCCATTGTTCCAGGATCCAAGTTACCCTATCCTTTTTGCTTTTTGGCCTGAGCCCTTGTTAAAGCAAAAATATGCCCAGGAATGCCGAGCATTGCTGCATGAGCCTCCAACTCCACTCCTGCCCAAGCTGATGTCTCTAAATCATTCCCTAGTAGACAGTCTACAGGTAAATCTGAGGCAACCACAACTTTCTTTGGACCAGTAACCCCCCCCCAGTTGAGATTCACAACAGCCATGGGGTGGCTAAGAGTGTTGTTATGAGTGTCTGTCACTTGGTACTGGTGACCAAGTAGGTGTTGTTCAGGGTGTACCAGTTTCTCTATTACCATGGTAACACTGGCACCTGTGTCCATGTAGGCCTGAACCTCAACACCATTTATTAGGGGGAGTTGCTTGTACTTATACATATTAAGGGGACAAGCAACCAAGGTAGCCAAATCAATGGCACCTTCAGAGACTAACACAGCCTCTGTGGTCTCCCTAACAAGACCAACCCCAACTAAATTACCAAAAGTGAGCCCAGCTACTCCCTTGGATTGGCTATTAGTAGGTTTGCTCCCACTACCACTGCTATTACTGGGGGCACTAGGAGATGCAGCAGGGGTTGTAGTAGTGGGAGGTTTGGTGTTTTTCTTTGGGCAACTGGCATCAGTTGTCCAATGGCCTTTGACTTTATACAAATAACACCAAGGCTTTTTAACTTGATTTGAAGAGGATTTGGACCCACCACCCCCACCAGAGGATTTTTGTGGGCCTGATGAAGACTCAGTATGTTTACCTTTGTCCCCACCCTTGTCAGAAGACTTGCCATCCTTCTTCTTGCCATCCTTGTCACCCCCTGTATGAACTTTTCTGTTCACTCTTGTTCTGACCCATTTGTCTGCCTTCTTTCCCAATTCTTGGGGAGAGGTCAGATCTGAGTCCACTAGATAGTGGTGTAACACGTCAGACACACAGTTATTCAGAATATGCTCTCTCAGAATAAGATTATACAGGCTTTCATAGTCAGAAACTGTACTGCCATGTAACCACCCTTCCAAGGCCTTCACTGAACAGTCAACAAAGTCTATCCAGTCTTGTGAGGACTCTTTCATGGTGTCTCTGAACTTAATCCTGTATTGTTCAGTGGTTAAGCCAAATCCATCCAAGAGTGCATCCTTTAAAACTGCAAAATTGTTAGCATCACTTTCTCTAACAGTAAGGATCCTATCCATACCCTTTCTATTGAAAGATAGCCACAATATAGTAGCCCACTGCCTTTGAGGTATCCCCTGTACCATACAGGCCTTCTATAGTGCAGCAAACCACTTGTTGATGTCATCCCCCTCCTTGTAAGAGGGGGCTATCTTGTGCAGATTCCTGGAATCATGCTCTCTAACAGGATTACTATCAGGAATACTGCTGTTGCTGCCACCATGGCGTCCAAATCCCAATCTCTGTCTCTCCTTCTCCAGGTCTAGGGATTCCCTGTCTAGAGCCAGCTGTTGCTGTTTAAGCGTCAGTCTGATCTCTTCCACTCTCAACTTTTGAGTTCCCTTTCTAACATGTTGTCTTCAGGGTGGGTGGGTTGGGAATGATTGGACACATAGGATAAATTGGAAACAACAGAGGGAGATCTGTCCCTAACTGACAGGACTCTAACAACCTGGCCTAAAAACATCCCTACTATGATGGGAGCTCCTATTACTACCAGCATTGCTAGGTGGTCTGCTAAGGGGCAGATTTGGAACAGAACCATCCCCACCTCCCTCAAGGTTATCTCCTGAGTCAGAATGGGAGCCATCTATTAACTTCACATTTGAAGTGCCTGCTTGGGACTCATCATTCACAATAAGCATGTTATATAGAAACTCTTTTGTGGGGTTCTTTCCTATCACTAAACCTTTATCTAAGCATTGACTCCTTAGGCTCTTGTAATTCAAATTGTCATAAGTAGTACTGACCATTTTAAGAGCAGACTCTACATCAGACATGATAGAAAAAAGTTTAGAGAAAGTGAGAAGGAAGAAAAAGTTTCAGAACTTTTTAAAGAACAGAGAAAAAAACTTTTTCTAACTTTTTAGAAACTTTTAGAATACTTTTCAGAACTTTGTAAAAAGTTTAAGAGGAGAAAAGCAAAACTTTTTGGTTAGGTGTACATACACTGAACTTGTTTTGTATATTTTTCTCTCATGAAAAGTACAAAATGACAAAAGGTAAGTAGTTACAATTACTTCTCCCACCGCTGCACAACCAATGTAGGAGGCTGGCCTGGCTTATAGTGGGTACCAAGGGTACTTACACTCTGTGCCAGGTCCAGTTATCCCTTATTAGTGTAGAAGAGGTGTTTCTAGCAGCTTAGGCTGATAGAAGGTAGATATGAAAGAGCAGCTAAGGCTGAAGTTTGAGACATGTAAAGCTCCTACTATACCACTGGTGTCATATGCACAATATCATAATAAAACACAATACACAAATATAATAAAAATAAAGGTACTTTATTTTTATGACAATATGCCAAAAGTATCTCAGTGAGTACCCTCAGTATGAGGATAAGTTATATACACAAGATATATGTACACAAACCAAAATTATGCAGGTAATAGCAAAAGGAAGTAATGCAAGCAATGTAAAGTTACAGTAGATTGCAATAGGAGCACATAGGTATAGGGGAAACACAAATCATATACTCCAAAAGTGGAATGGGAACCACAAATGGACCCCAAACCTATGTGAGCTTGTAGAGGGTCGCTGGGACTGTAAGAAAACAGTGAGGGTTAGAAAAATAGCCCACCCCAAGACCCTAAAAGGTAGGTGTAAAGTGCACCTACTACCCCCAGCGAGCACAGAAATCATGATAGGGGGTTTCTGCAAGAGGAACAACACCAGCAATGCAACAACAGTGGATTTCCGGACCTGAGTACCTGTAAGAGAAGGGGACCAAGTCCAAGAGTTGCGACAGTGTCAAGAGTAGCAGGAGCCCAGGAAATGCCAGCTGAGGGTGCAAGGAAGTTTCCACCTGTTGGAAGAAATGGTGTTCTGCAAGAACGAAGAGGACTAGGAACTTCCCCTTTGGAGGATGGATGTCCCACGTCATGAAGAAGCTTGCAGATGTGTTCCCATGCAGAAAGACCGCAAACAAGCCTTGCTAGCTGCAAGGGTCGCGGTAGAGGTTTTTGGGTGCTGCTGTGGCCCAGGAGGGACCAGGATGTCGCCACTTGGAAGAGGAGACAGAGGGGGCGCCCAGCAACATAGGGAGCCCTCATAGAAGCAGGCAGCACCCACAGGAGTACCTGAACAGGCACTTGGAAGAGGAGTGAACCGGAGTCCACCTGAAGTCACAAAAGGGATTCCCACGACGCCGGAGGACAACTCAGAAGGTTATGCACTGCAGGGAGGAGTGTCGGGTACCCAGGCTTGGCTGTGCAAGAAGGAAATCCTGGAAGAGTGCACAAGAGCCGGAGCAGCTGCAAATCACATGGTACCCAGCAATGCAGTCTAGCGTGGGGAGGCAAGGACTTACCTCCACCAGACTTGGACTGAAGACTCACTGGACTGTGGAAGCCACTTGGAGAGGGTTGCTGAGTTCCAGGTACCACGCTCGTTGTGCTGAGAGGGGACCCAGAAGACCGGTGATGCAGTCTTTTGTTGCCTGCGGTTGCAGGGGGAAGATTCCGTTGACCCACAGGAGATTTCTTCAGAGCTCCTGGTGCAGAGAGGAGGCAGGCTACCCCCAGAGCATGCATCACCTGGAAACAGTCGAGAAAGCCGGCTAGTAGTCGTCTTGCTACTTTGTTGCGGTTTTGCAGGCGTCCTGAGCAGTCAGCATTCGATCCTTTGCCAGAAGATGAAGAGGGAGATGCAGAGGAACTCTGATGAGCTCTTGCATCCGTTATCTGGTGAGATCCCCAAAGCAGAGACCCTAAATAGCCAGAAAAGGAGGTTTGGCTTCCTAGGAAGGAGGATTGGCTACTAAGAGAGGTAAGAGCCTATCAGAAGGAGTCTCTGACGTCACCTGCTGGCACTGGCCACTCAGAGCAGTCCAGTGTGCCAGCAACACCTCTGAATCCAAGATGGAAGAGGTCGGGGGCACACTGGAGGAGCTCTGGGCACCTCCCCTGGGAGGTGCAGGTCAGGGAAGTGGTCACTCCCCTTCCCTTTGTCCAGTTTCGCGCCAGAGCAGGGCTGGGGGATCCCTGAACCAGTGTAGACTGGCTTATGCAAAGATGGTCAGCATCTGTGCCCATCAAAGCATTTCCAGAGGCTGGGAGAGGCTACTCCTCCCCAGGCTTTCTCCCCTTTTCCAAAGGGAGAGGGTGTAACACCCTCTCTCTGAAGAAGTCCTTTGTTCTGCCTTCCTGGGCCAGGGCTGCCTGGACCCTAGGGGGGCAGAAACCTGTCTGAGGGGTTGGCAGCAGCAGCAGCTGCAGTGAAACCCCGGAAAGGCAGTTTGGCGGTACCCGGGTTCTGTGCTAGAGACCCGGGGGATCATGGAATTGTCTCCCCAATACCAGAATGGTATTGTGGTGACAATTCCATGATCTTAGACATGTTACATGGCCATGTTCGGAGTTACCATTGTGACGCTACACATAGGTGGTGCCCTATGTGTAGGGCACACATGTAATGGTGTCCGGGGAAATTGCCCTGAAGAATGTGGGGGCACCTTGGCTAGTGCCAGGGTGCCCAAACACTAAGTAACTTGGCACCCATCCTTCACCAGGTGAAGGTTAGACATATAGGTGACCTATAAGTTACTTATGTGCAGTGTAAAATGGCTGTGAAATAATGTGGGCATTATTTCACTCAGGGTGCAATGGCAGGCCTGTGTAAGAATTGTCAGAGCTCCCTTTGGGTGGCAAAAGAAATACTGCAGCCCATAGGGATCTCCTGGAACCCCAATACATAGGGTACCTCAGTACCATATACTAGGGAATGATATGGGTGTACCAGTATGCCAATGTGAATTGGTAAACTTAGTCACTAGCCTGTTAGTGACAAATTTGGAAGTAAAGAGAGAGCAAAACCACTGAGGTTCTGGTTAGCAGAGCCTCAGTGAGCCATTTAGGCATCACACAGGGAACACATACAGGGGCACATACTTATGAGCACTGGGGCCCTGCCTGGCAGGGTCCCAGTGACACATGAACTAAAACAACATACAAACAGTGAAATATGGGGGTAACATGCCAGGCAAGATGGTACTTTCCTACACTGGGGTATTTTGCTTTGGTATTATTCATTTTGTAAGGACTGGGTCGAGGACGACGGATGTAGAGGTAATGCCATGATTACTTACCTGTATTCCTCATTACTCATCCTTGACTCAGTCCTGCTTCCCACCCACCTTCCGGCATCAGACCTTTGTGAGGTTTGTAATGTCAGGAAGTGCGCCGGTGTGGTGTGTATTTTTTGTTTCTTGTCTTGGATTGGACCATAACTTAAGGACTGGGTTGAAGACGAATAAGACTACATATTACCAGTAGATAATCAGGGCATTATTCTTGCTTAGAATAAACCTTGACTTTTTTATACATCTGTGATAGTCTTGTATAAACACACACTTGCTACCACCAAACGTGAACGCCATCAGGAATTGTGATTTAAGTGCTATGTTCTGCCTAAAGAAACCTTTAGCGATGTCAAGAGTCATCTTGTATATTTATTCTGCCCTAAATTTGTCAACAGTCCAGTACTTTAAGCATTTTACATTACTTGTGTATGTGTGTTTGAACTCAAATTTATATCATCCACTAGAAGGAATATGAACAGTAGGAAGTGTCTTGTTTAACCACTGGAAAGTTAAGAGTGTTTGTGATTGTGCGATAACTACCATCACTTCCTGATACTGTTTTATGACAGAATCATTCTTGTGCCACGCTTTGACTGTGGCTTGAATGGATTTTGAGCATGTACCTATGGCTAACACGGAAGAGGAATCTTTATCCAACCCCATTTGTTTTATGAATATTGCCTGAGCTTGCTTGAGAGGCCACCTTTGTGCATATTTTCCCTGAGACCTTTGGGTGCTAAGGAGAACAATTCTTCCATTACTGCATCCTTCACACAAAGTGTGTCCCTCACTAAGGACGGATCCCAAACATCCTTAGGTAGGATAATATCATGGAAATCCTGTGATTTCTGTCGTGGATTGGCTAAGGAGTGGCTCTTTTAGATTGGGAATTACCCCCTTTTAAAGCTAGACTCCTCCCATCTTCCTGGTGGGAAATCTGACATGGGGTATGGAGGAAAACCTTCCCTACCTGGCCTTGGTCCGGTGCTCCCTTCTTGACCTGGAACTGTTACTGTGTCTGCAGCGGAAGTCTCAGAATGGACAGAATATTATAGATCTCTGTTCCATCTCTACAGCTTTCCACAGCTTCTCCTCAGACAAGTCATCCTGATTCCCTCTGCAGCAGATAAAGAAATGTACCAGTCTTTCATGCCCTGATATATTTACTGTGGTTGTTCCCAAAAGAATGTATTCAGTGATGTTTCTCCTCCTCTTTTAATTGTTCTCATCTGATGATGGTGCATGTCCTGGGGTTGTGAAATTTGCCCCTTTCACCAAGACTGCCTGTCTTCTGCTTGCACACTATGACCCTCAGTTCAACTGCTTCTTTCATCAACACAGCACTTCCCTGAGTGCCGACCATCCTCAGAGGTCTGTGAAGAACATGAAGAACATCCATTGGTATAATGCTATTGATTTGTTTTATTTTATCACAGTAATTCAAATTATACATGTGACTCCTGCTTTTGTGGAGGCTGAGCCTGTGTTCTCTGTTTATCATTTTGCTTTATTTTTTGGGCTGGACTGTTCCCCTGGGGAACAGTCTCAGGACTGGTTTTCATATGGCTGGATCCACAATGCAGTGGCCCGGTCGGCAAAACCACGATGGATTAAACCCAGATCTTTGTGACTGGGGGTGAATGTTTCCATTATTCAGCATTCCGCCCATCTTTTGTTCTTCTTGACCTATATTTCAGAAAAATTGTAGGCATCTCCCATTCCAAATCAGGTAGCGGTACGCTGGCACGTGGCTAACAGTGCTGCATCCCCCAAACCCCTAAATATTACTGTGAAGTGTTGGAGAGAGTGCATCACGGCTACTTATCAATTCCATACCCAAATCAATCATCGAAGGGGGCCCATGTTAACTTTAAATGTGTTTTAGACCATCTGGTAATACAGCAACAGTGCATGGACCATGTGTGGTGGTATACATGCTACCAAATATACTTTCCCAAGGGAAGGCATGGAGTCAATATTACCTCAGACCATTGTATAAGGATAGATTGCATTTAATTGCTAAGTTTGATGAGCGATCCAAATGGGATTTTTCCCATTACTGCATGTATAGTCTGCAGACGTATTGTTTTTGAAAGAGATCCATGTGCAATTACTGGAGTCCACACATTAGCCCCTGCCATTTGTAATATGTATTATCTTGGTCATCTGTAGACAGTCACCAATTCTTTCTACAATTTCATTACTTCAGCGGTTCCCTACTTTTCGACTTCTGTGGATCCCCACTTTATTATTACTGAAACCCAGGGACCCGCACTGAATAATTACTAGAATCCAGGGACCCCACTGAGTCATTATTGGAAGCCCGGGGTCCAAGACTAACCATTGTTGGTGATTTGAACCACAAAACAATACACAAAAAATACAGAAACAAGCATTCCATTAAACACATACACAAATGATAACACATTTTATTTACTTTGCAAACAAATACATACAAAAAAAAATGTTAATTTTAATAGGAAAGTTGGAGGTTTTCTAAATTTAATCGAAGCCAGACATTGTCCATACCATATTCTGTTTGATGCACCTGCAGTGCTCCCATGAATCATTCTGAGGATACTAATTTAATTTTTATCCTCCAATTTCAAAATCCTTGACATTTACAGTACGTTTACATTTTTTCAATTGTACATTCAGCCACTTTATTTATATACATGTTATGAATATGTTAATATTAGTTAATATTAGTTCTTTTTCTAAGCAGTCACAGACACCCTGAGGAGGCTTCATGACCCCCAGATGTCCACATACCATAGGTAGGGAACTACTGCCTTCATTGATTTGTGTGTCTGGGTGAGGTGCATCTCCCACTAACGCTGGCCATAGAGATCCTGGAAAATGCAACGGAACAGTTCTGCCTGGCTTCAGTACATGTGATAATTCCCCATTGAACCCTAACGCATCTTTCCGTTTTATGCCAAGGCATGGAGGCCAATATTATGCATATCCTCTTTATTGCCAACTCACAGTTGCAACTTGAAGCAAACATATGGAACTTACAACACAAATCTCCAAACATTTCTCTACATTATATAATCCCCCGCCAGGCAGCCATCTGCCTTGTTTGTTGTTGTTCACTGACAAGATAAGTAACAGATACATCATGTTTAAGGCTGTGCTGGTTAAAGGTTGCAAAGTATGATGTATGACTTAAAATTATATATAAAATGAGGAATGCACATCTCTTAGAATCATAATAGAAGACCTTACTTTAATGTGGCTTTACCGTTTCTTCACGCATGCTTACTGTTGAAGGGTCAAAGCCTAGGAAAGCTGCTTAAATGATACAGGTAGAATAAGTGTTTAAAATAGAGGTGAAAAGGAGTTAATATATGTAAACATGTTTTTGTATTAATACAAAAGGATGATGGACGGAGTGCTGACAATGCAAACACTCACCCCCAGTCACAGATCTGGGTTTAATCCATCGTTCTTTTGCTCACCATGCCACCCCAGTTTGGACCCAGCCATATGCAAATCAGTCTTGACCCTGTTCCTCATGGGAACAGTCCAGCCCGAACTGCCAGGCCGGGTCCTCCCTGGACCGGAAACAAGCATCCTGGGACCGGTTTCGGGGTTTCACCCCTCATCAGCCAGGCTAGCTTGCTTCCAGTGGCACAGTGAGCAAGGGACCCACGTCTGGGCATACCCTTCCCACTTAGGGACACTTTAGCAATACAAAAGGATGATGAATGGAGTGCTGACAATGCAAACACTCACCCCCAGTCACAGATCTGGGTTTAATCCATCGTTCTTTTGCTCACCATGCCATCCCAGTTTTTGTATTAGACAGGCGTTGTGTTCAGAATATGGAGGAATTGTTTTTTGAATGAGATCCAGTGGCCCGAAGAAGCACGTGCTGAAGGCGATGAATGGCCCCCTCAGCCGGCGCGAGGCTATGGTGAAGGAAGGTGGACCGCGCGCGCGATGTAGCGCGTGGAGGATGCACACTTTAAACACGTGCTACGGGAGGCGCGTGGTCGCTTGAAGCGCGCGAGTCGCGCATGAGGTTTTCCAATAGAGAATGGTTCAAAATAAACATTAGGTGTCGCCATAGCGGAACAGCTACCGAACAAATACATTCTTTAAATGAAGTAACATTAAATCTATACACAGAACCAACCTCGAATGTCTTAGCGGTAGGTGGGTGATGCTCACCTTTCAAGGGACTAGCTGGATTTGAGTGAACAATTGCAGCCAACGTACTAAGGAAATAATGGGCGGCCATTCTGGATCAGTTTTACAATGCAGTTTATGGAGTGTATCAGGGCAGCCATATTTTGGGAACGAATATGTCATAATCTGTCAGTTGGGGTCAGTGTTATGTGAGGCAAGTGACAAAAAAGGAAAACTGGAATTGTAATAAAAGGGAGATTTTAAGCAGATTTAATTATTTAGAGAAAATATTTTTTATTATAAATAAGAGTAGATATGGAGAGTAGTAATACTTCTGAAATGAGTTTAGAGGATAAAGATCAGATTTGTGTGTGTTAGGCGGTTTCAACATTAGCCAGCTAGTAAGGGAAACAAATAAATGATTGCGTTGAAAGATTAGAATCAACGTTTGGGAAAAAAACTGAGGACAAACAGTTTTGGTCCGTGGAGGGGGCAAGTGTTAAAGCAGTTGGAAAAAAAAGGAGTAAAGTGACCCAGAAAAGAAAACATTACCAAAAAGATAATAAAGATTTCAAGATGAAAGGACATTATGGTGTGAAGGAAAGTAAAAGGGCAACTCATTTGGCGATGGGTGAAAAGTCTGGAAAAAGGGATCACAGAGCGTTGGCCAGTGACGAATCTTCCAGCAGCGGAGATATTGTAATATCGGCTTCTCAGATTTGGAGGACGTGGATGATGAAGAAAGGGAAAGAAAGGAACAAGTGAGGGATCCCTTAGGGGATTATATGTTTGATCCGCATCGTACAAAACATTCTTTGTCTCCACCAGGGGCTCTTCAACAGCATGTGGCGGAATATGTGAAATACTGGATTAGGCGGGAAATGACAAAGGAAGTTAGTGAGTGTCCAAGGCCTTCTTTGGCGAATACGGTGGCTTATACTCCTGATTTATATGCAATATGTTAACATTCCTGGAAAAGTCAGGAAGAGACCCTAGAATAGGCTGCGATAAGGGATTAAAAAGCTGTTAGATGTATTGGGACCAATAACAAACATTTTTGACTTGTGTAAGTAGGAGTATTTGAAGGAAACTGCTGTTGATGTTTCGGAGCTATGGCAATGGGTGCAACGAGCAGTATGCTTATTGGGAAACACTAATGTGGCTTTATGTGCTGAATGGAGAAAAAGTCTCCAAATGAAGCTGTCAGAGCTAGCAGGTAAAGAGTCAGATCAGGAGATGAAAGGCATGTTATTTGTTGAGCAGTTTGTGAAAGCGATGGCCATATATTCTGCTGCCTTTAACTCAGTACAGAAAGTGCAGAATGATATCAGGAAGGATTTAAGGGGGGGCCAGGAGAATGCGTGGTCGATTTACCGGCTGTTGATTTGGGATCACACTGGCATCTTTTTCCTGCAGATATAGACCCTCTGGATATCTGACAACAAGTTTCTATCCCCTGAGACAGAGGCGAAAAGGGCAATGTAGAGGAGAAAGGAGGGCGAGGCAACAAGTTATGTTTGGGAAAAGACCCTTTGTGTATCCAAATAAAATTGGACAGCAGACTCACCCATTGTTTAGACAGATGGAAAGAGATAACAACAGATCCATGGGTATTACAGACAATACAGGGTTATTGGATAGACCTTGTAGGGAATCTAGTACAGATAAGGTGGCCAAGGCCCTCCAGGCTCTTAAAGTAAGAAGAGAAATTGGCAGGTCAAGAAGTAGAAGGTCTTCAAAGGAAGGAAGCTATAGAAAAAGCAGATGATCTAGTGCTGGGTTTTGTGAGCAATTTATTTTTAGTGGAAAAGAAAGACAAAAGGAAGAGACATGTGATCAACTTAAAAGAATTGAACGAATGGGTACAGTACAACCACTTCAAGATGGAAGATATACATATGTTGTATGACCCGTTAAGAAAGGGAGATTGGTTGATGCATATAGACTTGAAAGATGCATATAGGACAGTTCCAGTATGTGTGGAACAGAGAGATTTTTTTTAGATTCCTTTGGAAAGGAGTGATGTGGAGATTCAAGGTTCTTCCTTTTGGTTTGATCTCAGCACCTTGGTGTTTCACCATAGTGATAAAACCAATTGTAACTTGGCTATGGTTAAGGGAGATTCGACTAATAGTTTATTTAGACAAAATCTTAACTATGTCACTGAGCAAGAAACAGGTGCAGGAGCATATGGAATTAGTGGTGCACATTTTGGAGGATCTAGGATTTGTGGTGAACAGAGAGAAGCCTTGTCTAAATTCATCACAAGAAATGGTGCTTTCGGGCTTTCAGATTTGGATGTTGGAATGTGTGTTGAAGTTACCATTGGAGACAGTGAAAACAATTTGGATGGAAGATAAGGAAAATGATGATGTGCATATGGATTACCTTATGTCAGATTTCCAGCATACTAGGTCCACTTTTAGCATCAATTCAGGCAGTTCTTCCAGTTCCTTTACCTTATCAGGCTTTACAGAGGTTAAAAGCCAAATATCTATGAAAAGGTGTGAGGGTACAACTGGATGTAGAGACGAAGGAAGAGTTTGAGGGGTGGATGACAAATTTGGATGCATAGAATTGAAGAGATATTTTTGGCGACATTCCAAGCATAATAATGGAATTGGATGCCACCCTTCAGGGTTGGGGAGCAAGGTGTAGTTCACTGGCGACAGGAGGGAAGTGGACAATGCAATAGAAAGAGATGCACATCAATTATTAGCAGGGTCCTTTGCAATAAAGAGTTTTGTAAAAAATCAGGTGAAATGTGTTCTGTTAAGGATGGACAAAGTGTCTATGGTGAGATATGTAAATAAGTTGGGAGGGCCTTGATCAAAGGCATTGTCAAATTTGGCAAAGGTTTTGTGGTAGTTTTGTATGAACAGGGAGATTGCAGTTCAAGCTCAGTACATTGAAGGGATGAGCAAAATGATGGCAGATTGGAGTTCAAGGAAACTGAGAGATTTCAGCAATTGGATGGTGAACAAGAAGGTGTTCAAAGCGTTGGACAACAGATGGGGACTGTTGTTGGTGGATCTGTTTGCAAACAGGGTGAATACTCATCTGAACAGCTTTTACAGTTTGCGGCTGGATCCCCAGGCATTGGTGGTAGATGCATTTCTGAAGCACTGGGGAGGTGCTCGATACTATGCATTCCTACTGTTTGCATTGATTTAGATATTAATATTGAAGATGAGAAGTGAGCAAGTGGAGATAGTTCTGGTAACTCCGTTTTGGCTGTCCCAAGTTTGGTATCCAGATGTCATGGAATTGTTGGTAGACGATCCAGTCCTGTTGTCACAAATGTCGGGTCTGATGGTGG
This sequence comes from Pleurodeles waltl, assembly GCF_031143425.1. Taxonomy (NCBI): domain Eukaryota; kingdom Metazoa; phylum Chordata; class Amphibia; order Caudata; family Salamandridae; genus Pleurodeles; species Pleurodeles waltl. Next base: position 1,481,518 of record NC_090444.1, on the reverse strand, counting down.
ATGCAAAGGGGCAATGACACAAGTTAGCATTACAAGGTCAAATAAGATTAATGAGTTGGCTGACTTTGGGAGAACTTGGCAGGTGTCAGGCCTGTTTGCGGGGGCTTTAAGACTTATCAAGGAGTCTTGGACTCCTGGAACATCAAAGGTGTACAGGTTGGCATGGAAAAGGTAGGCTTACTAGTGTATTCTGTGGAGTTTGGATCCCACATCACCACCCATGGTAGAGGTGGTATAACGTTTGATAGATTTTTTTTTTTACAAGGAAATTCATACAGTTCAGTAAATATTTATACATCAGCCATTTCAGCAGGTTATGAGTTAGTGGATAGTTTACCTGTAGGTCAACAGGACGTGGTAAAAAAAATGTTGGGGAGTATCAGATTGAAGAATGCTTCAGGACCAAGATCTTCATTTTTGTGGGATGTAGATCTAGTATTAAGAGAATTACAGAATTGGGAAGAGAGTTAATTTTTAGATCTTAAGAGTCTTTCATTCAAGTTGGTAATGCTTCTTTGTCTGGTTTCCTTTAGGAGGGTGTCTGATGTTAAGGCTTTGGAGGTTAACTCACATTGATATTTACCTGAGGGAGTTTTTTTCAATATCAGAAGAAGGACTACGACTATCTCAAGGACAATTTTTTATCCAAGTTTGGATGAGAATAGAAAGTTATGTGTGGTGAGATTAGCAAAAACAGATCACAGCACACAATGCGCAATAGTAAAACAAAAAAGTCATGACATTCCGTAGTGTTAGGTTAAGTAAAGTAGATGAAGAAAACAGGCACATCGGTATTCGAATCTTGTCTTGAGAAGTGAGTTCCTTTATTGTGGGCGAAGTTGTATTCAATAAGCAAATTGCATCATTCCAAACACAGCCAACACGTGTTTCGTCACACTGGTGACTTTTTCAAGGCTGTAGAAAAACATATATATACATACTTGATGAATCAATGGAAGAATTACAAAATAAAAACAAGTATATATGACAAAAGGAAGCCATCATGTGCAATGGTTACTGCGCGTGGTAACAAGATCCCAAGGTCAGGCAAGCAAATATATGCACCATGGACATGGCTAAGAAATTCCAAAAATAACACTTGTGTGTACCAAATAACACCCAAGTCTACAAGAGGTGAAAAAGACGGCAGAAATCTTGCAAGTTTCCCTGAGTTGAGTAGCATGGGAAACTCTAGTGACCAAGTGTAGTGACATGGAAGAGAGCTCAGTTAAGGTGACTAAAAGCCGAGTGATAAAAACAAGGAAGGTAACAAAAAAGGTTTAAACACAAGTGAGAACCAAAAGTCAGGTTCAAAGAAAATCAAGGAGACTAATGGTCTCAGAACATACCTAATCTGGCGTACTGGTAACAACATAGTAAGTCTAAAAAATCTCAGGAATAGAAGTACAGTCCATACATCTGAATAGTCTAAAGAAATAGGGGGAAACAGAGTAAACTAGAATAAATAATGTTAAGCATGAACAACCGTTCCAAAAATACAAGTTAAGGGATCCATAAATATCCAAATGTAAGAAATACCTGTAACTAATTAGTGCCGGTATTATTGTGCCACACTGGAAAAGGCGTCCAATTTAAGTGAAGGATAGCCAATCCAAAAGACCATGGTAAGTCAATGTGCCAAAATCTAAGAAAGAATATAAAAGACCATTGTTAAACGAAAGTAAAAGGAGAAAAGTCCCTAGGGGCAAGCCAACCCCATGACTATGATCCCAAAAAATCCCAAGGAAGAATTAGAGCTAAAATTGCAACTAAAAAGTAAGTGAAACCAAAGCCAAATGCCACCCCTAACATAGGTTATGGAATATGGGGTCGCACGAGTAAAGCGACTAGTACCGCCAGTAAGATAACAAGTGACAATGATTGTAAAGTTAGAAAACAATAATACAGCTAAAATTTTACAATCTCGTGCTCCAATACGACTAGTACCGCCAGTAAGGTAACAAGTGACATTGATTGTAAAGTTAGAAAAGAATACAGTTAAAATTGTACGATACCTGTGCTCCAATACGGGCGTCCATTCAGCCCACGAAAGTGGTGCTAAGTAGAAGCACAGCTAGTCCTTAAACACCAAAAGCCCGGAGCTCAAGCTCCGACTCGCAGCGTAAGCGACTAATGCAAGAAGTCCATGAGAATAACCAATTCTCAAAAAGTGAAAAAACTGAACCCAAGTTCCAACTCACCGCGTAAAAGTCAAAAGCCGTCAGCCCATGATTTGTTGCGTTTCCTTTGGTTCTTGGTAGAACGTTGAGAACGTGTCTAAGTAGTCAACGTGAAACACGTGACTTGAACGGTCACAAAAATAAAGGTAGGACTATCGAAAACATGAACGGCGACAAGAAGTACATAAACCAGTGAAAAGGGGAGCCATATTAAATGTAAAAGTTACGTAAAACGAAAACCAAAGTGCTATGTGAACACCGAGTAGCTAGGAGATAATCGGCATGCAAAGGGAAGCTCGGAGACAAAAGAAAAATGCCATGTAGTAAACAGAAACAGAAGGTAAAGGAAAGCCCAGGTCCCAGTCCTGCCTCGGTCCTAAAAGGTGCAACAAATTTAGACATCAGTGGTAAAACAAAGAACAATGTATATAATGTAACGTACAAAATTGGCGTGCAGTCATGAGGCCATATATATAGTTATACAAAGATATCTAGAAACAAATGTATTACAAATAGAAAATGAAAGAGATTAGACAGTAATAATTCATAAAGAGTAAAAATGATCAAGTCTATGATGGTCATAGTCATATGAACAAACATATATGTAAACAACATGTCCAATATGAAAAGTACAGTAACAGGATTTTTCTCAGAGTAGCCAACCACACTAACGCACAAAGGAGTATACCTAGTACAAACAGGCAGATCCTCCTGCCCCGTGCACCTCAGAGAGTTCTAGAAGTTCTTTTAGAGTAGCCCCTTCTTCCCCTTTAGGCTCCAGATCCTCCCCTAGGGTTCAGATTCCTTCTAGGCTGAGTTTTGAGTCTGTTTTCCTATGCTTCTTGCCCTTCCTTTTGCTATGAAAACCCTTGGCCATTTTTTCAAACTCACCGCTACTAACCTGTGCTAAAGTGCATATGCTCTCAGTCTAAATTAGTATAGGTAATTAGTTTACCCATGAGTGGCAAATTTTATTTACCAGTAAGTCCCTAACAAAGTGCACTATGTGTTCCCGGAGCCTGTAAATCAAATGCTACTGGTGGGCCACTAATTGTGCCACCCACACGAGTAGATAGTTAGTTCTAGATAGTTTACAAACATTTTCTTGGTTACAGAACAATCTTTGGTGATGAATATACGAGCCGAGTGGAAAGAACAGTCATAGACTAAAGGTGAGAGCAGATGTGTTATTTATTTGAAACTCCACTTAGCCAGTGTTTTGGAATACTTTGAGGTAATTTCAGACCGGGCCTTTATTCCCGGGGTCAAGGTTAATTATCTAGGGTGCACTGATCTGCCTATTTGTATTGAGACAACAAATGAGGTGTAACTTTACATAAATGTTAATTCTAATTCTCTTTTTTGTACGTGGCCTTTTATCATAAAGACACTTCAGGTGCATGTATATTGTCTTTTCTTTCTACGCCACAACAAGGTGATTTTTAGTGCATGTAATAGGATAGTCATAGATTGGGTGCATGTATAAATTAAGAATGGAACACTCTCAGAGTTATCTGAGTCACTTGTTATTAATCTACTCACATAATTATTTTTGGAGATGGACTTTCACGTTCACACCAAGATTCTACGTATCCATTCATGAATTCATTATTATTACATCAAATGTTGTGTTTTCTTTTAATGGCTCTTGGGTTCCAGAATTACAAAGTAAGAGATGCGACTAAATTCCAGCCCTGAGGAAGTCAAATGACGCAACACGTGTTGGCTGTGAGGTCGTTATAAAGAACATGGACTTGTCTGATCTGTTTTGGATTTCTACTTGAACTTTAAATTAAGCATCGCTAAGGATTATGGTAACAATTGAGGTTAAATTCAATGGACTTTGGAATCAGATGGAACTAATGTGATGCTTCCAGTTTATTTGGAAGGAGATGGACTGATGGAATTGGACTTTGGTTCAGTATAATTTTGAGATGAAAGGAGTATTTTGAACGTGGGAGTGAACATTAAATTAGATATCTAAAAAATAAGAATTTAGGACTATTTGACATGCTCATTTTGTATATATTTGAACAATTATTATTGAAGTAGGTGATTGGTTTTGTATGTGTAAAGTGTATTCATTAAGTAATGCGTAGTTCTTACTGCAGGGAGCTTACTCTAGGACAACGGGTGCCACAGCGTGTATACAGGCCCTGGGTACCTCTAGTGCACTTTACTAGGTACTTACTAGTAAATCAAATTTACTGGTGAGTCCTTAGTAAAGTGACACTTCCTGTGCTCACGGCCTGTAAATTAAATGCTACTAGTGGGCCTGCAGCACTCATTTTATCCTGGCATTATAACCATATTCCAGGCCAAAACCTCCAAGCTTGCGCTCTCTGCTTTAAACATGGCAAAATTGTCTTACACACAATTGTCATGTAAAACCTAAAAGTAAATGTTGAACTTTTACATTTACTGCACCCTGCCCTCTGGGCTATGTAGGGCCTACCCTATGGGTGACTAATATGTATTAAAATTGCCAATCGGGTATAAGCCAATGTCAGCGTGTTTAAAGGAAAGAACAGAAGCCCTTTAGCACTGGATATCCGTGGTAAAGTGCGCAGAGTGCTGCTGCACTCCTAACTTGCTGGCTGTGCCTTTGAGGTAATGAGTGGAATCACTGCATTGTAGACCCCGAGATTCCCATCCCCTGTTGGCCTGTTCAGCAGAATGTCCTGATCGATTGTCATATGCTGCAAATAGGTCTGTGAGTATTAGTGCTGCTCAGTCCACTATGTCCTCCCTGATGTAAGCCAGTGCTGTTTAGAACACTTTGGTGGTCCAAAACCAGACTAGTGGTCGATGTACAAGTTCTTTTGTTCAATGCATTCCTGGAGTTGTCTGGAGACCTTTCATTTTAGGATTGTGTTTAAGAATGACAGGTTACAGATCAGCCTGTAATGAGCCGTGTGTTCTGGGTCCACCATGGCAGAAGGTATACTATGGTATTATCACATGAGGTATTCTACTCAACATCAGAGATATTAACTAGGTTGGTAATGTTTTGAATGAAGGATACTAGGACCTCTGTAATGAAAGAGCCAGAGCATGGTCTGGTGGGTGGGTTTGAGGGTTTGATTATGTTTGCTATCCTGCTTCTATCTATCTCTTCCAAGGGCTGTAGACTGTTTAAAGTGTGTAATCTACCTAAATATGTTATGGTCACGGAATGTAGTAAAGCCTCTTTAATCTTTTTGGTTTTTGAAGTGTAAAATGCTGCAGGAAACTCCCAAGTTCCAGTACCCATTGCACACCCTGTATTAAGGAAGGGAGAAGGAGTTGGGTCCTCAACAAAGCTAGTGCTTTTTAGCACCATTACCTGCCCCTTTGCGCTCCAGTGTAAAATGCTGCAGAGAACTCAAAGTCCCAGGACCCTTAGCTAATCTACATAGATTGCCCCTGTGCCAATTTATGCAGTCTATTTATACAATCTTGTTGCCATTAATGCCCAAAAACCTGGTAAGGCCCCTAGACTAAACTAAATTAGATGCAATAAAGAATGGTGTCCTCATTTTGGAATCATTACAAAATCTTGGATTATTCCAATCCACAAAAAGGGTTCACATGGCCTTTTGGAAAATAATGGCCCAATAAGCCAGATCTGTAACATGCAAAAGATCTTCAGTAAGAAGATAAACTATCGCTATGGATTGAGAAAAGCACTCTCTCTCCCACGTCCGGGCAGGTTTGTGATCAAGGGTCACCACCATGGGCCAGTTCTGTTTTTTGTAATTAAATGGAAGACCATTGACATCAGTGACTGTCACTTGTATGTGCTTTTGTGGAACTTTCAGGAGGCCTTTGATCTTGTCAAGAGATTAAAACTGTGGGAGGTTCCTGAATTTACTTTCTATAATAATCTAATTGTATTCAGAGAATTTTGCTCAAGTTTGGCGTTGTGTACATGGATAGCTTACAAGGAAGGTGAAAATTAAAAAGGGAGTACACCAGGGCTGTGTCCTAGCTTCAACTCTTTTTCTTCTCTTTATGAATTGTTGTTTTGACATTTTGCCAAATTGTTCTAACGACTCCCCTAATATCATGGACCGGAAAGTCCCAGGTTTGCTCTTTGCAGACGATAGTTTATAATTATCATGGCTTCCAATTGGCATTAACACTGAATTTTGCTTAAATCATGGACTAGAAATTGATGCCGGAAAATTAAATTTCATGGTACTCAATCTCTAAAAATAATTTCATAGGATGAATGCTAGGGAGGATTTTTCCTTGGATAAAGTCCATAGATTCAAGCACATGTTAGCTCGAGTTAAGAGCGATTTAGAGTTGAATCAGAGGGCGACCACATTACTTAAATCTTCCAACTGCTTGTCCACTTTTTCTATGTCACGTGTTCTCCAAATATATAGGGCTAAGGCTGTCAGCACAGTGCTCTGTGGTTCTGACCTCTGGGGCCATCACTGTAGGAGACTAGCCTGGCTTGTAGTAGGCGCCTGATGGTACTTACATCTTGTGCCAGGTCCAGTTATCCCTGATTAGTAGATTCGTAGTGTTGTAGCAGCTTAGGCTGATAAAGGTAGCTATATCAGAGCAGCTTAGGCTGAACTAGGAGACATGCAAAGCTCCTACTATACCACTTATATCATATAGCACTATATCATAAGAATCACAATACTCAGTGTTACTAAAAATAAAGGCACTTTATTTTAGTGACAATGTGCCAAAAATATCTCAGAGGTTATACTCCCTTAGGAGGTCAGTAAAATACACAAAATATACACACAACCCAAACCCAGGTAAGTAAATAGTTAGAAAAGTAGTGCAAACACTGTAGAATACAATAGGATGCAATAGGCCTATACTAAGAAAGTGGAATGCGAACCACTTAGGGACCTCAGGCATAGTGTAGTGTGTAGAGGGTCGCTGGGAGTGTAAGAAAACACTAAGGGTGTCCAAGATACCCCACCCCAAGACCCTGAAAAGTAGGAGTAAAGTTACCCTACTTCCCCAGAAACACACTAAAGTCGTGTTAGGAGATTCTGCCAAGGCAACAACTGACTGCAAAGCACTGAAGACGGATTCCTGGACCTGAGGACCTGCAAAGGAAGAGGACAATGTCCAAGAGTCACAAAAGTGGCCGGGGGGCAGGAGCCCACTAAACCCCGGTTGAAGGTGCAAAATGGCTGCCTCCCAGTGGAATAAGCTGAAGATTCTGCAACAACGGAAGATGCCAGGAACTTTTCCTTTGCACAGAAGATGACACACGGCGTTCTGGAGGATGCAGAGTTGTTTCTACGCAGAAAACAAGCCTTGCTAGCTGCAAAGGTTGCTGTTAAAGTTAATGGGTGCTGCCCGGGCCCAGGAAGGACCAGGACGTCACCCCTTGGAGGAGGAGACAGAGAGGGTGCTCAGCAGCACAGAGAGCCCATGCAGATGCAGGCAGCACCCGCAGAAGCACTTGAACAGGTGTTCAAGAAATCTGTGCACAGTGGTCATCTCAACACTACAAAGGAGGATCCCATGAAGTTGGTGGTCAACTAGGTGAGTTGAGCAATGCAGGACAGAGTGCTGGGGACCTGGGCTATGCTGTGTATGAAGGATTCCCTGCAAAAGTGCACAGAAACCCTAGCAGCTGCAGTTCACACAGTACACAGGATTACTGTCTGGCGTGGGGAGGAAAGGACTTACCTCCACCAAATTTGGACAGAAGGACCACTGGACTGTCGGGGCCACTTGGATCTAGCTCCTGTGTTCCAGGGACCACGCTCGTCGAGATGAGAGGGGACCCAGAGGACCAGTGAAGCAGAAGTTTGGTGCCTGCGTTAGCAGGGGGAAGATTCCGTCGACCCACGGGAGACTTCTTCTTGGCTTCCAGTGCAGGGTGAAGGCAGACAGCCTTCAGAGCATGTGCCACCAGGAAACAGTCGAGAAAGCCGGCAGGGTTAGGCGCTACAATGTTGCTGGTAGTCGTCCTGCTACTTTGTTGTGGTTTTGCAGGCGTCCTGGAGCAGTCAGCGGTCGATCCTTGGCAGAAGTCAAAGAGGGAGATGCAGAGGAACTCTGGTGAGCTCCTGCATTCGTTATCTGATGAGAAACCCACAGGAGAGACCCTAAATAGACCTCAGAAAAGGATTGGCCACCTATCCAGGTAAGCACCTATCAGGAGGGGTCTCTGACGTCTCCTGCTGCCACTGGCCACTCAGAGGCCTCCATTGTGCCCTCACACCTTTGGATTCAAGATGGCAGAGGTCTGGGACACACTGGAGGAGCCCTGGGCACCACCCCTGGGGTGGTGATGGACAGGGGAGTGGTCACCCCCCTTTCCTTTGTCCAATTTCACGCCAGAGCATGGGCTGGGGGACCCCTGAACCGGTGTAGACTGGTTTATGCAAGGAGGGCACCAGGTGTGCCCTTCAAAGCATTCCCAGAGGCCAGGGAGGCTACTCCTCTCAGGCCCTTAACACCTATTTCCAAAGGGAGAGGGTGGAACACCCTCTCTCAGAGGAAATCCTTTGTTCTGCCTTCCTGGGACTGGGCTGCCCAGACCCCAGGAGGGCAGAAGCCTGTCTGTGGGTTGGCAGCAGCGGTAGCTGCAGTGAAAACCCCAGAGAGCTAGTTTGGCAGTACCCGGGGTCCATGCTGGATGCATGGGATTGGCACCCCAATACCAGATTTGGCATGGGGGGACAATTCCATGATCTTAGACATGTTACATGGCCATATTCGGAGTTACCATTGTGAAGCTACATATAGGTATTGACCTATATGTAGTACACACGTGTAATGGTGTCCCCGCACTCACAAAGTCTGGGGAAATTGCCCTGAACAATGTGGGGACACCTTGGCTAGTGCCAGGGTGCCCTCACACTTAGTAACTTTGCACCTAACCTTCACTAGGTGAGGGTTAGACATATAGGTGACTTATAAGTTACTTAAGTGCAGTGTAAAATGGCTGTGAAATAACGTGGAAGTTATTTCACTCAGGCTGCAGTGGCAGTCCTGTGTAAGAATTGTCTGAGCTCCCTATGTGTGGCAAAAGAAATGCTGCAGCCCATAGGGAGCTCCTGGAACCCCAATACCCTGGGTAACTAGGTACCATATAGTAGGGAATTATAAGGGTGTTCCAGTGTGCCAATCAGAATTGGTAAAAATAGGTCACTAGCCTGCAGTGATAATTTTAAAAGCAAAGCGAGCATAAGCACTGAGGTTCTGGTTAGCAGAGCCTCAGTGACTCAGTTAGGCCCCACACAGGGAACACATTCAGGCCACAAACTATGAGCACTGGGGTCCTGGCTAGCATGATCCCAATGAGACAGGCCAAAACAAACTGACACACAAGTACAAAATGGGGGTATCATGCCAGGCAAGATGGTAATTTCCTACAATCTCAAGCTGGAAGCATTGGAAAAAAGCAAGAACACATTTTTTAAATCTTTATTGAAGGTTCTGAGAAGCACTCTGACTCTTCCACTGAGAATTGATTCTGCCTCAAACCCTACTTCCCTTATTGCGGAAGACAAAAACCTCTCTTGTACTGGACATGCTGTTGGACATTGGATGAGGTGTCTGTAGTGAAGCAGCACAAGATGTCATAACCAGACCAGGTGCCCGAGAGAATATGTGGGCGGTCTATGTAAAACCGCCCTAAATACTTTTGGCCTGGCACGTTCCAGTTGGATCCCGAACTGATCCCTAGGCATTGTTCTATAGTATAACAACTAGATTGAGAAATAATTACATGAAAATGTTTGGCATCACCTGTGAGTGGTTGTCGTACAGATTTTATTTCTACACTCAGGTGAGATTTAAAATTTGTGGCTTTCCTAAATTATATTACTTCCTCTCAGGAGAGGGCACTGCACATCATATTTAGACTTGGTACACTACTGTTGGCCACTGACCTTTAGATGGACATGTGATTGATCCAGTTCAAATCTTTGGTGTGCAATGTCTCGACTGAAAGTCAGGAACATCTCTTAGGCCAGTATTTATACTTTTTTAGCGCCGCATTTGTGCTGCTTTTTGACGCAAAAGCGGCGCAAACTTACAAAATACAGTTGTATTTTGTGAGTTTGCGCCGCTTTTGCGTTAAAACATGACGCAAATGCGGCGCTAAAAAAGTATAAATACGGGCCTTATTCTTTTGTGGAACTAATCATAAAATAAGACCTAAATGTATTGTTCCCTTGTGCTGATCTTGGATGTTAAAAATGCCACACAGATGGAACCATTTCTAGATGATATTTCACCAACCATGGCCAAAATGTAGGTATGGAATTCAGCCCCTAAGGGGGTTCACCAGCAACCGGGGTACTGTCAGCTCCTATGTGCCTTCTGATTGTTGGCCCTGGGTGTCCCCTCCATAGGGAAGTAGAGGCCCACTACTTCTTTTTCTATTTACCATATGTGGCCCAGTGAAAGAAGTGAAATATACCCACAGGCAGGCTGTTGGATGTTATGCAGCAGAAAGAGGTTTTTGCGGATTTGGAATTCAGACACAAGAAGTATAATAGCTTTTGATGTGGCTTGTTTTCTCCTATCAAGTTGGTATGTGAGAATAAAAATGTTATATTTAATCTACACATTATTAACTGTGTACGCTTGTTACCTTTGAATGGACTATGGACCATACTTAAAAAAAATTATCTTTAGTATTTTAATGACAATTGAATACTTACTAATGTGTTTTTGAGTTACTAACTTTGAACCAATCTATTAGCTGGGTGTATTAACTACTGAACATGCTGGCTAGCGTTGGAAGAAAGAAATACATAGTTATCCATCGTGTATGTATTTCTTTTGCCAGTTTGGGGACCCTTTTCGGTCGAGCCCAGACAGCTTTTGCACTGTCAGGTGATCTGTTGTATTCAGTTTGTGGGCTTGTGACTCCTCCCCTTGCTTTTGATTAGTCTATGGACTGTCTTGTTAAATTTTTTTGCTCGCTAGTGGTTAACTTGGGTTTTAGCACCCTCCTTTTTGGAAGTTATTTACTCCCCTGGAGTATCGCCCTAGGACTTGTCGTCCTGCGCTACTTTTTATTTTACTTTGTGCTTCTGAACTATTTTTTTTAAGCCTTTAGAGCTTTTCGTGCAGTGCGCTTGCTTGTTTCTTCTGATATTTAATGATGCTATTTGCTTAATTACACTTGCATAGCTGAAAGGCTTGCTCCTTTTATGCCCTTTTTCGCTGACCTATGGAGGTTTTTTACAGCCTGTGTCTAATAGTGTAATTTAGGGTAAAGCTTTTAAAATTAACACGTGGTGTTTTATATCTGCCGCTTTCCACTCACTGCGGTTGGCGTGCTGGCTTGAGTCATTGCGGGTGCCATTCTTCCGAGGCTGTTTCTTGGAGCTGCCAGTTCATTGTGTAGAACACTTCTAAGGCCTGGTCCCCTTTTATACTCTTGGCACACCTATGGAGTGTTTGGAGAGCCCCTGGTTGACAGTGCATTATAATGATACATTTTCGTAGGTTGGCACATGGTGTTTGTGCTGTTATGGTTTCCCAAAGCTGCTGATGATTTACAATTATTAGTTTTTTTTTTTTGTTTAATTTTGGTAAAACCTAGTATAAATGTAGCACCCACACAGTAGAATTCAGTGTTATTTTTTATGTTACTTATACTGTTCCTACTGAATGCCTTTTGTTTCTGAGCATCAATTCTCGGGCTGTACTGTGAGATGGTAGTAAAATAATTAATGGGTTAATGGAAATGTTTGCAAACGTATTTGTAAAACACAGGCAGTTGCTTTTATTTAGGTGCAGTTTTTTAAAGCTGATTTTTAATAAAAAGTACGCTATTTATAGTCTTAAGTATTATCCAAATTTATGTTGGGAAGCGACCGGGTGTGCGGGTAATAACCAGTGTGTTATTGAATTTTTTAAGATTTTGTTTGAAACCCGGTTTAATGTTAAAACCTATTATTTAATTGTAGTTCAGACAGTGCTTCCATTGTCGTTTAGCTATTTCTTTGAGTCTAGGCAGCGCTTGCACCGCCACTTGATTAGTTACAAATTAAGCACGAGTTAGATGTGACTTTACATATATTAAAAATGCCTGAGATGGTTTTAGACTAACGCTGCTTCAATAGTCACATTGAACTGCAGCAGCAGCGCATTGCACTGGAAAGCTTTAGGCACATGCACATGATTATTTTCAAATTAGGCACTACAAGATTGAGCTAAAGGGGTTAAAAGTGGCTGTGCATTTATTAAAAATGCCTAAGATGGCTTCGGAATACTGGTGCCTTAGTATTCGCATTAAACTGCAACAGCCACGCATTGCAAAGGAACGCTTTAGCCACTGCCATGTGATTATTTACAAATTAAGAACTCTCTGCACTCGATGCCCACGGTCTGTGTCCAGGAGGCCCAACCAACCAGAGAGAGTTCTGAGGCGATTGTGAGCAATTGCCCACCCTGGGTTGACCCCTCCACGACGCCGCCTGCAGAGGGAATCTCAAGGACCCCCCTGACCGTAAAAGCTCCCGACGAAGATATCCGACTCCCGGAGATACACTGCCCTCGCAGCCCCCAGACCACCAAGAACCCAACCTCTGGTGCAGCTACGGTCAGAGGGCGGCCCTCCTCCCTGTCCAGCTTGTGGTTTGCCTGAGACAAACTCCTGCACCTCGCCTGCAGCATCTGAGTGACCCCCGCGGTCCACTCATAGAGAAGTATTGAAAACCTGATGCTTTGTTTGCACACTGCTCCCGGACGCCCGAGTGCCACTGAGGGTGTGTATTTGGTGCCTACTTCTGGCCCCTCTAGTGCTCCTCTAAACTCCCTAGTCTGCCCTCCGACCTCCGAGGACGCGGGTACTTACCTGTCTGCAGACCTGATTCTGAGTGCCACCGGTCTCTATAGGAGCCCATGTTAAATTTGCTTCAGCTTTGACCTCTGCACTCGGCTGGCCCCGTGTTGCTAGTATTGGGTGTTTGGGGTTAACTTGAACCCCCAGTGGTGGACTTCCTAACCCCTGGAGACTGAAACTGTAAATCAAGTACTTACCTCTAAACACTGTACTTCCTTTTCTTCCCCCAGGAACTGTTCTGAAATTGCACTGAGTGCCCATTTTTTAAATAAATATTCGCTGTTTTCTTAAAAACTGTTCACTTTGCTAAAGTGAAACAAAGTTACATTGATTTCCATTTTGAGTACTTACCTGCAACAGTATTTACTTCTGAACTGAGTCTTTTGGTTTTAGTAATAAACAATTAAAATATATTTTTCTACATAAAAACCTATTGGTCTGGAGTTAAGTCATTGAGTGTGTGCTTCTTCTATTGTCTGTGTGTGTATAACAAATGCTTTGCACTACCCTCTGATAAGCCTAACTGCTCGACCACACTACCACACAAGAGAGCATTGGTGTTATCTACTTTAGCCTCTGTTAAGCCTCAGGGGAACCCCTGGACTCTGTGCACACTATGGCCCTCATTACAACCCTGACGGTCGGTGATAAAGAGGCGGTAATACCGGCAACAAGCCGGCGGTAAAAAAATTGAATTATGACCATGGCGGAAACTGCCCACACAGACAGCCACTTTAATACACCGACCGCCACAGCGGTAGCAACAAGCACCACGGCGGTAACCACCAACGGCCAGGCGGAAGACGATGTACCACCCACTGTATTACAAGAGGCCTATCCGCCACCTTTTCTGGGGTGGTACCAACGACATCAAAAGCACAGCAGAAACAGTACACAGAAGACAAAGGACTCATCTCTGGAGACTCAGGGAAGGACCAGGCCGCCATGGAGCCCGAACTGCAGGTGTTCCCCATGCTGGTCTACCTCCTCCTACACCAGGAATACCAACGCTGGCGACAACGACCACGGTGAGTACTGCCGCCTAGCACACAGGGGAGGGGGAGGAAAAAGAGAGTGGCAAATACACACAACACGTAACACCCCCACCCCCAACACCATACACACAAACAGATGCAACAACATTACACATCCACCCTGTACCCCTCAGGAATAATGTAAGGACAAAAAGAAGTGATTGAAGTGAGGGTAATAAGATAAAATACTAGAAATACGTCCTCAAAAATCAAAACAGTATTTACATATATACAAATGGAGGGACACTGCCCAGTCCATAATGTCTGTGGACCACAGGGCCACATCACATAGGCCAATGCCCCACCTTACTCCTGCATCAACATGGACAGACCACTGCTGGGGCATCAGGTTGAAAATACAAAGGCACCTCAGGGGGATGGAGAATGAGGGGGCACCTCAGCCGGAAGATGGTACAACACCACTTGTCCTGGAGGGGGCAACATGCCCTGTGCGATGTCCTGGAGAGTGCAAAGCCAAAGTCTCTCAAGTGGGTGGTTTGCCCACTGCTTGGTCCTGGGGAGTGAAAAGCCACAGCCTTTCAAGTGGATGGTTTGCCCACTGCTTGGTCCTGTGGAGTGCAAACAACAGTCTCTCAAGTGGGTGGTTTGCCCACTGCTTGGTCCTGGGGAGTGCAAGGCCACAGTCTCTAACGTTGATGGCTTCTCCACTGGTTCTGGAGGGGGCTTTGTGCCCAGTGTGCTTCATCCTGGGAAGGATAAGGTGAGTGGATGGCTTCTTCCACTCATTCTGGAGGGGGCTTTGTGCCCAGTGTGCTTTAGGGGGTTTTGTGCCCAGTATGCTTCATCCTGGGAAGGAGAGGGTGAGTGGATGGCTTCTTCCACTGGTTCTGGAGGGGGACTTGTACCCAGTGTGTTTCATCATGGCAAGGAGGGAGTGAGTGGATGGCTTCTTCCACTGGTTCTGGAGGGGGCTTTGTGCTGCAGATCTTGGGGGGAGCAAGGTCACAGTCACTCACCTAGGTGTCAGACCCACAACGATTTGCAGTGGGCAGGATGCATTACAGTCCATGGAGGCAGGATTACACACTGCCCGCCGGCGGCAACGGCTGCTCAGTCGTGCAGTGCTGGTGTCGGTGCTACCATTGGTGGGGGGAGGCTCCAGCGTTTCCCCTGCAGCCTCAGACGGCTGCCCACTGGGGTTGCTGCTGCTGGCAGTGGTGCTGGTAGCGGTGCTGGTGGCGGTGCAGGTGGCTGTACTGGTGATGGTGCTGGTGTTGGTGCTGCCAGTGGTGGGGAAGGCTCCAGCCCTTCCCCTGCAGCCTCGGACAGCTGCCCACTGGGGCTGCTGCTGCTGGCAGTGGTGCTGGTGGCGGTGCAGGCAGTGGTGGGGGGAGGCTCCAGCCCTTCCACTGCAGCCTCGGATGGCTGAAGCGCCATGGTTGATGTTGGCGGCTCAAGTTCTGTCCCAGCACCAGGCCTCCTGTCCTTCCTGCCTGCAGGGGCAGGCCCTTTGCCGTCTGGTGGTGCCTCCTTGTCCTTGCCCTGCCATCTGGTGGCACCTCCTTGCCGCCTGGTGGTGCCTGCTTGCCCTTGCCAGCTGGTGGTGCCTCCTAGCCCTTGCCGTCTGGTGGTGCCTTCTTGCCCTTCCCCTTGTAAGCTGGTGGTGCCCCCTGTAGGAGGCTGGCCTGGCTTGTAGTGGGTACCAAGGGGTACTTACACTCTGTACCAGGTCCAGTTATCCCTTATTAGTGTAGAAGAGGTGTTTCTAGCATCTCAGGCTGATAGAAGGTAGCTATAGCAGAGCAGCTTAGGCTGAACTAGGAGACATGCAAAGCTCCTACTATACCACTGGTGTCATATGCACAATATTATAAGAAAACACAATACACAGATATACTAAAAATAAAGGTACTTTATTTTTATGACAATATGCCAAAAGTATCTCAGTGAGTACCCTCAGTATGAGGATGCCAAATATACACAAGATATATGTACACAATACCAAAAATATGCAGTAATAGCAAAAGGAAGTAATGCAAGCAATGTAAAGTTACAGTAGATTGCAATAGGAGCACATAAGTATAGGGGCAACACAAACCATATACTCCAAAAGTGGAATGCGAACCACGAATGGACCCCAAACCTATGTGAGCTTGTAGAGGGTCGCTGGGACTGTAAGAAAACAGTGAGGGTTAGAAAAATAGCACACCCCAAGACCCTGAAAAGTAGGTGTAAAGTGCACCTATATTCCCCAGAGAGCACAGAAGTCGTGATAGGGGAAATCTGCAAGGAAGACCAACACCAGCAATGCAACCAAAGTGGATTTCCGGACCTGAGTACCTGTGAAACAAGGGGACCAAGTCCAAGAGTCGTGACAATGTCGAGAGAGGGCAGATGCCCAGGAAATGCCAGCTGAGGGTGCAAAGAAGCTGCCACCGGATGGTAGAAGCTGTGGATTCTGCAAGAACGAAGAGGACTAGGAACTTCCCCTTTGGAGGATGGATGTCCCACGTCATGAAAAAGCTTGCAGAGGTGATTCCACGCAGAAAGACCGCAAACAAGCCTTGCTAGCTGCAAGGGTCACGGTTAGGGTTTTTGGATGCTGCTGTAGCCCAGAAGGGACCAGGATGTCGCCACTTGGATGAGGAGACAGAGGTGGTGCCCAGCAAGTTAGGGAGCCCTCACAGAAGCAGGCAGCACCCGCAGAAGTACCGGAACAGGCACTTAGAAGAGGAGTGAACCGGAGTCCACCTGTAGTCAGAAAAGGGACCCCCACGCAGCCGGAGGACAACTCAGAAGGTTGTGCACTGCAGGTTAGAGTGTCAGGGACCTAGGCTTGGCTGTGCATGAAGGAAATCCTGGAAGAGTGCACAGGAGCCGGAGCAGCTGCAAATCATGCGGCACCCAGCAATGCAGTCTAGTGTGGGGAGGCAAGGACTTACCTCCACCAAACTTGGACTGAAGAGTCACTGGACTGTGGGAGTCACTTGGACAGAGTTGCTGAGTTCCAGGGACCACCCTCGTTGTGCTGAGGGGGGACCCAGAGGACCGGTGATGCAGTCTTTTGTTGCCTGCGGTTGCAGGGGGAAGATTCCATCGACCCACAGGAGATTTCTTCAGAGCTCCTGGTGCAAGAAGGAGGCAGGCTACCCCCAGAGCATGCACCGCCAGGAAACAGGTGAGAAAGCCAGCAGGATGAAGCGATACAAGGTTGCAGTAGTCGTCTTTGCTACTTTGTTGCGGTTTTGCAGGCGTCCTGGGCAGTCAGCGGTCGATCCTTTGGCAGAAGGTGAAGAGAGAGATGCAGAGGAACTCGGATGAGCACTTGCATTAGTTATCTGAAGAATTCCTCAAAGCAGAGACCCTAAATAGCCAGAAAAGGAGGTTTGGCTACCTAGGAAGGAGGATAGGCTAGCAACACAGGTAAGAGCCTATCGAAAGAGTCTCTGACGTCACCTGCGGGCACTGGCCACTCAGAGCAGTCCAGTGTGCCAGCAACACCTCTGTTTCCAAGATGGCAGAGGTCTGGAGCACACTGGAGGAGCTCTGGGCACCTCCCCTGGGAGGTGCAGGTCAGGGGAGTGGTCACTCCCCTTTCCTTTGTCCAGTTTCGCACCAGAGCAGGGCTGGGGGATCCCTGAACCGGTGTAGACGGGCTTATGCAGAGATGGGCACCATCTGTGCCCATCAAAGCATTTCCAGAGGCTGGGGGAGGCTACTCCTCCCCAGCCCTGACACCTTTTTCCAAAGGGAGAGGGTGTAACACCCTCTCTATGAGGAAGTCCT
Source organism: Pleurodeles waltl (assembly GCF_031143425.1). NCBI lineage: Eukaryota > Metazoa > Chordata > Amphibia > Caudata > Salamandridae > Pleurodeles > Pleurodeles waltl. The sequence continues at coordinate 1,463,780 of NC_090444.1, read as the reverse complement.
TTGTTCTGCCTTGCTGGGCCAGGCCTGGCTGGACCCCAGGAGGGCAGAAACCTGTCTGAGGGGTTGGCAGCAGCAGCAGCTGCAGTGAAACCCCGGGAAAGGTAGTTTGGCAGTACCTGGGTCTGTGCTAGAGACTCGGGGGATCATGGAATTGTCTCCCCAATGCCAGAATGGCATTGTGGTGACAATTCCATGATCTTAGACATGTTACATGGACATGTTCGGAGTTACCATTGTGACGCTATACATAGGTAGTGACCTATGTATAGTGCACGCGTGAAATGGTGTCCCCGCACTCACAAAGTCCGGGGAATTTGCCCTGAACGATGTGGGGGCACCTTGGCTAGTGCCAGGGTGCCCAAACACTAAGTAACTTTGCACCCAACCTTCAGCAGGTGAAGGTTAGACATATAGGTGACTTATAAGTTACTTAAGTGTAGTCGTAAATGGCTGTGAAATAACGTGGACGTTATTTTACTCAGGCTGCACTGGCAGGCCTGTGTAAGAATTGTCGGAGCTCCCTATGGGTGGCAAAAGAAATGCTGCAGCCTATAGGGATCTCCTGGAACCCCAATACCCTGGGTACCTCAGTACCATATACTAGGGAATTATAAGGGTGTTCCAGTATGCCAATGTGAATTAGTGAAATTGGTCACTAGCCTGTTTGTGACAATTTAGAAAGCAGAGAGAGCATAACCACTGAGGTTCTGGTTAGCAGAGCCTCAGTGAGACAGTTAGTCATCACACAGGGAACACATACAGGGCACATTTATGAGCACTGGGACCCTGGCTGGCAGGGTCCCAGTGACACATACACTAAAACAACATATATACAGTGAAATATGAGGGTAACATGCCAGGCAAGATGGTACTTTCCTACACCCCCTTGCCAGCTGGTGGTACATCCTTGCCCTTCCCCTTGGCAGCTGGAGGCACATCCTTGCCCCTCCCCTTGGCAGCTGGTGTAGGCACTCTGCCAGTTCTGATAGGTGATTCCTTGGAGCCTCTCACACATGCAGTAGCTGCATAAACTACAGTGGCCGTGGACTAGGGGGCTGAGGTGCTAGCCTGGGTTCTGCCCACCCTGGCCGACGTGAAGGATGGGGGAGGGGTACTGAAGAGGTCAATGACGGAGAGGAAAAGCTTCTTAGGGGCACTGGGGCGGGAAGCGGGTAAAGGTTTGGGAGTGGAGGAAGAGGGAGTGGTTGTAGGAGGTGTCTGTCTGCTGTGTTTGGGTGCAGGTGCATGGGCTGGATGCTGGTGTGTTGTGAGGTGGATTACTGTTGGGTGTCTGAGTGCTTGCGTTTCTGTACTTTGGGAGGAGGGGGCACAGTGGGAGAGGACACAGGGGATGTGTGCATAGATGTGGGGGTGGTGACTGCCAGTGAGGGGCATGTAGTGAGAGGCGTGATGGTGATGTAGGCAGTGGGTGTGGATGTAGTGCATGCAGGTATGAGTGGAGACGCAACTGGGAGGGAGGTGGATGACGAGGAGGAGGGGGACACAGTGGAGGCAGTAGATGGTTGTGTGTCTGCATCTGGATGGTGTTTGTGTGAGTGCCTGTAGGATGATGTGTGGTGCTTGTGTTTGCCTGAGCCACTCCTGTGCGTTGTCTTGGCTGCATGCTGGTCTGAATGTGTTCTTGGGATAGGTTGGGGTTCAGGGGAATGGGAGTGGGCAGAGGAAGTTGGAGGGGGGAGGCTAGAGACAGGAACAATGGCTGCCATCAGGGAGAAGGCCAGAGCATTGAATGAGCTCTGTTGGGCCGCCATGCCAGAGCTAATGTCCTCCAGGAATGCATTTGTTAGTTGCAAATGCCCTGCCAGCCCCTGGATGGCGTTCAGTATGGTTGACTGCCCACAGAGATGGACACGTGAGGTCAATATCCTCCTCACTCAGAGCAGCAGGGTTAACTGGGGCAGGGCCTGAGGTGCCAGGGGCGAAGGAGATGCCCACCCTCCTGGGTGAGCGGGCACGGGAAACTCGCTGAAGGGCTGCTGGGAGGGGGATGCTGGTACGGGGGTGGCAGCTGTAGTTGGGGTGGCCACAGAGCTGTCCGCCATCACTAGGGAGCTTCCATCGAAGGAGGTATCACTTCAGAACTGTCCCCTCCTGTCTCCACTGTGGTGCTCCACTTGCCCTCCGTCCCACGGGTTCCCTCACCGTCGGTGGATTCGGTGCCTCATGGGCCATGTGGGATGCAGCTCCTCCGCCAGATAATGCTAATGCACATAAGGACAGGATGACAAAACAAAAAGGGGGGGAGAGACAGAGGATACACTTGGTCAATGGCAGCAACAACACCACAGTTGGCGTACACAACACACAGGGAACAGCACTAGGCAATGCACTACCAGTCACAATGCTAGTCACCATGCCATGGACAGTAATACCTAACACCAATTGCAGCATACCTGAGACCCAGAGAGCCCTGCCCAGTAGTGGATGCCCACTAGCTTTGTTGAAGGTGGAGCTCATCAGCCCCTGGCCAACATGGAACCTACCCTGCAATGTCCGGCCTGGGCTAGGGGCACCAACAGGCGCACATCCCCCACCAGGAGACCACCCCACCATGCCCCAAATAGTATTTTGGGAAACTGTACTCACCCCCTTGTGGCTGCTGTGATACCCTCAAGCGCCCATCCAGCTCCGGATAGGCCACCACCAGTATGCAGAACATCAGGGAGGTCAGGGTTCGACGGGCACCCCTTCCTCATCGGGAGGCCATCCCCAGCTGGGCCTCTGCCATCTTCTGTGCCCAGCGTCTCAGGTCCTCCCACCGTTTGCGACAGTGGGTTCTCCACCTGCTGTAGACCCCCAGGGTCCGCACCTCCTTGTCGATGGCACGCCATATACCCTTTTTCTGATGTGCGCTGACCTGCAGAGAAAATACACATAGAAAAAGGGTATCAGTCATACTGTCCGGCCTGTTACACTAATTGCCCACCATATCCCTCCCTAGAAAATGGCGGTCACGTCCACAGCGGTGCGTGCCATCACTGGAGGTATACATCACCATTGGCTACTGTAACCCATAGGGTCCATAGACAACCAATAAGGAGTTGCACTGCGGTACTCGACCGCCTCCCGCAACGGCCCACAACGTCAGCGGCATTACCTTATTTCCACCTGTCCATCCACACAGGACAGGCGGGCACCACTTTAGGGGGGGCAGGCCATGGCACCTAACTGCGTCACAGCACACATGGGCACCATTTGGGCCTATACATCAACATACTGTTTCTGTCACAACATGCAATGCACTGTACATTTTGGAAATGTTGAATACTGACCAGATGCTCATATGTGCCCCCTAGATTACAACCGTTGCGGATGAATAGGAGATGGAGACATCCCCCCATGTACAGGCCCCTGGTGGACTTGGTAACAATGGAGGACAGGCACATTATCCTCACCTACAGACTTGACAGGGCTACAATCCAAGAGCTGTGTGCCCGATTGGAGCCAGACCTGATCTCTGTTATCTGTCACTCACTGGGATCCCCCCTCTTGTGCAAGTCCTATCTGTGCTCCATTTCTTAGCAACTGGTTCCTTCCAAGTGACAGTGGGCCTGGTAGCAGGAAAGTCTCAGCCAATGTTCTCAATAGTGCTGCCCAGAGTGTTGTCTGCCCTGATGAAGCACATGTGCAGCTACATTGTTTTCCCCCAGGTGGAGGATTTGGCCACAGTGAAAGCGGACTTCTATGCAATGGGACATATGCTCAACATTATTGGGGCAATAGATGGTACACATATTTCCTTTGTTCCCCCCCTGGAGAAATGAACAGGTGTTCAGAAATCGAAAGAGCTTTCACTCTATGAATGTACAGATAGTGTGCCTGGCGGACCAGTACATTTCCCATGTGAATGCAAAGTATCCTGGGTCTGTGCATGATGCCTTTATCCTGAGGAATAGCAGCATCCCATATGTGATGGCTCAATTCCAGAGGTACAGGGTGTGGCTAATAGGTGAGCCCATGGTCCCCATCCAGTATATGTTGGTGTGTACGTATGGGTTTGCCCTAAGGGTTAATGTCTGGCTAACAGGTATCCCTTGGTATTTGCAGGTGACTCTGGTTACCCCAACCTCTCATAGCTACTGACCCCAGTGAGGAATCCCAGGGCAGAGGAACGTTACAATGAGGCACATGGGTAAACAAGAAGAATTATAGAGCGAATCTTCGGCCTCCTGAAGGTCAGATTTCTGTGCCTCCATTTAACAGGTGGTTCCCTGTGCTACTCACCCAAGAAGGTGTGGCAGATCGTCATTGCATGTTGCACAACCTTGCCTTATGTCGCCAGGTGCCTTTTCTGCAAGAGGATGAGGCTGGAGATGGCCCTGTGGCAGCAGTGGAGCCTGTCGACAGTGACGAAGATGAGGCAGAGGATGAGGATGCGGACAATAGAACAGCAATCATTCAACAGTACTTTCAGTGACACACAGGTAAGACACTGTAACTTCACCTTCCTTTGCAATGTCGTATTGTAAATTTTCACTGGCAGGCTGTTATTCCCACTACTATGGCCACTTACTGTACCCTTTGACATGTCTATATACAGATATCTGTGCCCCACTCTGGCTCCTGGTGTATTGACAGCAGCAAACTACAAGTCATACCTATGTATACATTACTGTACAGTTGAATTGTAATGTATACAGATTGTTAAATGAATACATAGTTCAATCACTTGAACTCAATACTTGTATTTTTTTTTACAAAGATGTTTATTCATGTGCTAATATGTATATGGGGTATTGCTATAGGCTGGGGGGGTGGAGGAGAGTCCAGGTAAGAGTTCCAGTCTATTTGTATCACAGGTACATTGTCCAATGGGGCATAGGAAGTGGAGCAATGGCAGTTCAAGGTGGACAGGGTGACAGAGTGGGACACAAGGGTGACAATCAGGAGAGTTTTATTTCCTGAATGGGGTCTTGGCAGTGTTCTCTGGCTTCTGCCTGGATCGCAGGGACCGTTTGCGGGATGGTTCTCCTTCTGCAGGGGGTGGGGTGCTGGTGGCCTGTTGTTCCTGTGGCGGGGCCTCCTGTGCATTAGCGTCAGCCGGAGGTGGAGGGCTGTTCATCAGTTTGGCTAGTGTCAGGGGCCCGTTGGTGTGCCACTGCCTCCCTCATGGTGTTGGCCATGTCTCCCAGCACCCCTGCATTGCTGACCAGGGTGGTGTTGATGTCCCCCAGGTCCTTCCTTATCCCCAGGTACTGTCCCTCCTGCAGCTGCTGGGCCTCTTGCAACTTGGCCAGTATCTGGCCCATCGTCTCCTGGAAATGGTGGTATGCTCCCAGGATCTTGGTGAGTGCCTCGTGGAGAGTCGGTTCCCTGGGCATGTCCTCCCCCTGTTGCACAGCAGTCCTCCCAGCTTCCCTGTTGTCCTGTGCCTCTGTCCTCTGAAACTTGTGCCCACTGCCACTGACCCCAGGTCCCTGATCGGCCTGTGTTTGTTGGGTGTCCACGGGTCCCTGTAGTGGTGGACACACTGCTGATTGACGTGTCCTGGGGACAGAGGTATGGGCCCGCTGGGTGGGTGCTGTGCTGGTGTTTCCTGAGGGGGGACGCTCAATGGTGGTATGGGACTGTGCCTGGGTAACCGACTGACCGGAGGTCCCTGATGGGCCAGGTTGGTCATCCTGATCCAGACGAGCAGAGCTATTGTCATCACTGTGGGCCTCTTCTGGGGTTGGACTGGATGTTGCTGGTACCTCCTCTCCGGTGACATTGTGTGGGGGACCTGTGGGGATGTAAATGCAGTGTTATTGTTTCTGCGTGTGACATCTTGTACATGGGTGTGTTGCCCTGTAAGGTTGTTATTGCCCTGGCAGTTTAGGCTTGTGTGAGTGGTGATTTGAATAGGTGATTGTCTCAAGTGTGCATGCCTCGGTGATGGGTGTCCATGTAGGTCTGTGAGTGGTGTCCATGCATTGGTGTTGCATGCAGGGCTTGGTATTGGGATGGGTAGGTTGTGATCGTGGGGTGTGTGGGAGGTGATGGAGTGATGGGAGTGAGGGTAGGGGTATGTGATGGCATGCAGGTAGGGGGGTGATAGTAATAGAGATTTGACTTACCAGTGTCCAGTCCTCCTGCTACTCCAGCCAGACCCTCAGAATGCATTATTGCCATACTTGCTCCTCCCATGTTGTTAGTTGTGGGGGAGGAGGTGGGGGTCCACTGCCAGTTCTCTGTCCTGCTATCTGGTGTCTTGCAACCACGTAACGCACCTTCCCCGTAGGTCATTCCACCTCTTTCTTATGTCATCCCTTATTCTGGGGTGCTGTCCCACGGCGTTGACCCTGTCCACGATTCTCCACCATAGCTCCATCTTCCTAGCGATGGATGTCTGCTGCACCTGTGATCCGAATAGCTGTGGCTCTACCTGGATGATTTCCTCCACCATGACCCCTAGCCCCTCCTCTGAGAACCTGGGGTGTCTTTGTGGTGCCATGGGTGTAGTGTGAGTGGTGTGTGTGAGGGTGTGTGGGGTGATGTGTTGGGGTGTGTGCTGTGGGGTGCGTGGATGGTGTATGGGTGATGGTGTTCTGTGGCTCTGGTTGTGTGGGTGCTCTTGCTGTATCTCTCTCTAGTGGCATTGTTGTTACTCATAAAGGGTTGTGGGTAATGTGGATGTGTGTTTTATAGTGGTGTGGGTGTGAGGGTGTGGTGTGTGTATGTGTGTCAGGTGTGTATAATTTGAATTGTCCAATGTGGTGTTGTTTTATATGTGTGTGTGTATTTTGAGCATGGCGGTATGTACCGCCAACGGTTTACCGCGGTTGAATGTCTACCACAGTGATTTGTAGGTCATAATGCTGTGGCCGTAGTTCTGTTGGCGTAAAGGTGTGGGTTTTGCTACCGTCATTTTATCACTGACCTTTGGGCTGGCGGACTTGTGTGTGTGTGTGCATAGTGACGGATTACTATGTGTTTGTCATAATATGGGTAGCGGTATACCGCCGCAGTGGCGGTATGTTGGCGGCAGCCAGCATGGCGGTAAGCAGGCTTACCGCCAATGTCGTAATGAGGGCCTATATCTTATTTTGATATAGTATATACAGAGCCAGCTTCCTGCAGTGTGCATTAGTTTTGGTTACAGAACTGAGACCCCTGTAATCCACACAAAACCTCATTTCCTTTTTCTTTCCTTTAGATTGAGGTTTGGGGACTAAACCGACTGGACTAGCCCATGGACTCCCTGAGGGTTCAATGACACCCAAATCCAATATATTTTTTAATTCTTCTTGTATGCTCTCCCTGACATGGTCTGACTGTCTGTAAATTTAGTTTTTGACAGGCAAGCTGTTACCAGTGTCCACATAATGGGCACACCAATCAGTATTCTCAGGGGTCAGGGAGAATATCTAATTATACTGGTTCAGGACTTGCCTGCAATGAATCTGCTGTTGTTCTGAGTGGGTGTCTGCTAAGACCACTCCATCCACAGAACCATCTTGTGGGTTGCTGGAGAGGAGATCAGGGAGAGGCTCACTCTCTTCTTCCTGTTCCTCATCTGTAACCACGAGCAGGATCACATCAGCTCTTTCATGATATGGTATTAGATGGTTGACATGTATGATTATTTTGGGATTTGTGCAACTGCATAGGTTTACCAAATAGGTGACTTCCCTTTTCTTTTCAAGAATGTGATAGGGCCCAGACCATTTGTATTGGAGTGCCCTTGGAGCAACAAGCTCCAACACCCAAACTTTTTGCCTAGGTTTGAACTCTACCATGGCAGCTTATTGGACATACCAGAGCTTTCGCACCTCCTGGCTGGCCAGAAGATTTTGGCTTGTTTTCTCTATCTACTCTGCCACATTGAACGTAGGCTAAGTATATAGTCCACAATGTCTTCTTTGGGCTGTTTAATAGGTTTCTCTCAGCCTTCCTTTACAAGACATACTGTTACCCTAACAGGATTCCCAAACAAAAGTTCAAATAGAAATAACCCTACTCCCTTTTGTTGCACTTCCCTGTAGGCAAAAAGCAGACATGAAAATAAGACATCCCATCTCCTAAGTTTTTCAGGGAGTCCTTCAATCATGCCTTTTAGGGTCTGGTTAAAGTTTCCAACCAAACTATTTGTTTGTGGCAGCATGAACTCATAAGTCACACCACATTCCTTTCAACTGTGTTTTAAGTATGCAGACATGAAGTTAGAAACTCTGCCTGATACTACCTCCTTAGGGAACCCTACTCTGGTACAAAAATACCCAGAAGGGCCTTTGCAACTGCAAGATCAGTAATGGTCCTATAGGGTATAGCCTCAAGATATCTAGTGGCATGATCCACTACCACTAGGATATATTTGTACTGATGCTGTTTGATGGTCAAGGGGGCAGACAATGTCAATCCCTACCCTTTCAAAGGGAACCCCAACCACAGGCAGTGGCATTAAGGGGCTCATTACCTGTCCACCTGCCTTGCCACTGGTTTGGCAGGTAGTGCAGGACTGATAAAGGTCCTTCATTTTTTGGGACATTCCTGGCCAGTAAAAGTGGTTAAACAACCTACTCCAAATTTTACTTTGGCCCAAATGCCCAGCTAGGGGAATGTCATGGGTTAGTGTGAGGCGAAACTCTCCGAACTGTTGAGGAGGTACTACCACCCTCCTGGTTGCACCAGGCTTAAAGTCTCTGGCCACAGTGAGCAGGAGTCCATCCTCCCAGTAAACCCTATGGGTACCACTGACACTACCTTTTTCTTCCTGTGCAGCATGCTGCCTCGGGCCTTCAATTATGGGACAGGTTCTCTGCCCCTGGCACAGATCCCCACTAGAGGATCACCCTGGGCCCAAGAGCTCTGGGCGGTAAGGCCCAAGCTCTGCAGGCTCATTTCCCCCTGGGAATGGCAATTCTTCTTCCTGGGAAGACGGGTTCTGATTTGTGAACTGATTTGAAGCTGGTTCCCCAGTCTTCTTGCCATTTGTCTTAGGGGGCTTGTTCACTATTTCAGAATCCAGCTCTCCTTCTTCTCTGTGAAGTTTACTGTGTGCCCTGGTCTTGACACAGGCCCATTCTGGGATCTCAAGTATGGCTGCACGGGTTGACAGTTCTACTTCAGCTCAGGGGGAATGCCTTAGGTCATTTCCAAGCAGGCAATCTACTGGCATGGATGAGGACACAACTACTTTTTTCTGCCCTACTACTCCCGCCCAATCAAAGGTTACCATAGCCATGGAATGGGACCTTGTCTCGTTGTCAGCATTGGTGATAGGATAAGATTTCCCTACCAGGAACTGATTTGAGTGGACCAAGGGCCAATGTAGCAAAGGTTTTTACCCATTCTGTGTCTATGGGAAAAAGTGTTCGTACATATGGCCCCAAGTGCTGAGTTACCATGGTAACACTAGCTCCTGTGTCCCTCAAGGCTTCAACTTTCTCCCCATTAATTAAAGGGTGGTGCCTGTATTTTTGCATATTACTTGGCCAGGCAGCACAAGATAATTGTACTCCTCCCTCAGTGACTAATGTTGCCTCTGTGGGATCACTCACATGGTCAGGCCACACCTCTGATCCCACCTGGAGATTAGTTACTCGATTTACTGCAGGTTGGCTAGAGGCATTCCAATTGTTTTTACAGCTATGATCTCCAGGTTGGTGTCTTGCAATCATAGCACCAAGCTTTGTTGGGATCAAAGTTCTTTCCTTTTTACCCAACCCTAGACTGTGAGGAGGCTCTGGGCCCAACCTCCAGTGTAGGTTTTTGGGGACCTTGAGAAGACTTTTTATTTGTGTTTTGACTTCCACCTTTCCGTTGGAGGGGGGCTCTTTAGCCTCTTTCTCATGGTCTCCCCCACCAGTAGTAGTTTTGGTTACCATCGTTTTGACTCAGTGGTCTGCCTTCCTCCCCAACTCTTGAAGGGAAAGTGTACCTTTGTCTACCAGGTATTGAGATAGCCTCTTATTTTAAACGCTAGTCAGCAGATGCTCCTTCATGAATAGGTTATACAGCTCATCATAATCTTGTACCTTGCCACCAGCTAACCAACCACCCATAATGTTGGCTGAATAGTCCCCAAACTCTACCCAAGTATTGGCTCTAGGTTTTTTGAGCTTCCCTGAACTTTATGTGGCACCTTTCAGTTGTAAATCCAAATCCCTAAATCAGGGCACCCTTTATAAGGTCATATGATTTAGAATCTGCCTCATTCAGTCTTAGGAGTCTATCCCTGCACTTTCCTGAGAATAATTCACATAACAGTGTGCAACAGTGTTTTTACCAATTTCCCACCCAATGCAGGCTCTTTCAAAGGCAGAAAATCATTTCACTATATCATCCCCTTCTGTGAAGGGTGGACAACTCCTTTTGGGAGTTTAAGATTGAAAGGTCTCTCTTTCAATACTTGGATGCTGCCACCAGAGATGGTTCCTAAGCCAAACTCTTTTCTCTTGGTTTCAAATTCCAAAAGCTGAGCCTCCAGGGCCAGTCTTTTGGTTAGCCTGGCTAAGACCAGGTCTTTCTGTGTGGGTGCCCTAGTGCTAGGGCTACAGGAGCTACCCTCATCCCCACTGTCCACATGGCCCTCTTTTCCCCCAGAGACTTCATCATTTACTCCATCTGTGGGGTGATCTTTCTCATGCTGGGACACATAAAACTTGAGCTAATCTGAGGTGGGACTTTTCCCAGTACGAATCTGGTACATCCGGCAGAGTTTTGTTAACTGGTCAAATCTGTTTGCCTGGTAAGGGGCCAGGTTGAGCTCCTGGCTCTGGTTCTTTGAATCAGACATGCTTACTTTACTAAAGTTGGGACCTTTTTATAAATTTGGAACCCCTTTTACAATAGGCCAACAAAAGTAAGGACTTTTAAACTTCTGCTAGTAATGTAGGGACCTAACCAGGGCCCTAACAGTTATTTGAAAAATGTGCAAACATTTTAGTCAATTGGAAACAAAAATGCAATTAAGCTGAAGACAATATAGAGAATTATTAATGTGTTCACAAATTGATAAGGTGGTATCAGCAATTGCAAACTCTTTATCCCACCACTGCCACCAAATATAAGAGACTGGCTCTCTTTGCAGTGTGCAAAGCTAGGCACACTGTGCAGAGTCTGGGCAACCACACGTTGGTTTACAGAGGTAAAAACTAGACCACCTAATGCTCTAATGTTTACAGTAGCTTGGTTGAGCAGTTAGGCTAATCTTGGAGAAGTGCAAAGTATTTTTTGTACTTGGCGTATCAATGAAGCAAGGCAAACTAAAAAGAATACCTCAAGACAAATTTACAAAAAATACTTCAGGTTTTTCTAAAATGTTTAAGAACAAGATCATCAAAATTGAGGAATCACATTTTAAGTTATTAATTTTCAAATTTTAAAAAATGTCTCAGTCCTGTGCGAAAATACACCCCATAGGAAACAATCGAGATATAGTTTAAAAATGCATATAAAATCAGGCAATACATTTACCAAGCTCTCCTTTTGTAGATATGTCAAGCGTGTTGGTGGGCCTATGGACAAGCTGGGGATGTTTGAGTTACTCCTGGTTTCAGCAGGAGCAGCTGCAGAATGTTATGGATCCGGAGCAAGGCCATTGCGGGGGACCACTTGGAAAAGCACTGCATAGGTGGACTTCAAGGTGTGTCCGGTGAGTCCACTTGGAGTGTCACGGTCACAAGGGATGGGCCCTTAGAGCACAACTAGATCTTCAGTGCAGGGCACAGGGCAGCCGGGTGCAGAGCGAATCTGTGATCCAGGAGCTGTGCACAAAGGTGCCCTTGGAAGTAGGAGGTAGGTCACATTGAGAGTCTCTTGCAGGTCAGCAGGGCACTCTGGTGGGAGGTCCTCGGGTTTTCTGAAGTTCCTTGACTGGGGCTTCTTGGTGGCCATTTTTCAGTTGAGGGGAGACTATTCTTCTGAGAGTCCAATGTGGAGTGACCATTTCCTGGGGCTATTGCACAGTTTGGCTACTGGAGGTCACAGTGCCACCAAACGTAGCATACTTACAGGGTTTGTCCTCACTGGCTGTCAGGTGGAGTTTGGTCCAGCAGCAGTGTCCAGTTCCCTGGTCATCAGCCAGTCAGTGAAGTGGACTTCACTGGTCTTCTGGTCTTTGTTACAAGAGAATGATGCCTTCATTCTGAAGGGAGAACTTCAGTGATATTCAGAAGTGTGGAGATCCTCTGGGGGTTTGTAGAGTCTGTCCAATGTGTGAGCAACCTCTTGGCATCGATTGTCGAGTCCTGGGTGCAAAAGGCAGGGTTTGGCGCCTTCTTCTTGTGCATCAGGAATTCAGTTCTCAAGCCTTGTTCTTCTTTTTTTCTGGTCTTCTTTTGTCCTTGGAATCTGATTCTCTGGTTTAGGGGTGCCCACTAAATACTGTATTTAGTGGGTGTTTAGGGAAATATCTAGTAGTGACCAATGGGTTATCTACCTTACGTTGGCTACACCCACTAAGTGACCACTTTCTGTGGGCAGACGTCACTTCCCTACACCTGATTGCCTATTTTCCTTCAATACAAGATAGAGGAAAATGAAATGAAGGGGTCACCTCACATGCAACACCTTAGGGGTGGTGCAGGCAGGGGCTGACCACTCCTCCTGTCCTTTGTGTGTTTTTCCACTGTTGCTCCTGCTAAAATTGGGGGTTTGCATTGGGGTGGCCATCTGCTGCTAGCAGCTGGCTTGGGGGTCGAGTTTCAAGGAAGGTAAGCCCTTTAGAACTCACTAGTAGGGCAGTGCGCATTCCTGGGGGGAGGTGGATGGAACCTCTGTCCAGGAAGGGCTTTGTTCTGGGATCCAGAGGGCAGGATCTCTCACCCCAAGGTTCCAGAATCTTGTCTGGTGGTGGCTGGCTGGTTGTGATCAGCCAGCAACCATGCCAGGGTAGTCAGCTTTTGCAGGGGGCACCTACAAGGGTGCCAGAACCCTGGGTACATTTTGTAATAAATCCAATAGAGGTAAAGGTTTGGGATTATCATTCTGAGTTGTTTGATATCAAACAACCCAGGGTTTAGAGTAGCCATCATGTAGCTGTTTAACTGGTTCTGACCAGTGTCCAGCACATGCATTTAAAATGGCTGTTCTGTTCTCTTTATATGTCCTAGGTTTGGCAAGGACACAGTAGGGGCATATTGCTCATGCATCTATGCCCACACATACAGTATAGTGCACCCTGCCTTAGGGCTGCAAGGCCTGCCACAGGGGTGACTTAACTATATTGCATGCAGTGTGTAGTGGACAGGGCACACAAGCTGTGTGCCATGTGGAGTTTGCATTTTAGGATTGCACCAGGATACCCAGCCCACAATGGTAGTACTGGGTGCTTCTGGATGCATGGTCCTACATGGTCCTACAGGGTGGCACAATCTGTGCTGCTGCCCTCAGGGGGCTACCCTTAGTACTCTATGCCCTGGGTACCCAAGTACCATTTACTAGGGCTTATAGTGGCAGCTAAAGGTGTTGACAATTGTGCCAATGCTTCACAACAGTTTTGGGTAAGAGATATGGCCAGGAAACCTCATTGGCAGGGGCCCTGGGCACTATGGGCACTAACAACTTTGAGACCCCATGAAATACTAGGCACAAAGTGGGGGCTAACCATGACAAAATAGGTATTTTCTCACACTAGCCAGTTAAGAGACCATATGCTGTCTGGCACCCCTGCAACATCTGAAGGCCTGGTGCTGTTGCAAATCCAGTGGAGGACATGCTGTCGCTGTAGAAGCAAGAACATGATTCAAGCCAAAGTCTGCACCTGCCTGAAGAACACCCCACATGATCCAGGTCCAGCATTAAAGTGACCGTTGTACTGCGAGAGAAAGGTGCTGCAGAAGGAATGGCAATTAAAAGGTGGATGCATAATGGTAGCCTCCAGTCTTGTAATGAAATCCCTCGACACCTAAGAAAAGGAAAATGGGAACAGAGCATATGATAATGGTGTCTAAATTTGATCCCTTGAGCAATTCCATCGGAAAAATTGTCAAAAGACACTGGAATTTAATAGACATAGTGAAAGCTGGCCTGGCAATGGTGCTTTAAGTTCTGTTGAAATACAAACCACTGACCTGCTATGGTGCTTTACATTCAGGTGTACACTGTCTATTGGGCTATACCTTTGGGTCCCTGTAAGTGCTGCAGCCATAATACGGCGCTTTAAAGCTGGGTACTGTGGACCGGTCTATGAGCCTTTATGTACTGGGGCATAGTGAGTACTGGCTGCCCTATGGGGTGCACTATAGCACTTTAGATGCAGGGAGAATGTGAGACCTGGTCTGGGCACAGCGCTTCATGCACGGGGCAATGTGGAAAACTATGATGCTTGACATAAGGCTCGGGTGTTGGAGTATTTTATTATTTCTTTTATCAAAACTACCAGTAAAAGCTGTTATTTTATAGGTGATATAGTTGTGCAGTACAACTTTTTAAAAGATCCAGGTGTTTTTCATTCCCTGCCCATCCCGGGGCTCAGGTGTGGGGGACCTTTTGTGGCTGTTCTATTGCTGTTCAGAACCTGCCCTGTTTCCTCAGTAATTCAAGGCTGGAGCATGTGTCTAGGCACTATATTTGTGAAAGGAAGGAGTGCCTTGTGAATAGCTTGGCCTCTGTCTTGTATACTGTTTGCCAGTGCCATCTGTAGGTTTTATGAAGCCCTGCGTAGGACATACTATGGGGCCCCTATTCACAACACCATTAAATGTGTTACTTATTTTCTGTGACTGGTGAGCTTGGGTAACCAGGAGAGGGAGCTGAAAAGAGAGAAGGGTAGGGATATACTGATTTCTGAGGCAGAGAGAGATGAGATTCTATAATGTAGAGGTGGAGAGAGATGAAGTAGACAAAGGTGAGGTTGAAAAAGAAGGGAGTGGCAGAGACAAACAGAAGACAACAGGATGTAAAAGTAAGTTCAAGGGAGGTAGAAACAGTATTGTAGGGAGGGAAAGATGATAGAACAAGAATTGAGTGAGTGCAGAAAGAAATGTAAGTAGAAAGGTAGAACGTGGTGAGCTGTGGATAGGTAGCAAGAAGCAGAGAAGCGAGTAGGTAGAGAAAGGTTGACATAAAGAAAGTAACAGGAGAGAGAAAGACTAAGAAAGAAGTGAGAGGGCAAAAAACAGACAGAGAATAAGAGAGAGTCTGAGGACTATGGACTTTAACAGCCTCTCCATCCCTGGAAGGCACGGGCAATGGGTAGCTGCCCACTTTCCCACATCTTCCAGAACCTCCTCTATGTCTTGATTCATGCAGCAGTATTATTGGCAGATTTGAAAGATATGGATGGGTAGCTGTAGTCAGTGCTGGAATTGGAAATAATTTACTCCAGTACCCCATAAACTGAGGGTCACGGGGTCACAGAGGAAAGGAAGTGGAGTCAAGAGGGGCGGAGATTGAAAAATCACAGATTCTTACTCCCAGCGTATAAATGTATTTATAAAAACCTGGTTAAAAGAAATTGACAACAAGTACAAATGTGGCAGGAAATCTCTTCTAGGTTAATTACTTGGTCACAGAGAGGCTACGTTGTAAAATATCTTACAGGGTTAAGACACCAGCTGCAGAGATCTTTGTGTGCCCAGCCAGCCGGCTGGAAGTAACAATAACAAAGCCCCCTCATGCCTGCAGGTTGCTGTGTGGTGGATCCTATTTAGTTTTATTGGGACTCGAGAGCTTAGCTTAGCCTTTGGCTTGCAGGCCTATGCCCCCATATAGTGACTTTTAACCTACTTAACTTGCTCTGTCTTAGCCTATTTATTTCTTTCTTCCAAAATGGCTCCTATGTTTATAGTTAGGAAGATGTTTTGATTTCACGTTATCAGTGTCATTCTGTGAGGGCTCATTAGCAGCGTCAAAGACAAATACCATCGTCAGGTGTCCTACCAGGTCTGTATAAATACATTTCAGACAGACAAGATTATCAGAGGCATTCCTACCAAATGCATCAACGCTTTCTATGCTACACATCGCCTTGATGCAGACCCAGCCTTCGTGTCCTCACTGAGTCTGATCTAGAGACCTCATTCGAAGGTAAGAAAGGTTGGGGGACACGTCTCATGGATATGGTACTGGCAGATTAGGTTTAACACAGCCAGCTCTCTTTAGGTTAGAGATTAGGTTCTCCATGCTAGTTTATTAGGAAGTCTGTTTCTTGCATTGTTCATTATCCTACTCATTGCAGCCCATGCATTTTACAGTAGACTACAGTCTTCTTAATAAAGCCTATTGAAAACTTTACTGCATCTCCTTCATTCCCTGTGTGTGACTGAGACTTATTGATCATGTGAGAAAAGGGTACTCTCATTTAACCACGACTCCCCTGAGATGTCGCACTCTTGAGTCCCTGTGTGAAGGCTACCAGAAATCACCTTTAACTGTTTATGTTATTGGTGAGGTACTGCTTGTGAGCCGGGAGGGCTGGGCCGACAGTTGCGACTTGTTGTAGGATTGGCCTAGTCACCTACAAACAAAAGTGCTGTCATCCTTAAACCAGCAGTGTTGCCTAGAGCAAGAGTCCAACTATGACAGCTGCTCCTAAAGGAACGCAGATAGCGTGCAGATGCTGCTGAATTGTGCCCTAGTGTCAGAAAATGACACCAGGACAAATACAGCATATTCCCTGCAAGAAACAATGGCCATGACCGGGATCCAGAACAATTCCTCTACTTTCCAGCATTGGCTGTACTTCACCCAACACCTAGTGGCACGTTTATAGGGTTGTTATATTCACTGTGCACTTTCAATGCTGTTCCAATGTCGTGCACCATTCCTCATCGGAGTTCAGTTACACAGGACACATTGCAACAAGATCACGTTTCACTCCTCCCTTTTCACTGGCATCTGCTGGTGTGATGTCCATCTGTTGTGGACTGGAGACAAGGGCGCAGTGAAGCACCGGCCATATTAACTGAACAGAGCAATTGGCATAACAATAGCCCCCCAGCCACCGCAGTGCGGTGGGGGGCTCTGAGCTCCAGGAACCCCCCCCATGGAAATTACCTCTCTTTACACATTGTGAGACTGAAGTTTGCGATAAGCGAGAACATAGAAATGCATGTCATTTACAACAGTGTTGTAACTCACACACAGGATGGCGACATCTGTGTAGACGTGACAGTTTTGATTGTTGTGGATGTAAGGCAAGGGAACATTATGACAGGATGTCTACCTGTGTCTACCTGTAGTGATCAAACAGTTCATGCTGGCTGAGGTGTCTCAGGGAACGAGCAAATGTACAGAGCCATTTTTTTCTCATTCCCACATGAAAAGTCACACATTGTGGGAAGACATTAAAAGAAGGAAAGTCAGGTGTAAAGGAGGCACCATATGGTTCCTGAAGTCCACTCCTTCTCAGCTCTGCCCTGCAACATCAAGGTGGCCAGGGTTAGAAAGGAGGCCACGTTTCAAGTCAATTTGTATGGCTTGACACAATACTATATTGTGCAATGTACAACAGTCAAATGCAAACTAGAAAATTTTATTAGGGCAGAACAATAACTGACAACCTTTTAAAGTTAAGGCACATGACGCACCATGGCTTCAGGATAAAAAGAGCCTCATTACGACATTGGCGGTGAGACCAGCCAACCGCCAATGCCGCAGGGAGGACGCCACCATCATAGCAGTGGGTCCCCCACACACTATTACAATGTTCCCACCGGGTTTCCCAGCTGGAACTTTGTAAAAGAGCGTACCCATCGATCAGTTTGGTGGGAATAGTGCTACGATATAGGATTCAGCTCCCTTAAGGGAGCCAAGTCCTACACCATAGCACAGAGGGGGCCGACCAGCACCCTCTGGGCATGGGCAGTGCAGGTGCCTCCCTGTGGCCCCTGGCACTGGCTTTCTACCAGTCTTCCCCATGAAAAGGTTGGTGGAAAGTGGGGTTGTAATTAGCCAGGCCACACTGAGTTCAGCGCAGCCCTGGCTGGTTGCAACTCCGACCGCGTGACCCCATCAGGTACAATGCTCCTGGTGGGGACGTTGGTCTCCTGGTGGTCTGACGGCCAGGGTCATCATTTGGTGGTCGGACCGCCAGGATTACGGTGGTCCGACCGCCACCGCAAGTCTGGCGGTCCTAGGACTGCCAGACTTGAAATTGGGCCCTAAATGATTGACAATATATGCTATGAGCTCGTGTTTCCTTGATTACCATTGTGAAGATGGAGTGGATAACCAACAGAAGGGAGTCGCAATATGCAGACAGAAGATAAGCAGGACAATTACTGTGGACAAGAGATGCATGACTGCGTGTGACTGTCACATGTGTGTGTGTGGGGGGGTGGTGGGGTGTGTGTGTGTATATATATATATATATATATATAGATTTTTTTTTCAGTAGAAAAACAAAGGTTACAGGGATGTTATAGTTAGGAAAAAGATTTTAAAAAAATAGAAATTCACTAAGAAGCCAAATGTTACAGGGACGTTATAGCTAGGTACTGAATTTACTTGCATGAAACCATAGAAAGCCGACAGTTATAGTTACCAATGCACTGCTTATGACCTCACATACTATATCACTCATGGCATGGTCAGTCAGTGGCGTAGCAAACCTCTAGTGGGCCCCCCTGCAAAGTATCTGTTGGGGGCCCCCTTCCTGCTGGACCCAGTCTGGGGCTGACCGTGTGTCCACAATGTAGTGTGCTGAGGGGGGCCCCTGGAGCTCAGGAGCCCCCAGCACCGCGGGGGCTGTGGGGGCCTTTGTTGCGCCACTGTGGTCAGTGACATCACTGATGACATCTCAAATGACATCACTAATTAAATCAATCACTTAAAGACTCACACGCTCATGCAAACCTCTCATAAACCCCATCGCACAACTACTCACATACCCATTCACACACCAATACAACTACACACAAAAACACTCATTGTAGGATTCACTCACACACACATTTGCTTACTCATATAGCAAGTCACACAATCACGTACTTTGCCATGCAATTACTCACACACCAACTTATACACCCATAAAGCCATTCAAAAAGCTACACAGCCACCTACTCAGCTAATACAATCTTCTCTTATCTTCGTATGCAGCCACTGAGTGAGCCACCCACAAACCCATACACCCACTCATATAGCCACCCAGACAAGGAGTCATTCACCCATGCAACTACTAGTACACAACTCACTCACCCATACAACAAATAACACAACCAGACACTGACTCACACAGTTACTCACACCTACTCATATAGATACTAACACATATACTCACTCTCCTATACAGTCACTGATACAGGTACACACTCACCTATACATACAGTCATGGACACACCCACTAACCCGCCCATACAGACACTGACACAGCTTCTAACTAACTGTAGGAAAGTACCATCTTCCTAGATGTAAATAAAAAGTTACCCACATGTTTACCTGTATGTCAGTATGTTTGTGCCTGTCTCAATGGGATCCTGCAGATCAGGACCCCAGTGGTCATGGTTTATGGCCTAATGTGTGTGTCTGTATAGTGCTTAACTGTGTCACTGAGGCTCTGCTAACCAGAACCTCAGTGCTTATGCTCTCTCTGCTTTTAAATTTGTCACTGTAGGCTAGTGACTTCATTTGCCAATTTTAATTGGCACACTGGAACCCCCCTTATAAATCCTTAGTATATGGTACCTAGGTACCCAGGGTATTGGGGTTCCAGGAGATCCCTATGGGCTGCAGCATTTCTTTTGCCACCCATAGGGAGCTTAGACAATTATTACACAGGACTTCCACTGCAGCTTGAGTGAAATAACGTCCACGTTATTTCACAGCCATTTTACACTGCACTTAAGAAACTTATAAGTCACTTATATGTCTAACCCTCACTTGGTGAAGGTTAGGTGCAAAGTTACTTAGTGTGTGAGCACCCAGGCACTAGCCAAGGTGCCCTCACATCGTTCAGGGCAAATTCCCCGGACATTGTGAGTGCGGGGACACCATTACACGCGTGCACTACATATAGGTCACTACCTATATGCAGCGTCACAATGGTAACTCCGAACATGGCCATGTAACATGTCTAGGATCATGGAATTATCACCCCAATACCATTCTGGTATTGGGGGGACAATTCCATGCATCCCCGGGTCTCCAGCATAGAGCCCGGGTACTGCCAAACTAACTTTCCGGGGTCTCCACTGCAGCTACTGCTGCTGCCAACCCCTCAGACAGGTTTCTGCCCCCCTGGGGCCTAGGCAGCCTGGTCCCAGGAAGGCATAACAAAGGATTTCCTCTGAGAGAGGGTGTTACACTGCCTCTCCTGGCCTCTGGAAATGCTTTGAAGGGCACAGATGGTGCCCTCCTTGCATAAGCCAGTCTACACCGGTTCAGGGATCCCCCCAGCCCTGCTCTGGCGCGAAACTGGACAAAAGAAAGGGGAGGTGCCCAGAGCTCCTCCAGTGTGTCCAAGACCTCTGCCATCTTGGATGCAGAGGTGTGAGGGCACAATGGACAGCTCTGAGTGGCCAGTGCCAGCAGGTGACGTCAGAGACCCCTCCTGATAGGTGCTTACCTTTCCTAGTAGCCAATCCTCCAGACCCTACTTCCCCAGAAACACACTAAAGTTGTGATAGGAGATTCTGCAAAGACCACAACTGACGGCAAAGCACTGAAGACGGATTCCTGGACCTGAGGACCTGTAAAAGAAGGGGACCAAGTACAAGAGTCACGAAAGTGTGCAGGGGGGGCAGGAGCCCACTTAACCCCAGATGAAGGTGCAAAATGGCTGCTGTCGGGTTGAAGAAGCCAAAGATTCTGCAACAACGGAAGGTGCCAGGAACTTCTCCTTTGGTCAGAAGATGTCCCACGGCATGCTGGAGGATGCAGAGCTGTTTCCACGCAGAAAGACCACAAACAAGCATTGCTAGCTGTAAGAGTCTCGGTTGAGGTTTTTGGGTGCTGCTAGGGCCCAGGAAGGACCAGGAGGTCGCCTCTTTGAGGAGGAGACAGAGGGGGCGCTCAGCAGCACAGAGAACCCACGCAGAAGCAGGCGGCACCCACAGAAGTAACTGAACAGGCACTTAGAAGATCTGAGAACAGCAGTCGACTCAGAGTCACAAAAGAGGGTCCCACGACGTCGGAGTCCAACTCAGCGAGTTGAGCAATGCAGGATGGAGTGCTGGGCTGGGCTGTGGGAACAAAGCTAAAACACATTCTGAGTCTTCATCAGGCCCACAAAAATCCTCTGGGAGTGGTGGGTCCAAATCCTCTTCTAACAATCAGAAAGCCCTGGTGTTATTTATCTAAAGTAAAAGGCCATTGGGCAAGTGATTCCACTTGTCCAAAGAAAAACATCAAACCTCTCACCACAACCCCAACTGCAACCTCTAGTGCCCCTAGTAATAACAGTGGTGGTGGGAAGTCTACTACAAATAGCCAATCCAAGGGTGTAGCTGGGCTCACTATTGGCAGTGTAGTTGGGGTTGGGCTTGTTAGGGAGACCACAGAGGCTGTTTTAGTCTCTGATGGTGGCATTGACTTTGCCACCTTGGTTGCTTGTCCCCTTAATATGGATAAGTACAAGCAGCTACCCCTAATCAACGGTGTTGCGGTTGAGGCCTACAGGGACACAGGAGCCAGTGTAACTATGGTGATAGAGAAACTGATTCACCCGGATCAACACCTACTTGGTCAGCAGTACCAAGTGACTGATGCTCACAATAACACACTTAGCCACCCCATGGCTGTTGTGAATCTCAACTGGGGGGGAGGGAGGGTGGGTTACTGGTCCAAAGAAAGTTGCGGTAGCCACTGAATTACCTGTAGATTGCTTACTAGGTAATAATTTGGAGACATCAGCTTGGGCTGAAGTGGAATTGGAGGCTCATGCAGCAATGCTGGGCATTTCTGTGCATATTTTTGCTTTAACCTGGGCTCAGGCCAAAAAGCAAAAAGGACAGGGAAACTTGGATCCTGGAACAATGGACCAAGTGCTCCCAAAAGTTAGGGGTATAAAGGGTAAATCCTTGCCCACTATCTCTCCTTCTCCAGAAGATTCCCCTTTTTAGGAAGAGGAATCCTCTCCCTGTTGGCAGCAGACACTGCTGAGCTTTTGGGTGCGGGGGGCCTGCTAGGGAAGAGCTGAGTGTGTCACAGCAGACCTGTCCCACACTAGAGGGTTTAAGACAGCAAGCTGTCAAACAGCAGAATGGGGATGTCAATGATAGCCATAAGGTGTATTGGGAAGACAACCTCTTGTATACTGAGTCAAGAGACCCTAAACCTGGAGCTGCCAGGAGATTGGTCATTCCCTTGTAATACAGAGAGTTTTGTCTCACCTTGACACATGACATTCCTTTGGCTGGGCATTTGGGCCAAAGTAAGACTTGGGACAGACTTGTTCCCCTGTTTCACTGGCCTCATATGTCAGAGGACACCAAAGAGTTTTGCCGCTCTTGTGTGACCTGCCAAGCCAGAGGCAAGACTGGTGGCACCCCAAAGGCCCCCTTAATTCCACTTCCAGTGGTTGGGGTGCCCTTTGAAAGGGTAGGGGTTGACATAGTTGCCCCCCTTGACCCTCCAACAGCTTCAGGCAATAGGTTTATCCTGGTGGTGGACCATGCCACTAGGTAATCTAAAACCATCCACTTAAGGACCACTACAGCTCCTGCAGTGGCAAAGGCCCTCCTGGGAATCGTTTCCAGAGTGGGTTTCCCTAAGGAAGTGGTGTCAGACAGTGGTAGTAACTTCATGTCTGCATACCTCAATGCAATGTGGAAGGAATGTGGTGTAACTTACAAGTTCACTACCCCTTACCATCCACAAACAAATGGTCTGGTTGAGAGGTTTAATAAAACTCTCAAAGGTATGATAATGGGACTTCCTGAAAAACTCAGAAGGAGATGCAATGTCCTGTCACCTTGCCTCCTTTTTGCTTACAGGGTGGTATCCCAAAAAGGAGTGGGCTTTAGCCCCTTTGAACTCCTCTTTGGGCACCCTGTGAGAGGTCTCCTTGCTCTTGTTAAGGAGGGTTGGGAACAACCTTTAAAAGCTCCTAAACAGGACATTGTGGACTATGTACTTGGCTTAAGATCAAGAATGGCTGAGTATATGAAAAAGGCCAGTAAAAACCTTCAGGCCAGCCAGGAGCTGCAAAAGCAATGGCATGACCAGAAGGCTGTTGTAACCCAGTACCACCCAGGACAGAAGGTGTGGGTATTGGAGCCTGTGGCCCCAAGAGCACTCCAGGACAAATGGAGTGAGACCCATCTAATTGTTGAGAAAAAGGGTAAGGTTACCTACTTGGTAGACCTTGGCACTGCCAGCAGTCCCCTAAGGGTATTCCATGTCCAACGCCTGAAACCCTACTATGACAGGGCTGATCTCACCCTGCTCATGGCAACTGATGAGGGACAGGAAGCAGAGAGTGACCCTGTCCCTGATCTCTTCTCCACCACTGAAGCTGATGGCTTAGTGGAGGGAGTAGTACTTGCAGATTGTCTTACTGCAGAGCAGAAATATAACTGTATAAATCTTTTAAGTCAGTTTTCTGAACTCTTCTCACTGATACCAGGTACCACTACTTAGTGTGAGCATACAATTGATACTGGAGACACTTTACCTGTCAAAAGTAAGATTTATAGGCAGCCTGACCATGTCAGGGACTGCAATAAACAAGATGTTCAGAAAATGCTAGACTTAGGAGTGATTGAGCCTTCAGAAAGCCCATAGGCTAGCCCAGTGGTGCTTGTCCCTAAACCTCACAGTAAAGATGGAAAAAGAGAGATGAGGTTTTGTGTTGACTATAGAGGGCTCAACCAAGTAACCAAGACAGATGCTCACCCTATACCCAGGGCAGATGAGCTCATAGATACACTGGCTTCTGCCAAGTATCTAAGCACTTTTGATCTAACTGCAGGGTATTGGCAGATTAGGTTATCAGAAGATGCTAAACCAAAGACCGCATTTTCAACCATTGGAGGGCAATATCAATTTATAGTAATGACCTTTGGTCTGAAGAATGCACCTGCCACTTTTCAAAGGTTGGTGAACACAGTCCTGCAAGGGTTTGAAGCTTTTAGTGCAGCATAGCTAGATGATATTGCTGTCTTTAGCTCAACATGGGATGATCACCTGGTCTACATAGGGAAAGTTTTGGAGGCCCTGCAAAAGGCAGGCCTCGCTATCAAGGCCTCAAAGTGCCAGATAGGGCAGGGGAAAGTGGTTTATCTGGGCCACCTGGTTGGTGGGGAACAGAATGCACCACTGAGGGGGAAGAGTCAGCCCATTATGGAATGGACTCCCCCTACAACTCAAACCCAGGTGAGAGCCTTTTTAAGCCTTACAGGGTGCTATGGGAGATTCATCAAGAATTATGGCTCCATTGCAGCTCCTCTTAATGATCTCACTAGCAAAACAATGCCTAAAAAGGTATTGTGGACAGCTAGCTGTCAAAAAGCTTTTGATTAACTCAAACAGGCCATGTGCTCTGTACCTGTCCTAAAAAGAGCCCTTGCTACTCCAAGAAATTCATAGCCCAGACTGATGCTTCTGAATTAGGTGTTGGGGCAGTGCTATCACAGCTGAATACTAAGGGCCAGGATAAACCTGTTGCTTTTATCAGCAGGAGGTTGACCCCTAGAGAAAAGCGTTGGTCTACCATAGAGAGGGAGGCCTTTGCTGTGGTCTTGGCACTGAAAAAGTTGAGACCATACCTGTTTGGTACTCACTTTATTGTTCACAAACTTCTACTTTGGCTAAAACAAATGAAAGGTAAAAACCCTAAATTCATGAGGTGGTCCATATCCCTACAGGGAATGGACTATACAGTGGAACATAGACCTGGGAGTACCCAATCCAATGCAGATGGACTCTCCAGATATTTCCACTTAGACAATGAAGACTCATCTGGGCAAGGTTAGCCTTATTGTCCTTCGTTTGGGGGTGGTTGTGTAGGAAAGTACCATCTTGCCTGGCATGTTACCATTTTTACTGTATGTATGTTTGTTTTTGCCTCTGTGTCACTGGGATCCTGCTAGTCAGGAACCCAGTGCTCATAAAGTATGCCCTGTATGTGTTTCCTGTGTGGTGCCTAACTGTATCACTGAGGCTCTGCTAACCAGAACCTCGGTGTTTATGCTCTCTCTGCTTTTAAATTGTCACTGCAGGCTAGTGACTAATTTGACCAATTCTCATTGGCACACTGGAACACCCTTATAATTCCCTTGTATATGGTACCTAGGTACCCAGGGTATTGGGGTTCCAGGAGATCCCTATGGGCTGCAGCATTTCTTTTGCCACCCATAGGGAGCATAGACAATCCTAACACAGGACTGCAACTGCAGCCTGAGTGAAATAACAAGGAATCCTTCATTCATAGCACAGCCCAGGTCCCCAGCACTCCATCCTGCATTGCTCAACTCGCTGAGTTGGACTCCGACGTCGTGGGACCCTCTTTTGTGACTCTGAGTCGACCGCTGTCCTCAGATCTGCTAAGTACCTGCTCAGGTACTTCTGTGGGTGCTGCCTGCTTCTGCGTGGGCTCTCTGTGCTGCTGAGCGCCCCCTCTGTCTCCTCCTCAAAGGGGCGACCTCCTGGTCCTTCCTGGGCCCTAGCAGCACCCAAAAACCTCAACCGAGACTCTTACAGCTAGCAATGCTTGTTTGTGGTCTTTCTGCGTGAAAACAGCTCTGCATCCTCCAGCACGCCGTGGGACATCTTCTGACCAAAGGAGAAGTTCCTGGCACCTTCCGTTGTTGCAGAATCTTTGGATTCTTCAACCCGAAGGCAGCCATTTTGCACCTTCATCCGGGGTTAAGTGGGCTCCTGCCCACCTGCACTCTTTCGTGACTCTTGTACTTGGTCCCCTTCTTTTACAGGTCCTCAGGTCCAGGAATCCGTGCTTCAGTGCTTTGCCGTCAGTTGTGATCTTTGCAGAATCTCCTATCACAACTTTAGTGTGTTTCTGGGGAAGTAGGGTCTGGAGGATTGGCTACTAGGAAAGGTAAGCACCTATCAGGAGGGGTCTCTGACGTCACCTGCTGGCACTGGCCACTCAGAGCTGTCCATTGTGCCCTCACACCTCTGCATCCAAGATGGCAGAGGTCTTGGACACACTGGACGAGCTCTGGGCACCTCCCCTTTCTTTTGTCCAGTTTCGCACCAGAGCAGGGCTGGGGGGATCCCTGAACCGGTGTAGACTGGCTTATGCAAGGAGGGCACCATCTGTGCCCTTCAAAGCATTTCCAGAGGCCAGGAGAGGCAGTGTAACACCCTCTCTCAGAGGAAATCCTTTGTTATGCCTTCCTGGGACCAGGCTGCCTAGGCCCCAGGGGGGCAGAAACCTGGCTGAGGGGTTGGCAGCAGCAGTAGCTGCAGTGGAGACCCCGGAAAGTTAATTTGGCAGTACCCGGGCTCTATGCTGGAGACCCGGGGATGCATGGAATTGTCCCCCCAATACCAAAACGGTATTGGGGTGATAATTCCATGATCCTAGACATGTTACATGGCCATGTTCGGAGTTACCATTGTGAAGCTACATATACGTAGTGACCTATATGTAGTGCACGCGTGTAATGGTGTCCCCGCACTCACAAAGTCCGGGGAATTTGCCCTGAACGACCTTGGCTAGTGCCAGGGTGCCCACACACTAAGTAACTTTGCACCTAACCCTCACCAAGTGAGGGTTAGACATATAAGTGACTTATAAGTTACTTAAATGCAGTGTAAAATGGCTGTGAAATAACGTGGACGTTATTTCACTCAGGCTGCAGTGGCAGTCCGGTGTAAGAATTGTCTAAGCTCCCTATGGGTGGCAAAAGAAATGCTGCAGCCCATAGGGATCTCCTGGAACCCCAATACCCTGGGTACCTAGGTACCATATACTAGGAAATTATAAGGGTGTGCCAGTGTTCCTATCAGAATTGGTAAAAATGGTCACTAGCCTGCAGTGACAATTTTAAATGCAGAGAGAGCATAAGCACTGAGGTTCTGATTAGCAGAGCCTCAGTGACACAGTTAGGCACTACACAGGGATACACATACAGGCTGCAACCTTTGAGCACTGGGGCCCTGGCTAGCAGAGTCCCAGTGAGACATATAAAACACACTGACAAATAGGGTTTTCACTATGAGCACTGGGGTCCTGGCTAGCAGGATCCCAGTGAGACAGTAAAAACACCCTGACATATACTCACAAACAGGCCAAAAGTGGGGGTAACAATGCTAGAAGGAGGCTACTTTCCTACGGCATTATGTAGCTGGACATAGGTAGTGACCTATGTCCAGTACATGTATAAAATGGCATCCCCGCACTCACGAAGTCCAGGAAAATGGGGTTGAAGTTTGTGGGGACACCTCTGCTAGTGCAGGGGTGCCCTCACACACAGTTACCTGCACCCTGCCCTCTGGGCTAGGAGGGCCTGCCATAGGGGTGACTTACAGTGACCTGGTGCAGTGACCTGGTAGTGAAAGGGTGCATGCACCCTTTCACGCAGGCTGCAATGGCAGGCCTGCAGAATACTTTGCATGGGCTCCCTATGGGTTGCATAATACATGCTGCAACCCATAGGGACTTACATGGGGGCATCAGTATGCCAAATGTGGGTGAAAAAGCTTCTAGCATCCAAGTGAGAAGGGAGAGAGGATAGACACTGGGGTCCTGGTTAGCAGGATCCCAGTGAACACAGTCAAACACACAGACAACAAGCAGAAAATGGAGGTAACCATGCCAAGAAAGAAGAATCTTTCCTAACAATGGATCTAAACATTTTATGATTTCATAGATGCATTAGGATAAGAATATGATATGATATCAGTGATAATGTGGCGGTAGTAGAGCCAACATGCTGGCGGTATATACCGTCACATTATGACATTGGGAGGTTGGCTGCAGCCAACCTGCCATTTTACCATTCCGACCCCCATGGCGGTAGCAGCCGCCGGGCTGGAGATAACAATCTCTAGCCCGGCGGCCGCTATTGTCCCTCCTGCGGCATCATGTCCCTGCCTGCCGCCATGGTTTTCGTGGCATTCACAACTCCACAAAAACCATGGTGGTAGGCCCTACCAGTGACAGAGATTCCTTCCCTGTCACTGGTAGGAGGCTCACCCACCCCCAAAAACATTCCCTGACCCCCCTCCCCTCCCATTCATGCACACTCTCAGACACGCACCATGCATACACACACTCACTCACACAGGCACACACGCATTCATTCACGCATGCATCCATTCATTCTTGCACACATCCGTACACACATTCACACTGACACGCAGACACGCTGTCACTTTTCCATTTATACACACATTCTCAAACATGCATACACATTCGCGTCGCAAGCAACACTACAGCCACATTCACGCACACACTCACACATTCATGCACACAACCCCACACACACACACAGCTCCCCCAGCCTCCTCCCCTGTTGGAAACCCAACTTACCTGCAGCCAGGGAGTCTTCTGGCAGGGAACGGGACGGGGTGCTGCTACCGCCAGCAGCGCCCACCTCAGAACACCGCCAGGCCGCATTATTTGTCATAATATGATTGGCAGCGGTCTACTGGCGTGGCGCTGCTGGTGGTAGCAGCGGCACCTTAACACCATCTGCCAGTATGGCCACAGCCGGATTTCCGCCCTTCTTGTGGCGGAAATCCGGTTGTGGTCCTAATTTGGTAGACGGCTGTTAGCCGCGGCGACGGTCTTTTGGCGGATGTCGTCGTGGCGGCAGGTGGAATTTACCGCAAATCTTAAAATGAGGGCCTATATGTTTTGTGACTTTAATGATGAAGAAGTCATGCTCCTCAGGGTCACTGATTGCTGCCTTTCAGATTTCTTCAAAAGACTCATGTTGAAAGAGCCACTAAGTTTAGAGAAAATGTTAATGGCTACAAGAGCAGAAGAACAAGCGGATCGACAAGCTGCTGATATGGAGGCATAAAACAGTGCGCAATGAATCAGTGTTGATCATGAAAAAGAACAGGTTATGCTTCTGATGTGGATTTTCATTTCCCCATGAAGGTAGATGTCCAGCCATAGGACACACATGCAAATGCTGTGGGAATTAGAACCACTTCATAAAGGTCTGCAAAGGAAAACAGAAACCAAGTGTGTCACAACAAGAAGAGAAAATTGACGATGAAGGTTCCAGAAGCATTCTTGCTACGCCCATAAAGACAAATGGCAACACAAGCTATGAAAACTAGAAACCAAACACAGTCAATCATCGACAAATTCATCATTCAAAGGCTTGTCAATGTCATTTTCAAGCACTAGCAAGGAAGAAGGATGTGCATTATTGATATCGACTAAGGAACGATACGCACATGTAGGCTTAGCTGCTTGCAAAGATTAAAAGTAAAAAAACAATCACCAAAAGAAGCAACAAAATTCATTTGGACACTGCTCTAAAATGACATTAAAGGTGAATGGCTGCCCCATAACCTTCAATATAGACAGTGGCCTCTAGACAGGAATTATGTAATCTGAGGAGAGGTGTTAAGGTGATTTTATAAAAGTTATGACGCAAGGCATGCAGCGTATGATAGTATGTTGAGGAATAAAGATGTTTGTTATGAGCTCTGTGTGTGGTGTATTCATTTGCATGCTTCTGGGCTCGGGAAGTCAATACAGAGGGCAATCACAACATTATCTTTGCTCAGGTTCATGAACCTCCTGAAAAGATAAGAGTGAAGGCCTCAGAGACTAATGTTATCTGGCTTGACTCAGCCTTTCACCATTCGGAGGTTGAAAAAGTATAACTTTCATCTGGGATTATTACTAGAACCAACTACTGAAAATGATTGTTTTATCAATAGTAACGCTACATAGTGCGAGAGGGTGGAAGCTTCCTTGGGAGGCGCTGAATGGAGCGAGCTGTGTGCGTGCTGACGCTTCCTCACATAGAAGTGTGTCTTGCACAATTATGGTTTTGGTGAGCTGTGTCATGTCTAGCCCACCACAAAGGCTGGACTCCATGCGGTCCCTGTCTGTGCTCAAGAGCTGTCTACATCGTAAAAATGTTTAACTATGAAAACATTTCAGGGGTTGGCCCTGAACAATCAGGCCAGCAGGATAATTCTTACATCTTGTTAGTTACAGAGAAATGCGGTTAGTGTCCGCAGAGAAACCTTCTGTGCAATGCATAGTTCATCTTAGTGTGGTGCAAAAGCGATGGGCATTGCCCTGGTTTGCAGAAATGCTGCATAGTCTTGTGCAGAATCGAGTGTGTTGATCCAGTTACGGTGTCAATGCAGGGGGCCTCCGTGCCTCCCACGTAATTTCACATGGGGGGAGGGCTCACCATACTTCAGACTGACTTGGGTCTGAGAGCACCAAAAACAATTCAAAATGGACAAAGAGCACAGACATGTTATTTAAAATAAGTCAGACTAAACATACATTCACAAGTGTATTGCTGCAGCGCAAAGGTCAAATTCCATGTTATTATCAGGGTACAGCCTAGCCCTTTTTGAGAATAAACCGATTACAACTTCACACTTCATAATGGAAACGAATGAGGTTGTAGGAGGCCCTTAATCACTGGTGCTATGGTTCTGGTGAATTATCTCTGTATATAATAAACTTCCATCCATGACATGCAGTAGCCATGGGTTTGGATCCTATTCAGTAAAAATGGTTCCCTCAAACTTTATTAAGATGTAAAACAGGAATATTGTTAGTGCATCAGCAGTGCGAGCTTCATTTACACACAGAAAAGGTCAGACTTGGCATCAGCAGTGTAGTGTTGGGGCCCTAGGCCCTCATGCTATTAAATGAGGTGATGCAGACACATGGTTACTGGGTTCAGGTAACTGGCCCTAGGGCACGTGCGCCCAGCCCTTTTTATTATCCGGGTCAGCTGACTGGTGATGTCTGTGATGGATGGGTGTGGGGTGAGTGTGGAAGTCAGCCTTCAGCAGAGTGGCTGGTGGAACTACATCCATCCCAAACTTTATTGAGGAACAATCAAGTCCAAACTGTGGGAGAGAAAACTGTAGTAATTACTTTGGTTATGCAAGTTGGAGCATGTAGAATGTTAGCTCCATTTACTAGGTTGTGGTTTAGAATCGAGCGGGAGAAAACAACGTTAGAGATCTGGAGTTGTGCTAGGTTGTGTTGAAGTGCTTGGAGGATATTTGCATAACTTTTATTGATATAATAAACATCATCAAATTAAAGAAGCTTCTCCTTTACCTGCTTCATTTTGGTGACGAACTGGTTCCTCCGAGCAATACCGACCCGCGTTTCAACACCGGCACCGGCTCAATGTGTGCTGACATGGAGGAGGGTGCCGTCGGGCCGAAGACAGTAGCTGGTATATTCAGGGCGCTCATGTGAGGCAGCGACTGAACTGTAACGGGAGCAATGAAGAGTTTGGGGCAACGAAGAGGAATCAATGCTCCAACACAAGAGGAGCCACGGAGGTGTGCCCGTGATATATCCTAACAGTGAGTAATGCGCGTATTGTGATGAGACGCTCTACTCACTGTAGAAATAAAAAGGAAACCGAAGCCATTTTGGAGGTGTGGCTCGAAAACAGTCTAACTATTAGAGGTAGTTTTAGTTTGGAACAGCCGAATTTTATGCAGAAACATTATTTTATTTGGCAAAAATTGATTTGTCAAGGAAAGAATTTGACTATTTAACATGATTAATTTTAAAAACACACACAGATTTTTTTTCTTTTAAAGAAAGCCTACTAGCAATATAAAAAGCTGTATTAAAAATATATAAATAAACTATGCAATCGGTTCACCCACTGCCACCATTTTTAGAGAGCCCTGCAGAACCACTTATAGCTTGGAGACATTGCTATGATGCTTTTGAAACTTATTTAGGGGCAATAGGAGCAGCACGGTTTAGACCAGAACACAATAAATTCTTCTTAATTCTATTGGGTTTGAAGGAAGGACTATTTTCAAACGTTAACCGGATATTCAGATGGGTGAAGACACAATGGATGAGTGTGAAATAGCTGTAAAGAAAATGAGTAACAGGTTTGACGCACTAGTGAAGACGTGAATATTTATATTTCTGCATTGCCTTTCTTGGGTGCTGAATGTAAATTTGAAGCTTTGGGCGATCAACTGATCAATTTATCTGTCAATGAACGGATAGGTCTATCAGACAGAAACTACTTTCTTTAGACAACCCAACTTTGGCAGAAATGATTAAAATTGTGAAAAGTATTGAATCTTCTATTAAATCTACAAAAGAAATAGAACAGTCAACAGAAGGAAGAATTAGTGCGGTCAGGAGCAAAGATAACAAAGGGGGAATGGATAAACCTGGTATACAAAAGCTTGTGCAAGGAACAAAGAACAATAAGTTCACAAACTCAAATGTTTTTTTTAAGCAAAGAACTGTATACTTAAGATGTGGGAATGCTTTACATCAAAAAGGGTGAAGTTTTGCCCAGCATTAAATGTGCAATGTAGAAGCTGTGGCAAAGTTGGTCATTTCGCTATGGTGTGTCAAAGTGAGAGGCGTGTGAGCAATACGGTAATGACAGTGATGGAAGAGAATGATGAGGTCGTTGAAAACCTCATTGGAAAGGTTCAAGATATGGTTTTGGTAGTTGATGGAGGTATGAATAAGTGTGGCGATCCTGAAAAATGTATTAATCCTTATGTATTTACAAAAGTGGGAAAAAAACAGTTACACATCTTAGTCGACTTAGGGGCTGGGATCACCATGATAACACAAAGGCCCTCATTCCGACATTGGCCGGCGGCGGTCGCCGCCGGCCTGTCGGGGGCCGCCAGAATACCGTTCCGCGGTCGAAAGACTGCGGCGGTGATTCTGACTTTCCCGCTGGGCTGGCGGGCGGGAAAGAGGCTTCCACGATGAAGCCGGCTCGGAATCGAGCCGGCGGAGTGGAAGCTGTGCGACGGGTGCAGTTGCACCCGTCGCGTATTTCACTGTCTGCAAAGCAGACAGTGAAATACATTTAGGGGCCCTCTTACGGGGGCCCCTGCAGTGCCCATGCCAGTGGCATGGGCACTGCAGGGGCCCCCAGGGGCCCCGCGACCCCCCCTACCGCCATCTGGTTCCCGGCGGGCGGACCGCCGGGACTGGATGGCGGTAGGGGGGGTCGGAATCCCCTCGGCGGCGCAGCTAGCTGCGCGGCCTTGGAGGATTCCAATGGGCGGCGGTACACTGGCGGGAGACCGCCAGTGTTGCCGGTCCGACCGCGGCTTTACCGCCACGGTCGGAATGCCCATTGGAGCACCGCCAGCCTGTCGGCGGTGCTCCCGCGGTCCTCCACCCTGGCGGTTTGAAACCGCCAGGGTCGGAATGAGGGCCAAATGGAGTGTACCATTTAGTATTAGAGATGTCTTGGAGAAAGAGTTGGAAAGTGCACTGAACAAAGGGATCATTAAGTCTCTTGATTCTTCCTTATGGCTTTCTCATTTGGTAGTGGCAGTGTTGATTTGAGATTTGAGAGCAGTCAACTAAGAACTATGGGTGGACTCACACCCCTTACCTAATATAAGTGAAATGTTGTCTACTATTAAAGATGCAAAGTTATTCACTAAGTTAGACTTGGAAAGTACATCTCATCAGGTTGAATTGGATCAAGAATCTAGGTACTTGACAGCACTTGTATCACCCTTTGGGACTTTCCAATATTGCCATATGCCAGTTGGCCTGGCATCTGCAGCTTCGGTTTTCCAAAGGATTTTGAGTACTTTACTAAAGGATATTTCTAATGTATTAGTGTTTCATTACAATGTACTGATTCATGCGCCTGATCTGCAGGTTCACAGCAAACGTTTGAGATAGGTGTTACAGACATTTACGATTCATGATATAGTTCTCAGAAGAGAGAAATGCCAATTTATGAGGGCATCTATTGTATATTTGGGTCATGTGATTTGAGCCGCGGTTTGATTGATGCAATTAAGGAATTAAGGGTACCTCCACCCAAGAATAAGGCTGGTGTGAAATCATTTTCAGGTATGTCCGAGTTCTATTCTTGATTTATATCAGAATATGCAAGTAAGGTCAGAGCGATTTCTAATCTTTTGAAAGATAAGACATGTTTTGAGTGGAGTTCAGAGGGTGAAAATACATTTGAGGAAATCAAAATTCAATTATCGCAAGCAAAGGTGTTGAAACCTTATGATCAGCAGCTTCAATGTTGTCTTACCGTAGATGTTAGTAATATAGGACTGGGTGCTATTTTGACACAAACAAAAGATGGAGTTGAAAACATGATTGGTTTTGCGTCCAGAGTGTTAAGAGAACCAGAAATTTATTATTCTGCTATTGAAAAGGAGTTGCTAGCCTGTGTAAGGACAATCGAAAAGTTTAGAAGTTATGTATGGGGCAGACATTTTGTGCTAAAAACAGATCATAAACCATTGGTTTTAATTCTCAAAGGAACCAACAAAAAATAGGTACTCCAAGAATTGCTAGGTTTGTGGCAAGGTTGATGCAATATGACTTTGAAGTCATACATATTCCTGGAGGAAGAAATGTCAGAGCTGATTATTTGTCAAGATTTCCAATTCAAAATGGTTGTGCTTGTGAAGAAAGCATTGATGATGAAAGGTGCTTGATTGCTGCAGCTGAAGTGGAACAGGTATGTGTTTGCTCAGAGAAAGAGTGGATGAAGAAATTGGAGTTTGACAAAGTTTTATGTGAAATGATGGGGTATGTCAAAGAGGGCTGGCCTTATAAGAAGGACATGGCAGTGGGTGTTCAACCTTTCTGGAAAGTTTCGGATGAGTTGACAATTGAGGATTGCGTGCTCATGAGGAATGAACAACTCATTCCACCAGAGGAGTTGAAGTATTCCATTATGGAGAAGGCTCATGAAGGGAATCTGGGTGCCACGTTAACCAAAAGAAGAATACGTGACAGTTTTTGGTGGCCGCGTATGGACACAGAAATTGAACAGTTGGTAAGAAACTGCACTATTTGTGCTAATTGTGACAAAAATCTTAAAACTCTTAAAATTGCGACGCCACCTCTTATTCCTATTGAGTGTCCTTTGGTCCATGGAGAAAACTAGGGGTCAATCTTGTGGGGCTGATTCATTCAATCAACTACAATTTACGCTATGCATATGACGTAGCTAATTATTATTCAAAGTGGCCTTATGTGGAATTTGTACAAGAACATAATGCGAAATCACTGCTAACATTTGTGAGACAACTGTTTATGAATGAGGGTTATCTGACAATGCTATCCAGTTTGTGTCTGTGGAGTTCAAAATATTTCTGAAGGAAGGTTCAGTTCAGCATTTCAGATGTTCACTTTATCAACCTCAAACAAATGGATTGGTGGAAAGATTAAAATTATGTGTTGGGAGATTGCATCAGGTAGGGGTTAAAAAAATGGGTGTGAGGTGAGTGCACCGCTGCAGGTGATGTTATAGTTCTACAGAACAACTCCACATTCTACTACAGGGGTATCCCCATTTGAAGTACTTAAAGGGAGAAAACCTAATACACAAGTGAGACCAGATTGGATGTCCACATTTTTCAAACAAATGCATGTGAGGGACTGTTCTGACATTAACAAAATCAATGTAGAAAGAAAACAGAAATGCACAAAAGAGTCCTCCATATCAGAAGGTACCTGGGAGGCTATCAATTTGCCAACTGTTGTTAAGAAAGATAGTCCCAAATTTTCAGATCCTGAGAGGGTGGAATTGTTTTGTGGGAATGCAGTTAAGGTTGAAAGTAAAAAGTGGTGGAACAAATCCAAAGAGGTGAAACTGAGACGGGATTTCTGTCCACAACTTAACTGTGAGCGGTCAGGGGTCAATCAGTCAGGCATGAAGATAGTTATGGACCAATGTGGCAAAGATGGTCATGAGACACCATTACGTAGAAGCAATAGAGTACGTAAGTTACCCTGGAAATTTCGTCAATAAGGAAAAATGTCATTGTTGCTATTATAGGCTTTCATCTTGTCTATTATTCTTGAGGTCTATTATCCCTGAGGTTTAGTGTTGTCCTGGATTTTCTTTTGTGTTTTATGTAATGTTGTAATTTCCATTGTTATGTATTTTTTTTATCTATAAATTGTATTTAGTAGATGTTGGGGTGAGTATCTGTCTTGAAAAGAAAATAAAAAAACTTAATGTAGTAATTACTTTGGTTACGCAAGTTGGAGCATGTAGAATGTTAGCTCCAGTTGCTAGGTTGTGGTTTAGAATCGAGTGCGAGAAAACGACATTAGAGATTTGGCGTTGTACTAGTTTGTGTTGGAGCGCTCTGAGGATATTTGCACAACTTTTGTTGATATAATAAACATCGTCAAAGTAAAGAAGTGTCTCCTTTACCTACTTCAAAAACATAAAATATAAACAATCACTCAGTCTCTTCTGGCTGTCCACCTGACATGCGGCATGGAACAGGTACAGCTGGGCACTTGGCATCACGGCATGCCTCCGATGTTTAACCAGACTGCCCTTGACACAAACAGCAGTGCAGATGACGTCAGAATGCTTCAGTTGCCTGCCCACTATGTCTCAGTTCATTTGGGGACTGCCAGTCCTGTCCTGCCTGGGCTCACATTGACAAAGTCTATCTACGATGTTTGATGTGTGTTCATCTGGAGTAGTGGGGAGTTTACTGTACACAGTTCTGGAAGGCATTTCGGCTCTGGGGATGGCACACCTCCAAAGACTGCGGATGCCCTTGATGACACATCATCTGTGAAGGCCTGATGCAGCTGGATGTCCAATGTCAGAGCAGCGGCAGGCTTCCCTCTCGTGCCAGAACTCCATCAGACAGGAGTCTCCTCAAGGCCCTTTGGTGGGCTGCCCCGGGACCGCGTGGACTATGCCGGCCTATCGCAAGCCAAGCAAAGGCGTTGCTGAGGAACTGCCAAAAGGACCACAACCCAGTCGCGCATGAAGCCACAAGGGTGGTTGTTGCAGGGTCAGCATGCTCGGGCCTCCAGGATTCAGTTGCTCTTTGGGTGATGAGTCTCTGAATGTGACCTCCGTGTTTTCCTGTCGTGGAGCTGCCTCAGACTCATCTCTCATGGGGTTTGTACTCTCTCACGGGAATTCCCACGAGGCCCTTGCCCCTGAATTGCCCGGGACCGTGTCTAAGTCTTGTGCAACCCCAAGGGTGGATGATCCGAATGGTCTGTTCTGCTCTCGTCGGTAGGTGTCCAGTTCACGGGGGCTGATGAAAGATTTTCAGGGGGTTAGATTCAACGGTGCCAGAGATGCCTTGTCAGTGTTGGTTCTTGTTGCTGTCTCTGGCTCCACTGGGGTGGTGTAGGGCTCCTTCGGTGGTTAGGCGATGCACCTCATCAAGATGAGGTGCATCGCCTCATCTTTTCATCTTTCTGCAGATCAAACAGGGGGCGGTGTCTTCTCTGGTGAAAGGATCACCTGAGGGACTTTGTGGCCACTGGCTGTTCTTGCCTGGCATGTGCAGTTGGCGACAGGGATGCCCTCTTATCTGCTAGCATGAGTCCTCATTTGCTTCCTCTTCTTCCTTCCGCTTGCGCACCTGTGGTGGAGTTGATCTTCAGTGTGACTGGTCTGTCACACCCTTCTTCTATTCTCGTATTTGCTCATCACAACATCGGCCCATGCTCTTCTCTCCTCTCCTTAGTGTGGCATCATGCCACAGGTCGCATGCTGCGCCATATGGACCTTTCGCTGCACCTCTGCCGGTGCATCTTGCTCTTCCTCTTCGATGTGGCGTGGTACTACAGGTCGCATGCTGAGTCACATGGACCTTTCG
The DNA here is from genome assembly GCF_031143425.1 of Pleurodeles waltl. Classification (NCBI taxonomy): domain Eukaryota; kingdom Metazoa; phylum Chordata; class Amphibia; order Caudata; family Salamandridae; genus Pleurodeles; species Pleurodeles waltl. Next base: position 1,426,181 of record NC_090444.1, on the reverse strand, counting down.
TTCCAACTCTGCAGGTGCATCTTGCTCTGTCGCAGCCTCTCGCAGGCTGAGCCCTGCCAGTAGGACTTGATCCGTTCACCCCTCAGACCTTTTGCAGGTCTGGTCCAATCCCAGATACTCTTGGTGGTCTGCTCCACGGCAGGAGGGTCACCATTCTCTTCCTCCACGTCTTCACTCAAAGATGTTGCTATTGCTCCTCACGACTGCGCTATCTCAGCGCTCGGTCCTACCTCCAACTGCTTGGCAGGGTTGGTCAGTTCTGCTGCCCTGCTCGATGATGGGCCAACGGTGGCCATCTTTTGTTGCAGTGTGGCTGACTGGTACGGCCTCTTCTCCCAAGTGTTACATCACGCTTTCGGGTGCTCTGTCCATCTTCTTGAGCGCCTGCCTGTGCTGTCAGGTTTACTGGTGCAGCTATCTGCGCAGCTGCAGCCCTCTCCTTAGCTGTGCAGTGGTTGCGCAAGTCGCTTCCTCTCTTCTGTGCTGTTTCAGTCCGTGGACGCGCTGCTGCTCTTGCGCAGTCACTGTCTGGGTGTAGCGTGTCAGTTTGTCTTCATCAATGTTTGTTTCCTGTTAAAACAGAAACTAGGGGGCAATACCTTTCTTCGGCCACTAGATGTCACTGTGGCGCTGTTATTCAGTCCAGAAACAGTGTTCCTGCTACCGGGCCTCGATGCTCCAAAGAGATGCCGGTGAGGAGCCATGCTGCCTGGGAGCAGGTTGTCTCGATGCTGCAAAGAGATGCCGGTGAGGAGCCATGCCGCCTGGGAGCAGGTTGTCTCGATGCTCCAAAGAGATGCCGGTGAGGAGCCATGCCGCCTGCGAGCAGGTTGCCTCGATGCTGCAAAGAGATGCCGGTGAGGAGCCATGCCGCCTGCGAGCAGGTTGTCTCGATGCTGCAAAGAGATGCCGGTGAGGAGCCATGCTGCCTGCGAGCAGGTTGCCTCGATGCTCCAAAGAGATGCCGGTGAGGAGCCATGCTGCCTGGGAGCAGGTTGTCTCGATGCTCCAAAGAGATGCCGGTGAGGAGCCATGCTGCCTGGGAGCAGGTTGTCTCGATGCTCCAAAGAGATGCCGGTGAGGAGCCATGCTGCCTGGGAGCAGGTTGTCTCGATGCTGCAAAGAGATGCCGGTGAGGAGCCATGCTGCCTGGGAGCAGGTTGTCTCGATGCTGCAAAGAGATGCCGGTGAGGAGCCATGCTGCCTGGGAGCAGGTTGTCTCGATGCTACAAAGAGATGCCGGTGAGGAGCCATGCTGCCTGGGAGCAGGTTGTCTCGATGCTACAAAGAGATGGCGGTGAGGAGCCATGCCGCCTGGGAGCAGGTTGCCTCGATGCTACAAAGAGATGCCGGTGAGGAGCCATGCCGCCTGGGAGCAGGTTGTCTCGATGCTCCAAAGAGATGCCGGTGAGGAGCCATGCCGCCTGGGAGCAGGTTGCCTCGATGCTACAAAGAGATGCCGGTGAGGAGCCATGCTGCCTGGGAGCAGGTTGCCTCGATGCTGCAAAGAGATGCCGGTGAGGAGCCATGCCGCCTGCGAGCAGGTTGTCAGGCTGGTGGGGGCTCCGAAGCTACAGGTAAGTGCAATTTTAACTTTTCTTTTCTTTCTTTTCTTTGTTTCTTTTGTTTTAAAAAACCCAGCCTCGTGGTGAAGAGGCAGGCAAGTTGCCAGTCGGGGTCCCAGTGTTGCAGGGCGATCTCTTGTGGGGGGCGGCGGCCCTGGGCACTTCTCAGTCCTTCGGTGCAAGGCAGCACTGTTGCATCTTCCTACTCGTGGCTGCAGCAGCCTTCCCTCACGCTGCGGGCCCTGGGCTCCCTCCATTCCCCATTACGGTGCAGGCAGCACCATCGCGCCTTCATCTTCCTGGCAGTGCTGCGGGCATCATACCCATGGTGGTTGCTTGCTGGGGGGAGAAGGCGGCTTGTGAGTTGGTGCGTGCCAGCACCGTGGCGCTTCTCTTTTCGTAGCCGCATCCCTCTTCGCTGTGCTAAGGGCCACCGTGCATGCTGTGGTGGGGGTCGCCAGTCTCGGGCAGCACAGACGGGGCTTGGGCTGCAGGGCACCGTCCTCTCCCTGCATCTTAGGGATCCCCGGCCTCACGCTGCAGGGCTGCTCGGCATCGGTGCCTGCCCAGGGTGACTTGCTTGTCCTGCGCCGGTTACCGTCGTGCTGGCAGGAAATGTAAGGGTGCCTTATACAGAGGCTACTCTTCCCCCCACGACCAACGTTGAAGTAGGTGTCTGCGGCCACGTGTGGTCATCATACCCAGTCGTCGCCATTGTAATGTTGGGGACCTTAGGCCCTCATGCTACTAAATGAGGTGACACAGACACATGGTTGCTGGGTTCTGGTAACTGTCTCCAGGGCACATGCGCCCATCCCTTTTTATCATCAGGGTCACCTGACTGGTGACACCTGTGACGGATGGGTTTGGAGTGAGTGTGGAAGCCAGCTCTCAGCAGAGTGGCTGGTGGAAACACTAGATCGTGTCCAGCAGGACACTACACAGCAGTGCAAGCTAATGTCAGAAACAGAAGAGGCATAGAACTATTAGCACTAGTGCAAACATTGTCCACACCCACAACAGGTACATCACTGGCTGCAGAAGTGCAAGCTTTCTTTACAAACAGAAAAGGGTCAGAGTTGGCAGCAGCATTGCAAGCTTATTACACAAACAGAATGGGCACAGAAGTAATAGCAGCAGTGTAAGCATCCTTCACACCTACAACAGATGCAGCACTGGCATTACACATATATAGCACAATGCAACACAATACACAGACAAGCACAGCGCACACCACACACATCCCTACACCAGATCCACACCACATACAAAGCACAATGCAACACATTACACATACAAACACAGCACACATATCACAGAAACCCACACACCACAGCCAGGTGTAAAACAGTGCAAACTTTCTGTTACCCCTTTCTAATGTTTTGTGGCAGTCAATATAATTTAGTTATGGTTCGGTCACACTTGCCATTGATTGATTTACCTATAACTGTGTGGCATCAATGGATCTGAACCAAATCTGCCATTCTTAGCGCAGTCAAACAGGATTCCTTCATGCAGTTCCACACCTAGAGCCAAAGCCACCAAGCAGATTTACACCAATGATGGCGGAAATGTCAATGTTCCAAATCTGCTCAGTAATTTTGGAGGTATTAGCATTTGAAAAAGGTGCAAAATAGGTCATAAAGGGTTACCACTTTGTATATCTTATTTATATCTTGTCTGTGGGAAAGTCATTTATTGATTTGCTTATAGCTTTGGCACTGTTTGACATGCATGACATTTTCCATTTAGTATGTGATGTTTACTCTTTGTATTTTCAACTTTGTGCAGATTCAACAAAGTGGTGAAATGACAGGCAAAAAAGGGGATAACAAGTTCCGAGTTTGAGTTGAACGTGGCACTGTGTGACACATCTGTACAACATCTGGCAGATGCCTGCATTAATGCTTTTCTAATGATATGTCATGGGTTACATCGGTGGCTTGAATTTACAACTCCGGGTTCACGCCCTCCATGTTTTCTGGCCTGTTTGTATTACACCAAGGGTGAATACTAGCATATTATTCACTCTTGGTGAAAAAAATGACATCATCCAACAGCCTGAGGCAGGTAATAACAGTGTCTCATGGAATGGCACAGCTGCAGTAAGGTATCAGCAACAGCCAAGAAAGAGATTATTTAGGGCTTACAAAATCCCAGGGCTTTCCTCTGGGGCCTAGCACACCTCAGTGCCTCCCCCACCTATGACATGCTAAAGAGCCTCATCTAAAGGTAGCCATTAGTGCTGCAAGCTGAAGCGCTGCAGTGTTTGTTGCTTCACGCCAATCAGCCAGTCACCCCAACCATTCCCAACCCGTCACAGAGTTGGGAAACGGTGGTGTGAAAGTGCAGAGACTGAAATGTTGGATCTGCGACTGCGTCGGTTCGAGGTTTCAGTTTTATGCTCCTGCCCTGATAGCAGAAAGAAGCAGATGGACTTCAAACCTACACAGGCAACAGGGGAAGTACAAAAAACATTTTAATGAGTAGTATGTTTCTGTGAGAGAGCGCATGTATGTGTGAACATGTCCATGTGGGACTATGTAAGGGAGTGTCAGTGAAGGAGTGAGTCAGAGTGAGAGAGAATGAGAGCTAGGAAGAGTGAGTACCAGTGAGGATGAATGAGAGTGAGGGAGAATGACAATGAGTGTTACTGTATGTTACCTTCTGGTCAGCATCTGCTTGCTTCCCTCTGTGCAGCTCCACCTGTTGCTGCTGCTGATCTGAGTGAGAGCCTGCCTGACGCTCAGTTCGAGGCCCACCTCCACCCACAGGCACCCGACTTCACCTCATCCCTGGTGGCCTAGTGGCCATCTGTCTCTGCTGCCTTGTGCCTCTCTGTTTTTCTGTCCTTTTTGTCTATTTTTACTATTTTTCCTTTGTTGCGCTTTTGTGTTGTCTGTACTATTCAGCGGTACTCCCGCACTCCATCTCTGCCTATGCTGCCCCAGCAGCCCCACATCCCTCCCTGTGATGTGCTTTTCCGCCCTCCCGCCTCCCGGCTGACCGGCCCTTCCCACCTCCCTACCCTTCTTAATGGCAGCCACTGCACAGTGAGAGCCTGACTCTACTGACCCTCTGGTCAGCATCTGCTTGCTCCCCTCTGAGCAGCTCCATCTGTTACTGCTGATCTGAGTGAGAATCTGTCTGACTCTCAGTTCGAGGCCGACCTCCACCCGCAGGCACCCACCTGCGCCTCATGCCTAGTGGCCATCTGTATTTGTCTGTCTCTGCTGCCTTGTGCCTCTCTCTGCTTTTCTGTCCTCTTTGTCTATTTTTACTCTTTTTCCTCTTGCTGCACTTTTGTGTTATCTGTACTGTTCAGCAACATTCCTGTGCTCTGTCCCTGCCGCTGCTGCTCCTGGGGCCCCACCCTCTCCTTGCAACACGCTTTCCCACCCTCCTGCCTCCCATCTAATGATCCCTTCCACCTCCTGCCCCTTCTTAATGGTGGCTACTCTGCACCCTGCCGCAAAGGCAAGCCCATCTGCGCCCGCCCACGCCTGGGCCTCAGCCAGCACAACAGACCCTGGTTCCCACCCCATCTATCGGTACAACGCCAACACATTGCAAGTCCTCATCCCTGGAAGGTCCGCAGCCTGCCACCAAGCCGATCCAAAGAATACTCAAGGACCATTCTCCTGCTGCAACTGCTCCCTCATCTGCCTCCGCATGCCACAGCATCCCGCTCCCAACCCAGGCAGTCACCTCAGTTGCATACTCCTCAACACCTGCTCCCACGTCAAACACACAGTAGAAGTATGGGACCTCATCGACTCGATCGCCCTGACGTTGCCCTCCTCACAGAGAATTGGATTACCACCACCTCAGACCTAGACATTGCCACAGCCATTCCTGATGGTTACAAAATCGTCCACAAAGACAGAGTTTATTGACCTGCAGGAGGTGTCGCATAATAGTGTACAGGAACACCCTCCACCCTCCGCCTGACGACCACCATCGAGACGCAGAGCCAGCCAACCACCCCCAAACACCTACACTTCCAAATTCAGACCAACCCAAACACCTCCCTCCATGGCACTCTCATCTACAGACCTCCCAGTCCCAGTTCAGCGAAGCCATCGCTGACCTTGTCACCTCCCAAGCACTCGCCTCCACCGACTACATCCTCCTCAGTGACCGCAACTTTCACTTCGAAAACACCAATGACCCAAACACAACATCCCTCCTGGACAACCTTGCCACCCTCGGTCTCAAGCAACTAGTAAACCTCCCAACTCACTTAGCAGGTCACACCCTCTACTCTGTCTTCTCAGCAGGAAATAACATCACCCTCTTTCATACCTCTCTCACATCGATAGACAGAGTACTGATGGGTCCCTTTCGTTTTCATGAAGTCTACCCTATGAAACCACGCCCGCACCTCTGGCAGAAACTGGAGCAAGGTTACCGTAGCCCATCTCGCCAATGCACTCAGCCACTCCACCCCCCATTGGATGCCATGAATGCTAATGACTGCACACAACCTTCATCGCTGAACACAGAATGCGCAAACACCATAGCCCCCTTCAGAAAACCCGTCAGACACCAGCACCGTAGGAAACCCAGCTGGTTTATGACTGAAGTCCAAGATTCAAAACACACCTACAGACGATTGGAACGAAAATGCAGAAATACCAAAACAACTGCACACCACACAGCCTACAAAGACGTAGTCACCGCACATGATCAGCGCATCAGAGCCTCCAAGAAGGCTGCCATTCAAGAATGCATCAGCACCAACGCACACAACAGCAAGGAGCTATTCACCATAGTCAAGGAATTCATGAGACCCCCAGAACAGACACCTCAGACATCCCCCTCTCTAGACCTTTGTGACAACCTTGCCACCTTTTTCGTACCAGAAAATCCAGGACATATACAATGGAGCCAAGAACCAAAGCCCATCCCCACTGCCCACCAGTACAACCTCAGACCATTGGACCCCTATCTCCACAGCAGACACCCAGACACTCATGAGCACCATCCCTTCAGGGGCACCCTTGGACCTGTGCCCACATCACATCTTCAACCTGGCCAGCGCCACCATCGCCCCTCAACTATGCCGGACTATCAATCACTCCATCGAAACAACCACCTTCCCATCCAACTGAAAGCACACAGAGATCAACCCACTCCTAAAGAAACCCTCTGCCGATCCAAGGGAGATGAAGAATTACAAACCCATCTCTCTGCTCCACTTCACAGCCAAGGTAACAGAAAAGGCCATCAACATGCAACTTACGGAGTTCTTTGAGGCAAACCGCATCCTAGACCCCTCCCAAGTCTGGATTCAGGAGCAACCACAGCACCGAAACTAGTCTCCTTGCAGCCACTGACAACATCCACGCCATACTGGACCACGCACAGCCACCCTCATCCTCCTTGACATCTCTGCCACTTTCAAAACAATCTCCTATTCCCCCCTGTGCACCAGACTCCATTACGCTAGCATTCACAGCAAGTCACTGGAATGGAATCAATCCTCCCTCAATGGAAGAACCCAGAGTGTCAGACTCTCACTGTTCACCTCGGCATCCAAAGAAACCTGCAGCTGAGTACTCCAGGGATCCTCATCAAGTCCAACCCTCTTCAACACCTATATGGCTTCACTCTCTAAAATCGTCAGATAGCATGACCTTAACATCATCTCCTACACAGACAATACTCAACTGATCCTCTCCCTGACCGACGACCAAGAAACATCCAAGAGCAATTTTTACAACAGAATGAGGGCAGCTGCTGCCTGGATGAAAGCCAGCTGCCTTAAACTCAACTCAGACAAGACAGAGATCCTTTTACTGAGCTCCACCGCATCCACCTGGGATGACTCCTGGTGGCCAAACGCCCTAGGTAATGCCCACACCGACCACCGACCACACCTGTAACCTGGGCAATATTCTGGGCTCCACGTTATCCATGACTCGTTAAGTCAACACAGTCTCATTGTCATGTTTCCACATTCTCCGTCTCCTTCGGAAGATCTTCAAGTGGATCCCCACCGAGACAAGAATGACAGTCACCCATGCACTTGTCAGCAAAAAACTGGATGACGGTAACATACTCTATGCCAGCATCACAAAGAAGCTACAAGCAAGACTGCAGAGAATCCAGAACACAGCAGCCAGACTCATCCTGGACATCCCCCACCACAGCCACATCTCCACCCATCTCAGAGACCTCCACTGGCTCCCTGTCAGCAAGTGCATCACCTTCAAGCTACTGAGGCACAGCTAAAAGGCACTGCTCAACATCAAACTGGCCTACCTCAACCACCAGCTAACGTTCTACACCCCCACTAGACAACTCCAATCCTCCCAACTCTCCCTTGCAGACATCCCCAGAATCAAGAAGAGCACAGCTGGAGGCAGATCCTTCTCTTACCTCGCAGCTCAGTCCTGGAAAACACTCCCACCCAACCTCAGACAGGCCCCTTGCTGAAGCAGTTCAGGAAAGATCTCAGGACCTGGCTCTTTGAATGATCAGCATGCCAACAACAGCGCCTAGAGAGCCCACGGGTGATAAGCCACGCTCTACAAGTATTTGATTGAATGATTGATTGAAACTGGAAGTAAGAGTGAGACTGGGTGTCACAATCTGAATGACTGTTAGAGCGTCAGAGAATGAGTAAGGCAAAACGAGTGACAATCAGTGAGAGTGAGAATAAGACTGAGTGAGACTAGATGTGTGAGAATGTGAATAAGCGAGTAAGACTGAGTGACAATGTTTGAATGAGTGAGCCTGAGTGTGTCAGAGTGAGAATGAGAATGCATATTAATGAGTGAGAATGAGTGAGTCTGAGCAAGTCAGCGTGAGATTAACTGAATCATAATGAGTGAATCTGGGTCAAACTGAGCAAGGCTAAGCAAGACTGAGTGAGTTATAGTGAGACTGGGTGAGGCTAATTGAATCAGAGTGGACTTAGTGAATTAGAATGAGTGAGAATGGGTGGGACCAAGTGAGAGTAATTGAGAATGATTGAGACTGAGTGAGAATAAATGAGATTGACTGAGAATGAGTAAAGCTGGGAGAATGAGTGAGGCTGGGTCAGAATGAGTGGGATTCAGTGAGTCTGATGAGTCAGGGTGAGATTGAGTGAGTCAGAATGAGTGAGACTGAGTATGTATAAGTGAGATTGAGTATGAATGAGTCAGAGTAGGATTGAGTGAATCAGAATGAGTGAGCCAGGAAGAACTAACCAGCCAGATGGTGACTGAGTGAAAATGAGTGAGACTGAGTATAAGCAAATCAGAGTGCGAGTGAGTGGAAGAGAGACTAAGTGAGAAGGAATGAGTCACAATGAAAGTGAGTGAGTAAGTATGAGTGAGAATTAGTTTGACTTAGTGCGACTAAGTGAGTCAGAGTGGGACTGTGTGAATCAGGATCAGTGGGAATGAATGGGACTGAGACAAGGACTAGCTGAGTCACTGAGACAGGGTGAGTCAGAGCAAGTAAAAGTGTGAATGACAGTAAGTGAATGAGGCTAAGGGAGAATGAATGATAGAGTAAGACCGATTGCCAGTGAATGTGAGCAAACACCCCACACCATCAAACAAGCAGTGAGGACCGCTCTCTAGAATCTTAACCAAGTATTACGCCCCACTACTTTTAAATGTCACCTACCACCACTGCTGTGTCAACTCATCAAAGGAAGGGGAAAAAATAGACTCAATAACATTTTGAGTTGCGTATAACGTTGGTGCTGTTTTTTGAATCTGCATCAAATGTGGCAAGCAGTTAGCAAGATACAACAGGGCCAGTATTTCAGGTTTTGTGCAGATCTAATGAGAGGAGAGTAAAAGGAAGGGGTCAACTATGTTTTAATTTACTAATACCTTTGGCACTGTTTCATGGCTGAACACAAAATGTGGCAGTATTCTGTTGGTTAATTCACATTCTGACCAGATCTGTCAAACAGATGTAAGGATATATGGGGAGTGATGCGTTGATTTTCGGATGGGCACCTCGGGTCCGGGCAGGTTTTGGTTCTGTTTTTCACACCCAGCAATGTTGCATTTGAAATCCGGTTGCACGGTGTTAGGAAACCGTGCTGTGTGGGGTTTGTGTCGTTATCTGTAGCCACTACCGGGTGCTGCACATCGTTTCTCCAGCTGTGATGCGTCGATCTTCCAGCTGTGATGCAGGCAGAGCACCGATTTCAGCCGCAAGGCCAACAGCGCTTCGTTTATCATCTGCGTTGCGGATGGTGGGTCAAAAATGTGGATTTCAGTCCTTTTCCACCAGCTTCACTTTCACCTTTCAAGGGCCCAGGGACTGAATGGGGCACCACTTGGCCGGGCGGGAGTCTCACCAGAGAGTCCAGGTGCTGTTAGAGAGAAGTCTTTGATGGTCCTGAGACTTCAACAACAGGAGACAAGCTCAACTCAAGCCCTTTGAGATTCTTCTCAAGCAGGAATGCACATCAATGTCCAGTCTTTGTCCCCTTTCACAGGCAGAAGCAGCAACTGCAGGATAGTCCAACAAAGCACAGTCACAGGCAGGGGCAGCACTTCTCCTCAGCTCTTCAGCTCTTCAGCTCCTCAGCTCTTCTCCTTGGCAGAGGTTCCTCTTAAATCCTTGAAGAAATCTGATTTTCAGTGGTTTCAGGTGCTCTTCTTATACCCCTTTCTGCCTCGGAAGTAGGCCTACTTCAAAGAGAAGTCTCTTTTGTTTTCAAGAACCTGCCTTGACCAGGCCAGGCCCCAGACTCACACCAGGGGGTTGGAGACTGTATTGTGTGAGGGCAGGCACAACCCATCCAGGTGTAAGTGCCCACTCCTCCCTCCACTGTAGCTCAGATGGTCCATCAGGATATGAAGGCAACTCCCTAGCTGCCTTTGTCTCTCTGTAGGGAAGGAATCCAAACCAGCCAACTGTCAGTCTGACACAGACAGGGAATCCACAAACAGGCAGAATCACAGAAGGATTTAAGAAAGAAAATGCCTTTTCAAACTGACAATTTAAAAAACAACTTTACCAAAAGATGTATTTTTAAATTGTGAGTTCCGAGACACCAAACTCTTCATTTGTATCTGCCCCCAAAGGGAATCTGCACCTAAATATCATTTGAGGGCAGCCCCCATGTTAACCTATGAGGGAGATCGGCCTTGCAACAGTGAAAGCTGAGTTTAGTAGTATTTCACTGTTAGGACATGTAAAACACACCAGAACATGCCCCACCTTTAACAGACACTGCTCCTTGTCCATGGGGCTACATAGGGCCTACATTAGGAGTGCCCTACATGTAGAAAAATGTAAGGTTTAGGCCTGGCAAGTGGGTACACTTGCTGGGTCGCATTGGCAATGCAAGACTGCTGACACAGACACTGCAGTGGCAGGTCTGAGCTATGTTTACAGGGCTACTCAGGTGGGTGGCACAGCCAGTGCTTCAGGTCCATTAGTAGCATTTGATTTACAGGCCCTGGGCACCTCTAGTGCACTTTACAAGGGACTTACCAGTAAATAAAATATGCCAATCGGGGAAAAGCCAATTATACATGTAATTTATACAGGAGCACTTGCACTTGCACTTTAGCACTGGTCAGCAGTGGTAAAGTACCCAGAATACCAAAAACAGCAAAAACAGGGTCTAGCACACAGTCAAAACATGGGAAGCAGAGGCAAAAAGGACAGGGCCAATGATGTCAGGTCTAACAGAGCTGCACTATACAAAAAGGTGAAATTAATAAATAAATACCAGTAACCACTCACTGCTGGCTCTACATGTGAATGGCTTACTCCTACGCTGCATCCAGTGTATGAGGATGCTTGATCAAGCCCTCTCAACAGGGTTCTCTGTTATATTTTACTCCCTCAAGCAATGGTTTTTATAAACTCCAGTACATATATATTGTAAGGATGAACAGTAAGTAGATAAGAGCTTGTCTCTATCTTTACCGCTTCACATACTTTTTTATTTTTATTCTTTTTCCCCGTAGTTGGTCCCAATGCTCCACCTCCTCCTATCAGGGTCTAATGCCTGCTCTGCCGCCTGTTTGTTGTTTGAGGCACCAAACAGACCTGGCTTTTCTCTGACCAGCATCAAGAAGCTTTTCTAGATTCCACTGCGAGAAGAACCCTTCGGATGAGGGAAGGATGTGCTTCACTGGCACCTCTGCATCTTGCTGATTACACGCCCTTTACACTGAATATTAGTCAGCCTTGTGTGAGCACAAAGCATTCATTAACTCCTTGTACATTGCATATTACTTGTGGTAGGGTAAGATCTAACCCTGGTATATATTTACACGGCCCATCTCTGACAATAACTTGTAGCTTGCAAAAGCAGTGAGGCACTTCTTAGAGATCATATGGGACATCTGCTCATCTTCAGGGCTGGTAAGAGAATCTGCAGAGCCAGACACAAAGGGCCTCATTATGAGTTTGGCGGACAGGAAACTCAGTCTGCCAAAATCCCGACAGGGTGGCCGTTGCCTATGCAGCACACCCCGCTAGGAGGTTAGGAGTTTCCCACTAGGTTGACGGGCGGAAACTTAGGTTTTCACCTGCCGGCCTAGTGGGAAACAGGCTACAGCATTGTCTCCGGCTCGTAATCAAGCCAGTGGCAATGCTGTAGCCAGCAGGGTGCACAAGCACTCTTGCAGTGTTCACTGTCTGAAAATTGCAACGCTGCTGGGCAAGGGGACTCCCTGCACGAGTTCTCTACCAGCCTTTTCACGGTGTTACCGCCATGAAAAGACTGGTGGAGAACAAGGTCCTAATCGACGGGGCTGCACTGCCCTGGCAGATTAGGATATCCATCACTGCCAGACCTCTGGGATTCAAGATCATGGCGGACCCTGCGGTTCCCTGGGGTTGGACTGCCAGTGTTGTTCTGTGGCAGTCAGAACGCCACATCAGCAACAGTTCAGACCGTCACTGCGAGTATAGCGGTTGTAAGACTGCCACACTCATAATGAGGCCCAAAGTCTATAGCAGGGTTTATGGGAATATTTATTCGTAGGTGTTGGTGTTACCCTCCGTTCTGGCTTTCTTCTATTTATAATTTTATACACTGACTTACTGTAGGAAAGTACCCTCTTTTTAGCATGTTACTCCCAATTTCTGCCTTATCTCAGTGTGTTTTTGACTGTGTCATTAGAATTCTGCTCGCCAGGACCCCAGTGCTTATGGATTATGGCCTGCTTGTCAGTGTGTTTCACTGTTTTCTAAATTGCCACTGGAGTCCTGCTAATCAGAACTCCAGTGCTCATGCTCTCTCTCTTTCTAAATTAGTCACTACAGTTTAGTGACTCCATATTTCACTCCAAATTGGCACACTGGACCCCCCCTTATAAGTCCCTAGTATATGGTACCTAGGTACGCAGGGCATTGGGGTTCAGAGTGAATTCTTATGGGGTGTAGCATTTCTTTTGCCACCCATAAGAAGACCATACAAAGGCTTCTTCAGGATAGCCATTGCAGCCTGTGTGAAATAGTGCATGCACCATTTCACAGCCATTTTCACTGCATCAGATCACTTATAAGTCACCTGTATGTCTAACCTCCCGACCCTGAAGGCTAGGTGCATAGTACCTGTGTGTGAGGGCACTCCTGCACTAGCAGAGGTGCCCCCACATCATCCATGCAAATTTTCCCAGACTTTGTGAGATCGGGGACATCAATATAAGGGTGCACTACATATAGTCAAACCTATATGTAGCTTCACAATGGTAACTCCGAACATGGCTAAGTAAGGTGTTCAACAACTAGGAATTGTACCCCAATACTGGTTCCAGTATTGGTTGCACAATCCCATGCACTCTGGGGGCTCCACCATGGCCCCCCAGTACTGCCACCCCAGCCTTACAATGTTTCCAATGCAGCTCCAGCTGCTGCCACCTCACAGACAGACTTCTGCCCTCTCGTGGCATGAACAGCTCAATCCCAGGAAGGCAGAATAATGCATTTCATTTAGGAGAGGGATGTTACACCCTCTCCCTTTGGAAATAGGTGTTACAGGCATGAGAGGGGTATCCTCCCAGAGCCTCTGGAAATGCTTTGAAGGGCACAGCTGGGTCCCGTCTTGCATAATCCAGTCTACACCAGTTCAGGGACCCCCAGTCCCTGCTCTGGCGTGAAACTGGATAAAGGAAATGGGAGTGACCCCTCTCCCGTCCATCACCACCCCAGGGGTGGTGCCTAGAGCTCCTCTAGAGTGTCTCTGGGTTCTGCCATCTTGTTTTCAGGATGGTCAGGGAACTCTGGGAGCATCTGAGTGGCCAGTGCCAGCAGGTGACCTCAGAGACACTGCTTACCTGGTTAGGTGACCAATTCCCCTTTCACAATTATTTAGTGTCGCTCATCTGGGTGTTTCTTTAGATTCAGATTGCAAGACTCTAGCAGGAATCCTCTGCATACTTTACTTCATTTTCTACCGACGGATTACCCGCTGACTGCTCCAGGAACTCTACAAAACTGCAACAAAGAAGCTAAGACAACATCTGCAACATTGTATCTTCAGCTCCTGCCAGCAACTGCAACAGTTTCCAGGTCGTGCATCCTCAGAGGACTGCATGTCTTCATGAGCAGGCACCTCTCTGCAGTGATGACTGATGGCTTGGACCCCCTCTCCAGACGACAAGCGTGGATCCAGCAACACAGGTGGTGGACTAAAGTGACTCCGGCAGTCCCACTGTCCAACTTTGGTGGAGGTATGAGCTTGCCTCCCCAGGCAAGACAGTACCCCTGTGTAACACGTAACTTGCAGTTGCTAAGGCTTGTGTGCGACCTTCAAGAAGTTCTTTGTGCACAGCACAGCTTAGGCCCCCAGCACTCCATCCTGTGATGCACAGCTTCCTGAGTGTGGAAATCCTTTGTGTTGTGCTGCGTGGGCCTTCATTTGTACCTTCTTTGCCCCTGTGCTGTGGGATTCCTCTGCCTGCTGCCTGGTCTTCAGAGGGCTCTCTAAGTTGTTGAGAGCCCCCTCTGTCTCTTCCTCCTGGCCAGAGGCCACCAGGTCCCTCCTGGTCCCCCTCAGCTCCATTTTCCCCTAACCACGAGCTTGCTGGCAGAAGCCAGCAACGCAAACCAGACTGCATTCATCTGTCCGGCGTGGGACATCTTCTGCACCAACCAGGAACCCGCATCTGTCTTCTTTGGTACAATACTGATTTTGTCTTCTCACCGGTGGTTCCACTTCAGCACCTTCATCCGGGTTAGCAGGGGCTCCTGTTCTTCCTTGGCTCTTCAGTACTTCTTAGACTTGGTTTCCTTCTTCCACAGGTCTTCAGGTCCAGGAATCCATCATTGGTGTCTTGCACTTCATGGTCTTGTATTATCTCCTAGCATGGCTCCTAGTGTGTTTTAGGAAACTTGCTGTGTTTTACTCCTGCTTTCCCGGGCTTTGTTGTGGGGTATTTTACTTACCTTTGGTGTTTTCTTACACTCCCAGCGCCCCTCTACACACCACACTTGCCTCTGTGGGAAACAGACTTTCCCATTCTACTATTTTAGTATATGGTTTGTGTTCCCCCAGGCCCATTGCAACCTATTGTGATTTTCACTATTTGCACTGTTTTCCTACTGTGTACTTACCTATTTATGGTTACTAGTGTATATAATGTGTGGTTTACTTACCTCCTAGGGGAGTATAGCCTACAAAGTATTTTTGGCATTGTGTGACTAAAATCAAGTACCTTTATTTTTGTAACACTGAGTATTGTCTTTCATGTGTGTGAGTACTGTGTGAATACAGTGGTATTGCAAGAGCTTTGCAAGTCTCCTAGTTCAGCCTTGGCCGCTCTGCCTACAGCTACCCCTAGACAGCTTGGCTGCTAGACACTGACTACATTTCACTAGTAAGGGATAAGTTGACCTGGTATAAGGTGTAAGTACCCACTACAAACCAGGCCAGCCCCCTGCAGTTACTGTTTCAGAGGAAGGAGAGAATGCCTTGCTTGCAGTTCTGTAATTGATTAAACATGTGCTTGAACTTCAAATAAGCAATTTAATCTGAATGCCTTAACTTAATAGGGTGTTTTTTTCTTATTTGCACTACACAGAGTTTTTATTATTGTACGTAACACTAAGGTAAACAATGAGGTTTTAGTGAACAACCTCTGTGGCAGCCAACAGCCTTTCCTTTATTGTTTGCTTGGGTTCATTAAACCATCAACCTAAGTAAACACAAAATATACGCATTAATTTAAAAGTATAAAATCTTGATAATATACTTCAGATAAACACATTATTTTATTTCGCAAATGCCAGAAAATACAAAATAAAATCACTGAAATCATATTATTCACAATATAAAAACTCTGACATCAGAGCTTGATTAATTTTAGACTTATGCACTATGCACATCAGTCTTTTTCTCTGGATCTTTTATACTCGTTCTCCTTATGACCCTTTTTTCTGACATCCCTTTTTTCCAACAATAATTAAAATACATTTTATGTTTCGATTTGGACCTTTTGGCGTAACAGACACTTCGTCTGGCTGGTGATTTTTAGATAGTTATATTTTTTGGGAATATTTTGTGCTGTAAGAGGGTTTACACTCATAGACTATTTTTCTATGTTTCGGCACAGACTTTGGCTTATAGAATTTTCATGTCTAGATTTTTATTCATCTCATTACAATGGCACTTTATTTATGTTATTTCCAGGCCTGATTAAGTCATAGCGATTATTCCCGCTTAATGAAACGTGTTGGATGCAACTGTGCCTGTATTTATGGAATATCCTGAAGAATAAAATAAATCAAGAATGAAGGGAAGATTCCAAGAAGATGACTTTGACTTTACAGTATTTTGGATTTCTAATCATTATTGTCAATCCTTGGATTGGGATTGCTGGGGAGTTTGGTGGATCTCCCCTTTCCAGGACCTCCACATGTGTATATTTGCATTTGTGACCGTAGTGAGAATCTGAGAGCGACATTTCCTATTGAAAACACCCCTTTCGTTTGCTTTAAAGCTACATGCACATGTAAAGTATGGTCCATAGTCCATCCAAAACTACCTAGGGCACACAGTTAATAATGTTTAGATTAAAGATAACAATTTGATTCTCACATGCCAACTTCATAGGAGAAAACAAGCCACAGCAAAAGCTATAATACTTTTTGTGTATGAATTCAAAAACTGCAAGACCTCTTTGTGCCACATAATGTGTAACAACCAGAATGTGGGTATAATCCACTTATTTCACGCCAATTGCCGCTGTACGACCTTATGGGTAGAATTCCATACATAAATTTCACATGTAAACTGTGGGGCATTTTTAACATCCAAAACAACTTTGACATTTCCATAGGTCGGCACAAAGGAACAATCCATTTAAGTCTTATGTTATGATAAGCTCCACAAAGGAATAAGAGATGTTCCTCACTTTCAGTTGAGACATTACAGACTAAAGATTTGAGCTGAATGAATCACAGGTCTATTTAAATTTAAAAGTGGCTGATGGAAGCGTACCATGTTTAAATCTGATGTATAGTGCCCTGGTCTGAGGGGACATAGTATAATTTAGGATATCCACTATTTTTTAGATCGTATTGAATGCTACAAAAACAATCTGTAAGACAACCACTCACAGGTGATGCTAAATATTTCCATATAATCATTTCTCAATATCTAGTTGTAATATTATTGAACTATGTCTACGGATATGCTGGGGATCTGCCAGGAGGGAAACGGCCTTAAGGCCGACTCCCGAACAACGAAGTCCTGGTTAACGAAAGCGGAACACCGCTATCCTTAACCACGACTTCGTTATTTTGTGCCTTAACCACGCATGTGCTGAACAACGCACATGCGTGGTTAAGGCACAAAAAAGGGAGTCAGCTGAGGAGGACGACGAAACGAGGCGACGATTCAGGTAAGTGTGGCGGGGTGGGGGATTGGGGGTTTAAGTTTTAGGGCCGGGGGTGGGGGGCTGGGGTATTTTCTGTTTTAGGGGCAGGGTTTAAGTTTTAGGGCAGGGGGTGGGGGGGTGGAGGGGTTGTAGATTTTCTGTTTTAGGGCGAAGGGCGGGGGTGGGGGTCTGGGTTTAAGTTTTAGGGCCAGGGTGGGGGGGTTGGGGTATTTTCTGTTTGGGGGGGCGGGGTGGGGGGTCGGGGTTTTAGGTTTAGGGCCAGGGTTGGGGGGTCAGGTATTTTCTGGTTTAGGGGCGGGGTGGGGGGGGCGGGTTTTAGGTTTTAGGGGTGGGTTGGGTGTTCGGGTAATTTTAGGGGCGGGGTGGGGGGTTGAGGAGGTTTAGGTTTAGGGGCAGGGTGGGGGGCTCGGAGTAGTTTTAGGGGTGGGGGTTGGGGTACTTTAGGTTTTAGGGATGGGGTGGGGGTTGGGGTTGTTTTAGGTTTTGGGGGTAGGGTGGGGGGCAGTTTTAGGGGCGGGGTGGGGGGTTGGGGTTTTAGGTTTTAGGGGTGGGTTGGGGGTCGGGTAATTTTAGGGGCGGGGTGGGGAGTTGGTGGGGTTTAGGTTTAGGGGCAGGGTGGGGGGCTCGGAGTAGTTTTAGTGGTGGGGTACTTTAGGTTTCAGGGATGGGGTGGGGGTTGGGGTTGTTTTAGGTTTTGGGGGTAGAGTGGGGGTCAGTTTTAGGGGCGGGCGGGGGTAGTTTTAGGGGCAAGGGTGGGGGTTGGTGTGGTTTAAGGGGGGGTCGCAGTAATTTTTAGGGGTGCGGGTGGGGGGCCAGGGGGGACGCATGCAGGAACAATGGATGCCTATCACTAATGCCTTTACCAGGAATGCCTTTACAATGAAAAATCGTTGTTAAGGCATTCGTGGTAAAGGCATTAGTGGCAACAACGAGGTCGTTGTTTCGACTTCGTTGTTCTGGCATTCATTGTTCCGGCAGGCGTCGTTCCGACATACAACCCTGCCAGGAACATGCCCAGGCCAAAGGTATTGAGGGAGGATTTTACAAAGACAGCCCACATAATCTATAGGGCACCTGGTCTGGTTATGACATCTTGTACTGCTTCACTATAGACACCTCATCCACTGTCCAACAGCATGTCCAGTACAAGAGAGGTTTTGAATGTAGCAATAAGGGAAATAGATTTTCAGACAGAATCAGTTCTCAATGGAAGAGTCATAGTGCTTCTCAGGACCTTCAATAAAGATGTAATAAATTTGTTCTTGCTTTTTTCCAATGCTACCAAATTGTGATGGCCCCAGAGGTCAGAACTACACAGTGCTGTGCTGACAGCCTTAGCTTTATATATTTCTAGAACAGGTTATATAGCCAAAGTGGACAAGTGGTTGGCAGATTTGAGTAACGCGGTCGACCTGTGATTCAACTCTTTATCCAAGGAAAAATCCTCCGTAGCAATCAACCTATGAAATGATTTTTGAAGATTGAGTACCAGCAAATGTAACTGGGGCATCAATTTCTAGTCCGTGATTTAGGCAACATGAATTGTAGTCAGAACTTTAATGCCCATTGGAGGCCAGGATAATAATGAACTATTGTCTGCAAAGAGCAAACCTGGGACTTTCTGGCCCGCGATACTAGGGGAGTCCTTAGTACAAGTTGACAGAATATCAAAGCAACAATTCATAAAGAGTAGAAAATTTTTTGAAGCCAGGACACAGCCATGGTGAACTCCCTTGTTCACTTTGACCTTCCTTTTAAGCTTTCCATGTACACTCGCCTAACTTGATCAATATTCTCTGAATACAATCCAATTATTATAGACAGTATATTCAGGGGACCTCCCTGTTTAGCAAGCACCTCCCACAGTTTTAGTCTATGGACAAGATCAAAGGCCTCCTGAAAGGTCCACAAAAGTCACATACATGTGGCACTGATGTCAATGGTCTTCCACTTAAGACCTTGTCCATGGTGCTGACTCTTGATCAGACACCTGCCCTGAAGTGGGAGAGAGTCTACTTTTCTCAATCCATAAAAACAGTTTATCTGCTTACTGAAGATCATTTGCATGTTGCAGATCTGGTTTACTGGGCAATCACTTTCTGAAAGGCCACGTGAACCCTTTTTGAGGATTGGAATAATCAATGATTTTGGAATCATTCCGGACTGATGACACCATTCTCCATCATATTTAAGTTAGTTTAACCTAGGGGCCTAACCAGGTTTTTAGACATCAATCTCATTAAGGGTGTCAATTAAGGAAAAATTTACCAGTGGGGTATTGTATAAGTTGGTACAAGGGGGGCAACCCATTTAGATCGGCTAAGGGTCCTGGGACTTTGAGTCCACTGTAGCATTTTACACTTGAGCACAGCGGGGCGGGTAATGGTGTTATATAGCAATAGCTTGTTGAGGGCCCAACTCCTTCTCCCTTCATGCAAAATCAGGTGTGCACCCGGTCCTGGGATTTTAAGTCCCCTGCATCGTTTTACACTTCAAAATCCTTAAATATGAAAGAGGCTTTACTAAATTCCTCTAATTTCTCTGGTCATACCATATTTAGTTAGATTACAAAGTTTAAACAATCTGTAGCCCTTGGAAGAGACAGTTAGAAGCAATATAGCAAACATAATCAGACCCTCAAACCCACCCACCAGATCATGCTCTGGATCTTTTATTAGGAAGTCCTAATTTCCTTCGTTCGACACATTGCCAACCTAGTCAGTGCCTCTTACGAATGTATTAGTTTGTGTTAAACCTGACATCCTTGGTGTGGTTTTTCCCCATGCGTTTACCTTCCATACTCCTGTTTTTGTTCAGTTCGTTTTTGCTGGCCTTAGCACTCTGCACACTTTATCACGGTTAATCAATGCTAAAGGGCTTGTGCTCTCTCCTTTAAACATTGTGATATTGGCTTACGCCCAATTGGCAAATTTAATTTACTTGTAAGTGCCTAATAAAGTGACACTTCCTGTGCCCAGGGCATGTAAATTAAATGCTACTAGTGGGCCTGCAGCACTCATAGCCTTTTAAACATGCCTCATGCCTACAATTGCAGCCTGTGTGTGCAGTTTTAAACTACCACTTTGACCTGGTGAGATAACCATCTTGACAGGCCTAAACCTAAACCTTTTTATTACATATAAGTCACCCCTAGGGTACGCCGTACATCTCCCAGAGGAAAGGATGCAGTGAATTAAAAAAATTGAATGTTTATTTTTAGGTTTTACATGACAATGGTGTGTAAGCCAGTTTTACCTTGTTTAAAGCAGAGAGCGCAAGCACTTTAGCACTTTTCAGCAGTGGTAAAGTGCACAGAGTCCTAAGGCCAACAAAAAGTGATCAGCAGAAAATAGGGCGGTGGGAAAAGGAAGGCCAAACGTTTGAGGAAAGATCACCCTAAGGGTGACAGGTGTAACACGTGCACCCCCCGTCTAAAAGTGGGGACAACTACCAAACCTTCTGGGAGTTCTAATCACTAAGGAAGAAAAAGCTGAACAGACCATCAACACTGGAGTGCTGTTACCAAGGACGGTGTTCCACTGTAAAGTACATTCCCTATAGGGAGATGGACCACCTTAATAGCTTTGGAATCTTATCCATCATTTACATTAGCCACCTGAGGGGCCTGTGGTCTGTCTGAACCCCAAAATGAGTCCCAAACACATATGGTCTCAGCTTCTTTGATGCCCAGAACACTGCAAAGGCTTCCCTTTCTATTGCACTCCACCTCTGTTCCAGGGAAGGAAGCTCCTACTAATGAAGGTTATAGGCTGGTGTAAGCCCTTCTCATTAAGCAGCGATAGCACTGCCCCTACGCCATGGTCTTAGACATCAGGTATGGTGTCTCTGGAATCACAATTTAAAATCCTTACTTGTGGTGAAGTTGGATTTTAAATTGCAATTTTCAAAAAGGGCGCTTTTAGAAAGTTGGCATTTTCTTATCATAGCCATTTGGTGCCTGCAGCCTGTCGCTGGTCATATGACGGGGTGTAGTTGGCAGTTGAGCTTTGTGTATTCCCCTTAGACAGCCACACACAAGCTTAGTTGTGTTTCAATTGTCCATTACTGGCAGGATGGGAGGGAGGAGCTGGACACAGCCTCACTTATATCTGAATAGGCTGTATCCTGTCCACACACAAAGGGCCTAACAACCATGTATTGTCACTCCAGCCAGCTTGGAGCCAGGGCAAGGGAGGCACAACATTTCTTGCTCTTCAATGCCACTGTCTAAAAGGTTCTCCCACCTTCCAGAACCAGGGCACCAGGATATAAAAGATGGACCTCAGACACCGTCAATTCAGTGCACTTCTGGACCTGTGAGCACTCTGCCAGGAAGGACTGCTGTGCTGCTAACAGACTGCCACTCTGCTGGACTCCTGCTTTGCTGTGTGGGCTGCTGCCCTCTTGCCTGGGTGAGAAGGACTTGACCTACATCTCTTGCACCCTCAGTGATTTCAAGGGCTAGTTGGCTGACGTCTTGATGTGAAGCCTCAGGAGCGAAACAGGTTATCAATGTTGAGCCATTACAGCTCCATTATAGGAAAAAAGGAGATAGGGAACTTACAATGAGACAAAGGAGGAAAATAGCCAATCAGAAGCTAATCTCCACCCACGCCCAGGCACCTCCTCCCAAGACCCGGGACCCCAGCACAGCTGCCACCCACCTGCATCAATGGATAGAAGACTGCACCAACACCCTCGCACCACTCAAACAACACTCAGACACCCACCTCAGACCCAAGGCCAGCTGGTTCACCCCGACCTGCAGGCCTCCAAACGGGAATGTCGAAGAATGGAGAAGACCTGGCACCTTGCACCCACCGAATCCAACCACATTGCCCTCAAGACTGCCATCCGCAAACATCACCAGCTCAATCAATCAATCAATCAAAAAACATTTATAAAGCGCGCTACTCACCCATGAGGGTCTCAAGGCGCTAGGGGAAGGGGTTACTGCTGATCGAAGAGCCAGGTCTTGTGAGGTGGTCCTGAGGTTGGTGGGGAGGGAATTCCATGTCTTGGCCGCCAGGTAGGAGAAGGATTTCCTACCTGCCATGGTGCTGCGGATGCGAGGGACGGCGGCGAGTGCGAGGTTGGCAGAGCGAAGTTGACGGGTGGGCGTGTAGAAACTGAGGTGACGGTTGAGGTATTCGGGTCCCTTGTTGTGGAGGGCTTTGTGTGCGTGGGTGAGGAGCCGGAAGGTGATCCTTTTGTTGACGGGAAGCCAGTGCAGGTGTTTCAGGTGGGCAAAGATGTGGCTGTTGCGGGGTATGTCGAGACGAGGCGGGCGGAGGCGTTTTGAATTCGCTGCAGGTGTTTCTGGAGTTTAGCGGTGGTTCCTGCGTATAGGGTGTTGCCGTAGTCCAGGCCGCTCGTGACGAGGGCGTGGGTCACGGTCTTTCTGGTGTCGGCGGGGATCCAACGGAAGATCTTTCGGAGCATGCGGAGGGTGAGGAAGCAGGAGGATGATACGGCGTTGACTTGTTTGGTCATGGTGAGAAGTGGGTCCAGGATGAATCCGAGGTTGCGTGCGTGGTCTGAGGGGGTTGGTGTGGTGCCAAGGGCCGTGGGCCACCAGGAGTCGTCCCAGGTGGACAGGGTGTTTCCGAGGATGAGGACTTCCGTTTTGTCTGAGTTCAGTTTCAGACGGCTGAGTTTCATCCATTCTGCGACGTCTTTCATTCCATCTTGCAGGTTGGTCTTGGCGCTGGTGGGATCTTTGGTGAGGGAAAGTATCAGCTGAGTGTCGTCGGCGTAGGAGGTGATGTTGATGTTGTGTTTGCGTACGATGTCGGCGAGGGGGCTCATGTAGACATTGAAGAGAGTCGGGCTGAGCAAGGAGCCTTGTGGGACGCCACAGATGATCTTGGTGGGGTCTGAGCGGAAAGGTGGGAGGTAGACTCTTTGAGAGCGGTTGGAGAGGAAAGAGGTGATCCAGTCCAGGGCCTGTCCTTGGATCCCGGTGGAGTGGAGGCGGGATATTAGGGTTCAGTGGCAGACAGTGTCGAAGGCAGCCGAGAGGTCGAGGAGGATGAGGGTGACTGTTTCTCCATTGTCCATCAGAGTTCTGATGTCGTCTGTGACTGAGATGAGGGCGGTTTCTGTGCTGTGATTGGCTCGGAATCCGAACTGAGAGGGGTCAAGTAGGTTGTTGTCTTCCAGGAACTTGGTAAGCTGCTTGTTGACGGTCTTCTCTATGACTTTGGCAGGGAAGGGGAGGAGCGAGATGGGGCGGAAGTTCTTCAGGTCGCTGGGGTCCGCCGTAGGTTTCTTCAGTAGGGCGTTGACTTCTGCGTGTTTCCAGCTCTCGGGGACGGTGGCAGAAGCAAACAAGCTGTTGATGATGGTCTGGAGATGCGGGGCGATGATGTCGTCGGCTTTGTTGAAGATGAAGTGTGGGCAGGGGTCCGAGTGGGCACCGGAGTGGATGGAGTTCATGGTGGCTTTGGTTTCTTCCGTGTTGATGTGAGTCCAGGCGTTGAGGGTGATGGCTGGGGTTGTAGGTTCTGTGGTGGTTGGCTGGGTCTGGTGTCCGAAGCTGTCGTGTAGGTCGGTGATCTTACGATGGAAGAAGGTGGCAAGGGAGTTGCAGAGGTCTTGTGAGGGCGTGATGGTGTTGGCTTTAGGGTTGGAGAGCTCTTGACAATGTTGAAGAGTTCTTTGCTGTTGTGAGTGTTCTTGTCCAGTCTGTCTGTGAAGAAATTTGTTTTGGTGGCGCGGATCAGTTGGTGGTGTTCGTGGGTAGCATTCTTAAGGGCAGACATGTTATCTGCGGTGTGGTCCTTGCGCCAGGCTTTCTCAAGGGTGCAGCAGTTTTTTTTAGATTCCTTGAGGGTGTCTGTGAACCAGAGAGGTTTCTTGGTGTTGGTCTGTCTTGGGAGGCGTCTGAGGGGAGCGAGGTTGTCTGCGCAGTTGGTGCTCCAGTGCGTGAGGCTGAGGGCTGCGTCGTTGGGGTCGGTGGAGAAGGTGGGTTGGTTGTCGCTGAGAGTGGAGAGTAGCTGTTTTGTGGGGATTTTGTTCCAATGTCTGCGTGGGATGGGTTGTGTGCGGAGGTGGAGAGTCTTGCGTCTGAAGGTGAAGTGGACACATCTATGGTCGGTCCAGTGTACTACGGATGAGTGGCTGAAGGATACGTGGTTGCTGGCGGAGAAGATGGGGTCGAGCGTGTGTCTGGCGATGTGGGTGGGGGTGTTCCCCAGTTGCTTGAGACCGAGGTTGGCGAGGTTGGCGAGCAGGGCGGTGGTGTTGGGGTCGTTGTTCTGCTCCAGGTGGAAGTTGAGGTCTCCGAGGAGGATGTAGTCCGGCGAGGCAAGGACGTGCGGGGAGATGAAGTCAGTGATAGAGTCGCTGAAGAGGGCGCGAGGTCCAGGGGGTCTGTAGATGAGAGTTCCTCTGAGGGTGGTCCAGGGGTCTGTGTGGATCTGGAAGTGCAGGTGTTCGGTGGCGAGGGGGGTGTCTTCTGTGGAGGTGGTGACGTTGATGGAGTACTTGAAGATGATGGCGATTCCTCCACCGACTTGGTTGGTGCGGTCTCTTCTGGAGATCTTGTAGCCGTCGGGGATGGCTATGTCAATGTCGGGGGCCGAAGAGGCGTTCATCCAGGTCTCAGTGATGAAGGCGACGTCCGGTGCGGTGGAGTCCAGGAGGTCCCATAGTTCAAAGGCGTGCTTGTGGACGGAGCATGCGTTGATCAGGATGCATTTGAGGTGGTTGTTGTCGCGTGGGCTGGCGGCCGGGGTGGTTTCGCGGTGGAAGGTGAGTTTGCAGGTGTGGCATGCGAAGGGTCCGTGGGTACGTTTCGGGTTGGCTAGGAGGCAGGTGCTGGAGCGCCCCGGGTTGAGGGCGTGGAGGGTGTTGGGGTCGTAGCGGTGCTACGGGGTTTGGGAGTGCTGGGGGCCTAGGGGTTGTAGCGCTGGGCGCGGTCCAGGCGCGGACGGGCGCAGGCGGGCTTGCCTTTGCTGCGTCAGCGGCGCGCCAGCGCAGCGGCCGCCATAAGAGGGAGGAGGAGGTCAGCCGGGGGTGGGGGGTGGGAGGGGGACGACGAATGGGAGCGGGGTGGGGGCAGGGCCCAGCAGGAGGTGGCGGCGGGAAAGCGGAGGGTGGGGGGGTCAGGTAGAGGGGAGGGGAGAAAAGATAGGGGAGGGGGGGTTACAGAGGTGGAGGGGAGTAAGGAAGAACAGAGGTGGAGGGGAGTAAGGAAGAACAGAAGAGGAGAGGAAAGAAGAGGAGTCAAGAACAGAAGAGAGAAGAGTCAAGAACAGAAGAGAGAAGAGTCAAGAAGAAGGGTAAAGAAGAAGAGGAGAGAAAAGTCAAGAGAGAAGGTGAGAAGAGTCAAGAAGAGGAGGAGAACAACACGCAGGACGGGGTGCAGAGGAGAAAGAAGAAACACAGATGAAGAACACAGATGAAGAACACAGAAGAAGGACACAGAAGAAGAGAGAACACGCAGGACGGGGTGCAGGGGAGAAAGAAGAACACAGATGAAGAACACAGATGAAGAAAGAAGAAAGAACACGCAGGTCGGGGTGCAGGGGAGAAAGAAGAATACAGATGAAGAATACAGATGAAGAAAGAAGAAAGAACACGCAGGTCGGGGGCAGAGAAGAAAGAAGAACACAAGTGAAGAACACAGATGAAGAAAGAACACGCAGGTCGGGTGCAGGGGAGAAAGAAAAACACAGATGAAAAACACAGATGAAGAAAGAAGAAAGAACACGCAGGTCGGGGTGCAGGGGAGAAAGAAGAACACAGATGAAGAATACAGATGAAGAAAGAAGAAAGAACACGCAGGTCCGGGTGCAGGGGAGAAAGAAGAACACAGATGAAGAACACAGATGAAGAAAGGAGAAAGAACACGCAGGACGGGGTGCAGAGAAGAAAGAAGAACACAGATGAAGAACACAGATGAAGAAAGAAGAAAGAACACGCAGGTCGGGGTGCAGGGGAGAAAGAAGAACACAGATGAAGAACACAGATGAAGAAAGAAGAAAGAACACGCAGGTCGGGGTGAAGGGGAGAAAGAAGAACACAGATGAAGAACACAGAAGAAGGACACAGAAGAAGAGAGAACACGCAGGACGGGGTGCAGCGGGGAGAGAAGACCACAGATGAAGAACACAGATGAAGACCGAAGATGAAGAAAGAAGCAGGAAGAGAACGCAGTGAGGAAGAGGAGCGGGGCCGAGGAAGAGCAGAACACGCAGCAAGAGGGCTGCAGAAGAGGAGCAGAGAGCGAAGGGAAGAAGGACAGCAGAGGTGCGGAGAGAGGTTGGAGGAGGGAGCGGAAGGCAGAAGACAGAGGTACAGGAGAGGAGATGTGAGTAACGCAGGGATGGGCGAGGGGCTGGGCGGGGGGAGTACTTACTGTTTTAGCAGGTCTTGCTGGGAGGTGTCAGGAGCCTGGGCTGGTGGAGCTGCAGCGGAAGGGGGAGCGACCTACCCTCGGGTCAAGGGTTGCTAACTCTGCCGCGCACCGGGCGGCATAAGAGGGAGGAGGGGGGGGAGGGGTCAGCTGGGGGCGGGGGCGGAGGGGGCGACGAATGGGAGCGGGGGGCGTGGCCGAGCAGGAGGTGGCGGCGGGAAAGCGGATGGTGGGGGTGTCAGGTAGAAGGGAGGGGAGAAAAGATAGGGGAGGGGGGATTACAGAGGTGGGGGGAGTAAGGAAGAACACAGGTGGAGGGGAGTAAGGAAGAACAGAAGAGGAGAGGAGAGAAGAGGAGTCAAGAACGGAAGAGAGAAGAGTCAAGAACAGAAGAGAGAAGAGTCAAGAACAGAAGGGAGAAGAGTCAAGAAGAAGGGTAAAGAAGAAGAGGAGAGAAGAGTCAAGAGAGAAGGGAGAAGAGTCAAGAAGAGGAGGAGAAGATCACGCAGGACGGGGTGCAGAGGAGAAAGAAGAAACACAGATGAAGAACATAGATGAAGAACACAGAAGAAGGACACAGAAGAAGAGAGAACACGCAGGACGGGGTGCAGGGGAGAAAGAAGAACACAGATTAAGAAAGAAGAAAGAACATGCAGGTCGGGGTGCAGGGGAGAAAGAAGAACACAGATGAAGAATACAGATGTAGAAAGAAGAAAGAACACACAGGTCGGGGTGCAGGGGAGAAAGAAGAACACAGATGAAGAACACAGATGAAGAAAAAAGAAAGAACACGCAGGACGGGGTGCAGAGAAGAAAGAAGAACACAGATGAAGAACACAGATGAAGAAAGAAGAAAGAACACGCAGGTCGGGGTGCAGGGGAGAAAGAAGAACACAGATGAAGAACACAGATGAAGAAAGAAGAAAGAACACGCAGGTCGGGGTGCAGGGGAGAAAGAAGAACACAGATGAAGAACACAGATGAAGAACACAGAAGAAGAGAGAACACGCAGGACGGGGTACAGCGGGGAGAGAAGAACACAGATGAAGAATACAGATGAAGACCAAAGATGAAGAAAGAAGCAGGAAGAGAACGCGGTGAGGAAGAGGAGCGGGCCGAGGAAGAGCAGAACACGCAGCAAGAGGGCTGCAGAAGAGGAGCAGAGAGCGAAGGGAAGAAGGGCAGCAGAGGTGCGGAGAGAGGTTGGAGGAGGGAGGGGAAGGCAAAAGACAGAGGTACAGGAGAGGAGAGGTGAGTAGCGCGGGGATGGGCGAGGGGCTGGGCGGGGGGAGTACTTACTATTTTAGCAGGTCTTGCTGGGAGGTGTCAGGAGCCTGGGCTGGTGGAGCGGCAGGGGGAGCGACCTACCCTCGGGTCAAGGGTCGCTCCTGCTGATCCGCACTACCAAAAGAACCTACTACAAAAGCCGCATAGACACCAACGCCCACAACAACAAAGAGCTCTTCGGCATCATCAAAGAACTCTCCAACCCCAGGCCCTGCTCCCACAAACCCTCACCATCACAGGAGCTCTGCAACTCCCTTGCCACTCACTTCCGTTGAAAGATCAAAGACATCCACAACATCTTCAAACCCCTGACCCACCAGCCAACCTCAGACAACCATGAACCCAACGCATCAAGCAACACAAACGCTCTATGCTCCTGGACCCACGTCAACAATGAAGACACCATCAACACCATGGCCTCCATCCTCTCTGGCTCCCCCTCGGACCCCTGCCCGCACCAGATCTTCAACAAAGCCAGCGACATCATCGCCCCCCCACCTCTGTGCCATCATCAACAGCTCCTTCGAGACAGCCACCTTCCCAGAGAGATGGAAACACGCCAATGTCAACGCCCTATTGAAGAAGCCCAGAGCGGATCCAGATGACCCCAAAATCTACCGGACCATCTCCCTCCTCACCTTCCCAGCGAAGGTCATTGAAAAAATCGTGAACAGCCAACTATCCCGCTTCCTAGGAGACAGCAAAGCACTCGATACCTCCCAATCCGGATTTCGCAAGAACCACAGCACGGAGACTGCACAGATGACATCAGGACCATGCTCGACGAAGGCGAAACTGCAGCGCTCATCCTACTGGACCTCTCCGCAGCCTTCAACACTGTTTGCCACCACACCCTTCGAACACACCTCCATAACGCCGGGATCTGCGGCAAGGCCCTCGACTGGATCTCTTCTTTCCTCTCCGACAGAACCCAGAGAGTCCGCCTTCCACCCTACCTGTCCGAATCCTCCAAAACCATCTGTGGCGTCCCCCAGGGATTTTCCCTCAGCCCAACACTTTTCAACATTTACATGGCTCCTCTCGCCAACATCACACGATCCCACCACATCAACATAGTATCCTACGCAGACGACACCCAGATGATCATCTCACGAAAGACCCCACAACTGCAAGAAACAACCTCCACAATGGACTTCACTCCATCGTCAACTGGATGGAATCAAGCCGCAGACGAAACAGAGATCCTCATCCTCGGCAGCAACCCCTCCCCCTCGAACGACTCCTCGTGGCCTACCTCCCTCGGAGCCGTGCCCACCCCCACCACCCAAGTATGGAACCTGGGAATCATCCTTGACTCAGCACTCAGCATGACTTAGCAGGTCAACGCAGTCTCCTCTTCCTGTTACAACACCCTCCGCAAGATCTTCAAGTGGATTCCCGTCGAAACCAGAAAGACAGTCACCCACGCCCTAGTCAGCAGCCGACTGGACTTCGGCAATGCACTCTATGCAGGAACCATAGCCAAACTACAAACGAAAATGCAACGTATCCAAAACGCCTCCGCCCGACCCATCCTCGACGTCCCACGCCGCATCCACATCTCTGCCCACCTCAGAGACCTACACTGGCTACCCGTATCGAAGAGGATTACCTTCAAACTACTCACCCATGCACACAAAGCCCTCCACAACACAGGTCCGGCCTACCTCAACGACAGACTCACCTTCCACACCCCCGTCCGCCAGCTCCGCTCCGCCAGCCTCACCCTCGCCTCCACCCCCGCATTCGCTGCACCATCGCCGGAGGAAGATCCTTCTCTCACCTCGCCACCAAGACCTGGAACTCCCTACTGCTGTAACATTTAGAAATCTGTTATCAAGACCATCTAACATGTTGCAACCATGCAGTGCTGTGAGCATCTGCATAGTCTGGATCCACATATAACTTTACCACGTGACTTTCCCAGTCGCGGGCGGACACCACACTGTCCTTGCTGTTAGATGGTTAGATGTGTGAATCAGGGTATTTACATAGCCCCAGAGTTCTCTGCTTCTCCTTGGTGACATCAACGCATGTATTCGTAACCAGCATTCCTCTATTTCCTTTGTCTTTAAGTTCCAAATTATTTTCTTGTGTTCTTTCATTGCCAGCCTCCTAAAGGCTTCCGTAAAGGATGATGTATTTTTCATATATTGTGACTCCGCCTGCCGGCGCACTTTCTTTCTACATGGGGTGATACTACCAGGATGCTGAAAATTTATCGACCCCACTTCTTTTAGCCCTTAATTGCAATTGCTGACTGGAGCCAGTGAGCGCACCATGGAGCATTATAACCATGATTCCCCACTGGTCTACCCCCCAACTTGTCCCAATTTTGAGCATTAGAGAACTATTGACCTGTGTCCATAATGCTCATGTGACAGAGCAAGCTGAGCCCCATTTGATCCGTTTTGCCAATGGCATAGATGAGATGTTAATTGCTGCCCACTAGCTGTGTAGGTCAGATGCCTCGCCACTCCAAGATCGATTTCATTAACTGCATGATTGTGGTCGCTTTTGGTTCTGCTAATGACCTGATGACGTAGGCATCTAGCCCAAAGGGTTTTATTTTCTAAAGATGTAATCTAGTGTAGAGCTGTTTCTAAGTGCTGGTAAAAATATGGCTACTGCAATTTCATTGTGGCTGTTCATCCTTAATCTAAAATCCTTAAGATATTTTTGTAAGGTCATTCTTGCAGGGTCCCCTGGGACCCCAGGTTACGCAGGTTAAAGTCTCCTGCTACCAAGCATTCATGATTTCGGTGCTCATATAAAAATTCCTTTAACGAAGACAAAATTAATTTGAAATTTGCCTGTTATTTTGCCTGGCCTGTATTTGTATACAAATTTATGATTGAGACCGGAGTTAGATTATTGTTAAAAGCCAGGGTTTATATGCTTACCATGTGGACATCCCTTGTTGATTGATCCCAGACCTCAACTTTGACAACTAATTTTACATATGTCTTCTTTTGTGCAGGACTTTGAATTGTTATAAAGGCAGGAATGGGTAGAGGCTCCGTCGACCAGGTTTCCTGGAAACACAGAATGTCAGAGTTGTTTAAAAAGTCCCTATTGGTGGAAGTCTGGCCAGCCACAGTCCAGCTTACTAGCTAGTTTGAACTTTTGTTATTTCGGGGTGCAATCCTTTGTTACTGAAGATGCAATCTCCCTTTGGTAGTCAGAGCAGCGCGGAGCCAGTCCCAGCTCTGCCAGTCTGGGTCACTAAATTCAGTTCTCACATCTGCGTGTTGTAAGCCTACAGTATCCCTTGACAAACGTATAGTAATTATTTTATCCATTGTCAGATGGCTTATCGCAGGTGTTCCTGTGCTGAATTATTTATTATCTGAATACGGCGATTGTTTTCTCCCTGATAAAATGAGGGCATATTTTTCTGTTTCTGGTTCATTAATTAATATGCCCCAGCTTGTTAACAAATCAGCATTTTCAAGGATCCTTTCTGCAATACTCCGTTCAGACTATGTTGTCAATGTGGATTCTCTCTGTCTGATCCAAGCATAAGTATTGGAGTTTACTGAGGACAGGTCCCCAGATGTAAGGTTAGAAAGCGATGGTATATTATGCCGCTGACGCTGTATGTTTGACCTACTGAGGCTGTCCGAAGGCCTTCGTGATGCATATAGCGGGTCAAAAATTGGGGCAGGCCTTTCAGATTTCCTCTGGGGATTTATGCTATTCAGGCAATTACCGCTTAGTTTCCCATGGTGTTCCTGCCTGTGAACAGGCCAATAGATGCCAGAATGTTACCTGTGGTAAGATCACCACCTGCATAACTTTCAGAAAAAAAGCAGAGTTGTAAAAATATATTTTTCACCATAGTTTTTGCATTTTTTCTAAGGGTAATCCATTTTTTCTTTTTTGTGATTTCTAGAAGTTTGTGGTGGAAACAAGTGTGGAATCCATGAGTGAACCTAGAAACTAGTCAACATTCCAAATTTAGCAAGCGGTCCTTTGTGTGGGTATAACAAAAAAAATTGGGAAAACATTGTTTTACTTGCCTATATATATAGGCAATATATACTTGCCTATATATTTCACAGAACTTTCCCCAAAAATGTGCCAGTCCCATCAGCTAGTGCCTGAAACGTTTTGGGGTGATCCGTTAAGGGGGGGGAGCGAGAAAAAAGGGGGGGCCCAAAACACGTTTTCTGCATTCATTTTTCCATAGAGTTTTTGAAGAGCAATATATAGTGCAACAACTGCAACAAAGAAGCAAAGACAACTTTTAAACACTGTATATTTCTTCCTGCCAGCAACTGCAACTGTTTCCCAGTCTTGCATCCTCGGAGGACAGTCAGTCTTCAACCTGCACCAGAAGAATCAAGGAGTCACTTCCCTGCTTCAGCACGCACCTCCTCTGCAGCGTCTACCGGTGGCTTGGGTCCCTTCTCCTGAAGAAGTGCGTGGAACCAGTAACACAGGTGGTGGACTGAAGTGGTCCCAACGGTCCAGACGTCCAGCTGTCCAAGTTTGGTGGAGGTAAGAGCTTGCCTCCCCACGCAAGACAGTACCCCCATGCACCACATGTTTTGCAGTTGCCAAGACTTGTTGGCATCCTTCCACGAAGTTCTTCATGCAATGTGCAGCTCGGGCCCCCAGCACTCCTTCCTGTTTCGCATAGCCTCCTGTATGGTTCTCCGGTGGCGTGGGATCCCTTTGTGTAGTGCTGCATGGGTCTCCTTTTCCACCTTCTTTGTCCTCATGCTGTGGGACTTCTGTGTGGGCTGCCTGGTCTTCTGAGGGCTCTCTGAGTTGCTGGGAGCCCCCTCTGTTTTCCCCTCCTGGTCCTTCCTGGTCGTGGCAGGGCCATGTTCCGCTAACCGCAAGCTTTGCGTGTGCCAAGGCTTGTTGGCAGAATCCAGCGACGCAAACCAGACTGCAATCATCCATCCGGCGTGGGACATCATCTGCACCAACCAGGAACCCGCATCCACCTTCTAGGGTGCAGTACTGACTGTTCTTCTTCACCGGTGTTTCTTCTTTTGCACCTTCTTCTGAGTTAGCAGGGGCTCCTGTTCTCCCTGGACTCTTTAGTGCTTCTTGGACTTGGTCCCCTTCTTCCACAGGTCTTCAGGTCCTTCTGGTTCTTGCAAAATCTTCTATCACGTGTTCTTGTGTGTTCTAGGAAAGTTCCTGTGAGTTACTCCTGCTTTCCTGGGCTCTGGGGTGGGTTCTATTACTTACATGTGGTGTTTTCTAACACTCACAGCACCCCTCTACACACTACACTTTCCTAGGTGGGAAACCGACTTTTGCATTCCACTATTTTAGTATATGGTTTGTGTTCCCCCTAGGCCCATTTCTAACTATTGTGATTTTCACTATTTGCACTGTTTTCTAACTGTTTTATAGAAATGTCTGCATTCTAGTGTGTATACTGTGTATATTACTTACCTCCTCAGGGAGTATAGTCTCTAAGGCATTTTTGGCATGTGTCACCAAAATAAAGTCCCTCTATTTTTGAAACACTGAGTATTTTCATGTGTGTGAGTACTGTGTGACTACAGTGGTATTGCATGAGCTTTGCATGTCTTCTAGTTAGGCCTTGGCTGCTCATCCACACTGCCCATAGAGACACTGGCTTCTAGACACTGACTAGATTTTACTAATAAAGGATAACTGGACCTGGTATAAGGTGTAAGTACCTTAGGTACCCACTACAAACCAGGCCAGGCTCCTACATTGGCGGTGCAGCGATGGGATAAGCACTTGCAATTGCCTTATCACTCTGTCACTGGTTCTTTCCACAGAAAAGAGTACTCTGCACCTAGAACTATACATACATATACCTAGTTACAGGATCTAGGGACAGATGTAGGAAATCCCGAGTCTGCAACTTGCAAATGGCGAGTCTGAGCGACTCGCAATTTACAATTTGCAAACCCGAATGCAGGATGGTGTCCCTGACACCATCTGCCAATCACAAGGGGGTCGCAAAGACCCACCTCATTAATATTAATGAGGTGGGTCGCAATTTGCGACCCCCTTCCGATTAGTAGCACTCACAGGGATGGTGGCCTGCTGGAGACAGCAGACCACCATGCCTGTGACTGTTTTTCAATAAAGCAGTTTTTTTTTGTATTGCAGCCCGTTTTCCTTAAAGGAAAACGAGTTGCAACACAAACGAAAAAATGAAACGTTTGTGTTTCATTTTTTCAGAGCAGGCAGTGGTCCATAGGACCACTGCCTGCTCTGAAAAAAAAAATTCAGGGCCATTCACAAAGGGGAAGGGGTCCCATGGGGACCCCTTCCCTTTTGCGAATGGGTTAGCACCCATTTGAAATGGGTGCTAACTGCGAATTGCTTTGCGACCGCGTTTGCGATCACAAAGCAATTCTACATCGCGATGTGAATCGCAAATAGGAAGGGGAACACCCCTTCCTATTTGCGAGTCGCATTCCCATTTAGCGAGTTGGTAACCAGGTTACTGACTCGCAAAATGGGAATGAGCATCGCAATGTGCTTTTTGCATGGCGCAATCATCAAATTTCGCTGTTTGCACCGTGCAAAACTCTTCCTACATCTGGCCCCAAGTCTCTTAGCTTGCTTTCTTAGAGACTAAGGGTTAGGTAGAGTAGGTTTTTCTTTTCACTTACACTACTCTAACACTCATTACATCATGTCTACTGCTAGTCATAGTTCTGAGGTACTCCCTATGAGGGCATGACCTTCAAAGAACCTAGGGGGCTTTGCTCAGAGAGGAGCCTAGATGTAGGGAAGAACACCCATAAGAATATTCTGTTAAGTCTCCAGGATGATCAGGAGCAAGCTGATAACCAGGAGGAGGAGGGGGGGGGGGAGACATTCTGATTCCTTAGAGCCAGGGAATCACCCTGAAGATTCAGGGGGAGGGCTCTTCCAAAGATCTTCCCCCTAGCATACCTTCTAGTGTAGCTGGCAGTGGGAGGGGTAGTCACTCTGGGAGGGCTCCCTTCACACCTAGAGGTCAGGGTACAAGGGTTAGTAAAGTTAGGGAAAGATCTACCTCTGCCCACTCTCATATCACATCAGTTTCTGAGGGATCCTATGGTTCAACTCCAGGTCATGACTCCATAGATAGGGAGCTCAGGAAACTGAGACTGGAGGAGGACAGGCTGAGGCTGCAGCAGCTAGCCCTAGATAGGGAGGCCTTGGCTGTGGAGAGAGAGAGAGACAGGGTTGGGGTTAGTTCCCCATTGTGGCAGCAGCTATTTCAGGAGTTATGGAGTTAGGGAGAACACCATAGACTCTAGAAACTTGCATAAAATTGTTCCCCCATACAAGGTGGGGGATGACATCTATAAGTGGTTTGCTGCACTTGAGAGGGCCTGCAAAGTTCAGAGAGTCCCTCAAAGGCCCTGGCGGGCTGCTATTCTGTGATTGTCCATTTCTGACAAGTGGAGGGATAGACTTCTCACTGTCAGAGAAGAAGACTCAGACAATTACAGTATTCTCAAAACTGCACTCGGATGGATTTGGCTTAACAACTGAACAGTACAGGATGAAGTTCAGAGAAACCAGAAAAGAGTCTTCCCAAGATTGGATAGACTTTGTGGACTGTTCTGTGAAGACTTTAGAAGGTTAGTTACATGGCAGCAAAGTCTCTGACTATGAGGGTTTATATAATCAAATTTTGAGAGAGCATATTCTGAATAACTGTGTGTCTGATTTGTTTCACCAATACTTGGTAGATTCAGTTCTGAACTCTCCCCAAGAACTGGGAAAGAAGGCATACAAATGGGTCAGAACAAGGGTGAGAAGAAAAGCTCATACAGGGGGTGACAATGAAAAGAAGAAAGAAGGTGAAAAGTCTCAGGACAAGCATGGGACAAACATAAAACTAAAGATTCCTCTTCAGGTCTACAACTCTACTCTGGGGGTGGGGATGCAAATTCTTCTTCTTCCTCTTCGACACACAATAAAAAGCCTTGATGCTATGTGTGCAGAGGTAAAGGCCATAGGCCAGGGGACAAGTCCTGTCCAGGTAAAGCCCCTGAACCTACAACCACTACTACACCCACTTCAACTTCTAGTGCCCCTAGCAGTAGTAGTAATAGTGGTGGAACTACTGGCAATAGTTAAAGTAAAGGTGTAGTTGGGTTCACTTTTGGGTCTATCATAGAAACTGGGGTAGACAGTCCCAAGACAGTTTCTGTCACACCTGGTGGAATTGACCTTGACACCTTGGCTGCTTGTCCCCTTAACATGGATAAGTACAGGCAGTCAATCTTAATAAATGGTGTTGAGGTGCAGGCCTACAGGGACATAGGTGCAAGTATCACTTTAGTGACTGAAAACTTGGTGTCACCTGCAAAACACTTCCTTGGAAAGAAGTACCAGGTTACTGATATCAATAACTCCACTCATTCTCTCCCTTTAGCTGTAGTGCAACTTAGTTGGGGTGGAGTTACTGGCCCTAAGCAAGTGGTGCTGTCACCTAGCTTACCTGTTGGCTCTCTCCTAGTAAATGACCTAGAGGCCTCAGATTGGGCTGAAGTAGAGTTTAGGATCCATGCATCCATGCTGGGTATTCCTAAGTGTGAGAAGGTAGCCTCTTTCTAGCATGCTTACCCCCACTTTTGGCCTGTTTGTGAGTGTGTGTCAGTGTGTTTTTACTGTGTCACTGGGATCCTGCTAGCCAGGACCCCAGTGTTCATAGATAAAAACCTATCTGTCAGTGTGTTTTGCCTGTCTCACAGGGATCCTGTTAGCCAGGACCCCAGTGCTCATAGTTTGTGGCCTAATGTGTGTGCCTGTGTGGTGCCTAACTGTGTCACTGAGGCTCTGCTAATCAGAACCTCAGTGCTTATGCTCTCTCTGCTTTTAAACTTGTCAGTGTAGGCCAGTGACTTCATTTACCAATTTCAATTGGCACACTGGACCCCCCTTAAATGTCTCTAGTATATGGTACGTAGGTTCCAAGGGCATTAGGGTTCCAGGAGATCCGTATGGGCTGCAGCATTTCTTTTAGCCACCCCTAGGGAGCTCAGACAAACCCTTACACAGGACTGCCATTGTAACCTGCGTGAAATAGTGCACACACTATTTCAGAGCCATTTTCACTGCACTTAAGTAACTTATAAGTCACCTATATGTCTAACCTTCACTTGCTGAAGGTTAGTTGCAACGTTACTAAGTGTGAGGACACCCTTGCACTAGCAAAGGTGCCCGCACATAGTTCAGTGCCATTTCCCCGGACTTTTGTGAGTGCGGGGACGCCATTACACGCGTGCACTACATATGGGTCAATACCTATATGTATCTTCACAATGGTAACTCTGAATATGGCCATGTAACATGTCTAAGATCATGGAATTGTCCCCCCATTCCAAATCTGGTATTGGGGAGCCAATTCCATGCATCCTAGGGGCTTTACCATGGACCCCCAGTACTGCCAAACCAGCTCTCTGAGACTTGCACTGCAGCTATAGCTGCTGTCACCTCACAGACAGGGTTCTGCACTCCTGGAGTTCAGTCCCAGGAAGGCAGAACAAAGCATTTCCTCTGAGAACAGGGTGTAACATCCTCTCCCTTTGGAAATAGGTGTTACAGGCTGGGGAGCGGTAGCCTCCCCAGCCTCTGGAAATGCTTTGAAGGGCACAGATGGTGCCCTCCTTGCATAAACCAGTCTACACCCGTTCAGGGACCCCTTCTGCCCTGCTCTGGCAGGAAACTGGACAAAGGAAAGGGGAGTGACCACTCCCCTGTCCATTACCACCCCAGGGGTGGGGCCCAGAGCTCCTCCAATGTGTCACAGACTTTAGCCATCTTGCTTTGCAAGGTGTGGGGGCACTCTGGAGGGCTCTGAGTGGCCAGTGCCAGCAGGTGACTTCAGAGACCCCTCCTGGTAGGTCCATACCTGATAAGGTAGCCAATCTCCCTCTCAGGGCTATTTAGTGGGTTCTCTTTAGATTCTGCTTGCAAGTTTCCTTCAGGAATCCTCTGCAACCACTTCAGACACTTTTCTTCAGCAACCTCAGCTCCAAGTCAGCAACTGCAACAGTTTCCACTGTGTGCACGCTCTTGGGACTCCCTGTCTTCATCCTGCACCAGATGGACCAAAGAAATCTCCAGTGGAGTGACGGAGTCACTTCCCTGCTCCAAGCAGGCACCTTCCAAGATGACGACCGATACCCTGGGACTCTTCGAGCGTGCTTCTAAGGACATAGACTGTCCTGAGGTCCTTCTGACACAATATGGAGGAGGTAAGACCTTGCCTTCCCTGAGAACGACAATACCCCTGTGCACTGTGTCTTCTTCACCCCCTGAGGCCTCTGTGCACTCTTTGCGAAATTCCTTCTTGCACAGCCTGGCTCAGGTCCCCAGCACTCCATCTTGTGACGCTCAACTCGTTGAGTTGTTCTCCGGCTGCGTGGGACCTTCTTTTGTTGTGCTGCATCAACTGCGTTTTGCACCTCCTTGGAACCTGGGTCCTGCAGCTCCTGGGGTAGCTGGCTGGCATTCTGAGGGCTCTCTAAAGTGCTGATCACCCCCTCTTCCTCCTCACACAGAGTTGAGGCCTCCAGGTCCCTCCTGGGTCCATCCAGTGCCATTTTGACAAAAAACATACTGTGTCTTAGCCAAGGCTTGTTGGCACATTCCGACACAAAATCTCATCGGCAACGATGTTCACGCCGTGGGACATCTTTTGCATCATGCAGCAACCCGCTGGCATCTTCCTAGGGTGCATTCCTGCAGTCTTCTACTAACTGGGGACTCTTCTTTTGCACCCTCTTCTGGGTTTGGCAGGGGCTCCTGTCCTTCCTGAATCTTCTTTCGACTTCTGGACTTGGTCCCCTTCCTTTGCAGGTCTTGAGGTCCAATATTCCAGCAGTTGTTCTTTGCAGACTTAGGGCCAGATGTAGCAAGGCATTAGCGCCTCGCAAACGGCGAAAAACGCCGTTTGCGAGGCGCTAATGCCTGCGCGCGATGCAGAAACACATTTTGCGAGTTGGAACCGACTCGCAAAATGTGTTTCCGACTTGCAAATAGGAAGAGGTGTTCCCTTCCTATTTGCAACTCGCACCGCGATGTAAGTTGATTTGTGACCGCAAAAGCGGTCACAAATCAACTCGCAGTTACCATCCACTTGAAGTGGATGGTAACTCATTCGCAAACGGGAAGGGGTCCCCATGGGACCCCTTCCCCTTTGTGAATGATCACAAAAATAATTTTTCAGAGCAGGCAGTGGTCCAATGGACCACTGCCTACTCTGAAAAATACCGAAACAAAAGGTTTCGGTTTATTTTTCAAAGTGCAGCTCGTTTTCCTTTAACCCCTTCGCTGCCAGGCCTTTTCCCCCTCCTGTGCCAGGCCTTTTTTTGCCTATTTGGGGCAGTTCGCGCTTAGGCCCTCATAACTTTTTGTTCACATAAGCTAACCAAGCCAAATTTGCGTCCTTTTTTTCCAACATCCTAGGGATTCTAGAGGTACCCAGACTTTGTGGGTTCCCTTGAAGGAGGCCAAGAAATTGGCCAAAATACAGTGAACATTTCGTTTTTTTTAAAAAAAATTGAAAAAGTGGCTGCAGAAGAAGGCTTGTGGATTTCCCCCCGAAAATGGCATCAACAAAGGGTTTGTAGTGCTAAACTCAGCAGCTTCCTAGCTTTCAGGAACAGGCAGACTTGAATCAGAAAACCCAATTTTTCAACACAATTTTGGCATTTTACTGGGGCATACTCCATTTTTGCAATTTTTTGTGTTTTCAGCCTCCTTCCAGTCAGTGACAGGAATGGGCATGAAACCAATGCTGGATCCCAGAAACCTAACCATTTCTGAAAAGTAGACAAAATTCTGAATTCAGCAAGGGGTCATTTGTGTAGATCCTACAAGGGTTTCCTACAGAAAATAACAGCTGAAAAAGAAAAATATTGAAATTGAGGTGAAAAAAAACATCAATTTTTCTCTATGTTTTACTCTGTAACTTTTCCCTGCAATGTCAGATTATGGAAAGCAATATACCGTTACGTCTGCTGGTCTCCTCTGGTTGCGGGGATATATAGGGCTTGTAGGTTCATCAAGAACCCGAGGAACCCAGAGCCAATAAATGAGCTGCACCCTGCAGTGCGTTTTCATTCTATACCGGGTATACAGCAATTCATTTGCTGAAATATAAAGAGTAAAAAATTGCTATCAAGAAAACCTTTGCATTTCCAAAAAGGGCACAAGATAAGGTGCTGAGGAGCAGTGGTTATTTGCACATCTCTGAATTCTGGGGTGACCATACAAGCATGTGAATTATAGGGAATTTCTCAAATAGATGTCTTTTTTACACACTCTCCTATATTTGGAAGGAAAAAATGTAGAGAAAGACAAGGGGCAGTAGCACTTGTTTTGCTAATCTATGTTCCCCCAAGTCTCCCGATAAAAATGATACCTCACTTGCGTGGGTAGGCCTAGCGCCCGCGACAGGAAACGCCCCAAAGCGCAACGTGGACACATCGACAATTTTGGGAGAAAACAGAGGTGTTTTTTGCGAAGTGCCTACCTGTAGATTTTGGCCTCTAGCTCAGCCGGCACCTAGGGAAACCTACCAAACCTGTGCATTTCTGAAAACTAGAGACCTAGGGGAATCCAAGGAGGGGTGACTGGCGGGGCTCGGACCAGGTTCTGTTACCCAGAATCCTTTGCAAACCTCAACATTTGGCTAAAAAAACACATGTCCCTCACATTTCTGTGGCAGAAAGTTCTGGAATCTGAGAGGAGCTACAAATTTCCTTCCACCCAGCGTTCCCCCAAGTCTCCCGATAAAAATGATACCTCACTTGCGTGGGTAGGCCTAGCGCCGGCGACAGGAAACACCCCAAAGCGCAACGTGGACACATCCTAAATTTTGGAAAAAAACAGAGGTGTTTTTTGCGAAGTGCCTACCTGTAGATTTTGGCCTCTAGCTCAGCCGGCACCTAGGGAAACCTACCAAACCTGTGCATTTCTGAAAACTAGAGACCTAGGGGAATCCAAGGAGGGGTGACTTGCGGGGCTCGGACCAGGTTCTGTTACCCAGAATCCTTTGCAAACCTCAAAATTTGGCTAAAAAAACACATGTCCCTCACATTTCTGTGGCAGAAAGTTCTGGAATCTGAGAGGAGCTACAAATTTCCTTCCACCCAGCGTTCCCCCAAGTCTCCCGATAAAAATGATACCTCACTTGCGTGGGTAGGCCTAGCGCCGGCGACAGGAAACACCCCAAAGCGCAACGTGGACACATCCTAAATTTTGGAAAAAAACAGAGGTGTTTTTTGCGAAGTGCCTACCTGTAGATTTTGGCCTCTAGCTCAGCCGGCACCTAGGGAAACCTACCAAACCTGTGCATTTCTGAAAACTAGAGACCTAGGGGAATCCAAGGAGGGGTGACTTGCGGGGCTCGGACCAGGTTCTGTTACCCAGAATCCTTTGCAAACCTCAAAATTTGGCTAAAAATACACATGTTACTCACATTTCTGTGGCAGAAAGTTCTGGAATCTGAGAGGAGCCACAAATTTCCTTCTACCCAGCGTTCCCCCAAGTCTCCCGATAAAAATGATACCTCACTTGTGTGGGTAGGACTAGCGCCCACGAAAGGAAAGGGCCCAAAACACAACGTGGACACATCACATTTTTTTATAAAAAGCAGTGCCTACCTGTGGATTTTGGCCTGTAGCTCAGCCGACACCTGAGGAAACCTAGCAAACCAGTGCATTTTTGAAAACTAGAAACCCAGGGGAATCCAAGATGGGGTGACTTGCGGGGCTATGACCAGGTTATGTTACCCAGAATCCTTTGCAAACATCAAAATTTGGCCCAAAAAACACTTTTTCCTCTCATTTCGGTGACAGAAAGTTCTGGAATCTGAGAGGAGCCACAAATTTCCTTCCACCCAGCGTTCCCCTAAGTCTCTCTATAAAAATGGTACATCACTTCTGTGGGTAGGCCTAGCGCCCACAAAAGGAAATGGCCCAAAACACAACGTGGACACAACATATTTTTTCACAGAAAACAGAGGTGTTTTTTGCAAGGTGCCTACCTGTGGTGTTTGGCCTGTAGCTCAGCCGGCCCCAGGGGGGGGGGGCAGAAATGCCCTAAAATAAATTTGCCCCCTAACCCCCACCCTCCCCCGCCGGGAGCGACCCTTGACTACGGGGTCGCTCCCCCTGCGTGACATTGGCACCAAAAAACAAATCCCCGGTGCCTAGTGGTTTCTGCCCCCTTGGGGGCAGGTTGACCTAAACTCAGCCAATCTGCCCCCAAGGGGGTCAGAAATGGCCTAAATACAATTTGTCCCCCAGGGGAGCGACTTTTGCCTGATGGGTCGCTCCCCATCTCTAAAAAAAAAAACAAAGAAAAAAAAGAAAAATTCCCCTGGGGCCTAGAGGTTTCTGCCCCCCCCCCC
This sequence comes from Pleurodeles waltl, assembly GCF_031143425.1. NCBI lineage: Eukaryota > Metazoa > Chordata > Amphibia > Caudata > Salamandridae > Pleurodeles > Pleurodeles waltl. The sequence goes on along the minus strand of NC_090444.1, from coordinate 1,383,776 downwards.
CGGGGGCAGATCGGCCTAATAACACCCACCCACCCCCCGGGAGCGACCCTTGCCTACGGGGTCGCTCCCCCTGCGTGACATTGGTGCCAAAAAACAAATCCCCGGTGCCTAGTGGTTTCTGCCCCCTTGGGGGCAGATTGACCTAAAATTGGCCAATCTGCCCCCAGGGGGGCAGAAATGGTCTAAATACAATTTGCCCCCCCCGGGGAGCGACCCTTGCCTGATGGGTCGCTCCCCATCTCTAAAAAAAGAATCAAAAAAAAAAAAAAAACACAAAAAGAAAAATGCCCTGGCGCCTAGAGTGTTCTGCCCCCCCTGGGGGCAGTTCGGCCTAATAATAGGCCGATCTGTCCCCCGGGGGGGCAGAAATGGCCTAAAATAAATTTGCCCCCCCAACCCCCCGTCCCCCCCCCCCCAGGGAGTGACCCTTGCCTACGGGGTCGCTCCCCCTGCGTGACATTGGCGCCAAAAAACAAATCCCCGGTGCCTAGTGGTTTCTGCCCCCTTGGGGGCAGATTGACCTAAAATTGGCCAATCTGCCCCCAGGGGGGCAGAAATGGTCTAAATACAATTTGCCCCCCCAGGGGAGCGACCCTTGCCTGATGGGTCGCTCCCCATCTCTAAAAAAAGAAACAACAAAAAAAAAAAACACAAAAAAAAAATTGCCCTGGCGCCTAGAGTGTTCTGCCCCCCCCCCCGGGGCAGTTCGGCCTACTAATAGGCCGATCTGTCCCCCGGGGGGGCAGAAATGGCCTAAAATAAATTTGCGCCCCCAACCCCCCCCAACCCTCCCCCCGGGAGCGACCCTTGCCTACGGGGTCGCTCCCCCTGCGTGACATTGGCGCCAAAAAACAAATCCCCGGTGCCTAGTGGTTTCTGCCCCCTTGGGGGCAGATTGACCTAAAATTGGCCAATCTGCCGCCCCAGGGGGGCAGAAATGGTCTAAATACAATTTGCCCCCCCCAGGGGAGCGACCCTTGCCTGATGGGTCGCTCCCCATCTCTAAAAAAAGAAACAACAAAAAAAAAAAACACAAAAAAAATAATTGCCCTGGCGTCTAGAGGGTTCTGCCCCCCCTGGGGGCAGTTCGGCCTAATAATAGGACGATCTGTCCCCCGGGGGGGCAGAAATGGCCTAAAATAAATTTGCCCCCCAACCCCCACCCCCCCCGGGAGCGACCCTTGCCTACGGGGTCGCTCCCCCTGCGTGACATTGGCGCCAAAAAACAAATCCCCGGTGCCTAGTGGTTTCTGCCCCCTTGGGGGCAGATTGACCTAAAATCGGCCAATCTGCCCCCAGGGGGGCAGAAATGGTCTAAATACAATTTGCCCCCCAGGGGAGCGACCCTTGCCTGATGGGTCGCTCCCCATCTCTAAAAAAAAGAAACAACAAAAAAAAAAAACACAAAAAAAAAATTTGCCCTGGCGCCTAGAGGTTTCTTCCCCCCCTGGGGGCAGATCGGCCTAATAATAGGCCGATCTGCCCCCAGGGGGGGCAGAAATGGCCTAAAATAAATTGCCCTCCCCCCCAGGGAGCGACCCTTGCGTGAAATTCACGCAAAGAAAAAACTCCCTGGTGTCTAGTGGTTTCTACCCCCCTTGGGGGCAGATTGGCCTCATCAAAATAGGCCAATCTGCCCCCAAGGGGGGCAGAAATGGGCAAAATATAATTTTCCCCCAAGGGGAGCGACCCTTGCCTAAGGGGTCGCTCCCCACCAACAAAAAAAAATGAAACATAAAAAAAAGAAAAAAAAAAAAAGTCCCTGGTGCCTAGAGGTTTCTGCCCCCAGGGGGGGCAGAAAAGGCCTTCCCGAAAATATGCCCCCCCTGGGAGCGACCCTTGCCCAAGGGGTCGCTCCCTTTTGTCAATAACAATAAAAATAAAAAAAAATCCCTGGTGTCTAGTGGTTTCTACCCCCCTTGGGGGCAGATTGGCCTCATCAAATAGGCCAATCTGCCCCCAAGGGGGGCAGAAATGGCCAAAATATAATTTTCCCCCAAGGAGAGCGACCCTTGCCTAAGGGGTCGCTCCCCACCAAAAAAAAAAAAAATGAAACAAAAAAAAAAAATGGTCCCTGGTGCCTAGAGGTTTCTGCCCCCCTGGGGGCAGATCGGCCTAATAGTAGGCCGATCTGTCCCCAGGGGGGGCAGAAAAGGCCTTCCCAAAAATATGCCCCCCCTGGGAGCGACCCTTGCCCAAGGGGTCGCTCCCTTTTGTCAATAACAATAAAAAAAACAAAAAATCCCTGGTGTCTAGTGGTTTCTACCCCCCTTGGGGGCAGATTGGCCTCATCAAAATAGGCCAAAATGGCCAAAATATAATTTTCCCCCAAGGGGAGCGACCCTTGCCTAAGGGGTCGCTCCCCACCTCAATAAAAAAAAATGAAACAAAAAAATAAAAATGGTCCCTGGTGCCTGAGCAGATCGGCCTAATAAGGCCGATCTGCCCCCAGGGGGGGCAGAAAAGGCCTTTTAAAAAAAATGCCCCCCCTGGGAGCGACCCTTGCCCAAGGGGTCGCTCCCTTTTGTCAATTTCAATGAAAAAAAAAAAAATCCCTGGTGTCTAGTGGGGTTTCAAAAGCCGGATTGCAAGCAATCCGGCTTTTGAAACCCTCGGAGGGACTTCAAAGGGAAGGAAATACTTTTCCTTCCCTTTGAAGCCCCTCCGGGCCTCCCAAGTGATTGAAAAAGAAATGCTTTTGCATTTCTTTTTCAATCGCGCTGGAAGCAGAGCTTCCAGCGCGACGAGGGAGGCCCCTGTGACACATCAGCGCGCGCGCTGACGTCACGGGGGGGTGGGGGGGGTAGGGGGTGGAAGGGGAAGGTCTTCCCCTTCCATCCCCGACTTGGGGGGGGAGGGGGGTGCACGGGGGGCGCGCTAGCGCGCCCCCAAGTTCCCCTGTGCCATGGACGAGATGATCTCGTCCAAGGCACAGGGGAACTGTAGCCTTGGACGAGATCATCTCGTCCAAGGCACAGAAGCGGTTAAGGAAAACGGGTTGCACTTTGAAAAAAAAAACTGCTTTATTGAAAAGCAGTCACAAACATGGAGGTCTGCTGACGACAGCAGGCCTCCATGTTTGCGAGTGCCTAGACTCGCTATGGGGCCGCAATTAGCGACCCACCTCATGAATATTAATGAGGTGGGTCATTGCAACCCCATAGCGAGTCGCAGTCGGTGTCTCAGACACCGTACTGCATACCAAATTGCGAGTTGCAATTTGCGAGTCGGATGGACTCGCAAATTGCAACTCGCAATTTGGTTTGTTGCTACATCTGGCCCTTAGTTGGCTGCTGCAAAATCCCCAAAACGAGGTGTAGTGTGTCTTAAGGAAACTTGCAGTACTTTACTCCTGCTTTTCTGGGCTCTGGTGTGGGGTAATTTAATACCTTTACGGTATTCTTACTCTCCCAGCGATTCTGCACACACTACAATTGTCTAGGGGGGAATTCGCGATTCACATTCCACTTTTTTAGTATATGGTTTGTGTTGCCCCTAGACCAATTTTCTCCCATTGCATTCTATAGGATTTCCTACTGTTTGCATTGTTCTATAACTATTTACTTGTCTAATTTTGGTGTTTAGTGTATATATTGTGTATAATACTTACCTCCAGAAGGAGTATTGTCTCTACGATTTTTTTGGTATTTTATCACCCAAATAAATAACTTTATTTTTGGTAACACTGAGTATTGCCTTTCCTTGTGTATAAGTACTGTATAACTATAAGTGGTATTGCAGGAGCTTTGCATGTCTCCTGGTTCAGCCTAAGCTGCTCTGCTATAGCTACCTCTAGCAGCCTAAGCTGCTAGAACAGTACTACTTCACTAATAAGGTATAACTGGACCTGGTATAAGGTGTAAGTATCCAAGGCACCCACTTCAAACCAGGCCAGCCTCCTCCACTAAGGAATTGCTTCCTTTAATTTCAGGTGAGATGAAAAAGCAAAGAAGAGAAGGAGCCCTGAAGCCTCAGGATCCACTCCGCCCCACAGGGAAAAAGGGTGTCCTCTACCCACCCTACCACAAAGGATACCATTCTCGTGGTGGGAGGCACCTCTTTTAGGGTAGAAACTGTACCAAAAGAGCCAATAGCTAACACAGCTGGTCTCCCAGAGGTAAAAGTACCTCTCTGTGGGGAAACTAACACGGAAAAGCAACCCTGCCCTGTCTAAGTAAATTGAGATCAACCCTCCAGCCCACCCAGAGAAACTTTAGTGCAGCACCCCTGCACTACCTATAAAACTGAAGGACCGCAGCCCTATTCTTATGTAGAGGCCTTGGGATAGCACCTCTGTCCTCTCTTGGAGCCATGGGGACAAACCTTTTGCCCTGCTCTAGCCTTGCTAAGACAGCATCCCTGTCTGGCATTTCAATCCTTAGGACAGCAACCCTGGCCTGACATAGGATCTCAGGGTCGGTCATCCTGCCCCACTTTAAAACTTTTTCATAATCTTAAAAATAGGGAATCTCAGAGTTCACCCTTGCACTGTTCTCTAGCTAAAAATCTCCAAGCAGGGTGGTTCACTTTCCCACAGGGAAGGGACCATACAGTGGATGATAAATGGAGTAACCACTCTATTGCAGCTCTGCTCTCCACTTATCATCACTTAGACAATAAAGTCTCAACTGCCCAAAGTTAGCCTTATTCTCCTTCGTTTGGGAGGGGGGGGGTTGGCTGTGTAAGAAAGTAGCCTCTTTCCAGCATGGTTGCCTCCACTTTCGGCCTGTTTATCAGTGGGTTTGACTGTGTCTACTGAGATCCTACTTATCAGGACCCCAGTAGTTATGCTCTCTCCCTTAAACCATGGTTATAAGATACTGGTAAGCCAGTATTCCACCCACAATTGGGATACTGGTGCCCCCTTATAAGTCACTAGTATATGGTACCTAGGTACCCAGTGCATTGGGATTCCAGGGGATCCCTATGGGCTGCAACATTACTTTTGCCACCCATAGGGAGCCCATGCAAAGGCTTCCACAGGACTGCCATTGCAGCCTGCGTGAAATGGTGCATGCACCCTTCCCTTCCACTGCAATTTACACTGCAACAGGTCACTTATAAGTCACCTATATGTCAGGCCTTCCCACTCTGAAGGCTTTGTGCAGAGTACCTGTGTGTGAGGGCACCTCTGCACTAGTAGAGGTGCCTCCACGTTGTCCAGGATCATTTTCCCGGACTTCGTGAGTGCGGGGACGCCATTTTACGTGTGCACTATACATAGGTCACTACCTATGTTCAGCTTCACAATGGTAACTCCGAATATGGCCATGTTTGGTATCAAACATGTCGGAATCATACGCAAGGCTTTTGCAAGCATTGGTTGTATGGTTCCATGCACTCTTGGGGCTCCGTAGAGGACTCCCAGTATTGCCATGCCTGTAACACCTATTTCCAATAGGAGAGGGCGTAACACCCCTCTCCTAAAGGAAATGCATTGTTCTGCCTTCCTGGGATTGAGCTGCTCAGTCTTCAGGAGGGCAGAAACCTGTCTGTGAGGTGGCAGCAGCTGGGGCTGCAGTGGAAGCCTCTGAAAGCTGGTTTGGCAGTACTCGGGGTCCATGGTGGAGCCCCCATGGTACATGGTCCGTCAGGAGGAGTTTGGACCAGCTAAAGTGTCAGGTTCCCTGGTCAGAAGCCAGTCAATGAAGTGGACTTCACTGGTCTTCAGGTCTTTTTTACAAGAGAGTGATGCCTTTACTCTGAAGGGAGGTCTTCAGCAATTTTCAGAAGTGTGGAGGTCCTCTTGTGGTTTGTAGTATCTGTCCGATGTCCAAACAAACCCTCAGTGTCCATTGTCCAATCCTGGGTGCAGCAGGCAGGGTTTGACATCTTCTTGTGCAGCAGGACTCAGTTCTCGAGCCTTGGTTCTCCTTTGTTTCTGGTCTTCTTTTGTCCTTGGAATATGATTCTCTGGTCTAGCGTTTCCCACTAACTACTGTATTTAGTGGGTGTTTAGGGGAGTTCCTAGTAGTGACCAATGGGTCATCTACCTTTGGGTGGCTACTTCCTGTGGGCAGAGGTAACCTCCCTTCACCTGATTGGCTATTTTCCTTCCATGCGAGATGGAGGAAAATGAAATGGGGGGGTCACCTTGCATGCAACACCTTAGGGTGGTGAAAGCTGGGGTAATCACTCCTCCTGTCCTTTGTGTGTTTTCCCGCAGTTGCTCCCATTAAAAGTGGGGATTTGCTATGGGGGCAGCCATCTGCTGCTAGCAGCAGGCTTGGGGGTTGTGTTTCAAGGGAGGTAAACCTTTTGAAGCTTGCTAGCAGGGCAGTGCATATTCTTGGGGGAGATTTGATAGCACCTCTTCCCAGGAAGGGCTTTGTTCTGGGACCCAAAGAGCAGGATCTCTCACCCCAGGGTTCTAGATTCTTGTCTGGTGGTGGCAGGCTGGTTTTTAGATTTTGCAAGGGCACCTCTAAGGTGACCCCTGGGTACATTTTGTAAGAATTTCCAATACTGGTTTGGATTTATCATTCCAAGTTGTTTGATACCAAACAACTCAGGGTTCAGATTAGCCATTTTATAGCTGTGAAACTCATACTGACCAGTGTCCAGCACAGGCATTTAAAATGGATGCTCTGTTCACTTACTATGTCCTAATTTTGGCAAGGACACATTAGAGGCATAATGCTCATGCATCTATGCCCACACATACAGTATAGTGTACCCTGCCTTGGGGCTGCAAGGCCTGCCAGAGGGGTGCCTCACCTATACTGCATGCAATGTGTAGTGGACAGAGCACACAGGCTGTGTGCCATGTTGAGTTTGCATTTTAGGATTGCCCCAGGACACTCAGCCTGCAATGGCAGTACTGGATACTTCTGGATGCATGGCCCTAGGGGGTGGCACAATCTGTGCTGCTGCTCTCAGGGGGCCTACCATTAGTACCCCATGGCCTGGGTACCTAGGTAACATTTACTATGGACTTATAGTGGCAGCTAAAGGTGTTGCCAATTGTGTCAATACATCACAACAGTTTTAATAAAAAAGATATCTGGCCCGGGGAACCTGTTTGGCAGGGGCCCTGAGCATTAATAACTTTGAGACCTCATCAAATACCAGGCAAAACTTGTGGGCTAACCAAGACAAAAGTGGCCTTTTCTCATGCTACCCCCCCCCCCCCAAACGAAAGAGGGTGAGACTACCTTTTTCCTAGTGAGTCTTCCTCATCGAAGTGGAAGAATCGGGAAATGGCATGGGCATCTCAAGTCTGTGTTCCACTTGAAAGTCAATTCACTGTACTGAAATAACGCACCTAAGCAGTTTCATCTGTTGTAGCCATCTGAGAGGCTTGTGATCAGTCTGAACTATGAAGTGGGAGCCAAACAGGTCTGCCCTCAGCTTCTTCAGGGCTTAAACCACTGCAAAGGCTTACCTCTTTATGGCACTACATTTTTGTTCCCTGGGGAGTAGTCTCCTGCGTATAAAAGCAACAGGATGCTGGCCATTTCCATCCTCATTTTTCTGGGCTAGAACTGCTCCTACCCACAGTTCTGAGGCATCTGTTTGGACAATAAACTGCTTGGAGTAGTCTAGATCTTGTAGGACTGGAGCTGAGCACATAGTCTTCTTCAGAGTCAAAGGCCTTTTGACAACTCAGTGTCCAGTTAACCTTTTTGAGCAGTTCCTTGGAGGTCAGCTCTATGAGGAGGGCAGCAATGGTGCCATAATCCTTCACAAATCTCCTATAATACCCAGTTAAGCCAAGGAATGCCCCCACCTGTGTCTGGGTTGTGGGAGCTTCCCAAGCCAGAATGGTCTGAATCTTGGGTTGGAGGGATGGGACTTGGATTCCACAAACCCGGTGCCCCAAGTAGACAAAAGTACCCTGCCCTATCTGATCAGGTGATCCTGTCAGGTGGAGCTATAAACAGCTATGTCATCTAGGTAAACTGCACTAAGGGATCCCAGCCCAGCAAGCACTTGGTTCACCAGCCTTTGGAAGGTGGCAGGTGCCTTCTTTATTCCAACTGGCTTAACAGTTAATGTTACACCGCGGCGCTCGCCGCGGCCGCGGGCTCAGGTTGCCGCGGCACGGCACGTTAATTTTGCCGCGGCCGACGCCCGGGCCGCGGTAGATGCCGAGGCAGACACCCAGGTCGCGGGGGTCGCCGCGGCTCCGGCGAGAGCCATGAAGGCTCCAGGGAGCCGGTCTGGGGGTCACGGCGCTCGCCGCTCCCCTTTTTTCAAGTTCTGCCTTAAAGGCAGACGCGGCAGAGCCTGAAACCCCGAGGGGGTTTCAGGCATGGCCGCACACAGCGCATTATGCGCTTAACATTTATTCTTCTTGCATGTATTCACCTGCCCACCACCACTTACCGATGTTCCTAGGACAAACCGAACCCTTACACTGGGGGTTCTTTATACTTGCCTTTTTCTCTTCCCAGCATGCTTACCACTTCCCCTCTACCCAGCATGCATTGTTTAACACACATACCTAATTCATTACTGTTTTCTTTTCCCCAATCCAAGATGGCGGTGTTCTACTTCCTGTTTCCTGTTTCCTGTCCAGGGGTATTTAAGGGGATTCCAACTGCCTGTTCATTGCGTTGCAACACTCCTTGGTGATAGTCACGCTCCTATTTGATATCCTTCTGCGAATCCTGTCTGTTCCTGATTTGCCTTGTTTTCCTGCCTTCCTGAACTGCGGTCCTAATACCCTGGTGTCCTCCTTTTCGTTTCAGGGAGTTCCTGTGGAGGTTTTTTACCCTACTGGGGTTTTTCCTCTGGGACTCCTTCTGGAGGGCACGGCCTGTAGTGGTTCGCTCATACCAAACAGCACTGTGGCTACCGGAAGGGGTCGCCCCTACCTCGGCCAGAGCAGAACCCGTCGGAACAAGGACCGTTCCCCTACGCCTCTCCGCTGCGAGGGTAAGACCGTTGAGAACCGCGACAGATTGCAACGCCCACAATTCCAGTTGCAGTCCGGAACTATGGATAACCCAGTGGTAAACACGGAACCTACTAACCAGGACCTACTGGCGACAATACAACAACAGGCTCAAGAACTCCAGCAATTACGTACTGAGAATACTGTTTATCGACAAGCCTTTGCCTCCAGGACCACAGATGTCCCTGCAGTAGCCGCCTCTACACCTCGATTTTCCGGGGATCCCACACATTAAAAGAATTCCTGGATGCCTTAACGGTGTACTTTGCCTTTCGCCCCTCGCAATTTGCACAGGATAAGACCAAGGTGGGGTATTTGATTAGTGCCTTATCAGGACCAGCCTTGGCCTGGGCCACACCTCTAGTAACCAGAAACGATCCCTGTCTATCTAATTATTCCACCTTTATCACTACTTTTAAACAGATGTTTGAACGCCCTGGACTCGAGGCGTCAGCAGAAGAGGCTCTTTGCGAAGTACAACAAGGGAGTCAGGATGTATTACAATACATCACCCGTTTCAGACAATTAGCTGCAGAAACAACCTGGGTGGAACGTACCTTGGTGACACTCTTCCGTAGAGGTCTAAGAGAGGACATCAAAGATGAACTAGTACATTCTGCCAGGATAGAAAACCTCAAAGGGTTGATGGACCAAGCACTAACTATAGAGTATCGGTTAAATGAACGACGAATGGAGAAAAAGAAGAGTCGTTTGCCTTTTCACTCAGTACCATCTCGTCCCTTCGCCCATCGTTCCGAGGAAGCCCGCCCTGAATCCACAGGGAATACCGAGGAAGAGCCCATGCAGATTGACACAGCTCGCGGACCTCTATCCGCCAGCGAAAGGGAACATAGACGAAGGAAGGGGCTTTGCCTATATTGTGGTGCAGCTGGTCACCTAATTCGCGCCTGCCCCATTCGTCCAACCAAGCCCTTGGGAAACGCCAACTCCCGTCCCCAGTAAGAAGGGTGAGGACGGGATATCGTGATATACCTTCTATTTGCTCTTCCAGGGAGGAAGGAACTGCTCTTTTTCTCTTACCAGTTACCCTCCATTTAACTGATGGCCGTGAAGCAAGAACTTTGGCTTTATTGGATTGCGGATCCAGTGGCCTATATTTAGATGAAACCTGGGCCAAAGAACAACAAATAACACAAATACCCAAAGAAATACCAGAACAGGTACATACTGTTGATGGGTCACTCTTGGCCTCTGGACCTGTACAATACACCACCCCTACTTTCTGTTTACAGTTCGGTAAACATCAGGAAATTCTCTCGTTTGACTTAATCTCATCACCACACCATGTCATGATCCTGGGAATTCCATGGCTTACACGGCACAATCCTTACATCAACTGGGAAACAAAAACCATTTCGTTATCCTCCCATTTTTGTCAACACCATTGCTATCCGGCCGGGGATTATTGGTCCCCAAAAAGTCTCTCAACAGCACCTGCCCAGGTGGGAGGATCCATTAATGTTCTACAGGGAGTTCCCAGACAGTATCAGGACTATATCGATGTATTCCAGAAGCCAGAAAGACCTGAATTGCCACCCCACAGAGAATACGACTGTGCCATTTCTTTAGAGCCAGACACTGTAGTTCCTTTTGGGCGGATGTACTCCCTCACCGAACCAGAGAGACAAATTCTGAAGGAGTACCTAGATGAGAATCTACAAAGTGGGTTAATAACTCCCTCCTCTTCACCCGCCGGGGCTCCTCTTTTCTTTGTACCAAAGAAAACCAAAGACCTGCGTCCCTGTATCGACTTCAGAGGGTTAAACAGGATCACTATCAAAGACCGGTATCCGCTACCCCTCATCAAAGACATCTTAGAAGCAGTCAGAGGAGCCAAGAGGTTCACTAAGCTGGATCTCCGAGGAGCCTATCATCTGCTAAGAATCAGAGAAGGTGATGAGTGGAAGACCGCCTTTAGAACACCTTTTGGTCACTACGAATATAGAGTAATGCCCTTCGGACTCACTAATGCCCCGTCCATCTTTCAAAGATTCATGGATTCTATCTTTTCTGATCTTTTGCAACAAACAGTGGTAGTGTATCTTGACGATATCCTAATTTATTCGGTTCATCCAGAGGAACATTCCAAACACGTCCGCCAAGTCTTAGAAAGACTCCGACAACATCATTTGTTCTGTAAGCCTGAAAAATGCGAATTTGATCAGATAGAAGTGAAATATTTGGGATACTGTATAGACCAAACCGGAATTGCCATGGACTCAGACAAAGTACAGGCTATATTGAACTGGCCATCTCCTTCTTCCATCAAAGAGACTCAATGTTTTCTGGGACTAGCCAACTTCTACCGGCAGTTGATAGCAGACTTTGCCCAGAGAACCAGCTTCATTACTCAAACCTTCAAAAAGGAACACCTAAAGAAAGGTTTTTGTTGGACACCAGGCGCTGAGTCAGCTTTTCAGGACTTAAAGAAAGCCTTTAGTCAAGCCCCTATTCTTCGACACCCAGACACTAGCAAACAATTCATTGTTGTCACAGACGCCTCAGAAAGAGCCATTGGGGCTGCCTTGTTACAAAGACAAGACGATGATGACCTAGAACACCCTGTATTCTATCTATCACACATTCTATCTGATTCTGAGCGAAACTATTCCGTGCTAGAACGCAAATTACTCGCCTTAAAGGTCGCGTGCACTGAATGGAGACACTTTTTAATGGGATCAAAGGAGCCCTTCGAAGCCCGGACCGATCATAGAAATCTACAGTGTTTAAGAAATTTCCAGTGCCAAAATAGCCGGCAAGCTCGATGGGCCTTCTTCTTCAGCCAGTATGATTTCTATATCACCTACATCCCTGGTTCTCAGAACATCCTGGCGGATGCCCTGTCCCGACGTTATCCTGGGTGCGGTGATTCCGCGGTTCAAAACTTATTCGACAACAATAAAATCATAGGGGTAGCACAGACCTTTTTAGATCAAGTTAAGTCTGAATATGCCCGTCTACACGAAACAGAACTAAAGAGGTTACGTCCACAGCTGCACATAGATCATGACTACTATTATCATGATAAGGCCCTGTTTTTACCCACTAAAACAGTGCAAATCGAAGCCTTACACATGTGCCATGATTCTCCTATTGCGGGTCATCGAGGAGTGAAAGCGACTCAAGATCTTTTGCTCCGCTCTTTCTGGTGGCCAACTCTCAAGGCTGACACTGAGGCATATGTGTTATCCTGTCCTACATGTCCTACAAGACACCCCGAACCAGACCTGTGGGCTTACTCCGCCCATTACCTGTTCCCCCAGGCCCATGGCTTACCATATCCACCGATTTTATGTGCGCCTTACCTTCCTCAATGGGAAACCACGTCATAATGGTAACTGTGGACTCCTTCACCAAGATGGCCCACTTCACGGCCTTGAGAAAGTTACCCACGGCAAAGGAGTTAAGTCAGGTCTTTACTCAAGAAATTTTTAGGCTACATGGGCTACCCCAAGTTATTATATCAGACAGAGGTCCCCAATATATCTCCCGTTTCTGGAACCAATTCTGCAAGATCTTGGGGATCCAGGTGGCCTTGTCATCCGGGTTCCACCCTCAAACCAATGGACAAACAGAACGACTCAATCAGGGTCTCGAGCAGTACTTACGTAGCTTCTGTAACGCTACACAAAGTAATTGGGCTCCCTACTTACCGCTTGCAGAATTCTCCTATAATAACTCTCTACACAGTGCCTCTAAAGTCTCTCCTTTCTATGGCTCCTATGGTTTCCATCCCAGGCCCTTCCCAACTCCCCTGAGAGACAACTCCAACCTTCCCACCATCTCCTCTTTCGTTCGACAGCTACGGGGTATACAGCGAATTATCCATTCTAACCTTGTGTCCACCAAGTCCCGCATGAAGACAATAGCAGATAGGAGACGCTGTGCGGCTCCTCTATATCAAGTCCATGATAAGGTCTGGCTCTCCTCTAGATTCCTACCTCTCCGACTCACCCAAAACAAATTCAAACCCCGCTTTTATGGTCCCTTTCTCATTCTCAAGAAGATCAACCCAGTGTCCATGCGTCTTCGCCTACCTCGGACATGGAAGATCCACCCAGTATTCCATGTCTCGCAACTGAAACCTTACCATCCTGATCTCTTTCATAGGCAGTTGCCCTGTCCCCCTCCTTTGTTGGTTGACAATGTGCCTGAATACGAAGCGCAGGAGGTCTGTGACTCTCGATTTTTCCATGGGCGCCTCCAATACCTTATTCATTGGAAGGGATACCCTTTGAGTGAGTGTTCCTGGGAGGATGCCTCTTCAGTCCATGCTCCTCTTTTAATCCGCCGCTTTTTTCGGCTCTTCCCTCACAAACCCGGGGCCTCGGGGAGGGGGCATACTGTTACACCGCGGCGCTCGCCGCGGCCGCGGGCTCAGGTTGCCGCAGCGCGGCACGTTAATTTTGCCGCGGCCGACGCCCGGGCCGCGGTAGACGCCGAGGCAGACACCCAGGTGGCGGGGGTCGCCGCGGCTCCGGCGAGAGCCATGAAGGCTCCAGGGAGCCGGTCTGGGGGTCACGGCGCTCGCCGCTCCCCTTTTTTCAAGTTCTGCCTTAAAGGCAGACGCGGCAGCATGGCCGCACACAGCGCATTATGCGCTTAACATTTATTCTTCTTGCATGTATTCACCTGCCCACCACCACTTACCGATGTTCCTAGGACAAACCGAACCCTTACACTGGGGGTTCTTTATACTTGCCTTTTTCTCTTCCCAGCATGCTTACCACTTCCTCTCTACCCAGCATGCATTGTTTAACACACATACCTAATTCATTACTGTTTTCTTTTCCCCAATCCAAGATGGCGGTGTTCTACTTCCTGTTTCCTGTTTCCCGTCCAGGGGTATTTAAGGGGATTCCAACTGCCTGTTCATTGCGTTGCAACACTCCTTGGTGATAGTCACGCTCCTATTTGATATCCTTCTGCGAATCCTGTCTGTTCCTGATTTGCCTTGTTTTCCTGCCTTCCTGAACTGCGGTCCTAATACCCTGGTGTCCTCCTTTTCGTTTCAGGGAGTTCCTGTGGAGGTTTTTTACCCTACTGGGGTTTTTCCTCTGGGACTCCTTCTGGAGGGCACGGACTGTAGTGGTTCGCTCATACCAAACAGCACCGTGGCTACCGGAAGGGGTCGCCCCTACCTCGGCCAGAGCAGAACCCGTCGGAACAAGGACCGTTCCCCTACGCCTCTCCGCTGCGAGGGTAAGACCGTTGAGAACCGCGACAGTTAACTGAGAATGCCCACTAGGAGTGGAGAATGCTGACCTCTCTTTTGGTCCTGGGGCCAGGCTAATCTGCCAGTACCCTGAAGTTAAACCAAAAGTACTCGGGCACCTGGCTGCCCCTAGTCTGTCAATGAGCTCATCAGATCCTGGGATTAGATGTGTATAGGAAAGTGCCACTGTTGGCATGGTTACCCCCCCACTTTTTTCCTGATATTGATGCCAACCTTGATTGAAAGTTTGCTGGGATCCTGCTAAGCAGGCCCCAGCACCAGTGTTCTTTCCCCAAATCCCTACCTTTGTGTTCACAATTGGCACACATGTGGCACACAGTTAAGTTCCTTGTAAAAGGTAACCATGGTACCAATGGTCCTGTGGCCAGGGAAGGTCCCCAAGGGCTGCAGCATGTATTATGCCACCCACCCTGGGGGTCCCCTCACCAAGCACATGCACAATGCCTTTGCAGCGTGTGTGTACTGGTAGAGAGAAAAAAAGCAAAGTCGACATGGCACCCCTCTCAGGGTGCCATGCCTACAAACCACTTCCTGTGGCATAGGTAAGTCACCGCTCTAACAGGACTTACAGCCCTAAGGCAGGGTGCACTATACCACAGGTGAGGGCATAGCTGCATAAGCAATATGCCCCTACAGTGTCTAAGTCCATTCTTAGATATTGTAAGTGCAGTGTAGCCATATTGAGTATATGGTCTGGGAGTCTGTCATTACAGACTCTATAACTCCATAATGGCTTCACTGAATACTGGGAAGTTTGGTATCAAACCTCTTACCATAATATATCCACACTGATGCCAGTTTGTGATTTATTAACAATGGCACCCAGAGGTCATCTTAGCCCAACTGCTAGTGCAGGACTGACTGGTCTGTGCCAGCCTGCCACTTTTAGACACGTTTCTGACCACATGGGGTGAGAGCCTTTGTGTTCTCTGTAGTCAGAAACAAAGCCTGTCCTGCGTGGCGTTGCTTCACAACTCCCCCCTGAACTGTAACACCTGGCTCAAGCCTTGGGTTACAGTGCCCAGGGCACTCCAGGTAGTAGGGCTGCCTGCCCCTGGACAAGCCCCACTGTTGGCGGCAAGTCTGGTGGGAAAATTAGGGAAAACAGGGAGGAGGGACCACCCCAGCTAGGGCCACCCCTAAGGTGTCCGGCGCTGAGGTGAACCCCTCCCTGCAGAATCCTCCATTTTAGTTTGGAGGGCAGGGACCAATAGGGTTAGGTTTGTGTCCCCCTTCCCAAAGGGAGTGGACACAAGAAGGGTGTGGCCACCCTCAGGGACAGTTACCATTGGCTACTGCCCTCTGACACTTGTAATGCCCCTAAATCTAGGTTTTAAGGGCCTCCCTGAACCCAGTTCACCAGATTCCTGGTGACCTAACAGGAAGAAGAAGGCCTCCATAGCTGAAACCCCCAGCAGAGAAGAAGGAAGACGACAACTGATTTGGTCCCAGCCCTACCGGCCTGTCTCCTGCTTCAAAGAACCTGCAAAAGAACAGCGACGCATCCGGCAGGACCAGCGACCTCTGCCAAGCTCCAGAGGACTGTCCTGCACACATAAGGAACAGGAACTGTCGTGAATAGCGGTGCTGTCCAAGAAGAAACAACAACTAAGGACTCCAGCCTCACCCGAATGTGTGAGTTCTGACCACTCTGCACCCAGTGCTTAATTTGTAAATAATCACATGCCGGTGGCTACAGCTTTCCTTCGCAATGCGCGTCTGTTGCAGATCAATGTGGATAATAAAGTACCATTATACTAAAGACATCTAGGGCATTTTATATATATGTACAGCCACTTTTAACACCTTTAGCTCACTCAGACATTAATTTTTAAATAATCATGTGCGGGTGCCTAAAGCTTTCCTTTCCAGCACACAGCTGTTGCAGTTCAATGTGAATACCGAGGCACGATTATTCTAAAGCCATCTCAAGCATTTTTAATATATGTACGTCACTTTTAACCCCTTTAGCTTGAAGTGCTTAATTTATAATTGCAGTGTAATGCCAAAGGTGTGTTTCTGAAGAAGGTTTTTATTGGGCGTATTTGATAATTGTACATACTTTATTAATCTCTCCTTATTACAATTATGACCATCATTCAGGCCAACTTATCATCCTTATTAAACTATGACTGTTTGAACACTCTTGATACCTTTGGGTGACCGTTTTAGTTTATTTCTCTTGCTCCTCTTCTGTGGCTGTCTTGTTGCGGGAATTGTGTTAGCAGCATCTCTGATGGAGGGTGGTGAAGGAGGTACTCCATTGGAATTAGCATGGCAGTTTTCAATTAGGATGCAAAATGGCAACATTTTCATGTTTTGCTGCAGACAGAGGACGAAGGTAAATGGGAGTGCTTTAGTTATATGCAGGGCCACTGGAATTATGTGGCAGGAAAAGTCCAAACTATAAGGCAGGGTTGACCAGTTTATGTGGCAAGATATGTCCAGCTATTAATTTACGACGCCAATAGCTCTGTCACAAGTCATCATGGTGAACGAATGCCCGGCTGGGGAAGGAGGGCAGGCTGAAGACGCAGTGGGCACCGCTCTGAACACTTCCACCCTACATAGCAGTCATTACTTTAGGGCTTGCAAGAGTCTCTCAGTCTGCAGCCACATGCCATCTCAGGATCCCTCCCAGTCCCTCCCGCCAGACCCCGTGTTCAGGAGCAAGCCAGGGGCAGCATGGGGTTTGCACCCCCTAACTCAGCTTCTGTGAGGTAGAACCTCTCAGCCATGGCAGGGCTCTGAGCCCGAGGGACACCCCTGCTGAGGACAGCACTGGGCCCAATGCCAGTACTTTCATCTGGAAGTCCTGCACACTCCCCGTCAGGCCACTGACCCCGGGGCTCTGCTTCTACCTTAGAACAGCTGGCCACAAGCCAGCCACCACTGGAGGGGCAATCATCGAGCCTTTCATTTCAGCAACAAACAAACCAAGCAACAACGATGGAGAAAGGCATCGACGCCCCAAGCACCCTGACGAAGCCAAAACTTTTAGGTTGACCATAGCAGCGCGCAAGCGCTGCTTTTTGACCTTTTGTAATGTATTCTGTGGGCTTTAACCACGCCCACCTCGTGCCCATCACTTTCATTCTTTCCTGGGACTGCCTTTCAAAAATCCCTTGATGTGGCTGATAAGTGCTTTACGTTTGTCCCGCCTTGATGTTTTGTTACTGCCTTAGAGACTGACCCCGTTACATGGATTATTGCACAATCGGCCAGATAGCTTCGTGTTGGTGCACTATTTTTTCTTTTTCCTCACCGCTTCGCTCATGGTGGTATGTTGTTTATTCGTCTTCCTTGGTTTTGGGCATCTTGCTGTTTCTTTGTGATGTCTGCGGGTCTTTTTTTTTTTTTTTTTTTTTTTGCATTTTTATATAGCGCAAGCTCAATACAAAGGTAGTGCAGCACTTTACATGAGCATCGATTACATTACACAAGAACACATTCATTTCTGGTAGCAAGGGGAGATTAAGCAATTTGCCCAGGATCACAGGATGTTGTACTGGCGCCGAGACTCGACCCATGTTCCCCAGCTCTAAAGTCGGCAACTCTATCCCTTACACCACATCCTCGCCCCTAGGGTTCTTTACTTTGTCTGGTGTGTGTTGGGGCAGTCTGGGAATAACTTTTTTTTGTTTATAGCGCTTGGTAATAAATGTTCTGCAATTTCATACCACTGCAGAGCAGATGTGATTCTTAACAAAATCGCTATCATTCATTTGCATTGACCTTGCAGAGATGAAGAAGTGAAAAAGTTATGTCAGGATTGTAATCAGTGACATTGTTGTTCTGTCAAGACCTCTGCAGTGGGTGCATTAACCAACTGACTTGAATAGAGCTTAACACTATGCAACAGCACGTGCTCTTCATAACCTCCGGAGAGTCACCAACCAAGCACATAGGCCTGAAGATGGTGAAGGTGTTGTCTCCAAAATGGTAGAAAAGGGGTTGTGACTCCAGCCCAAGCACTTCACGGCTTCAAGCTTGATAGCAAAAAACAGCTAGTCTTTGAATGTAAATTGGGCTTCTTCAAATAGAGTTGATTTAGCATGAACTCAATAGAAAGGTATTGTAGCGCTTTACATGGCCACTGGTTACATTACACAAGAACACATTAATTTTTGGTAGAAAGGGGAGATTAAGGCCCTGATTACGACCCTGGTGGTCTTCTGACCGCCAGGGCCGCAGTGGAGGTCTGACTGCCTCCAAGGAAGTGGTCTGACCACTTTGGCGGTGGTCAGACCGCTGCATTATGACCGTGGTGTTTCAGCCCCAGTCGGACCGCCAGCACCGCCAGTTTCCCTTCACTGGAGGGACTGGTGGTGCTGGTGGTCCTAATCCGCCAGAGCAGCACTGCAAGCAGCGCTGCCCTAGGGATTAAGACCCCCTCTCTCTGGCAGCTTTTATGGCAGTTGCACCGCCATGTAAAAGCTGGCGGAGACGGGATGCAGGGGCTCCATGGGGGCCCCTGTACTTTCCATGCACATGGCATGGGCAGTGCAGGGTCTCCCAGGGACAGCCCTGTTGTGCTTTGTACTGTCTGCTATGCAGACAATGAAAAGCACAATGGGTGCTGTTGCACCATCCAAACCCCAACATTGCTGCAGGCTCAATTATGAGCCTGTGTCAACGTTGTGGGCTGTTCCCCACTGGCCAAGCAGGCAGAAACAACCTCTCCACCTGCTGACGCAGCAGGGAACTTATAATGGTGCCCACGGAAAGGCAGCCTTGCTGGTGGCTACCTGACCGCAGGAGTTTGGCAGGAGGGCCTTTCCGCCTGCCAAACTCAAAATGACCCCCTATGTGACTTGCCCAGAATCACAGGATGTTGAACTGGTCACAAGACTCAAACCATGTTCCCGGCAGCTCTGACCCATAACCCACATCCTCTCCCCTAGATTTCTTTGTCCGGTGCATGTTGAGACAGTCTGGAAATAACTCTTTTTTTAGTATAGCGCTTGGTAATACAGGTTCTGACCTTTCATAGAGCTGCAAAGCGGGTGCCATTTTTAACAAAATTGCTATAATTCATTTGCAGATAAGCTGCCTCTTCTGTTATTGTCTTTGTATCTAGTCAATGTTTTTAAAAGTTAGACTGGTATTGTCGAAGTAGAGGATTTATTCCTTTAAAAGTTTTACACACAGAAATATATGGCTGCCCCCTTTTCTTTGCTCTTAACTCTTTTTACCCCTCATTCTCTGAGTTAAATGCAACAAAAATGCCACATTGTGCTGTGGCTTGTTTGGTGCTATAAAAGTTTAGATAAACACATTAGAAAGGGTTGCATCGCTAGGGTATCAGAGCCAGTCTGTGGGAATGAGGCAAGAACACTCCCAAGATGGCAGCCTCGTTGTGTCCTCTTTCCTGCAGCGACAGGCCTGGGAAGGTTGCTGTGGCTCCTCACACACACCCACTCCACTCCAAACCAAAACATATAGGTAAAAGTCATTGTCATTTACAATGCCAATAGCTCTAACTGTCACATAAGCCATACCCATAGCTTTGCAAATTGTTTATGATTTATTTCACCATGTTTTGCAGTCGATTTGTTTCATTTGCTTGAATGCCTAGATTCTTTTTTATTTTTTCCCACCCATACTTTTGTCATTTCTGTTAATCACATTTAAAAATAATTATTTTACAACATTTTGTATGGTATTGAATATTTATCGAGATATTTTTAAATTTTGTATATTCATGTTTATGGTGTGAACTCACCAAAATAAAGCTAATGAGAATGATTTGCAAACCAGGTGCTAGTACTTGCATAGTGTTTGCTGGATCCAAGTTTTCATAGAAGGCATAGTGTACAAGTCTGAAATTAATCAAGCTCTGATGTTAGATGGAACCCAAAGGCTGTAGACTTTTTATGTTGTGAACACAATGACTTTGGTGATTGTATTGTATTTTTAGCATTTATGAAGAAAAAGAATGTGTTTAGCTGAAGAATGTTATCTAGATTTTATACTTTTAAATTAATGCATATATGTTGTATTTACTTACGTTGATGGTTCAATGAGCCCGAGCAAAAAATAAAGGAAAGGCTGTCGGCTCCCACAGGGGTTGTGATGGACAATAATACAAACTCTGTGCAGTGCAAATAGGAACAACACCCTACTAAGTTCATGCATTCAGATTTTATTGCTTATTTGAAGTTCAATCATATGTTTAATCAATTACAGAATGACAAGCAAGGCATTCTCCCCTTCCTCTGAAACAGTAACTCAGTGTACAAGGCGAGATTATACAGAGAAGGAAGCCAGAAGGGAGGGTAACACCAACAGCTGTTTTAAAATCTAGCCCCAACCCCTGCTTGTGACTTTGTGTGGCTCTGCAGATTCTCCTAACAGCCACTATGACGAGCAGATGTCCCCACTGCTTCGCGAGCTAGAAGTCATTGTCAGACATGGGCCATGTAAATATGTCTTCAGAAGACCAGGGATAGATCTTATCCTGTCACAAGTATTCTGCAATGTACAAGGAGTTACTGAATGCTTTGTGCTCCCAAGGCTGTCTAATATGAGTAAAGGGGGTATTATCAGCAAGATGCAGAGGTGTAAGCGAAGCACATCCTTCTCTCATCCGAAGGGTTCTTCTTGCGGTGGACTCTGGAAAGGCTTCTTGATGCTGGTCAGAGAAGAGCCAGGTCTGTCTGGTGCGTCCAAGCGTAAGCGGCTGAGCAGGCATTAGGCCTTGACAGACCTCGTCCGTGGGAGGTGGAGAGTTAGGGATCTGTAAAGATATAGACAATCAAGCTAACAACTTTTCACTCTTACAATATATATGTACTGGAGGTTATAAAAACACATTGCTACACCGAGAAAACAGTAGAGCAGGATGGATCAAGCATCATTAGACACTGAATCAAGCAACATTATACACTGAATGCAACCTTGGTGTCAATCATTCACATGTAGAGAAACAAGTGAGATGCCTCTAGAAGGCACAAAGCTGCCTCAAAAGTATGTCCCAGATCCAAGTCAGTGTTGGTCTTCAGTAAAGAAAAGTGTTCACTTGACCACAGTGCCCACCTGTGCATCCTTTTGAGCCCAAGAAAAATATGAAGAGTCCCTGGAGAGGGATGAACCAGGGAGACCAGCAAACCTACTGACATTCTCTCAATCACCACCTACTGGAAATATGTTTACACACTCTGCACTCTCTTCAAATGCACTTATGCTTGTTGGTAAAAACCACAGCGGAGATGTACATTACCACCCCTCTTATTCATCACCCTCACTCACAAGAACCACGATGAGAAAGAGTAGGTAGGACTTGTGTGATGGAGATTACTGCTATTTATTTATGAACTACAGCTTTTTATGTAGACCGCTCTAATTAAAATAGGTGTCAGTGCGCTTTACATAAGGAGCAGAGGCTATGAATCCAGCTGAGGCTCCTCTAAGGCAGAGGAGCGTCGCCCCACTGCTCTGAGCAGTGCAAAAAAGGAAAAATACAATAATAACACAATGTTATTGTTTTATTTTTCAGTGCAAAGTCAGGTTAGGGCAGGACAGGGCTGGGCTGTGTCACAGGAAGGAGGAGTTGTCTGTGCACCATAAGTGCACATGACGGTTTGGCCGTCCGTCTGCGCACTTAGCATTTCTCCACCTGGCTGTATAGCACAGCCGGGAGGAGAACGTGCACAGGCTCCCACTCCCTGTCTGAGCGCCAAACCAGGCCGCTCAGACCGATCACGGAGCTGCTGTCGTGCTGGTGACAGCAGCGTTGTGATTGGCTTAGAGGAGTCTGGGAGCCTGTGCACGTCTGTGCTGCCGGGAGTCAGGAAGAGAAGAGGATGGAGGAGAGACGGCAGCCGTACACAGGTAAGTGTTCTTTCTTTTCACCCCCCGCCCTGCCACCCCCATTCTGTAGCAGCCGCTACTGTATGCATCTGGATCTCTGTTCTAGTGAAAAAGGATCTCTTTACAATAATGTGGGAGGGAAAATATGTTAGGACTTATTTTAAATTCAGCAGCAAGAGAAGAGCAGAAACACCCAGGATGAATGGGTGTTACGATGGAGGGGCGGAAATGGGAGCAAAATCAACTAGAGGGCAAAGATAGGAGAAACAGAAAAAGTCGAGTGATCTTGGATTGTAGGTCAAGATAGAGTTTGAACAGGTAGGTTTTTATTTTTTGATGGATTTTGAAAACTTCAGGGATGTCAGAAGTCTTGGAAGAGAAGAAAACTGGAGCTGCACCAAAAAAGTGGGTGGCAGTGAGTTAAATCAAATGTACTTCCTTTTCTTAATTTTCTTATACTTTGACATAAGGAGAATCCTCAGTTAGCGTGAATAGGCAAAAGTAAAATTGTTTATTGACCTTTATATTAAATAAGTAACAATATGTTTATGTTCAATTATAATGTGAATAATATATATTTTTTTAAATATAGAACAGAAAAAAGGCACTACACTATTAATTTTTAAATAGGTCTTAAATTAACTATTTAAATATATTGAATTAAATACAAATATTTTCCTGAAGTTTACTTTAAAAATATCCCATTTAAGCTCCAAAAATAATTTCTTAAAAAACAAAATTTAACAAAAGTGATGTATAGGTTTATTTATGTAATTTATGTTTTAGTGAAAGAAACGTTACATTAATTTATAAATGTAAAAAAGGTTGTTAAAATATTTTATAATTAAATAATTACTGTTTTATTTTTAGATTGTTTAACACTAAAATATCTCTAGTCATATTTTAAACTATTTTAAATCCTTTATTTTAATTTAAATTATTTCCTATTGGATGTTATTTTAGTACCCTACCTCTATTGGTTTCTATGGGAGGATGCTGCAGTCCCAGTGGTTGGGCATGTGTGGTTCTGGACTTACTACCGGGTCTTTTTGGCAGTAGGAACTCACACGTGTACACTTCACTTCACTCATTGTTTCCGAGAGGGAAGAAGTGTGAGATTACACTTTTGAGTCATTTATATTTGGCTTTCTGAATAACTAAAAGTATTATTTATATTTGGATTTTCTGAATAACTAGGAGTGAATCTACTCAAAAGGGTAAGGGTAAATTACGCATGTAAAATACTCACATGTGTAAGTTACCTTTGTGAATAGTGCCCATTGTGAGATCATAAGCATTGCATTTGGTGTGTGAGTTACGGTTTGCGTGTGTGGTGTACATTATGTATTGCATTTGTGCACAGAGGGTTTCACTGACCTACGTCCAAACAGTGCGGGCTGCAATGCTCACTGAACACAGCCTTTGGCTGTGCACATGGGGGTTGGCTGCAGAGTATGACCTCTGGACTGGCCTTGTTTTATGACATTTTAAGTAGGGTTTGTGAATCCAGGTGTATGGTTTGCAAACCCATGGCAGGCTTCACAGCTAGGGACTTCCACTCCAGGGCAACCTACATGGGCTTGTGCTGGACCTTCCATTAGGTACTAGATCCTTGTTTCAGGTCTACAAACTCTGCAGAAGGTACTCAACAGATGTTCATACTGCCGCCCTATAGTGTATTTATGTGTTTATTTATATCATGAAAAGAACTCAGTTAGAAATCAGTTCTGGTTCATTGAACACAAAACTGGAAGAGCCCTGCATTTGCTAGTTACAGTGTGCAATACAATATGTACCCCAATTCATATTAGTGAGTGAAACTTTAATCACCCCCACGTACCATTGCCTCTGTTAGACAGATCAGTAGCTCAGAATTTCAATTAACCAACAGGAAGCTCATCCTCCTAAACATTCACCAAATTTGAGTGGGTTCCTCAAACACTAACAAATGTAATAGCAACTGATTATTTTACCATCCCTCCCTGCTGAAGGTCTTTCCTCTTACTACCATCACAGAACAGCAAGAAAGTGAAAGAATCAGAAGTAGGTTATACACACCAAGTCACTGGTGACATGAGACAGGGCCAAAGTTATTAGTAAATTAAAACATTGCTGACTCCCTTCCTTTTACTCTACTGTCATTAGATCTGCACAAAACCCGACACACCGGTCCTGGTGCTTCTCGCTGACTGCTTGCCACCTTTGATGCAGATTCATCAAACAGCTCCAAAGTAAACAGCAAATCAAAACTTTAGTGACAGCATTTAACTCTTCCCCTCCCTTTGATGAGGTGACATTTCAAAGTAGTGGGCGTAATCCTTGGTTCAGATTCTAGTGAGTGACCCTGACTGCTTCTCAGAGGGTGTGGGGTGTTTGCTCACACTCAATGGCATTCAGTCTTACTCTATCACTCATTCCCCCTCAGCTTCATTTACTTACTCTCATTCGCACTTTCACTTACCTTTACCTACTCTGACTCAGCCTATCCCAGTGACTCGCCTCGTCTCACTCTGTCTCACCTAATCTCACTCAGTCTTGTTCATTTTCACTAATTCTGATTCATTCATGCTCACTCAGTCGCACTAAGTCCAACTCATTTTCACTCTTTATAGCTCACTCAATCTCACCCTAACTCACTCAGACTCACTGAGTCTAACTCATTCTGACTCATTCTGGCTCAATCTCACTCAGTCTCATTTAATGCCACTCAGTCTCAATCATTCTCATGTATTAAATCTCACTCAGTCCTACTCAGGGTCACTCATTCTGATTCACTCATTCACTGATTCACTGATTCCCACTTTAACTCAATTAGGCTAACCCAGTCTCACTGTGAGTTACTCATTCTTGCTTAGTCTCACTCAGTTTGACACAGATTTGCACATTGTGATTCAGTCAATCTCACTCTTACTCGCTCAGACTCAATCAGTCTCACTCAGTCTCACTCTGGTACACTCAGGCTCAGTCACTCATTATAACTCATTGTTAGTCTCACTCACTGACTAATCCACTCTTACTCAGTCTCATTCTCAGTCTCACTCATTCTGACTCGCTTTGACTCAGCCAGCCTCACTATTCCCACTCTGACTTATTCTGTCTTACTCATTCTCTGACTCACTAACAATCATTCAGATTGTAACTCACCCAGTCTCACTCTGATTGACAGTTTCACACACAGTAACACTCACTGTCATTCTCCCTCACTCTCATCCATCATCACTTTTACTCACTCTTCCTGTCTCTCATTCCCACTCACTCTCAGCCTACTTACGAGGCTGGCGGTCCTAGGACTGGCAGCCTAGAGGAGGTGGTTGGACCACTGTTGCAGTGGTGGTCCAAAAACCACATTACAAGTTATGCGGGCAGACCTGCCTAAAGACCGCCATCCCCACCAGGATCACAGATCCCGACGGGGTGATGGCGGTCTTGGTTGTAGTCAGCCAGGGCAGTGCTGAACTCAGCCCACCTGGCTGATTACAACCTAGTTCTCTGCCATCCTTTTCATGGTGGGGACTTTGCCATGAAAAGGATGGCAGAGAACAAGTGCTGGGGGCCACAGGGAGGCCCATGCCCATGGCATGGGCAGTGCAGGGGCCCCCTTGCCCAGCATCGTCAGAATGTGCACTCTCTGCTTTGCAGACAGAGAGCATTCCGAGGGTGCTGGTCAGCCCCCTCTGTGCTACGAGAGAGCACTCAGCTCCTTTAAGGGAGCCGAGTTCTATCTCGTTGCACTGTTCTTTCTGGTCTGACTGGCAGGAATGCTCTATTTCAAGATTTCCGCCGATCAGACCGCGAAAACCTCGTAATAGGACGGGGGCACCCTGGCGGTGGTGTCACCCGTGAGCTTGTTGGTCCCGTGGTGGGACCTCCAAACTCCTAATGAGGCCATCTGACTCACTTCTTCACTGACACTCTCTCCCTTTCAGTCACACTGTCACACAGACACACAGACATGTTCGCACATACATGCCCTCTCTCACAGAAGCACACGCTCACATAAACACAAGGCTTTTAAAAGTTTTCTTTGTACTTTCCCTGTTGCCTGTGTAGGTTTGGAGTCCTTCTACTTCTTTCTGCTATCAGGGCGGGAGCATGAAAGTGAAACCATGATCCTGCGCAGTCACAGATCTGAGATTTCAGTCTCTGTACTTTCACTCCACTGTTTTCCAACCACTGGGAATGGGTGATATGACTGGCTGATTGGCATAGAGCCATGGGCACCGCAGGGCTTCAGCGCCCATGCCTACCTTTAGATGCGGCTTTTTAGCAGGGCATGGGGAGGTTAGGCGCTGAGGTGTGCCAGGGCCCTGAGGGCAGGCCGGGGGGTTCGTTTCCCCAGCTCCTGGATTATCTCTCTGATGCCTGGTGCTGGTATCTGACTGTGCCTGCAGCATCCATCACACACTCTCACTGGCTGCCTCAGACTTGATTGATGGAATTTTTTCACCAAGAGTAAATAATATGCTATTATTCAATTCTGGTGTAATACAAACAGGCCAGAAAAGAATGAGGGTGTGACCCTGGAGTGGTAAAGTGGGAGCCACCACAGTGACACATGACACACCAGTAGAAAAGCATTCCTGCAGGCACCTGTCAGATTGTGTGCAGATGTGTCACACAGTGCCAGGTTTACTAGAGAATCAGCACTTGTTAGCCCCCCCATTTTTTACCTGCCATCCCACCTCGGTGGAGCTGCACAAAGTTGAAAATACAAAGAGTAAGCGCCACAAACTAAGTGTGTATGAAATGTCATGCATGACAACTGGTGCCAAAGCTAAAAGCAAATCAACAAATGATTCTTCAACTGACAACAACAGCTCCAAAAGAACTGAGCAGATTTGGATCTAATCAACAAAAGCACACTTTCTGAGTAAAGTTCGCCGTCCCTGCCAAGACTGGTGTAAATCTGTTTGGTGGCTTTGGCTCTAGGTGTGGGCAAAGGTTCCTGTAGGAGCTAAAATGGGAAATACATTTTTTGCCCCTTTTTGACTGTTTTCCCTCCGTATGGAATTGCATGACGGGATCTTATTTGACTGCGCTAAGAATGGCAGATTTGGTGATGATCCGTTGATGTAACACAAATTTATAGCTGAATCAATCAATGGCAAACGTGACTGAACCATAATTAAATATTATTGACTACCACAAAACACCAGAAAGGTGTAACAGAAGATTTTCACTGTTTACATCTGGATCTGGTGTGTGGGTTTGTGTGAGGGGTGTGCTGTGTCTCTGTGTGTAATCTGCTGCACTGTCCGTGGATGTGCAATGCTGCACGTGGTCTGTGTGTGGAAGAAGCTTGCTCTGCTGCTACCAGTGGCATCCCTGTTGTGGTGTATAAACATCACTGTTGCTACTTGTTCTGTCCCATTATGTGTGGATTACGCTCGAGCTGCTGCTGCCAACTCTGGCCCATTTCTGTGTGTGAAAGAAGCTGGCACTGCTGCTGCCAAGTCCGAGCGTTTCTGTGTGTAAAGGAAGCTCGCACTGCTGCTGCCAAGCCTGAGTTTTTCTGTGAGTAAAGTAAGCTCACACTGCTGCTGCCAAGTCTGAGTTTTTCTGTGTGTAAAGGAAGCTCGCCCTTCTGATGCCAAGCCTGAGCTTTTCTGTGTGTAAGGGAAGCTCGTACTGCTGCTGCCAAGTCAGAGCTTTTATGTGTGTAAAGGAAGCTCGCACTGCTGCTGCAAAGTCTGAGTTTTTCTGTGTGTAAAGGAAGCTCGCACTTCTGATGCCAAGCCTGAGCTTTTCTGTGTGTAAGGGAAGCTCGTACTGCTGCTGCCAAGTCAGAGCTTTTCTGTGTGTAAAGGAAGCTCGCACTGCTGCTGCAAAGTCAGAGCTTTTCTGTGTGTAAAGGAACCTCACACTGCTGATGGCAAGCCTGAGCGTTTCTGTGTGTAAAGGAAGCTCGCACTGCTGCTGCCAAGCCTGAACTTTTCTGTGTGTAAAGGAAGCTCGCACTGCTGCTGCCAAGCCTGAGCGTTTCTGTGTGTAAAGGAAGCTCGCACTGCTGATGCACTAACAACATCCCTTTTTTTGCATCTCAATAAAGTTTGAGGGAACCTTTTTTACTGAAAAGGACCCAAACCCATGGCTACTACATGTCATGTATAGATATTTATCATACACAGAAATATTTCACCATAACCATAGCACCAGGGGTTAAATCTATAAATCAGACTTCCATAGGCCTCCTAGGAGCTCATTAGTTTTCCCTAAAAAGTACTAATTTGTAATCAGTTTATTCTCAAAGAGGGTTAGGCTGTACCCTTATAACAACAAGGACTGTGACCTTTGCCCTGCAGCCCTATAGGTGTGAATGTATGTTCAGTATCAGACTTATTGTAAGAAACTCTCCTGTGTTGTTGGTGCTCTGAGACCCAAAGCAGCCTGAAGGAAGGGGGCCCCCCTCCATGTGAAATGATGGGCGTTGCCAAGGAGACCCGTGCATTGACGTCATACCTGGATCAGCGCACTGGAGGACGCACTCGAGCCTCCACCATTTCTTGGCATCTTCGCAGCCTTCATCTCCTATGCACTTCTCTTCGATGCGCAATAGTTCACACACTGGTGACAAAGGACAGCTCCCGGGTTTGTCTGTAATAACAAGATGTAAGAATGAGTCAGCCTGCTGGCCTCATTATTCAGATCCAACCCCCTGAGATGTTTCCGTGGTTATTACAATGGAGAGGACACTTGAGCACAGACCTTTGTGCTGAGCTGGACATCACCCAGTTCACCAAAACCATCCCAGTGCACACCTAGCCGTGAGGAAGCGTCAAGGCGCACACAGCCCCCTCCCAAGGAAGCTTGCACTCCCTCACTAATGTACTAACGCTCTACTATTGATAAAACAGTTGTTTTCACCTAGTTCACGTAGCACATCTGGCGTTGTGGGGTGCTTTATACTGGAACCGCTCTCCACCTCAACTTGGGAACTGCCCAGAGTTCATGCATCACTCTAAGCCCGAAATAACATTGTTTTGATAGATTGAGATATTATATATCCTAGTATATATATAGCCTAGTGGTAGCAAGTTATAGTTAGGATTCCTCAGATTTTTTATTAAAAAATAACTTAGCCTCAGTGTCTCTTCGCAAACCAGTCTTTACAGTTCTCTCCCAATCTTAGTGATCATTGCTACTGGTTCCATCTGTCCTTAACCCCTTCGCAGCCAAGGACGTAACAGTTACATCCTTGGACCATCTCATCGAGGGCGCGCTCCCCCATGAGCCTCGCCTTAGCAGATATGCCCACTAGACACTAGGGAGGTTTTTGTCATGAGGGGAGCGGCCCCTTGGGCAAGGGCCGCTCCCCAGGGGGCCAAATTATTTTTAGCCCACTTCTGCCCCCCCCCCCCCCCCCCCCCCCCCCGGGGCAGAAACCACCTAGACACCAGGGATAATTTTTCTTTTTGTTTATTTTCATTTTTTGATGTGGGGAGCGACCCCTTAGGCAAGGGTCGCTCCCTGGGGGGCAAATTTACTTTTAGGCCATTTCTGCTCCTCTTGGGGACAGATCGGCCTATTTGTATTAGGCCAATCTGCCCCCAAGGGGGGCAGAAAGCACTAGAGACCAGGGATTTTTTTAAATATTATTGAATGAGGGGAGCAGCCCCTTGGGCAAGGGCCGCTCCCCAGGGGTTTCCAAACATTTTAACACATTTTCTGCCCCCCTGAGGGCAGATCGGCCTATTATAATTAGGCCTTTTTGCCCCCGGGGGGGCAGAAACCCCTAGACACCAGGGATTTTTATTTGTTTGCGTCGATTTCACACAAGGGGAGTGACCCCTTAGGCAAGGTTCATTCCCCTGGGAGGCAAATTTATTTTAGGCCTTTTTTGCCCCCCTTGGGGAAAGCTTGGCCTGTTTTTATTAGGCCAATCAGAAACCACTAGGCACCAGGGATTTTTTATTTGCGCCAATTTCATGCAAGTGGAGCGACCCCTTAGACGGGGTCGCTCCTCGGGGGGGAATTCATTTTAGGCCATTTCTGCTCCCCTTGGGGGCAGATCAGCCTATTTCTATTAGGCCAATCTGCCCCGGGGGGGGGAGCAGAAACCACTTAGGCACCAGGGATTGGTGTGTGTGTATGTGTGTGTTTTGTTTGGGGGGCAGCCCCTTGGCCAAGGTTCGCTCCCCGTGGGGCACATTACTGTTGGCCATATCTGCCCCTCTTGGGGGCAGATCAGCCTATTTTTTGAAGGCCCATCTGCGCCAAAGGGGGGGGGGCAGAAAGCCCACCAGAGACCAGAGAAGATTTTTTTTTTTCAAAATAAGAGGGTGGGAGTATGGCTATAACCCCACCCCAAATAAATGGGGCCAAAGTTGTTCTGCCCACTAGTGGGTAGATGGGGCAATTACCCCTGATCCACACCCCGGGGGGGCAGAAAGTCTACTAGATGCCAGGGAATTCAAAGAAAAAAAATAGTTGGGTGGTGGCTACCAACCAGAGTGGGCCTGGTTATGGCCCCACCCCAACTGAAGGGGGTAACAGTCTTTCAGCTCTTCCCCCGCACACTAAAACATCTCATCCCACGGCAAGCGAGGCATTTGATTATTTTGGGTTTTGGTTTTACATTTGAGCCATGAGAGCTTGGCAAAATTGTCCCACTTGGAATGGTGAGGTCTACACTTTTTGGACTTTGGGACGCTGCCATATTGAAAAATCCAGAAGACCTAGACACATCTGAAAACTAAACATCTGGATGAGTCCAGGGTGGTGTGCACCCCGCACCATTTTCTTACCCACAATGCCCTGCAAACCTCCAACTTTGCTGAAAATCACACTTTTGTTCCACATTTTTGTGATGGAACCTTCTGGAATCTGCAGGAATCCACAAACTTCCTACCACCCAGCATTGTCTCATCTATACCAATAAAAATTCTGCCCCACCTGTTGGCCTAAAAATGTTTTTTTTCCAACTACCCTTTTGGACCCGCTTTGGTTCCCCCTCAGTTCCCACATGTTTTTGACTCTTCCCTGTCACAGGCACTTGGCCCACCTACACAAGTGATGTATCATTTTTACCGGGAGACTGTGGGGAACAGTGGGTGGTAGGAAATTTGTCGCGGTGTGGTGATCCCACACAGAAATGTGGGAAAAATGTGATTTTTTAGCTGAGGATTCTGAGTAAGAAAACACTGGGGGTTCCACGCAAGTCACACCTACCTGGACTCCCTCGGGTGTTTAGTTTTCAGAAATCTCTGGGTTTGATAGGTTTCCCTTTATGGCTGCTGATCCCAGGACCAAAAACGCAGCTGTCCCCCGCAAAAACAGGTAGTTTTGTATTTGATAATTTTGATGTGTCCAGATAGTGTTTTGGGCAATTCCTTTCGCGAGCACTAGGCCTATCCACACAAGTGAGGCACCATTTTTATCGGGAGACTTGGGGGAATGCTGGGTGGTAGGAAATTTGTGGCTCCTCTCAGATTTCAGAACTTTCTGTCACCGAAATGTGAGGAAAAGGTGTTTTTTTGGCCAAATTTTGAGGTTTTCAAAGGATTCTGGGTAACAGAACCTGGTGAGAGCCCCACAAGTTACCCCATCCTGGATTCCGCTAGGTGTCTAGTTTTAAAAAAAAATTCCCTAGGTGCCGGCTGAGC
This sequence comes from Pleurodeles waltl, assembly GCF_031143425.1. Lineage (NCBI taxonomy): Eukaryota > Metazoa > Chordata > Amphibia > Caudata > Salamandridae > Pleurodeles > Pleurodeles waltl. The sequence continues at coordinate 1,352,206 of NC_090444.1, read as the reverse complement.
TAGAGGCCAAAATCTACAGCTAAGGACTTTGCAAAAAACACATCCGATTTCAATGTAAAAATGTGATGTGTTCAGGTTGTGTTTCCTGTCGCGAGCATTAGGCCTACCCACAAAAGTGAGGAACCATTTTTATCGGGAGAGTTGGGGGAGCACAGAATAGCAAAACAAATGCTATTGCCCTTTGTCTTTCTCTACATTTTTTCCTTCCAAATGTAAAAAGATGTCTATTTGAGAAATGCCCTGTAATTCACATGCTAGTATGGGCACCCCGGAATTCAGATATGTGCAAATAACCACTGCTTTTCAACACCTTATCTTGTGCCCATTTTTGAAATACAAAGGTTTTCTTGATACCTATTTTCACTCTTTATATTTCAGCAATTTAATTGCTGTTTACCCGGTATAGAATGAAAACCCATTGCAAGTTGCAGCTCATTTATTGGCTGTCGGTACCTAGGGTTCTTGATGAACCTACAAGCCCTATATATTCCCCCAACCAAAGGCGTCCAGCAGACGTAACGGTATATTGCTTTAAAAAATCTGACATTGCAGGAAAAAGTTACAGAGTAAAACGTGGAGAAAAATGGCAATTTTTTTACCTCAATTTCAATAGTTTTTATTTCAGCTGTTGTTTTTCGTAGGAATCCCTTGCAGGATCTACACAAATTACCCCTTGCTGAATTCAGAATTTTATCTACTTTTCATAAATGTTTAGCTTTCCGGTATCCAGCATTGGTTTCACACCCATTTCGGTCACTAACTGGAAGGTGGCTGAAAGCACAAAAAATAGTAAAAATGGGGCATGTCCCAGTAAAATGCCCAAATTGTGTTGAAAAATTGGGTTTTCTGATTCAAGTCTGCCTGTTCCTGAAAGCTTGGAAGATGGTGATTTTAGTACCGCAAACCCTTTGTTGATGCCATTTTAGGGAAAAAAACACAATCCGCCTTCTGCTACCCTTTTTTCCCATTTTTTTCCCTTCAGGGGAACCCACAAAGTCTGGGTACCTCTAGAATCCCTAGCATGTTGGAAAAAAAAGAATGTAAATGTGGCGTGGGTAGCTTATGTGGACAAAACGTTATGAGGGCCTAAGCACGAACTGCTCCAAACAGCAAAAATAAGGCTTGGCACCTATGGGAGAAAAGGCCTGGCAGCGAAGGGGTCATAGCTCTTTCCCACTGTTAGAGCTTAGCATCCCTTCTACCTCGCACCCCAGTCATTAGCGCTCCTTCTGTTAAATCTCATTGATTCTTTTCCATCAATCTTTGGAACTCATCCCACTGTCAGAGCTCATTGTTTCTCCCCCATCAGCCATTAGAGTTAATTATTTCTACTACAGCTTATAAGGGGTGAAGACCCCTTATGTTTGAAGCTCTGTCTTCACCTCTTTAGTTCCCTAACCTGTACATCTCACCTGCTGATATTGAACTCTTTGCTGACTGACAACAAGTCAAGAGGCTTTGTTTACAAGGCGTGGACCCATCAACGTCTGTCGGGTGCAGCAAAGTGGAGACTGAATCCATCCACCTTCAGATATTCTCCACCACTGTCTCCCAAACCTCTAGGCACTGCTTCTAGATGTGTCTATGTCCTCTTACAGAACACACACAGTCCCAATCATGGGCAAAGGTACCAGGACATGTGAGCACTGAGTGGCACTGAGTGCACAGGGACACGGCAATTAGTGGTTTGGGAGGGATGAAAACAAGACAACTCTACAAGGGGAAAAGACAGGCAAAGACCAGCATGTAGGCTGAGTGAGGAGTACATATTGGACAGAAAGAGGTGTCTCTGCTTTAGGGTGATTGAAGGGGCAGCCCCGGAAGTTTTCATTCAGCTGTAAGGAGTGTTTGGTGGGTGGTGCTGAGAGGAGTGAGAAGAGGGCAGTGAAGAGGGGTTGACATTGCATGCAGAGGTCTGAGGACAAGGAGACGAGGCAGCAGCAATGGGGCTGTGGTGTGTGAAGAGAAGGGCAGATTGTAGAGAAGACACACTGAGGAGTGAGCCTGTACTCACCAGCTGCACATATCTGGAAGACAGGGCCCAGCAGAAGTGCCAGGGCAAGGAGGTAACAGCCGGCTGTCTTCATCTTGGCAGTCAAAGATGATTCTGAACTCCAGGTGATGGAGCCAACCAGATTTATAGGTCTTTACCTGTTTGTTTTGCAACACTGACGAATGCTGGGAAGTTGGATGAATCTGTTTTCTGAATCAGCCCTTGTTGCCTCTTCCAATTACTACGTGTCCACTGAGCTGCCGCCCCCGTCCTTGTCTGCTGAAGACGGATGTACTTGTGTTGATAACCTGAAAGGTGTGCCAACCTTTCCAACACATTACAGGGCACAGCATTATATGTCCATGATTGGTGCATGGACACAGTTACCTTGAAATGTATTTAATTGCAATTGTATTTATATAGAGCTTACTACCCCTGACGTGGCGTCAAAGCACTTTTCGGCAAGTAGCACACTAACTACTCCAGAACCGAAAAAGGTTAGTGGTGGATTAGTATAGGGAAATGTGAGTTAATCTGAGCAGTGGACATGTGAGTCTGTTAGTCGGATTGAATAGAATCTGCACCTCCACAGCACAACTGTGGTTTGAAGATCAGGATGGGTAACAGTTCCTGCTGGGTAAACCCCTATTGATAATGTTTGTGCAAGTTTAGCAAAGTTTAGGAAATACCAAATTAAGGCTTCATGTTCTCCAAGTAATGGAGTAGCCAGAACAATAAAATATCTCCCACTTTGTATGGCACTAAAAGATGGGGCCAGTTGAGCTATCATGACCTTTCTTTTGGAAGTCAGTGAGAACTGTTCCTCTGATGAAAATTTGCATGAAATGGTGCAAAATTATGCATTTTAAAGCAGGAAAGGAATCAGGAAAGACATTTGTCTAAACTGCATTTACTAGTATTTATGACTTTCTTTCATCCTTTCCTTCTTTTCATCTTCTTTTGACCTTCTTCTCTTCATTTATCCTGTCCTTTCTATCCACCTTTCTTCTACACTTTGTGTTCTTTCTTCTTTACAGTTTCCTTTTATTCCTTGATCCATCTTACTGTCTGTGTCCTTTCATGTTGTGTCTCATTCTTTCTGTTTATTCCTATTTTATCTTCTTTACGTATTTCCTTATTCTCATTCTATCATGCTTTTCTGTTCCTTTCTTTTTTTATGATCCTCTTGTCCTTCCTTCTCCCCTTCATACCATCCTGTTGTCTTCATTTTCCTTCCATTTTTTAATTATTTCTCTTCAACCTTTGCATCTTGTTTTTACTTATTTGCATTATATTCTCCTTCATGTACTTTCTCATTTCATTTTCCTTATACTTCTTTTTGCTTTACCATTTCCTCTCACCCTGTTTCATGTTAACTATTCTTGTAGTGTTTATTAGCTTCTGCTTTTGTCTTGTGAAGACTTGCGAGTCATAGATCAGAGTTAGAGAGGGCGATAAAATCCTCCAGACTGACCCTGTGACCTTTAATTAACCTAATAGAGCTGATGCTTCCCTGCGTCCTTGTCTCCAGGCCACATCAGATGGACATCACATCAGCAGATGCCAGTGGGAGGCATGAAATGTGCTTTTGATGCAATGTGTCCTTTGTACCTGAACTCTGATGAGGAATGGAAGAACATTAAAAGTGCGCATTGCAGATAACAGCCCAATAAACGTGGCATCAGTTGGTGGTGGAAGGACATCCAGTGGTGGAAAGTAGAAGGATCGCTCTGGGTCCCAGTTCTGGCAGCTATTTCTTTCGCAGTCATATGCACTATTTGTCCTGGTGCCATTTTGCGACACCAGGACACAATTCAGCAATGCCCATAAGCTTTCTGCATTGCGTTCGGAGTAGCAGCGCGCAGGGGCGATGGACTTTCTTGTTTTAACTTCCAGTTAGGACGCATCAATGGCCTCATTTAAAGGGCCACCAGCCCTGCTTTTTTCAAGTATTGCCCTGTCTGTGAGCCATCGGGAGCCTAACACCGAGATGCCAATATTATAGTAGAAAAAGGCACATAGTTCATCACTTCACAAGTACTTTATAGAAACTATGACTTGGAGGCAGGCGCTCGTCTTTGTTCATCCCCAGGCCCCCATGGAAGAGGTGTGCACCTTAAGAATGCTAAATGTATCTAGGTGTATAACTAATGAACTAATCACAAACAAATGATTTAAATGGTGCCTAATGATTATTTGTAATGTAGTTCTTTTATAGAGCTGTTCATCCCAGTGAAGGTTGCAGAGCACTTTACTTCACGCACAAACAGAATACATCATACGTGTGTGATTCTACCGTGACAAGGGTTTTGTGTTGTAGAGGTGACATGTTAAGGGTGAACGATCTGGAGGAACACAAAGTCAGGATATAAAATGTAACCCAGTGACTGGGGCTGTCTATACTAACAATACTTTGTTAAATCATGGAGGAGCACTTCTTTGCAATGTTACACTTACACCAGATTGAAACAAAAAGCTGTAAGGACCGAACTACAGTTTGTATCTGCTTGGTCCCAGTACACTGATCCCTGTGCTATATTAGAAGGACTGCAACTTATGAACTGGAAGAGGTCAAATGATCTCCGTGTCAAAAGCAGTAGCCCCCTCACCTATCTACATAATACACAGATCTGTGATCTGCACGTCACAGAATGTACTATTTGGTAAGCACATTAACCCACTATGCTATCTTGAGTCAAAACAGTGATTGGATTACACACAGAACTCTTCCAAAACTGCAAGAACCACCAGAGTTAACTTTCAGATATTATAATTCCCTCGAAATTGCTGGGCACACAAAGTTGTCTGCAGCAGGTGTGTTCACCCTGTAAGATATTTTACAAAATAGCTTCTCTGTGACTGATTAGTTGATCTAGACTAGATTTACAGTTACATTTGCCCTTGCTGCCAATTTCTTTCCAGCAGATTTTTTTTATATTCATAAACTGAGAGCCAGGCTCTGCTTTTTCAAGCTCCACCTGTTGAGACTCCACTTCCTTTCGCCTGTGACCCCTTGGCCCCCAGTTTATGGGGTACTGGAGTAGATTATTTCAAATGCCAGCACTGACTACAGCTACCCACCCTAATCTTTCAAACGTGCCAATAATACTGTCTCATGAACCAAGACTCAGAGGAGGGGCTGGAGGATGTGGGAATGTGGCAACTCCGCAGTGCCCGCCCCTTCCAGGGATGGAGGGGCTGGGGGGCCCATAGTCCCAAGACAGTCTCTCTTTCTCTCTCTCTCTCTCTCTCTCTCTCTCTCTCTCTCTCTCTCTCTCTCTCTCTCTCTCTCTCTCTCTCTCTCTCTGTCTTTCACCCTCTTTCTTATTCTCTCTCTCTCTCTCTCTCTATATATATATATATATATTTCTCTCTCTCTCTCTCTCTCTCTCTCTCTCTCTCTCTATCTCTCTCTATCTCTCTCTCTCTCTCTCTCTCTCTGTCTTTCACCCTCTTTCTTAGTCTCTCTCTTTCTCTCCTGTTACTTTCTCTGTCTCCAGCTTTCTCTACCTCCCCCTTCTCTGCTTCTCGCCACCTATCCCCCGCTCACCACTTCCTACCTCTCTATTCACCTTTCTTTCTGTACTTCCCTCATTCCTTCTTCTATCATTCCCTCTCTCTCACCTTACTCCTTTTACCTCCCTGTAACTCCCTTGTACGTCCTACTGTCTTCTGTGTCTCCCTCTTCCCCCCCTTCTCTTTCAGCCTCACCTCAGGGACACTTTAAATGTTGGGGGGCCCTGCTCAGAACAGCTTTGAATGATTGATACAATTTCAGCTTCTCCATGCCCTCTTTGGGCAGCTGACCAGTACTCCAGAGGTACACTAGCCCAAATTCTGAATGTGTGTCTTTCTAATATTCAAGGATAGTGATGTCTCTTTTCAATGTTGTAATAAAACTGCAGCTCAATATTATTATTGGAAATCATCTTTGCGGCCGACTGCCACTTCTCATAAGAGAGGTCCTACTTTGATCTAAAAGGAACTTTTTTATGGATGTTGTGTCTTATTGAAAAATAAGCATCTCTCTGCAAAATGTCTGTAATAAACTCCCAGATATCACTCATATTAAAAATAAATTGAAGGGAATTGTTACTTAAAGCAATCTATGTTTAAGAATCGTTCAAGGTCACAGGGGCAAGACTCTCTGTAGAACAGAGCTGGCTGTGTAGGATGGGGCCCTGAGCCAGACCCGCTGAGCCCATGACTTCACGCGTCTCTGATTCGCTTTTCTCTTCTTCTCTCTCCACCTCTACAATGTAGAATCTCATCTCTCTCTGCCTCTGGATCCAGTAAATCCCCAGCCTTCTCTCTACCCAGCTCCCTCTCCTGGTTACCCCAACTCACCAGTCCCAAGGGCTTGAATTAGATGAAAATAGGTAACACATTTAATGGTGTTCTGAATAGGGGGGCCCAATATTATGTCCTACCCAGGGCTTCAAATAACCTACTAATGACACTGGCAAACAGTATACAGGACAGAGGTCAAGCTCTTCACAAGGTCCTCCTTCCTGTCACTAATATAGCGCCTAGACACAGGCTCAAGCCTTGAATCACTGAGGAAACAGTACAGGTTCTGAATAGCAATAAAACAGCCACAAAAGGTGCCCCACGCCTGGGCTCTGGGATGGGCAAGGAATGAAAAACACCTGGAACTTTTAAAAGGTTGTACTGCATGTAGGAAAGTACCATCTTGCCTGGCATGTTACCCCCATATTTCACTGTATATATGTTGTTTTAGTGTATGTGTCACTGGGACCCTGCCAGCCAGGGCCCCAGTGCTCATAAGTGTGCCCTGTATGTGTTCCCTGTGTGATGACTAACTGTCTCACTGAGGCTCTGCTAACCAGAACCTCAGTGGTTATGCTCTCTCTGCTTTCCAAATTGTCACTAACAGGCTAGTGACCAATTTCACCAATTCACATTGGCATACTGGAACACCCTTATAATTCCCTAGTATATGTTACTGAGGTACCCAGGGTATTGGGGTTCCAGGAGATCCCTATGGGCTGCAGCATTTCTTTTGCCACCCATAGGGAGATCTGACAATTCTTACACAGGCCTGCCAGTGCAGCCTGAGTGAAATAATGTCCACGTTATTTCACAGCCATTTACCACTGCACTTAAGTAACTTATAAGTCACCTATATGTCTAACCTTCACCTGGTGAAGGTTGGGTGCAAAGTTACTTAGTGTGTGGGCACTCTGGCACTAGCCAAGGTGCCCCCACATCGTTCAGGGCAAATTTCCGGGGACACAATTTCACGCGTGCACTATACATAGGTCACTACCTATGTATAGCGTCACAGTGGTAACTCCGAACATGGCCATGTAACATGTCTAAGACCATGGAATTGTCACCCCAATGCCATTCTGGCATTGGGGAGACAATTCCATGATCCCCCGGGTCTCTAGCACAGAACCCGGGTACTGCCAAACTGCCTTTCCCGGGGTTTCACGGCAGCTGCTGCCAACCCCTTAGACAGGTTTCTGCCCTCCTGGGGTCCAGCCAGGCCTGGCCCAGGAAGGCAGAACAAAGGATTTTCTCAGAGAGAGGGTGTTACACCCTCTCCCTTTGGAAAAAGGTGTCAGGGCTGGGGAGGAGTAGCCTCCCCCAGCCTCTGGAAATGCTTTGATGGGTACAGATGGTGCCAATCTCTACATAAGCCGGTCTACACCAGTTCAGGGATCCCTCAGCCCTGCTCTGGCGCGAAACTGGACAAAGGAAAGGGGAGTGACCACTCCTCTGACCTGCACCTCCCATGGGAGGTGCCCAGAGCTCCTCCAGCGTGCCCCAGACCTCTGCCATCTTGGATTCAGAGGTGTGCTGGCACACTGGACTGCTCTAGGTGGCCAGGGCCAGCAGGTGACGTCAGAGACTTCTTCTGATAGGCTCTTACCTGTTTTACTAGCCTATTCTCCTTCCTAGGTAGCCAAACCTCCTTTTCTGGCTATTTAGGGTCTCTGCTTTGGGGAATTCTTCAGATACCGAATGCAAGAGCTCACCAGAGATCCTCTGCATCTCCCTCTTCACCTTCTGCCAAAGGATCGACCGCTGACTGCTCAGGACGCCTGCAAAACCGCAACAAAGTAGCAAAGACGACTACTGCAACCTTGTATCGCTTCATCCTGACGGCTTTCTCGACTGTTTCCTGGTGGTGCATGCTCTAGGGGTAGCCTGCCTCCTTCTTGCACCAGGAGCTCTGAAGAAATCTCCCGTGGGTCGATGGAATCTTCCCCCTGCAACCGCAGGCAACAAAAGACTGCATCACCGGTCCTCTGGGTCCCCTCTCAGCACAACAAGCGTGGTCCCTGGAACTCAGCAACTCTGTCCAAGTGACTCCCACAGTCCAGTAACTCTTCAGTCCAAGTTTGGTTGAGGTAAGTCCTTGCTTCCCCACGCTAGACTGCATTGCTGGATACCGCGTGATTTGCAGCTGCTCCGGCTCCTGTGCACTCATCCAGGATTTCCTTCGTGCACAACCAAGCCTGGGTCCCAGACACTCTAACCTGCAGTGCACAACCTTCGGAGTTGTCCTCCGGCATCGTGGGACTCCCTTTTGTGACTTCAGGTGGACTCCGGTTCACTCCTCTTCTAAGTGCCTGTTCCAGTACTTCTGTGGGTGCTACCTGCTTCTGTGAGGGCTCCCTGTTTTGCTGGGCGCCCCCTCTGTCTCCTCATCCAAGTGGCGACATCCTGGTCCATCCTGGGCCACAGCAGCATCCAAAAACCTAACCGTGACCCTTGCAGCTAGCAAGGCTTGTTTGTGGTCTTTCTGCGTGGGAACACCTCTGCAAGCTTCTTCACGACGTGGGACATCCATCCTCCAAAGGGGAAGTTCCTAGTACTCTTCGTTCTTGCAAAACAACAAGCTTCTTTCATCTGGTGGCAGCTTCCTTGCACCCTCAGCTGGCATTTCCTGGGTATCTGCCCACTCTCGACACTGTCGCGACTCTTGGACTTGGTCCCCTTGTTTCACAGGTACTCAGGTCCGGAAATCCGCTGTTGTTGCATTGCTGGTTTTGGTCTTCCTTGCAGAATCCCCCATCACGACTTCTGTGCGCTCTGGGGGTTGTAGGTGCACTTTACACCTACCTTACAGGGTCTTGGGGTGGGCTATTTTTCTAACCCTCACTGTTTTCTTACAGTCCCAGCGACCCTCTACAAGCTCACATAGGTTTGGGGTCCATTCGTGGTTCACATTCCACTTTTGGAGTATATGGTTTGTGTTGCCCCTACACCTATGTACTCCTATCGCAATCTATTGTAACTTTACACTGCTTGCATTACTTCCTTTTGCTATTACTGCATATTTTTGGTATTGTGTACATATATCTTGTGTATATTTGGCATCCTCATACTGAGGGTACTCACTGAGATACTTTTGGCATATTGTCATAAAAATAAAGTATCTTTTTTTTTTTATAGTATATCAGTGTATTGTGTTTTCTTATGATATTGTGCATATGACACCAGTGGTATAGTAGGAGCTTTGCATGTCTCCTAGTTCAGCCTAAGCTGCTCTGCTATAGCTACCTTCTGTCAGCCTAAGCTGCTAGAAACACCTATTCTACACTAATAAGGGATAACTGGACCTGGCACAAGGTGTAAGTACCTCTGGTACCCACTACAAGCCAGGCCAGCCTCCTACATTGGTTGTGCAGCGGTGGGATAAGTACTTGCAACTACTTACCACTTTGTCATTGTGTACTTTTCATAAGAGAATAATATACAAAACAAGTTCAGTGTATGTACACCTAACCAAAAAGTTTTGCTTTTCTTCTCCTACACTATCTGCTAAGTGCTGAAAAGTACTCTTAAACTTTCAAAAGGTTTCAAAAAGTTGAAAACTTTTTTTTCCTGTTCTTTAAAAAATCCTGAAACTTTTTCTATCTTTTATCTGTCTCTAAACCTTCTTCTATCATGTCTGGTGTAGGAACTCCTCTTAATTTGGTCAATACAACTTATGACCACCTTAACTTTAAGAGCCTAAGGAGTCTCTGCATTGATAGAGGTTTAGTGGTAGGAAAGAACCCTTCTAGAGAATTACTGTCTAACATGCTCATTGAGAATGATAAGGCCTTAGCTGGCAGTTCAATTGAGAAGTTAGGAGATAGCTCACACTCTGACTCAGAGGAGCCCCTTGAGAGAATGGTACAGGGTTCACTTCCTAATCTGCCCCTTAGCAGACCACCTAGCATTGCTGGTAGTAATAGAAGCTCCCATCATAGTAGGGAAGGTTTTGTTCCTGAAGGCCAGGTTGTTAGAGTGCCAACTGCTAGGGACAGATCTCTCTCTGCTCATTCCAATATTTCTTCTGTGTCAAAACATTCCCAACCCACCCACCCTGATGACAAAATGTTAGAAAGGGAACTCAATAAGTTGAGAGTGGAAGAGACCAGGCTGAAGCTACAGCTGGCTCTAGACAGGGAATCCCTAGACTTAGAGAAGGAGAGACAGAGGTTGGGGTTTGGACCCCATGGTGGCAGCAGCAGTATTCCTGATAGCAATCCTGTGAGAGAGCATGATTCCAGGAATCTACACAAGATAGTTCTCCCTTACAAGGAGGGGGATGACATTAACAAGTGGTTTGCTGCACTTGAGAGGGCCTGTATGGTACAGGGGGTCCCTCAAAGGCAGTGGGCTGCTATCCTATGGCTATTTTTTAATGGAAAGGGTAGGGATAGGCTCCTTACTGTGAAAGAAAGTGATGCCAATAATTTTACAGTTTTGAAGGATGCACTCTTGGATGGATTTGGCTTAACCACTGAACAATACAGGATTAAGTTCAGAGAAACCTGAAAAGAGTCCTCACAAGACTGGGTAGACTTTGTTGACTATTCAGTGAAGGCCTTGGAGGGGTGGTTACATTGCAGTAAAGTTTCTGACTATGAAAGCCTGTACAATCTAATCCTGAGAGAGCATATTCTGAATAATTGTGTGTCTGATTTGTTACACCAATATCTAGTGGACTCAGATCTGACCTCTCCCCGAGAATTGGGAAAGAAGGCAGACAAATGGGTCAGAACAAGAGTGAACAGAAAAGTTCATACAGGTGATGACAAGGATGGCAAGAAGAAAGATGCTGAGAAATCTCAGGATAAGCATGGGGATAAGGGTAAAACCAAAAATCCTTCTTCAAATCCTAAACACTCTTCAGGGGGTGGGGATAAAACAAATTCTTCCTCTTCTTCTCATCCCTCACACATTAAAAAGCCTTGGTGAGTTGTGTGTAAAAACAGAGGCCATAGGCCAGCGGATAAGTCCTATCCAGGTAAACCTCCTGAGCCTACCACCACTGATACATCAAGCTCTAGTGCCCCTAGTAGTAGTGGTAATAGTGGTGGGACTGCTGGCAACAGTCAAACTAAGGGTGTAGTTGGGTTCACTTATGGGTCCATCATAGAAACTGGGGTAGTCAGTCCCAAGACAGTTTCTGTCACACCTAGTGGCATTGGCCTTGCCACACTGGCTGCTTGTCCCCTTACAATGGATAAGTACAGGCAGACAGTTTCAATAAATGGTGTTGAGGCTCAGGCCTACAGGGACACAGGTGCCAGTATCACTTTGGTGACAGAAAACCTTGTGGCTCCTGAACAACACATCATTGGACAACAGTATAAGATTATTGATGTCCATAACTCCACTAAGTTTCTTCCCTTAGCTATAGTTCAGCTTTGTTGGGGTGGAGATACTAGCCCTAAGCAGGTGGTAGTATCATCTAGCTTACCTGTAGATTGTCTCTTAGGTAATGACCTAGAGGCCTCAGGTTGGACTGAGGTAGAGTTTTATACCCATGCAGCCATGCTGGGTATCCCTGAGGAATTGTTCCCTCTCATTTCTACTGAAATGAAAAAGCAAAGGAGAGAAGGCCTGAAAACTCAGGATCCCTCTCCAACAACAGGTAAAAAGGGTATCACTGTATCCCCTAACCACCCTGCCATTCAGGATACCATTCCTGTGGTTGGAGAAACCTCTCCTGGGGTGGCACCTGTTCCAAGGGAATCATCAGCTGGCATAGCTGTACTCCCTGAGGTGGAAGTACCTCTCTGTGGGATAACAAATATTGGTGAGAAAAAGAGCACCATTTTAGTTAACATGGAGCATCCCTCCAACCCTCTCAGCGAAACCTTAGTGCAGAAACCCTACACTGCCTCACAACACTTAGGACAGCATCCCTGCCCTAGTGTGGAGCTCATAGGACAGCATCCCTGCCCTGCTCCAAATCAAGAGAAACAGCATCCCTGTTCTCTCTTCCAGCCATATGGACAAGGTTTTTGCCCAGCTATGGCTTTTCTGAGACAGCATCCCTGTCTTGCATTCTCATCACTTGAAATAGGTTCAGTGGATAATTCCTACTGCTCTAAACTAAAACTTACTGATAGAAACTCTGAAAATATATCTTCACATTGTTGCTTAGCTAAAAAACTTCAAACAGGGTGGTTTACATCCCAACAGGTAGTAACCATATAGTGGATGATAAAGGGAGTAACCAGTCTATTGCAGAGCTACTCTATACTTATCACCACTTAGAAAATAAAGTCTCAACTGGCCAAGTTTAGCCTTATTGTCCTTCGTTTGGGGGGGGGGGGGTTGTGTGAGAATGTAGCCTCTTTCTAGCCTTGTTACCCCCACTTTTGGCCTGTTTGTGAGTGTATTTCAGGGTGTTTTCACTGTTTCACTGGGATCCTGCTAGCCAGGGCACAGTGCTCATAGTGAAAACCCTATGTTTCAGTATGTTTGTTATGTGTCACTGGGACCCTGCTAGCCAGGACCCCAGTGCTCATAAGTTTGTGAGCTATATGTATGTGTTCCCTGTGTGATGCCTTACTGTCTCACTGAGGCTCTGCTAACCAGAACCTCAGTGGTTATGCTCTCTCTTTACAACTTGTCACTAACAGGCTAGTGACCAATTTCACCAATTCATATTGGCATACTGGAACACCCTTATAATTCCCTAGTATATGGTACTGAGGTACCCAGGGTATTGGGGTTCCTGGAGATCCATATGGGCGGCAGCATTTCTTTTGCCACCCATAGGGAGCTCTGACAATTCTTACACAGGCCTGCCACTGCAGCCTGAGTGAAATAACATCCACGTTATTTCACAGCCATGTACCACTGCACTTAAGTAACTTATAAGTCACCTATATGTCTAACCTTTACCTGGTAAAGGTTGGGTGCTAAGTTACTTAGTGTGAGGGCACCCTGGCACTAGCCAAGGTGCCCCCCACATCGTTCAGGGCAAATTCCCCGGACTTTGTGAGTGCGGGGACACCATTACACGTGCGCACTATACATATGTCACTACATATGTATAGCGTCACAATGGTAACTCCGAACATGGCCATGTAACATGTCTAAGATCATTTAATTGTCACCCCAATGCCATTCTGGCAATGGGGCGACAATTCCATGATCCCCCGAGTCGCTAGCACAGACCCGGGTACTGCCAAACTACCTTTCCCGGGGTTTCACTGCAGCTGCTGCTGCTGCCAACCCCTCAGACAGGTTTCTGCCCTCCTGGGGTCCAGCCAGGCTTGGCCCAGGAGGGCAGAACAAAGGACTTCCTCAGAGAGAGGGTGTTACACCCTCTCCCTTTGGAAAAAGGTGTCAGGGCTGGGGAGGAGTAGCCTCCCCCAGCCTCTGGAAATGCTTTGATGGGCACAGATGGTGCCCATCTCTGCATAAGCCAGTCTACACCGGTTCAGGGATCCCCCAGCCCTGCTCTGGCACGAAACTGGACAAAGGAAAGGGGAGTGACCACTCCCCTGACCTGCACCTCCCCTGGGAGGTGCCCAGAGCTCCTCCAGTGTGCTCCAGACCTCTGCCATCTTGGAAACAGAGGTGCTGCTGGCACACTGGACTGCTCTGAGTGGCCAGGGCCAGCAGGTGACGTCAGAGACTCCTTCTGATAGGCTCTTACCTGTGTTGCTAGCCTATCCTCCTTCCTAAGTAGCCAAACCTCCTTTTCTGGCTATTTAGGGTCTCTGCTTTGGGGAATTCTTTAGATAACGAATGCAAGAGCTCATCAGAGTTCCTCTGCATCTCTCTCTTCACCCTCTGCCAAGGAATCGACAGCTGACTGCTCTGGACGCCTGCAAATCTGCAACAAAGTAGCAAAGACGACTACTGCAACCTTGTATCGCTGATCCGGCCGCCTTCTCGTCTGCTTTCCTGGTGGTGCATGCTGTGGGGGTAGTCTGCCTCCTCTCTGCACTAGATCTCCAAAGAAATCTCCTGTGGGTCGACGGAATCTTCCCCCTGCAACCGCAGGCACCAAAAGACTGCATCACCAGTCCTCTGGGTCCCCTCTCAGCACGACGAGCGTGGTCCCTTGAACTCAGCAACTCTGTCCAAGTGACTCCCACAGTCCAGTGACTCTTCAGTCCAAGTTTGGTGGAGGTAAGTCCTTGCCTCCCCACGCTAGACTGCATTGCTGGGTACCGCGTGATTTGCAGCTGCTCCGGCTCCTGTGCACTCTTCCAGGATTTCCTTTGTGCACAGCCAAGCCTGGGTCCCCGACACTCTAACCTGCAGTGCACGACCTCCTGAGTTGTCTTCCGGCGTCGTGGGACCTTCTTTTGTGACTTCGGCTGAGCTCCGGTTCACTCTTCTTTGTAGTGCCTGTTCCGGCACTTCTGCGGGTGCCGCTTGCTTCTGAGTGGGCTCTTTGTCTTGCTGGACGCCCCCTCTGTCTCCTCACGCAATTGGCGACATCCTGGTCCCTCCTGGGCCACAGCAGCATCCAAAAACCCTAACCGCGACCCTTGCAGCTAGCAAGGCTTGTTTGCGGTCTTTCTGCACGGAAGCACCTCTGCAAGCTTCTTCACGACGCGGGACATCCATCCTCCAAAGGGGAAGTTCCTAGTCCTCTTCGTTCTTGCAGAATCCTCAGCTTCTACCATCCAGTGGCAGCTTCTTTGCAACCTCAGCTGGCATTTCTTGGGCATCTGCCCACTCCCGACATGAGTGTGACTCTTGGACTTGGTCCCCTTGTTCCACAGGTACTCTCGTCTGGAAATCCATCGTTGTTGCATTGCTGGTGTTGGTCTTCCTTGCAGAATTCCCCTATCACGACTTCTGTGCACTCTGGGGAACTTAGGTGCACTTTACACCTAATTTTCCGGGTCTTGGGGTGGGCTATTTTTGTAACCCTCACTGTTTTCTTACAGTCTCAGCGACCCTCTACAAGCTCACATAGGTTTGGGGTCCATTTGTGGTTCGCATTCCACTTCTAGAGTATATGGTTTGTGTTGCCCCTATACCTATGTGCTCCTATTGCAATCTACTATAACTTTACATTGCTTGCATTACTTCCTTTTGCTATTATCTGCATAATTTTGGTTTGTGTATATATATCTTGTGTATATAACTTATCCTCATACTGAGGGTACTCACTGAGATACTTTTGGCATATTGTCATAAAAATAAAGTACCTTTATTTTTAGTATATCTGTGTTTTGTGTTTTCCTATGATATTGTGCATATGACACTAGTGGTATAGTGGGAGCTTTGCATGTCTCCTAGTTCAGCCTAATCTGCTCTGCTAAGCTACCCTTTTCTATCAGCCTAAGCTGCTAGACACCTCTTCTACACTAATAAGGGATAACTGGACCTGGTGCAGAGTGTAAGTACCCTTTGGTACCACTGCAAACCAGGCCAGCCTCCTACATTGTGTACATATATCTTGTGTATATTTGTCATCCTCATACTGAGGGTACTCACTGAGATACTTTTGGCATATTGTCATAAAAATAAAGTACCTTTATTTTTAGTATATCTGTGTATTGTGTTTTCTTATATTGTGCATATGACACCAGTGGTATAGTAGGAGCTTTACATGTCTCCTAGTTCAGCCTAAGCTGCTTTGCCATAGCTACCTTCTATCAGCCTAAGCTTCTAGAAAGACATCTTCTACACTAATAAGGGATAACTGGACCTGGCACAAGGTGTAAGTACCTCTGGTACCCACTACAAGCCAGGCCAGCCTCCTACACTGCACAAATATATCACCTATAAAATAACAGCCTTTACAGGTAGTTTTGATAACAGAATAATAAAATACCCCAACACCTGAGCCCTATGTGCAGCATCATAGTTTTCCCAGCTGCCCCGTGCATAAAGCGCTGTGCCCAGACCGGGTCTCATATTGCCCCTGACTCTAAAGCGATGTAGTGCACCCCATAGGGCAGCTAGTACTCACTTTGCCCCAGTAAATAAAGGCTCATAGACCGACAGGTTTCCACAGTACCCGGGTAGAAAGCGCCATAAAACGACAAAAGCGTTTACAGTGACCCGTGGTAAACCCAAAAGACAGGTAAATGTTCCTGTATGTAATGTACCACAGCAGGTCAGTGGTTTGTATTTTACCAGTACTTAAAGCATCATTGTCAGGTCAGGTCTCACTATCTCTACCAAGTTCCAGTGTCTTCTCACAACCTCTTTGATGGAAGTGCTCGAGGGACTAAAAGTGTCCACCATTATCATCCGTTCATTTCTTTAGGCGCCAAGACTGATTCTCTCAGCAGTACAATGCTCACTTTCATGCCCTTCATACTATTTCCTTAGGGTATCTGTTAGACCTGACAGCCTTAGGGTGGGTACCCCTGACATTTTGCCTGCCTCCCTCCACTTTTTGGACACTGTTTTTGCTGCTTTTGGGACTCTGCGCACTTTAACAACTGCTAACCAGTGCTAAAGTGCATATGCTCTCTCCCTTTAAACATGATGACATTGGATCATACCCAATTGGATTATTTAATTTACATATAAGTCCCTAGTAAAGTGCACTTAATGTGCCCAGGGCCTGTAGATTAAATGCTACTAGTGGGCCTGCAGCACTGATTGTGCCACCCACATAAGTAGCCCCTCAACCATGTCTCAAGCCTGCCATTGCAAGGCCTGTGTGTGCAGTTTCACTGCCAATTCGACTTGGCATTTAAGAATACTTGCCAACCCTTAAACTCCCCTTTTTGTACATAAGTCACCCCTAACATAGGCCCTAGGTAACCAATAGGACAAGGTGCTGTGTAGATAAAAGGCAGGACATGTACCTGTGTAGTTTACATGTCCTGGTAGCGTAAAACTCCTAAATTCGTTTTACACTACTGTGATGCCTGCTCCCTTCATAGGCTAACATAGGGGCTACCCTCATATGCTGTTTGAGTGGTAGCTGCTGATCTGAAAGGAGTAGCAAGGTCATATTTAGTATGGCCAGAATGGTAATATAAAATCCTGCTGACTGGTGAAGTTGGATTTAATATTACTATTTTAGTAATGCCACTTTTAGAAAGTCAGCATTTCTCTGCACTTAAATCCTTCTGTGCCTTCCAATCCATTGCTGGCTAGGTTCAGTTGACAGCTCCCTTGTGCATTCACTCAGACAAACCCCCAAAACAGGATGCTCAGTCACACTTGCATACATCTGCATATTGAATGGGTCTTCCTGGGCTGGGAGGGTGGAGGGCCTGACACTTAAATGTCACAGGACAGTGCCTGCCCTCCCACAAAGGACTGCTGCATCCCCTACTGGGACTCTGGCAGACAGGATGGAACTAAAAGAGGACCTTGTGCACTTCTAAGCCACTCTTTGAAGTCTCCCCCACTACAAAGCCACATTTGGGTATTTAAGCAGGGTCTCTGACCCTACCAACTCAGACACTTTTGGGGTAGACACTCTACGTCACAGACACTTCCTGGGGAAGAAACCCTGAACCAAAACCTGCAACCTGCCAAGAAGAACTGCCTGGCTGCCCAAAGGACTCACCTGTCTGCTTTTCTGAGAAGGAATGCTGCCTTGCTGTTACCCTGCTGCCTTGCTGCTCTCTGGCTGTGCTGAGAAGTGCTCTCCAAGGGCTTGGATAGTGCTTGCCTACTGTTCCCTGAAGTCTCAGGACCAAAAAGACTTCATTCCTTCAAAAGGACTCCTTGTGCGGCGAAAATTGATGCACAGCCTGCAAGAAACGATGCACAACCTGCATCGTGGTGAGAAAATCACCGCAAGCTGAACCGGAACGACGTAGCCTGACTTCTCAAGGAGATTTTATATTTTTCTAAACACAGTGTGGTGTATTTTTGTGGTGTTCTACTGTGTTATTATATGATTTATTGCACAAATACTTTACACATTGCCTTCTAAGTTAAGCCTGACTGCTCAGTGCCAAGCTACTAGAGGGTGGGCACAGGATAATTTGGATTGTGTGTGACTTACCCTGATTAGAGTGAGGGTCCTTGCGTGGACATGGGGTAACCTGACTGCCAACCAAAGACCCCATTTCTAACATGCAATTGTCACGCAAAAGAGTTACACGAGGCAGAGCTTGCACAGGTGATCAGATGAAAGTATGCGTTGAACCACGTCCTGAGGTGTGAGAAAACCGACATTGGAGTTCCTGTTTCTCAATGTACTGGGACACATAAAAGCTAAGCTCCGAGCACTGTTCACCAGCGCCCACAAGATGGTGCACGTGCACAATGGGAGCTATTTTACAAGTGGCAATATCCCACCATCACAGAAACTCGTTTTCAAGCCAAGAAAACTACAGAGATTTCAAGACCAAACACAAAACCTCACAGCTGCATAATTAAAGTACAAAAGCAGCCCCTGTTCAAACCATCATCTTAAACAGATGTGGATGTCCCAAGCCCGAAGCTTCTAAATAAATGGATGATGTGTGGCCCAGCGCCCGGAACGGTCTTTAGGAATCCCGGCCACGGTACAACAGTCTGTGATCCTGATCAAACCCCTCCGGCTATATAAAGACGTATCTGATCCTGATGTAAAGCATCCCGGGGCAACCCACTCCTTAAGGACTATCATGTATGAGAAAAGGTGTCATTTCTGAAAACGAGCTCTTGACACGGATGTAACTGCCTTATTTCGCTCACAATGTCACACATGAGGCGTGAAATGTTACAGATAAACGCACTACACGCGGGAATGTCACACATAAGCAAACTGAAAGCTTTGTAGCTATGCATTAATGACAGCACCCGGCGTAAAAACTGTTCCACCACCACTGATTTAGCATTTAGTAAAGTGAATGGGGCCCAAATCATGCCTGAGCTTTAAACACTTTCCCAGTGTTGGGCTGAGTAGTGCCTCTCCCCATGAAGGGCATGCTGGGGGTAGCGCTGGGGACCTCTAATCGTTTTTACAATCACTCTAGGTTGCAGGGTGGAGGGGTTATTGTCTCAGCAAGCCCTGGATGTTTATAATCTCTTAATCGATAAAAAAACACCTTGAATTTCCTGTTTCTTATTGAAACCTGGCTAAATGATCTCCCCAACACTGATACAGCAACTGTGGATCCAGCAGCTGATACTATCCATCATCTGGACCGGAAAGGAGAAGGGGTGAGGCCTGGCAGTCATTCTTGGCAAGTTCTGGCATCATTTGGTATTTCATATAGAGACATGTGAAAGAGCAGAAAGTCTGGATTTCCTTCATCCTGAAGTTTGCACACCTCCTCCAGATCTCTCAGGATCTCTGGGCCTGATTTAGATATTGGCGGATGGGTTACTCCGTCACAGCGGTGGTGGATATCCCTTCGCCAAAATCTAAATCCTATTCTCCTATGGGAGTTAGATTTCGATGGACAGGATATTAGTCACCGTTGTGATGACGAAACACATCCCTCAGTATCTAACTCATGTCCTCTGTGACAAGGTGGCTGATTTCTTTGAGAAGAAGATTGAACCCACTCAAGCAGGCTTCACTTTGAGTAAGCTGCCAGTAGAGAGGTTTGAGTTTAAGAAAATATGTCTAATACTTAGTTCCTCTCACCATTGCAGATCGCTAATCTCGGTTACCAATACTTTGCCCTCCAGTCCCATTTATTTCTAGTGCCAAGCATCACATCAGTGTCTATGGTCCTCATTTATGTCCTGTGGGATTTAGATTTTTTCAGATGGGATATCCATCATCCTTGTGACAGAGTAACCTGTCCGCCAATATCTAAATCAGGCCCTATATCTGCAGCAATAAAGCACTTTAAAAGAAAGGTAAAAAAGTATAAATGCATGCATTGTGTAAAGGATGCACCAGAGGTCTGACAGAAGCAGGTGATGTTGCTCTGCCCTGTCAGGTTCACAAGAATTAAAACAACTTTGGAAGCAGGGAGAGAAGTAACTAAACATGAGTTAAATCATTTTCCCACTATGGGCCTGATTACAACCTTGGTATAAGGGATTACTCCTTCTCAAATGTGACGGATATCCCGTCTGTCGTGTTACAAGTTCCATAGGATAGAATGGAATTTGTAATACGGTCGGTGGGATATCCATCACATTTGGGACGGAGTAATCCCCCCCGCCAAGGTCATAAATCCGGCCCTACGCGAGGAAAATGCTCTCTATACCAGTGGTTTGTTGATTCTGTAGCCCCCACTTAATCACTACTGGAGTCCGGGGCCCTACTGAATCAATACTGGAATCTGGGACCGTCCACTGAGTCATTATGTAATCCGTGGACTCTGGCCTAAGCAATTGCGATGATTTGAACGGCTAAACAATACACAAAAGTACAAAAGAAGCATTCATCAAACAAATACACAAATTATGAAATATAGGCCCTCATTATGACATTGGCGGTAAATACCACTTACCGCCATGCTGACTGCACCAACTTACCGCAGCGGCAGATATCCGTTCACCATATTATGACACACACACACACACCAATCTGTCAGTATTCAGCCACATACATAAATCCGCCACACAGAAGGTCAGTGATAAACTGGCGGTATCCAAACGCACACCGTTATGCCAGCAGAACAACGCCAATCACATCATGACCCAAGAATCACCACAGCGGACATTCAGTGGCGGTAAACCATTGGCAGTACATACCGCTGCACTCAAAATGGACACACACAAATATAACAACACCACATTGGACAATTCAAACAACACACACCTGATACCCATACACACACCACACCCACACACCCACATCATTATAAAACACACACCCACATTACCCACAACCCTTTAGAAACAACAATTACTGGCAGGAGATTGACACCAAGACCACTGACACAACTAGAGCCACACACTATTCACACCTATACACCACTCACGCACCCCACATCACACGCCCCAACACATTACCCAACACACTCTCACCTACACATCTCACACAACACCCATGGCACCACAAAGACACCCCCGTTTCACAGAGGAGGAGCTAAGGGTCACAGAGCCACAGTTATTTGGAGCACAGGTGCAGCAGATATCGATAGCTAGGAAGATGGAGCTATGGAGGAGAACCGTGGACAGGGTTAACGCCGTGGGACAGCACCCAAGAAATAAGGATGATATCAGGAAGCGGTGGAACGACCTACGGGGGAAGGTACGTCCTATTGCAGCAAGATACCAGCTCGCTGGACAGAGGACTGGCGGTGGACCCCCACCTCCTCCCCCACAACTAACGGCATTGGGAGGAGCAAGTCTTGGCAATCCTGCATCCTGAGGGACTGGCCGGGGTAGGAGGAGGACTGGACTCTGGTAAGTCAACTCTCTACTACTATCACCCCCCCACCCGCATGCCATCACATACCCTCACCCCCAACCTCACTCCCATCACTCCACTCCATCCCATACACCCCACCATCACATCTCACTCATCCCAATGCCAAGCCCTGCATGCTCTACCAATGCATGGACACCACTCACAGCCCTGCATGGACACTCATCACTAAAGCATGCACACTATGGAGAACTAATCATCCCACCATATACCAATGTACGCAAGTAAAAGCTGCCAGGGCAAATACAACCAAAGAGGGCAAGCCACGGATGCACAATATGTCAGACCCAGAAACCATAACACATCATTACAGGTACCCCAGCCAATGTCAGCGGAGAGGAGGTGCCAGCAATATCCAGTACCCAAACTGAAGAGGCCCACAGTGTTGACAGCAGCTCTGGTCTTCAGGATCTGGATGACCTATCTGGTCCAACAGGGACCTCTGGACATCCGGTTACCCACGCCCAGTCACACACCACCACAGAGCCTTCCCCATCAGGAAACACCTACACAGCACCCACCCAGCGTACCCACACCTCTGGGTGTGTTGCTCTTTATGGTTTTCATTGCCCTGTCAGATTTGCCTTGTGTGAGTAGTGATTTTGTGGGCTAGGTGATTCTCTCTAGTGTGCATGCTTTCGTGATGGGTGTCCATGCATGTCAGTGATGGGGGTCCATGCATTGGTGTTACATGCAGGGCTTGGTATTGGGAGGGGTGGGTTGTGATGGTGGGGAGTGTGGGAGGTGGTGGAGTGATGGGAGTGAGGGTAAGAGTGGGGGTATGTGATGGCATGCAGGTAGGGGGGGGTGAAAGTAGTAAAGAGTTGACTTACCAGAGTCCAGTTCTCCTGTTACTCCTGCCAGGCCCTCAGGATGCATGATTTCCAAGACTTGCTTCTCCTGTGTTAGTTGTAGGGGAGGAGGTAGGGGGTGTGTATTTTGAGCACAGTGGTATGTACCGCCAATGGTTTAGAGCCATTGAATGTCTCCTATGGTGATTCATGGGTCATCATGCTGTGGGCGTTGTTCTGTTGGCGTAACAGTGTGGGTTTTGCTACTGCCAGTATATCACTGACCTTTGGGCTGGCGGACTTGTGTGGTTGGCTGTATAGTGGCGGATTGCTATGTGTGGGTCATTTTATGGGTGGCGGTAACCTGCTGCGGCATCAGTATGTTGGCGGCAGTCAGCATGGCGGTAAGCAGTACTTACCATCAATGCCATAATGAGGGCCTATATTTTGTTTGATGCACATGCACTGCTTTCACGAAGCAGTCTAAGGAGCACCAACTTAAATGTTAGTGTCAAGTTTCTAATGCCTTTACAGCTACAGAATGTTTATATTTTTCAATCTTACATTTCATTTCTTTATTTTTGTACATTTTATTCACCTGTTAATATTGTTTAATTTTTTAAGCAGACCTGAAGACCTGCAAAGGAAGAGGACCAAGTCCAGAAGTCGAAAGAAGTTTCAGGAAGGGCAGGAGCCCCTGCCAACCTAGAAGAGGGTGCAAAAGAAGAGTCCCCGGTTAGTTGAAGACTGCCGGAATTCACCTAGGAAGATGCCAGCGGGTTTCTGCGTGATGCAAAGGATGCCCCAAGACGTGAAGATGGATGCAGATGTGATTTCGTGTTGGAAGTCGCAAACAAGTCTTGGTTACGACAAAAGTGCGTTTTGCATCAAAATGGCACTGGATGGACCCAGGAGGGACCTGGGGGCCTCAACTCCGAGGAGGAAGAAGGGGCTTTCAGCACTTTAGAGAGCCATCAGGATGCCAGCCAGCACCCACGGGAGCCCCAGGACATGGGGACAAAGGAGATGCAAAACGTGGTTGGTGCAGTGAAACAACGTAAGGTCCCACGCAGCCGGAGAACAACTTAGCAAGTTGACCCTCACAGGATGGAGTGCTGGGGACCTGGGCCAGGCTGTGCACAAAGGAATTTTGCAAACAGTGCACAGAGGCCTCAGGAGGTGAAGAAGATGCAGTGCACAGGGGTACCATTGCTCTCAAGTGAAGGCAAGGTCTTACCTCCTCCAAATTGCGTCAGCAGGAACTCAGGACAGTCTATGTCGATGGGGTCCTCCCTCTGTGTCCTTAGGAGCACCCTCGTCACTGTGAGAGGAGTCCAAGGGTACCAGTTGTTGTCTTTGAAGGTGCCTACTGGAGCAGGGGAGTGACTCCACGGGAGAGTTCTTAGTTCCGTCTGGTGCAGGATGAAGACAGGGAGTCCCCAGAGCGTGCACACCGTGGAAACTGTTGCAGTTGCTGGCTGGAGCTGAAGTTGCAGAGGAAAAGTATCCCTTGTGGATACTTTGTTGCTTTTACAGCGGTTCCTGGAGCAGGCTGGGGTTGATCAGAGGTCAGAGAATGCTGAAGTTGTTGCAGAGGATTCCTGAAGGAATCTTGCAAGCAGAATTTGAAGAGAACCCACAGGAAAGACCCTGAGAGGGGGATTGGCTACCTTATCAGGTATGGACCTATCAGGAGGGGTCTCTGATGTCACCTGCTGGCACTGGCCACTCAGAGGCCTCCAGAGTGCCCCCACACCTCGCAAAGCAAGATGGCCGAAGTCTGGGACACACTGGAGGAGCTCTGGGCATCACTCCTAGGGTGGTGAAGGACAGGGAACAAGGGGTCCCTGAATCAGTGTAGACTGGCTTACGCAAGGAGGGCACCATCTGTGCCCTTCAATGCATTTCCAGAGGCTGGGGGAGGCTACCCCTTCCCAGCCTGTAACACCTATTTCCAAAGGGAGAGGGTGTAACACCCTGCTCTCAGGGGAAATGCTTTGTTCTGCCTTCCTGGGAATGGGCTGTTCAGACCCCAGGAGGGCAGAACCCTGTCTGTGAGGTGGAAGCAGCTGTAGCTGCAGTGCAAGCCTCAGAGAGCTGGTTTGACAACACTGGGGGTCCATGGTGGAGCCCCCAGGATGCATGGAATTGGCTCCCCAATACCAGATTTGGAATGGGGGTACAATTCCATGATCTTAGACATGTTACATGGCCATATTCGGAGTTACCATTGTGAAGATACATATAGGTATTGACCTATATGTAGTTCACGCCTGTGATGGCGCCCCGCACTCACAAATTCTGGGGAAATGGCCTTGAGCTATGTGGGGGCACCTTTGCTAGGGCAAGGGTGCCCTCACGCTTAGTAACTTTGCACCTAACCTTCAGCAAGTGAAGGTTAGACATATAGGTGACTTATAAGTTACTTAAGTGCAGTGAAAATGGCTGTGAAATAATGTGTGTGTTATTTCATGCAGGCTGCAATGGCAAGCCTGTGAAAGGGTTTGTCTGAGCACCCTATGGGTGGCAAAAGAAATGCTGCAGCCCATATGGATCTCCTGGAACCCCAATGCCCTGGGTACCTAGGTACCATATACTAGGGACTTATAAGGGTGTTCCAGTGTGCCAATTGAAATTGGTAAATGAAGTCACTAGCCTAGAGTGAGAAATTTAAAAGCAGAGAGAGCATAAGCACTGAGGTTCTGATTAGTAGAACCTCAGTGACACAGTCAAGCACTATACAGACACACACATGAGGCCATAACCTATGAACATTGGGGTCCTGACTAGCAGGATCCCAGTGAGACAGGAAAAAACATACTGACGTACAGGTAATAATGGGGGTAACATGCCAAGGAAGATGGTACTTTCCTACACAACACCACCCCCCCACAAATGGGCGACAATAAGGCTAACCTTGCCCAGATGAGTCTTCATTGTCTAAGTGGAAATATCTGGAGAGTCCATCTGCTTTGGAGTTGGTACTCCCAGGTCTATATTCCACTGTATATTCCATTCCCTGTAGGGAAATGGACCACCTCAACAATTTAGTGGTTTCACCTTTCATTTGTTTAAGCCATAATAGAGGTTTGTGGTCTGTCTGAATAATGAAGTGAGTCCCAAACAAGTGGGGTCTCAGCTTCTTCAGTGGCCAGACCACAGCAAAGGCCTCCCTCTCTATGGCAGACCAACGCTTTTCTCTAGGGGTCAACTTCCTGCTAATGAAAGCAACAGGTTGATCCTGGCCCTCTCAGTTCAGTTGTCATAGGACAGCCCCTACCCCTAATTCAGAAGCATCTGTTTGCACAATGAATCTTTTGGAGTAGTTTGGGCTCTTTAAGACAGGTGCAGAGCACATTGCCTGCTTGAGCTCCTCAAAATCGTTCTGACAGCTAGCTGTCCACAATACCTTTTTAGGCATTTTCTTACTGGTGAGGTCATTAAAAGGGGCTGCAATGGAGCCATAGTTCTTAATGAACCTCCTGCAATACCCAGTGAGACCTAAGAAGGCTCTGACCTGGGTCTGAGTTGTAGGGGGAGCCCAGTCCATAATGGTCTGAATCGTCCCCTGTAGTGGTGCAGTCTGTTCGCCACTTAACAGGTGACCCAGATAAACCACTTTTCCCTGCCCTATCTGGCACTTTGAAGCCTTGATAGTTAGGCCTGCTTTTTGAAGGGCCTCCAAACCTTTCCAGAGGTGTACCAGGTGATCATCCCAGGTGGAGCTAAAGACAACAATATCGCCAAATATGCTGCACTAAACGCTTCCAAGCCTTGGAGGACTGTATTCACCAGCCTCTGATAAGTGGCAGGTGCATTTTTCAAACCAAAGGGCATCACTGTGAAGTGATAATGCCCTCCTATGGTAGAAAACGTTTTTTGCTTTAGCATCTTCTGACATCTTGATCTGCCAATACCCTGCAGTCAAGTGAAAAGTGCTTAGATAATTGGCAGATGCCAGTGTATCTATTAGCTCATCTGTCCTGGGTATAGGGTGAGTATCAGCTTTGGTTACTGAATTGAGACCCCTATAGTCCACACAAAACCAAATTTCTCTCTTTCCTTCTTTGTTATGTGGTGGTTTGGGGACAAGCACCACTGGGCTGGCCCAGGGGCAATCAGAAGGCTCAATAACTCCAAGGTCTAACATTTTCTGTACTTCAGCCTTTATGCAATCTCTGACATGGTCAGGTTCCCTGTAAATTTTACTTTTGATGGGTAAACTGTCTCCAGTGTCAAATGTGTGTTCATACCAAGTAGTTGTACCAGGTGTGAGTGAGAAGAGTTCAGAAACTGATCAAGGGGTTTTTCCATCTTCCTTCTGCTCAGCAGTATGGCAGTCTGCCAGAACCACTCCCTCCACTAAACCATCAATTTCAGTGGTGGAGAGGAGATCAGGGAGAGGGTCACTCTTGTCTTCCTGTCCCTCATTTGTAGCCATGAGCAGGGTTAAGTCAGCCCTGTCATAGTAAGGCTATAGGCGATTGACATGAAGTACCCTAAGGGGGCTTCTGGCAGTGCCCAGGTCCACCAAGTAGGTGACCTCACCTTTTTTCTCTACAATTAGATGAGGTAATCCGTGGAGGGAGGGATAGTGGACAAGGGTTTGCCCTTCTTCTCCCTAGTTTTTGGGAGCACTTGTTTCAGGATCCACGTTTCCCTGTCCTCTTTGCTTCTTGAGCTGAGTTGTGGTAAGAGCAAAGGTATGCCCAGGAATGCCCAGCATTGCTGCAAGGTGTAGGAGGCTGGACTGGCTTGTAGTGAGTACCAAGGGGTACTTACACCTTGCACCAGACCCAGGTATCCCTTATTAGTGTATAGGGTGTCTAGCAGCTTAGGCTGATAGATAATGGTAGCTTAGCAGAGCAGCTTAGGCTGAACTAGGAGACGAGTGAAGCTCCTACAGTACCACTGTGAGAAAGTAGCCTCTTTCTAGCCTTGTTACCCCCACTTTTGGCCTGTTTGTGAGTGTATATCAGGGTATTTTCACTGTCTCACTGGGATTCTGCTAGCCAGGGCCCAGTGCTCATAGTGAAAACCCTATGTTTTCAGTATGTTTGTTATGTGTCACTGGGACCCTGCTAGCCAGGACCCCAGTGCTCATAAGTTTGAGGCCTATATGTGTGTGTTCCCTGTGTGATGCCTAACTGTCTCACTGAGGCTCTGCTAACCAGAACCTCAGTGGTTATGCTCTCTCATTTCTTTCCAAATTGTCACTAACAGGCTAGTGACCAATTTTACCAATGTACATTGGCTTACTGGAACACCCTTATAATTCCCTAGTATATGGTACTGAGGAACCCAGGGTATTGGGGTTCCAGGAGATCCCTATGGGCTGCAGCATTTCTTTTGCCACCCATAGGGAGCTCTGACAATTCTTACACAGGCCTGCCACTGCAGCCTGAGTGAAATAACGTCCACGTTATTTCACAGCCATTTTACACTGCACTTAAGTAACTTATAAGTCACCTATATGTCTAACCTTTACCTGGTAAAGGTTAGGTGCAAAGTTACTTAGTGTGAGGGCACCCAGGCACTAGCCAAGGTGCCCCCACATTGTTCAGGGCCAATTCCCCGGACTTTGTGAGTGCGGGGACACCATTACACGCGTGCACTACATATAGGTCTCTACCTATATGTAGCTTCACAATGGTAACTCCGAATATGGCCATGTAACATGTCTATGATCATGGAATTGCCCCCTCTATGCCATCCTGGCTTAGTTGGCACAATCCCATGATCCCAGTGGTCTGTAGCACAGACCCTGGTACTGCCAAACTGCCTTTCCTGGGGTTTCACTGCAGCTGCTGCTGCTGCCAACCCCTCAGACAGGTTTCTGCCCCCCTGGGGTCAAGCCAGGCTTGTCCCAGGATGGCAGAACAAAGGACTTCCTCTGAGAGAGGGTGTTACACCCTCTCCCTTTGGAAAATGGTGTGAAGGCAGGGGAGGAGTAGCCTCCCCCAGCCTCTGGAAATGCTTTCATGGGCACAGATGTGCCCAATTCTGCATAAGCCAGTCTACACCGGTTCAGGGGACCCCTTAGCCCTGCTCTGGCGCGAAACTGGACAAAGGAAAGGGGAGTGACCACTCCCCTGACCTGCAGCTCCCCTGGGAGGTGTCCAGAGCTCCTCCAGTGTGCTCCAGACCTCTGCCATCTTGGAAACAGAGGTGCTGCTGGCACACTGGACTGCTCTGAGTGGCCAGTGCCACCAGGTGACGTCAGAGACTCCTTCTGATAGGCTCCTTCAGGTGTTGCTAGCCTATCCTCTCTCCTAGGTAGCCAAACCCTCTTTTCTGGCTATTTAGGGTCTCTGTCTCTGGGGAAACTTTAGATAACGAATGCAAGAGCTCATCAGAGTTCCTCTGCATCTCTCTCTTCACCTTCTGCCAAGGAATCGACTGCTGACCGCGCTGGAAGCCTGCAAAACTGCAACATAGTAGCAAAGACGACTACTGCAACTCTGTAACGCTGATCCTGCCGCCTTCTCGACTGTTTTCCTGGTGGTGCATGCTGTGGGGGTAGTCTGCCTCCTCTCTGCACTAGAAGCTCCGAAGAAATCTCCTTTGGGTCGACGGAATCTCCCCCCTGCAACCGCAGGCACCAAAAAGCTGTATTACCGGTCCCTTGGGTCTCCTCTCAGCATGACGAGCGAGGTCCCTTGAATCCAGCAACTCTGTCCAAGTGACTTCCATAGTCCAGTGACTCTTCAGTCCAAGTTTGGTGGAGGTAAGTCCTTGCCTCCCCACGCCAGACTGCATTGTTGGAAACCGCGTCTTTTGTAACTACTCCAGCTCCCGTGCACTTCCGGCAGAAATCCTTTGTGCACAGCCAAGCCTGGGTCCACAGCACTTTAACCTGCATTGCACTACTTTCTAAGTTGGTCTCCGGCGACGTGGGACTCCTTTGTGTAACTTCGGGTGAGCACTGTTTCACGCATCCTCGTAGTGCCTGTTTCTGGCACTTCTTTGGGTGGTACCTGCTGCTAAGAGGGCTCCTTATCTTGCTCGACGTCCCCTCTCTTCTGGTCCAATTTGCGACCTCCAGGTCCCTCCTGGCCCACAGCAGCGTCCAAAAATGCTAACTGCACGATTTGCAGCTAGCAAGGCTTGTTGGCATTCTTTCGGCGGGAAAACACTTCTGCACAACTCTCCAAGGCGAGAGGGATCCGTCCAATAAAGGGAAAGTCTCTAGCCCTTTTCGTTCCTGCAGAAACCTCAGCTTCTTCTGTCCAGTAGAAGCTTCTTTGCACCCACAGCTGGCATCTCCTGGGCATCTGCCCATCTCCGACTTGCTTGTGACTTTTGGACTTGGTCCCCTTGTTCCACAGGTACCCTTAGATTGGAAATCCACAGTTGTTGCATTGTTGGTTTGTGTCTTTCCTGCATTATTCCTCTATCACGACTTCTTTGTCTTTTGGGGAACTTCAGTGCACTTTGCACTCATTTTTCAGGGTCTTGGGGAGGGCTATTTTTCTAACTCTCACTATTTTCTAATAGTCCCAGCGACCCTCTACAAGGTCACATAGGTTTGGGGTCCATTCGTGGTTCGCATTCCACTTTTGGAGTATATGGTTTGTGTTGCCCCTATCCCTATGTGTCCACATTGCATCCTATTGTAACTATACATTGTTTGCACTGTTTTCTAAGACTATACTGCATATTTTTGGTATTGTGTACATCTAACTTGTGTATATTTGCTATCCTCACTCTGAGGGTACACTCTAAGATACTTTGGCATATTGTCATAAAAATAAAGTACCTTTATTTTTAGTATAACTGTGTATTGTGTTTTCTTATGATATTGTGCAAGTGACACTTGTGGTACTGTAGTAGCTTCACACGTCTCCTAGTTCAGCCTAAGCTGCTCTGCTAAGCTACCATTATCTATCAGCCTATGCTGCTAGACACCCTATACACTAATAAGGGATAACTGGGCCTGGTGCAAGGTGCAAGTACCCCTTGGTACTCACTACAAGCCAGTCCAGCCTCCTACATTGGTTGTGCAGCGGTGGGATAAGTGCTTTGAGACTACTTACCACTCTTGTCATTGTACTTTTCATAAGAGAAAAATATACAAAACAAGTTCAGTGTGTGTACACTTTGCTAAAAAGTTTTGCATTTCCTCTTTTCACTCTTTTCTAAGTGCTGAAAAGTACTTCTAAACTTTCAAAAAGTTCTAAAAAGTCTAAAAAGTTTTTTTCTGTCTTTCTAAAACTTCTGAAAACTTTTTTCTCTTTTTCTATCACTTTAACTCTCTCTAAAAATGTCTGGCATAGGCCAAAATGTTGACCTGTCCAAGATTGCATATGATCACCTTAGCTGGAAAGGAGCAAGGAGTCTCTGTGTAGAGAGAGGTTTGAGTGTAGGGAAGAATCCTTCTTCGGAATTGTTGCTTAATATGCTTAGAGAACAAGCTAAGGCCTTAGGGGCCACATCTGTTGCAAAAGTAGCAAATTGTTCCCAATCTGATCCAGGGACTCCCCCAGGAAAAGATTCAGGAAAGAAACTTCCTAGCCTGCCCATTACTAGACAGTCTAGCATAGTTGGCACAGAGGTTGAATCACACCATACAGATGGTGTGCTCTCACATTATACTGTTAGCCAAGCTGTTAGGGTGTCTTCTGTAAGGGACAGGTCTCCTTCTGTCCATTCCCACCATACTTCTGTGTCTAGGAATGTCCCTCCCGCCCACCCTGAAGACAGATTGTTAGAAAGGGAGCTCAATAGATTGAGAGTGGAACAAACCAGACTGAAGCTCAAGAAGCAACAGCTGGATTTGGATAGACAGACCTTAGAAGTAGAGAAGGAGAGACAGAAATTGGGTTTAGAATCCCATGGTGGCAGCAGCAGTATTCCCCATAGTCATCCTGCAAGAGAGCATGATTCAAGGAATCTGCACAAGATAGTTCCCCCTTATAAGGAGGGGGATGACATTAACAAGTGGTTTGCTGCACTTGAGAGGGCCTGTGTTGTACAGGATGTCCCTCAAAGGCAGTGGGCTGCTATCCTATGGCTATCATTTAGTGGAAAAGGTAGGGATAGGCTCCTTACTGTGAAAGAAAGTGATGCCAATAATTTTACAGTTCTTAAGAATGCACTCCTGGATGGTTATGGCTTAACCACTGAACAATACAGGATAAAGTTCAGAGAGACCAAAAAGGAGTCTTCACAAGACTGGGTTGATTTCATTGACCATTCAGTGAAGGCCTTGGAGGGGTGGTTATATGGCAGTAAAGTTATTGATTATGACAGCCTGTATAACTTGATCCTGAGAGAGCATATTCTTAATAATTGTGTGTCTGATTTGTTGCACCAGTACTTGGTGGACTCTGATCTGACCTCTCCCCAAGAATTGGGAAAGAAGGCAGACAAATGGGTCAGAACAAGGGTGAACAGAAAAGTTCATACAGGGGGTGACAAAGAGAACAATAAGAAGAAAGATGGTGAAAAATCTCAAGATAAGCATGGGGACAAGGGTAAAACCAAAGATCCCACTTCAAATCTTAAACACTCTTCAGGGGGTGGGGATAAAACAAATTCTTCCTCTTCTTCTCAACCTACACAATTTAAAAAGCCTTGGTGCTTTGTGTGTAAAAATAGAGGCCATAGGCCAGGGGATAAGTCCTGTCCAGGTAAACCCCCTGAGCCTACCACCACTAATACATCAAGCTCTAGTGCCCCTATCAGTAGTGGTAATAGTGGTGGGACTGCTGACAACAGTCAAGTTAAGGGTGTAGTTGGGTTCACTTATGGGTCCATAGTAGAAACTGGGGTAGTCAGTCCCAAGACAGTTTCTGTCACACCTAGTGGCATTGGCCTTGCCACACTGGCTGCTTCTCCCCTTACAATGGATAAGTACAGGCAGACAGTTTCAATAAATGGTGTTGAGGCCTTGGCCTACAGGGACACAGGTGCCAGTATCACTTTGGTGACTGAAAACCTAGTGCACCCTGATCAACACATCATTGGACAACAGTATACGATTATTGATGTCCATAACTCCACTAAGTTTCTTCCCTTAGCTATAATTCAGTTTAGTTGGGGTTGAGTTACTGGCCCTAAGCAGGTGGTAGTATCACCTAGCTTACCTGTAGACTGTCTCTTAGGTAATGACCTAGAGGCCTCAGGTTGGGCTGATGTAGAGTTTCATGCCCATGCAGCCATGCTGGGCATCCCAGAGGAATTGTTCCCTCTCATTTCTACTGAAATGAAAAAGCAAAGGAGAGAAGGCCTGAAAACTCAGGATCCCTCTCCATCAACAGGTAAAAGGGGTATCACAGTATCCCCTAACCACCCTACCATTCAGGATACCATTCCTGTGGTGGGAGAAACCTCTCCTGGGGTGGCACCTGTTCCAAGGGAATCATCAGTTGGCAAAACTGTACTCCCTGAGGTGGCAGTACCTCTCTGTGGGATAACTAACATTGGTGAGAAAAAGAGCACCATTTTAGTTAACACGGAGCATCCCTCCAACCCTCCCAGAGAAACTTTAGTGCAGAAACCCTGCACTGCCTCACAACACTTAGGACAGCATCCCTGCCCTAGTGTGGAGCTCATAGGACAGCATCCCTGCCCTGCTCCAACTCAAGAGAAACAGCATCCCTGTTCTCTCTTCCAGCCATATGGACAAGGTTTTTGCCCAGCTATGGCTTTGCTGAGACAGCATCCCTGTCTGGCATTTCCATCACTACAAATAGGTTCAGTGGACAATTCCCACTGCTCTAAACTAAAACTTACTGATAGAAACTCTGAAAATACATCTTCACATTGTTGCTTAGCTAAAAACCTTCAAACAGGGTGGTTTACATCCCCACAGGGAAGTAACCATATAGTGGATGATAAAGGGAGTAACCAGTCTATTGCAGAGCTACTCTCTACTTATCACCACTTAGACAATAAAGTCTCAACTGGCCAAGGTTAGCCTTATTGTCCTTCGTTTGGGAGTGGGTTGTGTGAGAAAGTAGCCTCTTTCTAGCCTTGTTACCCCCACTTTTGGCCTGTTTGTGAGTGTATATCAGGGTATTTTCACTGTCTCACTGGGATTCTGCTAGCCAGGGCCCAGTGCTCATAGTGAAAACCCTATGTTTTCAGTATGTTTGTTATGTGTCACTGGGACCCTGCTAGCCAGGACCCCAGTGCTCATAAGTTTGTGGCCTATATGTGTTTGTTCCCTGTGTGATGCCTAACTGTCTCACTGAGGCTATGCTAACCAGAACCTCAGTGGTTATGCTCTCTCATTTCTTTCCAAATTGTCACTAACAGGCTAGTGACCAATGTTACCAATTTACATTGGCTTACTGGAACACCCTTATAATTCCCTAGTATATGGTACTGAGGTACCCAGTGTATTGGGGTTCCAGGAGATCCCTATGGGCTGCAGCATTTCTTTTGCCACCCATAGGGAGCTCTGACAATTCTTACACAGGCCTGCCACTGCAGCCTGAGTGAAATAACGTCCACGTTATTTCACAGCCATTTTACACTGCACTTAAGTAACTTATAAGTCACCTATATGTCTAACCTTTACCTGGTAAAGGTTAGGTGCAAAGTTACTTAGTGTGAGGGCACCCTGGCACTAGCCAAGGTGCCCCCACATTGTTCAGGGCCAATTCCCCGGACTTTGTGAGTGCGGGGACACCATTACACGCGTGCACTACATATAGGTCACTACCTATATGTAGCTTCACAATGGTAACTCCGAATATGGCCATGTAACATGTCTATGATCATGGAATTGCCCCCTCTATGCCATCCTGGCATAGTTGGCACAATCCCATGATCCCAGTGGTCTGTAGCACAGACCCTGGTACTGCCAAACTGCCTTTCCTGGGGTTTCACTGCAGCTGCTGCTGCTGCCAACCCCTCAGACAGGTTTCTGCCCCCCTGGGGTCAAGCCAGGCTTGTCCCAGGATGGCAGAACAAAGGACTTCCTCTGAGAGAGGGTGTTAC
Organism: Pleurodeles waltl; assembly: GCF_031143425.1. NCBI lineage: Eukaryota > Metazoa > Chordata > Amphibia > Caudata > Salamandridae > Pleurodeles > Pleurodeles waltl. Next base: position 1,317,942 of record NC_090444.1, on the reverse strand, counting down.
TCCCTCTCCCTTTGGAAAATGGTGTGAAGGCAGGGGAGGAGTAGCCTCCCCCAGCCTCTGGAAATGCTTTCATGGGCACAGATGTGCCCAATTCTGCATAAGCCAGTCTACATCGGTTCAGGGGACCCCTTAGCCCTGCTCTGGCGCGAAACTGGACAAAGGAAAGGGGAGTGACCACTCCCCTGACCTGCACCTCCCCTGGGAGGTGTCCAGAGCTCCTCCAGTGTGCTCCAGACCTCTGCCATCTTGGAAACAGAGGTGCTGCTGGCACACTGGACTGCTCTGAGTGGCCAGTGCCACCAGGGGACGTCAGAGACTCCTTCTGATAGGCTCCTTCAGGTGTTGCTAGCCTATCCTCTCTCCTAGGTAGCCAAACCCTCTTTTCTGGCTATTTAGGGTCTCTGTCTCTGGGAAAACTTTAGATAACTAATGCAAGAGCTCATCAGAGTTCCTTTGCATCTCTCTCTTCACCTTCTGCCAAGGAATCGACTGCTGACCGCGCTGGAAGCCTGCAAAACTGCAACATAGTAGCAAAGACGACTACTGCAACTCTGTAACGCTGATCCTGCCGCCTTCTCGACTGTTTTCCTGGTGGTGCATGCTGTGGGGGTAGTCTGCCTCCTCTCTGCACTAGAAGCTCCGAAGAAATCTCCCGTGGGTCGACGGAATCTTCCCCCTGCAACCGCAGGCACCAAAAAGCTGCATTACCGGTCCCTTGGGTCTCCTCTCAGCACAACGAGCGAGGTTCCTTGAATCCAGAAACTCTGTCCAAGTGACTCCCACAGTCCAGTGACTCTTCAGTCCAAGTTTGGTGGAGGTAAGTCCTTGCCTCCCCACGCCAGACTGCATTGTTGGAAACCGCGTCTTTTGCAACTACTCCGGCTCCCGTGCACTTCCGGCGGAAATCCTTTGTGCACATCCAAGCCTGGGTCCACGGCACTCTAACCTGCATTGCACTACTTTCTAAGTTGGTCTCCGGCGACGTGGGACTCCTTTGTGTAACTTCGGGTGAGCACCATTTCACACATCCTCGTAGTGCCTGTTTCTGGCAATTCTCTGGGAGCTACCTGCTGCTGAGAGAGCTCCTTGTCTTGCTCGACGTCCCCTCTCTCTCCTGGTCCAATTTGCGACCTCCTGGTCCCTCCTGGCCCACAGCAGCGTCCAAAAACTCTAACCACACGATTTGCAGCTAGCAAGGCTTGTTGGCATTCTTTCGGCAGCAAAACACTTCTGCACGACTCTCCACAGCGAGAGGGATCCGTCCACCAAAGGGGAAGTCTCTAGCCCTTTTCGTTTCTGCAGAAACCTCAGCTTCTTCTGTCCAATAGAAGCTTCTTTGCACCCACAGCTGGCATCTCCTGGGCATCTGCCCATCTCCGACTTGCTTGTGACTTTTGGACTTGGTCCCCTTGTTCCACAGGTACCCTAGATTGGAAATCCACAGTTGTTGCATTGTTGGTTTGTGTCTTTCCTGCATTATTCCTCTATCACGACTTCTTTGTCTTTTGGGGAACTTCAGTGCACTTTACACTCACTTTTCAGGGTCTTGGGGAGGGCTATTTTTCTAACTCTCACTATTTTCTAATAGTCGCAGCGACCCTCTACAAGGTCACATAGGTTTGGGGTCCATTCGTGGTTCGCATTCCACTTTTGGAGTATATGGTTTGTGTTGCCCCTATCCCTATGTGTCCCCATTGCATCCTATTGTAACTATACATTGTTTGCACTGTTTTCTAAGACTATACTGCATATTTTTGGTATTGTGTACATCTAACTTGTGTATATTTGCTATCCTCACTCTGAGGGTACACTCTAAGATACTTTGGCATATTGTCATAAAAATAAAGTACCTTTATTTTTAGTATAACTGTGTATTGTGTTTTCTTATAATATTGTGCAAGTGACACTTGTGGTACTGTAGTAGCTTCACACGTCTCCTAGTTCAGCCTACGCTGCTCTGCTAAGCTACCATTATCTATCAGCCTATGCTGCTAGACACCCTATACACTAATAAGGGATAACTGGGCCTGGTGCAAGGTGCAAGTACCCCTTGGTACTCACTACAAGCCAGTCCAGCCTCCTACAACCACTAGTGTCACTTGCACAATATCATAAGAAAACACAATACACAGATATACTAAAAATAAAGGTACTTTATTTTTATGACAATATGCCAAAGTATCTCAGTGAGTACCCTCAGTATGAGGATAGCAAATATACACTAGATATACGTACACAATAGCAAAAATATGCAGTATAGTCATAGAAAACAGTGCAAACAATGTATAGTTACAATAGGATGCAATGGGGACACATAGGGATAGGGGCAACACAAACCATATACTCCAAAAGTGGAATGCGAACCACGAATGGACCCCAAACCTATGTGACCTTGTGGAGGGTCGCTGGGATTATTAGGAAATAGTAAGGGTTAAAAAAATAGCCCACCCCAAGACCCTGAAAAGTGAGTACAAAGTGCACTAAAGTTCCCCCAAGGACATAGAGGTCGTGATAGGGGAATTCTGCAGAAAAAACACAAACCAGCAATGCAACAACGATGGATTTCCAAACGAGGGTACCTGTGGAACAAGGGGACCAAGTCCAAAAGTCACAAGCAAGTCGGAGATGGGCAGATGCCCAGGAAATGCCAACTGTAGGTGCAAAGAAGCTGCTACTGGACATTAGAAGCTGAGGATTCTGCAGGAACGACAAGGGCTAAAAACTTCCCCTTTGGAGGATGAATCCCCCACGCCGTGGAGAGTCGTGCAGAAGTGTTTTCCTGTGGAAATACAGCCAACAAGCCCTGCTAGCTTCAAATCGTGTGGTAAGGGTTTTTGCGTGCTGCTGTGGCCCAGGAGGGACCAGGATGTCGCCAATTGCGTCTGGGGACAGAGGGGGCGTCGAGCAAGACAAGGAGCCCTCTCAAAAGCAGGCAGCACATGCAGAAGTGCCAGAACAGGCACTTCGAAAAAGAGTGAAATGGTGCTCACCCAAAGTTGCACAAAGGAGTCCCACGCCGCCGGAGGACAACTTAGAAAGTCGTGCAATGCAGGTTAGAGTGCCGTGGACCCAGGCTTGGCTGTGCACAAAGGATTTCCACCGGAAGTGCACAGAGGCCGGAGTAGCTGCAAAAGACGAGGTTCCCAGCAATGCAGTCTGGCGTGGGGAGGCAAGGACTTACCTCCACCAAACTTGGACTGAAGAGTCACTGGACTGTGGGAGTCACTTGGACAGAGTTGCTGGAATCAAGGGACCTCGCTCGTCGTGCTGAGAGGAGACCCAGAGTACCGGTGAAGTAGAAGTTTGGTGCCTGCGTTAGCAGGGGGAAGATTCTGTCGACCCACAGGAGATTTCTTCTTGGCTTCCAGTGCAGGGTGAAGGCAGACAGCCCCCAGAAATAAGCACCACCAGGAAACAGTCGAGAAAGCCGTCAGGAATAGGCGCTATAATGTTGCTGGTAGTCTTCTTGCTACTTTGTTGCAGTTTTGCAGGTGTCCTGGAGCAGTCAGCGGTCGATCCTTGGCAGAAGTCGAAGAGGAAGATGCAGAGGAACTCTGGTGAGCTCTTCCATTCGTTATCTGAAGAGAAGCCCACAGAAGAGACCCTAAATAGCCCTCAGAGTAGGATTGGCCACCTAGTCAGGTAAGCACCTATCAGGAGGGGTCTCTGACGTCACCTGCTGGCACTGGCCACTCAGAGGCCTCCATTGTGCCCTCACACCTCTGTATTCAAGATGGCAGAGGTCTAGGACACACTGGAGGAGCTCTGGGCACCACCCCTGAGGTGGTGATGGACAGGGGAGTGGTCACTCCCCTTTCCTTTATCTAGTTTTGCTCCAGAGCAGGGGCTGAGGAACCCCTGAACCGGTGTAGACTGGCTTATGCAAGGAGGGCACCATCTGTGCCCTTCAAAGCATTCCCAGAGGCCAGGAGAGGCTACTTCTCTCAGGCCCTTAACACCTATTTCCAAAGGGAGGGGTGTAACACCCTCTCTCAGAGGACATCATTTGTTTTGCCTTCCTGGGACTGGGCTGCTCAGAGCCCAGGATGGCAGAAGCCTGTCTGTGGGTTGGCAGCAGCGGAAGCTGCAGTGAAAACCCCAGAGAGCTGGCTCGGCAGTACCCGGGGTCCATGCTGGAGCCCCAGGGATGCATGGGATTGGCACCCCAATACCAGATTTGGCATGGGGGGACAATTCCATGATCTTAGACATGTTACATGGCCATATTCTGAGTTACCATTGTGTAGCTACATATAGGTATTGACCTAAATGTAGTGCACGCGTGTAATGGTGTTCCCGCACACACAAAGTCCGGGGAAATTGCCAAGAACTATATGGGGACACCTTGGCTAGTGCCAGGGTGCCCTCACACTTAGTAACTTTGCACCCAACCTTCACTAAGTGAGGGTTAGACATATAGGTGACTTATACGTTACTTAAGTTCAGTGTAAAATGACTGTGAAATAACGTGGATGTTATTTCACTCAGGCTGCAGTGGCAGTCCTGTGTAAGAATTGTCTGAGCTCCATATGGGTGGCAAAATAAATGCTGCAGCCCATAAGGATCTCATGGAACCCCAATACCTGGAAACTCCCAAGCCTGTAACACCTATTTCCAAAGGGAGAGGGTGTAATACCCCTCTCCCAAAGGAAATCCAATGAAATCCTTTGTTCTGCCTTCCTGGCATGAGCTTTACAAGGAACAGGAGGGCAGAAACCTGTCTAGGAGGTGGCAGCAGCTTGGGCTACCTGGAAACCCTCAGAAGGCTTGAATGACAATACTAGGGGTCCTCTAAGGATCCCCCTGAGTGCCTGGAATCATACAACCAATGCTTGAAAAAGCATTGGGGTATGATTCCAACATGTTTGATACCAAACATACCCTATGTTCAGAGTTACCATTATGTAGCTGGTCATAGGCATCGACCTATGTTCAGTACACATGTTAAATGGAGTCGCCGCATTCACAAAGTCTGGGAAAATGGGTATGGAGTTCATGGAGCCAGTTCAGGGGTGCCCTCACACACAGGTACTTTGCAACCTGCCCTTTGGGCTAGAAGGCCTGTCATAGGGGTGACTTATAATGACCTGGTGCAGTGAAAAGTGGCAGTGAAAAGATGCTTGCACCTTTTCACGCAGGCTGCAATGACAGTCCTGCAGAAGCCTTTGCATGGGCTCCCTATGGGTGGCAAAATATATAGCAGCCCTTAGGGATCCCCTGGAACCCCAATGCCCTGGTTACCTAGGTACCATATACTAGGGATTTACAGTGGGACACCATTGTGCCAATTGTGGGATGAAATACAGAGTTTTGGGAGAGAGAGCATAATCACTGGGGTGCTGGTTAGCAGGATCCCAATAAACAAAGTCAAACACACTGACACCAGGCAGAAAAAGGGGGTAACCATACCAAGAAAGACAGTACTTTCCTACACTACAGAAGTGTTTCCTCAGTTCTGAGACGAACATGGTCCCATGGTCTGTCAGGATCTTTTTTGGGGAAACCCATACAGGAAAAGACCTCTAGCAAATGTTGGACCTTTGTGATGACGGTCCGTAAGGAATCACCTCCAAGTATCTAGTGGAGTAATCCACCAGAACTAGGGTATAATAGTGCCCCTTTACAGAATGGGGTAAGGGTCCGCATCCATCCATACTCTATCAGATGTTTGACCTATGATGGGCATGGGCTGCAATGGTACTTTAGGAGGGTGATAGGGATTTAGATTTTGTTTTGGCAGTCTTCACATTCCTGGCACTATTGCTTGATTTGGGTGAACATATTAGGCCAATGAAAGTTTTTCAAAATGGATTAAATGTTTTTCTCTGCACCAACATGTCCAGTGAGTAGGTGTGACTGGGCATAAATTAGGACTTATTCTCAAAAAGGAAAGCCCCATTTAAAGGGTCATGCTCCAGACATAGGGACGTCTCACATTAGAAAATGAACATTTCGGACTTCTGTATCAACCCAGGGAGGCCAGTCTAGAGTCCCTGGTAAATCCACAGTTTCCCAACAGTCAGCTTAAACGTAGTCACCATTTTCTCTACACGAATAGGAGCACCAGTTGCTCCTTAAGCACAGTTGGCAGAAGAAGGATCCTGGCATGAAATCATCAATAACAAATTTAGTATCTTGGCACAAGAGCATTCTTGCACAAGAGATGTGTGTGAAGTTAGAACAGAGATGGCGGACAGTGCAGCCCTGGCATAAGATGACTCCAGGTAGACGGAGCCCCAGAAGGTCATTGATCCCTGTGATTGAAAACAACTCTAGATGAAGATCAGACCTGGCATGTAGAGCAGGGTTCCTTCATCAATGCTATGGCACATAGAATGCCCCAGGTGCCGGAGACTGCCTGGCACAAAGAGCGGGGTTTGTACATCCAATGGTACAGCACATAGAATGCCCCGGGTGCCAGAGACTGCCTGGAACCTAGCGCAACTTTGATCCCAGAACTAGCAAACCTTGCAGGAGCACTGCTGGTAAATAGAGCAGCATCTGATGCCTGATTCAGAGAGGAGCTTGGAACAAACCTGGCCCATCATCACAATCATCCACAGGGCAAAGCCCTACTGAATACCACTATTGATAATGTTGAAACACCAATCAGGGCATCAACGTATACCTTCTAAACCTTTGCAGTACTGAGCAGAATCCCAACATTACTTCTAAGACAGGCATGCATTTGTATTTGTAGGAAAGTAGCCTGTTTTGCTTTTCTCATCTTAAACTTTTTACAAAGTTCTGAAAAGTTTTCTAAAACCTCTAAAAGTTTTCTAAAGTTAGAAAAAGTTTTTTTCTCTGTTCTTTAAAAAGTTCTGAAACTTTTTCTTCCTTCTCACTATCTCTAAACCTCCTGTTATCATGTCTGTCGTAGATTCTACTCTTAAAATGGTCAATACTACTTATGACAATTTAAATTACAAGAGCCTATGGAGTCTCTGCTTAGATAGAGGTTTAGTGATAGGAAAGAACCCTACAAAAGAGTTTCTATTTAACATGCTTGTTGTAAATAATGAGTCCCAAGCAGGCACATCAAATGAGAGGTTAATAGAAGGTTCCCATTCTGACTCAGGGGATCTCCTTGAGGGAAGTGGGGAGGGTTCTGAACAGGATCTGCCCCCTAGCAGGACACCCAGTAATGTTGGTAGTAATGGAGGTTCCCATCACAGTAGGGAAGTCTTTATTCCTAGAGGCCAAGTTACCAGGGTCCAGAGAAATAGGTACAGATCCCCCTCTGTTGTTTCAAACTTTTCTTCTGTGTCCAAGCATTACCAACAAACCCACCCTGAGGATAACTTGTTAGAAGGGGAACTCAAAAAGTTGAGGGTTGAAGAGACCAGACTGAAGCTTAAACAGCAACAGCTGGCCTTAGATAGGGAATCCCTAGACATTGAGAAGGAGAGACAGAGGTTGGGATTAGGACTCCATGGTGGCAGCAGCAGTATTCCTGATAGTAATCCTGTTAGAGAGCATGATTCTCTCTGCACAAGATAGTGCCCCCTACTTCTGAAAGGCCCTTACCTCTCTTGGTAGCCAATCCTCCTTCCTTGGTAGCCAAACCTCCTTTTCTGGCTATTTAGGGTCTCTGCTTTGGGGGATTCTTCAGATAACGAATGCAAGTGCTCACCCGAGTTCCTCTGCATCTCCCTCTTCACCTTCTACCAAAGGATCGACCGCTGACTGCTCAGGATGCCTGAAAAACCGCAACAAAGTAGCCAAATGACTACCAGCAACATTGTAGCGCCTCATCCTGCTGGCTTTCTCGACTGTTTCCAGGTGGAGCATGCTCTGGGGGTAGCCTGCCTTCACCCTGCACCAGAAGCTCCGAGGAAATCTCCCGTGGGTCAACAGAATCTTCCCCCTGCTAACGCAGGCACCGAAGGACTGCATCACTGGTCCTCTGGGTCCCCTCTCATCATGACGAGCGTGGTCCCTGGAACTCAGCAAATCTGTCCAAGTGACTCCCACAGCCCAGTGACTCTTCAGTCCAAGTTTGGTGGAAGTAAGTCCTTGCCTCCCCACGCTAGACTGCATTGCTGGGTAATGCGTGATTTGCAGCTGCTCCGGCTCCTGTGCACTCTTCCAGGATTTCCTTCGTGCACAGCCAAGCCTGGGCCCCCGGCACTCCTTTCTGCAGTGCACAACCTTCTGAGTTGTCCTCCGGCATCGTGGGACTCCCTTTTGTGACTTCTCATGGACTCTGGTTCACTTTCCTTCCAAGTGCCTGTTCAGGTACTTTTGCGGGTGCTGCCTGCTTTTGTGAGGGCTCTCTGAGTTGCTGGCCACCCCTTCTGTCTCCTACTCCAAGTGGCGACATCCTGGTCCCTCCTGGGCCACAGCAGCACCCAAAAACCTCTACCGCAAACCTTGCAGCTAGCAATGCTTGTTTGTGGTCTTTCTGCATTGGAACACCTCTGCAAGCTTCATCGTGACGTGGGACATCCGTCCCCCAAAGGAGAAGTTCCTAGTCCTCTTCTTTCTTGCAGAACTCCAAGCTTCTTCCAACAGGTGGCAGCTTCCTTGCACCCTCAGCTGGCATTTCCTAGGCTCCTGTCCACTCTCAACACTGTCGCGACTATTGGACTTGGTCCCCTTGTCTTACAGGTACTCAGGTCCGGAAATCCACTGTTGCTGCTTTGCTGGTGTTTGTTCTTCCTGCAGAATCCCCCTATCACGACTTCTGTGCTCTCTGTGGGTAGTACTTTACACCTACCTTTCAGGGTCTTGGAGTGGGCTATTTTTCTAAACCTCACTGTTTTCTTGCAGTCCCAGTGACCCTCTACAAGCTCACATAGGTCTGGGGTCCATTCGTGGTTTGCATTCCACTTTTGGAGTATATGGTTTGTGTTGCCCCTATACCTATGTGCTCCTATTGCAATCTATTGTAATTCTACACTGTTTGCATTACTTTTCTTGCTATTACTTACCTAATTTTGGTTTGTGTACATATATCTTGTGTATATAATTTATCCTCATAATGAGGGTACTCACTGAGATACTTTTGGCATATTGTCATAAAAATAAAGTACCTTTATTTTTAGTAACTCTGTGTATTGTGTTTTCTTATGATATTGTGCATATGACACCAGTGGTAGAGTAGGAGGTTCACATGTCTCCTAGTTCAGCCTAAGCTGCTTTGCCATAGCTACCTTCTATCAGCCTAAGCTGCTAGAAACACCTCTTCTACACTAATAAGGGATATCTGGACCTGTCACAAGGTGTAAGTACCTCTGGTACCCACTACAAGGCATGCCAGCCTCCTACAGTATTCATATGGGCATGTAGAACAATCAAGCATACACTCAACAGCCTGATTTCATGTAATGCCTCTAGGTCATTTCATAGTAAGCCCCTTATAGTTTTACATCAACAGTATACTGATGATATATTTTCCAGAGCTGTAGTGTCTTGTGAGATAGAGATGGCGGGACCCTTTTGGTTCCTGACAAACTCCATTGAACTGTTATGTGTTTAGGTGTGGGCACTAGAATTCATGGTTTAGAATGTTGAGTTTATGGTTATATGCTAAAGAATGAAGACGTGTTATATCTAGTTCCATGTGTGTTGTAATCGTTTACATGTACCAAGGCTGGGGAGGATGCTGCACCATTGATCTATTGCTTCGAGAAAATCTTAGCAGATTGTCATCAACCTGTTAAAATACTCAGCTGATGTGTCACCTCTCTTTGCCCTACATAGGTTGGTATCTTGAATTTCTGTTCATTGTTGCACATCTTCTATCCAAGTGACTCAACATTGAAGCCTTTAGTAAATCCCACTTAACAGCTGTTAAAATTTTCACCAACAATAGCTCACAGGACATCAATTTGTCTGTGATATTACAATTCTTAGGTTTTGGTTTCAGTTTCTGTAAACATGATGTGAGTGTAGGAGACTGACTCAGTTTATGGTGTACACCTATAGTGTGGCACCCTTAATGATAGTGTTTAGTTGTCCAGATAACAAAATCTCTCTAGGGGTAGCTGAGATGAGGAGCCAAAGTTTATCCAGGAGGAATGTAAAGCACTTGCAATATCACAATAGCCAGACCGTAACTCTCACACAAGAAAGAACTATAACAATGTTGCAAAAATAAAGGATTCATTTCTCCTCATTTTTCTCATTCTATGTGTGCTGCTTTCTGCAGCACACATAGAAAGAGCAAAACGCCATTGAAGATTGTTTTTGTGCAGGAAGGGACATTCTTCCCAGCAACACAGCCATACTTGCACCATGGCACAAGACTGGCTGCGTTGGCACCCTACAACAAACTTAATGCCAGCACAAGGGGCAACCCAGGGGTACAGCGTATTCTATTAAATATGGCGCATCACTGAATTTCGAAAATGATGAAGCATGGTGCTGTCACGACCCATGGACCAGGCTGTTGAAACCCAAGATGGATTCTGGACGTACAAGACCTGAAAAGGAAAGAGACCAGGGTCCAGCACACTTGGGGTGTCCAGGTGGTGCAGATGGCAATGCCCATCCTCCTAGAGGTGAAGGGTCTACAGGTTGTTGAAGGAAGGAGTCCAGCTGTGGGGTCCAGGAGCTGCAGAAGATCCTAGGAGTCACCTACGAGCTGTCACACATTGGTTGCCGGATTGCAGGATTGTCAGAAACCACAACGGCCACTAAAAAGCTCTGGCAAATGCAAGCAGATGCTGAAGATGGATTTGCAGGGTTTTGGGTACCAGCTATCCCACCAGAAGGAGACTTGTTTTGGTTCCAAAGCAGACTAGCAGCAGTTGCGGAGGCCAGGAGCAGAAGATGTCCTGCAGAGAGTTCCTTGTAGACTCTTGCTCGACGAATCTGGACACCCACCTCAGGGGAACCCTTAAATATCCCAAATAGGAGGATTGGTCACTCTATGCATTGACCACCTTTCAGAGGTGGTCAGGGACATCATCTACCTTGCCTAACCAGTCAGATTCTCCCAAGGGCCTCCCCAAATTTTGTGTCCAAAATGGCAGAATCAAATTGCCACCTGGCAGAGCTCTGTGCACCTCCCTCGGGAAGGAGCCAGGCAGGGGGGTGGACACTCCTCTGTCCTTTGTGTGGTTTTGCACCAGAGCGGGGACCAAGGAACCCTGCATTGGTGCAAACCGGTTTATGCCCTTCAAAGCAGTCTGGCGGCACAGAGAGACCACCCCACCCCGGCCCAGAGACACCTAGGGGCATATTTAAGAACAGTGGTGCTGCACCCAGTGCACCCAGTTTATCTCCCTCCAGAACAGTTGGGCTATTGTAGGTCTGTTAGTCATACTGCATTGAAACAGGGAAATGGTAGTGGCGAGTGTAGGAAATAACCTGTTTCTAGCTTGGTTCCCCCCACTTTTGGCCTGTTTGTCAGTGTGTTTGACTGTGTCTACTGCAATCCTTCTAACCAGGACACCAGTAGTTATGCTCTCTCTCTTAAATGATGGGTGTTGCATACTGGTAATCCAGTATTTCACCCACAATTAGCATGCTGGTGCACCCTTATAAGTCCCTAGTATATGGTACCTAGGTACCCAGTGCATTGGAGTTCCAGGGGATCCCTATGGGCTGCAACATTTCTTTTGCCACCCATAGGGAGCCCATGCAAAGGGTTCTGCAGGACTGCCATTGTAGCCTGCGTGAAAAGGTGCATGCACCCTTTCACTGGCATTTACACTGCACCAGGTCACTTATAAGTCACCCCTATAGCAGGCCCTCCAGCCCTAAGGGCAGGGTGCAGAGTACCTGTGTGTGAGGGCACCACTGCATTAGCAGAGGTGCCCCACAACCTCCAGGATCATTTACCCAGACTTCATGAGTGCGGGGACGCCATTTTATATGTATACTAGACATAGGTCACTACCTATGTCCAGCTACATAATGGTAACTCCGAACATAGGCAGGTTTGGAATCAAATATGTTGGAATCATACCCCAATCCTTTTGCAAGCACTGGTTGTATGATTCCATGCACTCTGGAGGCTCCTTAGAGGACCCCAATATTGCCATTCTAGCCTTTTGAGGTTTTCCAGGCAGCCCCAGCTGCTGCCACCTCTCCGACAGGTTTCTACTCTCCTGTTGCTTGAGCAGCTCAAGCCTAGGAAGGCAGAACAAAGGATTTCCTTTTGGAGACGGGTGTTACACCCTCTCCCTTTGGAAATAGGTGTTCCAGGCTTGAGAAGGGTAGCCTCCCCAAGCCACTGGAAATGCTTTGAAGGGCACATTTGGTGCCCTCCTTGCATAATCCAGTCTACACCGATTCAGGGACCCCCAGTCCCTGCTCTGGAGTGAAACTGGACAAAGGAAATGGGAGTGACCATTGCCCTGTCCATCACCACCCCAGGGGTGGTGTTCAGAGCTCCTTCAGAGGGTCCCTGGGTTTTGCCATCTTGGATTCCAAGTTGGCAGGGAACTCTAGGAGCATCTGAGTGGCCAGTGCCAGCAGGTAACGTCAGAGCCCTCCTTTGATAGGTGCTTACCTGTTTAGCTGACCAATCCCCCTTTCAGGGCTATTTAGGGTCTCTCTCTTGGGTGGTTCTTCAGATTTAGATTGCAGGACTCCAGCAAGAATCCTCTGCATCCCTTACTTCAACTTCTCACTGAAGAAACTACATCTGGACCCTCCAGGAACTCTACAAACTGCAACAAAGAAGCAAAGATGACTTCTGCTCCTGCCTGCAACTGCAACTGTTTCCCGGTTGTACATCCTCACAGGACAGCCTGTCTTTATACTGCACTGGAAGAACAAAGGCATCTCCCTTGGAGTGAAGGAGTCACTCCCCTCCTTCAGCAGGCACCTCACTGAATCAACACCCGGTGGCGTGGGTCCCCTCTCCTGATGAGTTGCATGGATCCTGCATCACGGGTGGTGGACTGAAGTCGTCCCAGTGGTCCTGACGTCCTAATGTCTAACTTTGGTGGAGGTAAGAGCTTGCCTCCCCACGCAAGACAGTACCCCTGTGCACCACATGTTTTGCAGTTGCCAGGGCTTGTTCACATCGTTCCACAAAGTACTTTTTGCTCCGTGCAGCTCCGGCCCCCAGCACTCTATCCTGCAATGCACAGCATCCTGCGTGGTTCTCCGGCAGCAAGGGGTCCTTTGTTGTAGTGCTGCGTGGCCCTCCTTTTGCACCTCCTTTGTCCCCATGCTGTAGGACTGCTGTGCATGCTGCATGGTCTTCTGTGGGCTGTTTCAGTGGCTGAGAGCCCCCTGACATCCCCTCCTGGGTAAAGTCCACCAGGTCCGTCCTAACACCGGGCAGCGCCATTTTCCGCTAACACCAAGCTTTGTGCGTGCCAAGGGTTGTTGGTTGAATCCAACAACGCAAACCAGACTGCAATCTTCTGTCCGGCGTGGGACATCATCTGCACGAACCAGGAACCCGCATCCATCATCTTGGGTGCAGTACTGACTGTTGTTCTTCACCGGTGGTTCTCCTTTTGGATTGGGTTTGCAGGGGCTCCTGTTCTCCCTGGACTCTTCTGTGCTTCTTGGACTTGGTCCACTTCTTCCACAGGTCTTCAGGTCTAGGAATCTACTGTTGGTGTCTTGCAGTTTCTTCTGGTTCTTGCATAATCCTCTTTCTCGTGTTTCTGTGTGTTCTGGAAAGTTCCTGTACTTTACTCCTACATTCCTGGGCTCTGGGGTGGGTTCTAGTACTTTGCTTTTGTGTTTTCTAGTACTCGCAGCGACCCTCTACATTCTTAGTATATGGTTTGTGCTCCCCCTAGGCCCATTTCTAACTATTGTGATTTTCACTATTTGCACTGCTTTCTAACACTTTTTACACCTGTTTTTGCATACTAGTGTATATACTTTGTGTATTACTTACCTCTTAAGGGGGTATGGTATCTATGGTATTTTTGGCATTTGTGTCACTAAAATAAAGTACCTTTCTTTTTGTAACACCGAGAATTTTCTTTCATGTGTGTGAGTACTGTGTAACTACAGTGGTATTGCATGAGCTTTGCATGTCTAGTAGATAAGCCTTGGCTGCTCAGCTACAGCTACCCCTAGAGAGCCTGGCTTCTAGACACTGACTACATTTCATTAATAAAGGATAACTGGACCTGGTATAAGGTGGAAGTACAATAGGTACGCAATACAAACTAGGTTAGCCTCCTACAGTGAGCACTAAAGAAAAGCAAAAGATTATTAATGAGCTATTCCATGCGAAAAATAGGCCCATGTGATATTTCATTTACACTAGTATAATTTTGCTTAATTTCAGTACTTTTGTGTTAAGCATGTTATGTGACATTTCAGAAATTGTGCTATTATGCCACATCACATAATTGCACGTTGTACTAAGCAAATATTTTGCAATAAAAAATTGTGTGCCAAATAACAGATTTTGGATTACTAGTAAATGTGTAAATTACACAAGTTTTCCACTCTCCTAGTGAAAAGCTGCTTTGCCGTCATGGAAGCTCTGAAGCACTGCACACCCCGACAAATACAGCAGCCGTCGGCAAAAGGCTTTTTCTTGCAGAAGTACAGCCATTATACAAAGAGTGTCCCTCACACCACAGTATGTTGGCACAAGTGCCACCCTGGGATGTACAAAACCCTGGAGAAAGAGTTTGTCCTTTGCAAGTGCATCCCAGGTGGCAGTGATTTGCTCTAGGCCAGCAATAACAGAAGTTCCTCATGCACTAAGCAGCCCTGGGACATGAGAAGACCTGCAACACAGCACTAGCACAAGGGCGTTATAGCTACAAAAATAGAATTTCAGACATTTGCAGCCTTGTATTTGTGAATTAGACTACTGACACATGCAGAAGGACAGAAAGGATGGCTTGGGCCTGGGTGCAATCAAGGATTATAACTCCTTTGTCTGCTGTTTGTGTGGCAAAATACAGCAACTATCAGAATTAATGGGACACCGCACTGCATCTGCTACACTATGTAGGAAAGTACCATCTTCCTTGGCATGTTACCCCCATTTCTTACCTGTATGTTAGTATGTTTTTGCCTGTCTCACTGGGATCCTGCTGGTCAGGATCCCAATGCTCATAGTTTATGGCTTAATGTGTGTGTCTGTATAGTGCTTAACTGTGTCACTGAGGCTCTGCTAATCAGAAACTCAGTGCTTATGCTCTCTCTACTTTTAAATTTGTCACTGTAGGCTAGTGGCTTCATTTACCAATTTCAATTGGCACACTGGACCCCCCCTTATAATTCCACAAAGGGCCAGGATCAACCTGTTGCTTTCATTAGCAGGAGGTTGTCCCTAGAGAAAAGCGTTGGTCTGCCATAGAGAGGGAGTCCTTTGCTGTGGTCTGGGCACTGAAGAAGCTGAAACCCTACTTGTTTGGGACTCACTTCATTGTTCAGACAGACCACAAATCTCTATTATGGCTTAAAGAAATTATAGGTGAAAACCCTAAATTGTTGAGGTGGTCCATTTCCCTACAGGGGATGGACTATACAGTGGAACATAGACCTGGGAGTACCCACTCCAATGCAGATGGACTCTCCAGATATTTCAACTTAGACAATGAAGACTCATCTGGGCAAGGTTAGCCTTATTGTCTCTTGTTTGGGGGGTTGTGTAGGAAAGTTCCATCTTCCTTGGCATGTTACCTTTTTTACCTGTATGTCAGTATGTTTTTGCCCATCTCAATGGGATCCTGCTGGTCAGGACCCCAGTGCTCATAGTTTATGGCCTAATGTGTGTGTCTGTATAGTGCTTGACTGTGTCACTGAGGCTCTGCTAATCAGAACCTCAGTGCTTTTGCTCTCTCTGCTTTTAAATTTGTCACTGTAGGCTAGTGACTTCAGTTACCAATTTCAATTGGCACACTGGACCCCCCTTATAAATCCCTAGTATATGGTATCTAGGTACCCAGGGCATTAGGGTTCCAGGGGATCCTTATGGTCTGCATCATTTCTTTTGCTCCCAGAAGGAGCTCAGACAAACCCTTTCACAGGACTGCCACTGCAGCCTGCGTGAAATAACGCATACGTTATTTCACAGCCATTTTCACTGCACTTAAGTAACTTGTAAGTCACCTATATGTCTAATCTTCACTTGCTGAAGGTTAGGTGCAAAGTTACTAAGTGTGAGGGCACCCATGCACTAGCAAAGGTGGCCCCACATAGTTCAGGGCCATTTCCAGGGACTTTGTGAGTGCTGGGGCACCATTACACGTGTGCACTACATATAGGTAAATACCTATATGTAGCTTCACAATGGTAACTCCGAATATGGCCAGGTAGGATGTCTAAGATCATGGAATTGTTCCCCCATTCCAAATCTGGTATTGGAGAGCCAAGTCCATGCATCCTGGGGGCTCCACTATGGACCCCCAATACTGCCAAATCAGCTCTCAGAGGCTTGCACTGCAGATACAGCTGCTGCTACCTCACAGACAGGGTTCTGCCCTGCTGGGGTCTGAGCATCTCAGTCCCAGGAAGGCAGAACAAAGAATTTCCTCTGAGAGCAGGGTGTTACACCCTCTCTCTTTCGAAATAGGGGTTACAAGCTGGGGAGGGGTAGCCTCCCCCAGCCTCTGGACATTCCTTGAAGGGAACAGATGGTGTCCTCCTTGCATAAACCAGTCTACACCGGTTCAGGGATCCCTTGTCCCCTGCTCTGGTGCGAAACTGGACAAAGGAAAGGGGAATCACCACTCCCCTGTCCATCACCACCCTAGGGGCGGTGCCCAAAGCTCCTCCAGTGTGTCCCAGGCTTCAGCCATCTTGCTTTGCAAGGTGTCAGAACACTCTAGAGGGCTCTGAGTGGCCAGTGACAGCAGGTGACGTCAAAGACCCCTCCAGATAGGTCCATACCTGATAATGTAGCCAATCCCCCTCTCACGGCTATTTAGGGTCTCTCCTGTGGGCTCTTCAGATTCTACTTCCAAGTTTCCAGCAGGAAGACTCTGCAACTACTATTTTATCCTCTGGCCTCGGATCAACCGCAGCCTGCTCCAGGGACCGCTGTAACAGCAACAAAGTATCCACAAGGATACTTTTCTTCTGCAACTTCAACTCCAGCCAGCAATTGCAACAGTTTCCATGGTATGCATGCTCTGAGGATTTCTTGTCTTCACCCTGCACCAGAAGGACTGAAGAAATCTCCTGTGGGGAGACGGAGTCACTCCCCTGCTCATGCAGGAACCTTCTAAGTCGACAACTCGTTCTCTTGGACTCCTCTCCTGGTGACAAGCCTGCTCTTTGGAACATAGAGGGTGGACCTGCATTGACACAGACTTTCTTAAAGTCCTTCTGTCGCACTTTGGAGGAGGTAAGACTTTTCCTTTCCCCAGAACGACAGTACCCCTCTGCACCACGTCTTCTTCACCTCCTGTGGCCTCTGTGCACTATTTGCAAAATTCCTTCATGCACAGCCTGGCCCTGGTCCCCAGCACTCTATCCTGTGACGCTCAACTCACTGAGTTGATCTCTGGCGGCGTGGGACCTTGATTTGTAGTGCTGAACCAACTGCATTTTGCACCTCCTTTGTCCTCGGGTCCTGTGACAGCCGTGGGTGCTATCTGGTGCTCTGAGAGCTCTCTGACATGCAGAGCACCCCCTCTTCCTCCTCACACAGAGTTGAGGCCCCCAGGTCCCTCCTGGGTCCAGATAACGCCTAATTGATGCAAAACGTGACTTTGCCGAAACCAAGGCTTGTTGGAGGAATCCAGCGACAAAACTCACCTGCATCCAACTTCACAATGTGGGACATCCTTTGCATCATGCAGAAACCCACTGGCATCTTCCTAGGGTGTATTTCTGCAATGTCCGTCCAACCTGGGTTATTTTATTTTTTGCACCCTCTTCTGGGTTGTCAGGGGTCCCTGTCCTTCCTGGAACTTCTTTCAACTTCTGAACTTGGTCTCCTTCCTGTGTAGGTCTTCAGGTCTAGGAATCCACTGTTTGTTGTTTTCAGACTTGGTTGGTTTTTGCAATAATTCCAATCACGAGGTTTAGGAAACTTGCAGTACTTTACTCCTGCTTTTCTGGGCTCGGGGTTGGGGTAATTTACTTACCTTTACTGTATTCTTACTCTCCCAACGATTCTGCACACACTACACTTGTCTGGGGGGAATTCGTGATTCGCATTCCACTTTCTTAGTATATGGTTTGTGTTGCCCCTAGACCTATTTTCTCCCATTGCATTCTATAGCATTTCCTATTGTTTGCACTATCCTATGTCTAATTACTTGCCTTATTTTGGTGTCTGGTGTATGTATTGTGTATAATACTTACCTCTAGAAGGGGTATTGCCTCTAAGATATTTTTGGTACTTTGTCACCAAATAAACTACCTTTATTTTTGGTAATACTGAGTATTGTCTTTACTTGTGTATAAGTACTGTGTAACTATAAGTGGTATTGCATGCGCTTTGTATGTCTCCTAGTTCAGCCTAAGCTGCTCTACTATAGCTACCTCTATCAGCCTAAGCTGCTAGAAAACTACTATATTTCACTAATAAGAGATAACTGGACCTGGTATAAGGTGTAAGTACCCAAGGTATCCACTTCAAACAAGGCCAGCCTTATACACACTTTAATTGTGTATATCAAACATGTACACTGCAATGCACTGACAAAATCTGATGCCCAAAGATGAGCCAGCTCTGCACGTTGTGGAAGACTCTTTTACAAATTAGGAGATACCACATCATGCATAGAATGCTTGATACAGCTAAAAATGAAGGTGTGGCCAAAGTTAGGCTGTGTAGGACACCCTGGATATTTCTGTCCTCTAGCTCTCAGCAACCTTCAAATACATGTTTGACTGTAAGTGTGATTCCTGGTTGATATGAGGGCCGCCTGTAACTTGTAGATCACTTGTCTATATCTCTTACATGGACATGTAGAATTATCGCCATCATCCTTTGCACTTAGTTTTGGATATGTATGTTACATTACAGCTGCTGCCAGGACTACTTTAGTGATACGGATGACACTATCCACTGGTTTAGGAGACATCTTGGTTGCGGCAGTCAAACTCACTGCCATCTGCCCATCAGGTAATTGGGTCATATAGTGTTGTAGACAATTGATACCTTACCCATGAACAATAACCAAATACTTGTGGAAGAGCATGAGCAGATATTGCCACTTTACATTAAATTACATCTGAAGTTGGTGTATAAAATGTACCCAACATAATCAGTGATGTGTGGGTTAAGTGTGCATATTTGCATATAAATCATGCAGAACATTAGCTATGGTGTCCCTTCTTTCACAAGCTGTTGGATGAAGGACCATATCCTGTGCTACATACTCAAGGAGCCCACTTCAGTAGCTGACATCAAGGGAGATCTCAATACCACACAGTGTTGTGGTTATAGCTGGTGAGTTTGCTTTTGCGTTGTACATCTGCATTAAACAGCTTAATGCCATAGTGTCAACTGTCACGTATAGGTGTACACAAACCAGGCCACATGTAGAACATCTGTTGATGTGAAGATAATTGACTGAATCCCTGTGTTCAACCACATGATATTGTAAGGCAAATACTTAGGTGGTGAGGATGATGATTCCAGTCATGAGGAAGGACCACCCACCAGTGGCGGGCTACGGGCTATCCAGGGGGAGAACCCCTTCCTCTTCCAGCTGCCAGATATGCACAGGAAGAGGAAGTAGAGGTGGAAGAAGATCAGGCCCGGATTCCAACAGATGTAGAGGCTGATCCCCTGAGAAATATTGCTGACCCACGCAGCATACAATCGAAGCCCACTTCTCAAATGATTTACAAAGGACTAAGGCATAAATCAGACCACACCTGTCACTGTAGGAAAAGTGTATGATTACAGTTGGTACGCTGGGAAAAGGGGTCAGTCCTTTTCACCCCTTAACTTGGGCATCAGCTCTAACATAAAAATAAACAGGAACCCAAGCACCAATCATGGCAAGCAACTAATTATACTCGAAAATCCAAATCAAGGTCACCTAGGGGGCAATCCTCTAATCTCAAGCTTCCATTTTTATATTCAGACCTATTCCAAATTAAATCATATGGATGACAAGAGTCCTCAAGACAATCTCCAATTTTTTACGTTCCCTCAATGTCGCTGTTTCCTTACTAGTTGGATATAGTGACATTGAGGGAACAGACGTACACAGACCACAAGGTATGTGTTCCTTGTGGGTATTCTACAACTGATGACAAACAGATAGGTGGAGACCTTTTATGCAATTACACCGGACACAAGCTTAAGAAATGAATACACTGAAGATATACACATTGGAGCCCTGAAGAAGTCCTCGAATAGGACAAAACACGTATACTACTTGCTGATGAATGTTGACGAATGAAACAAAGCCTACGTCTGCTCTGGTCAGCATGGTGCCTTCTCCTCCTTGTATACCCCCAAGGATTGCCAATTCCTCATATACCCCAACACAACCATCACCTCCTCACAGCCCTCACATCAAGGTCAGACATGTTGGTTCCCCTAAGCGCTCCTCCTCGGACAGTGGGGTCATTACAACATTGGCGGTAAATGCCGCTTACCGCAGTGCAGAAGAGCGCCAACACACCGCCGCGGCTGCGGAATCCCACCACAGCTATAATGACCCGCAGCTTGGAATCCGCCAAAATACAGACACACACACATGTCCGCCACACCAAAGGTCAGTGATAAACTCGCAAAAACAAAACCTCCACCGTCACGCCAACAGAAATACGCCCACACTACCACGACCCACTAATCCACGTGACGGTCTTTCAACCGCGGTATTCCATTGGAGGTACACACCGCTGCGCTCAAAATACACACACACTTACAAAACACCGCCACATTGGACAAATCCAAAAACACACACCTGATACACCACTCCCACACACCCAATACAATATAAAACACACACTCATATCACCCACAAACCCCTATGCCCAAAAATCCAGAAAGAAGGCCAAAGAGAGACACTACAAAATACAACCAAGCATCCACAGGCACACAATACCATCACCCACATCACTTCCACGCACCTCACACAACACACCACTAAATATCACCCCACACATCACAACACACACCACCCCACACATCACCCACACCACCCCATGCCACCGCAAAGACACCCCAGGTTCTTGGAGGAGGAGCTCAGGGTCATGGTGGAGGAAATCATCCGGGAGAGCCACATCTATTCGGATTTCAGGTGCAGCAGACATCCATTGCAAGGAAGATGGAGCTATGGCGAAGAATAGTCGACAGGGTCAACGCAGTGGGACAGTACCCAAGAACTAGGGATGACATCAGGAAGAGGTGGAACGACCTACGGGGGAAGGTGCGTATGACGGAGCCCGCAACAGAGGACAACAGAGGAAGAAATGCCCTTGGCATGCCACCGGAGACAGAGAAAAAAATGTCATTATAAAGAGCAGGCTAAGGGGTACGGCAAATCGAAATATTAACCATAAATGCATAAACACTCTATGCAGGAAACATATTAACTAAACACCCCAGTTACCTCCCTGTTTCGCAATATTTACACCGAAAATACAGTAGAGCAAACAGCGAGAGCAGGACCATGAAGCAGCAATAGATACTCACGACAGCTCCAGCCTCCATCGCAGGAGGGGCCCTGTTCAATGGGTCAGCTGTCGCCACAACCGAAACAGGAGCCGGGCTGAAGAGAGCTATCCGCTGAACGAGACCGGAATTCTTCCACCAAATGTAGAAGCCTAATTATTCAACACCCATCCAGATACAAACGACCGTTAGCCAGCTCTTCTAGATAAACATAAGGAATTTATTAGCGATAGAATAGAAAGACATGTACATGGAGGATGCTCTGTACTAGTGTACACGAACAGCCCAATACAAGGAAGTAATACACGATCTTTTATAGTATTAAATCACAAACATAATTCAACGTCTTATTGGTTCTTTGGCATTGACGTATGATTGACGTATGACTACTTCTCCATTATGGCTGAAGGTAGTTTTTCCTATCATACCATATATAGTAACAAAAAGCATAGAAAAGGATTTTACACAAGGTGGCCTACCTGCCTAATATCACATGGTCCATCTTGTGACAGAACTTGAGAACATCACGTACTCAGACTGGTACTTTCCAGAAGGGAGATTGCTTCAGCTAGCATGCAATGACGATGATATTTCATGATGGCTGTTCAGAGAGCAAGCCTTGCAACATAATGCGTTCCTAGCAGTAGCAAATTACATTTGTAGGCCTCTTTACTTAATGATAGGCCTGTGCAGAGATTGACATTGTGTATCACAGGGGCCACTAGGCATAGCATACCTAAGAACTGTAAAATGCGATTCCACAGGTGTACAACGCCAGCGCAGTTACCTCACATCCCATTGTCCCACTTTACAGGTCAGGCAGCCGCCATTTCAGGGGCCCACATGGCTTAATTTTTTACTGTGTCACACATACCTAGGCCTAGGGGGAAGGTGCGATCTGTGGTCTCAAGACACCACCTGGCGGTTCAGAGGACTGGCGGCGGAACCCCACCTCCTCCCCCACAACTAACAACATGAGAGGAGCAGGTCTTGGTGATTCTGCATCCTGAGGGCCTCGCAGGAGTAGATGGAGGAATGGACTCTGGTAAGTCATATCTTAACTACTTTATCCCCCCACCCCACCTGCATGCCAACACATACCCCTACCCTCCCCCCATCACTCCTACTCCTCACAAATGTCCCACTATCACAACCCAACCATCCCAACACCAAGCCCTGCATGCAACAACAAAGCATGGACACCCATCACCAAAGCATGGCCACTGCACAGACCCATACACCCCCAAAACACCATCACACAAGGTCCCACACAGGAATGCAAGCACCGGGGTACACAGTCACCCACCTATTGCACACCATGGCACACACAGATGCAATAAACATCCTTTTATGCCCCTGCAGGACCCCTACCCAACATCACCGGACAGGAGGGTCCACACATGTCCACTCCACCCACAGAAGAGGCCCACAGTGATGACAGCAGCTCTGTCCAACTGGATCAAGATGACCAGCCCGGCCCATCAGGGACCTCGGGACAGTCGGATCCCCTCACACTGGCACAGGGCACTACAGACCTTCCCCCCTCTGGAAACACCAGCACAGCGGGTCCATTCCTCTGTCCCCAGGACACGTCAATCAGCAGTGTGTCCACCACTACAGGGAACCCAGGCTAACCCACCACCCCAACAACAACAGGGACCTGGGGGCAGTGGAAGTGGGCACATGGTCCAGGGGACAGAGGCCCAGGAACACAGGGGAACTGGGAGGGATGCTGTGCGACAGGGGGAGGACAGGCCAAGGGAACCCACTCTCCATGAGGCCCTCTCCAACATCATGGGAGCATACCACCACTCCCAGGAGACGATGGCAACGGTACTGGCCAAGTTTCAGGAGACCCAGCGCCTGCAGGAGGAACAGTATTTGGCCTTCAGGGAGGAAGTGAGAGCCATCAATTCCACCCTGGGCACCATCGTAGGGGTGCTGAAGGAAGTAGTCAACACCATGAGGGACACTGTTGCACTACAAAGGGCCCCTGACACTAGCATGGACTATGAACTGCCCACCACCTCCGCCGGTGCTAGTGGACAGGAGGCACCGCCACAGGACCACCACACCAGCACCCCACCCCCTGCAGATGGAGAACCACCCCGCAAACGGTCCCTGAGATCCAGGACAAAGACAGAGAACAATGCCAAGACCCCCGCCAAGAAATGAGACCACCCTGAATGTCATCCTTCTGTCCCACTTTGTCACCCTGTCCAACCTCAAACTGCCCCAGCTCCACTTCCCAGACCCATTTGGACAATGCACCTGTGAGACTAATAGACTGGACTCTGCCACGGAGATTCCTCCACCATCACCCCTCACCAATTTACAACCCCCTCCAATATTTAGCACTTAAATAAACACCGTTAAAGCACAAAACAATCAGGAGTCTGTCTGTGATTTCAAAAAACTGTATTAGTAATTACAGTGGCAAAATGGTTTTTCAATTGTAATGTCAACATACCTATGTCACACAGCTCTAGTCCATGAGGAAACAAAGCAGATGTCACACTGTGGGACACACATCTGTGAAATCGTAAGGGAAAGTGACAACTCAGTTACCATACACTGGGTGAAAAGGACATACAGTAGAGTACTAGTAGTGATTAAGTACATGTAGTAGGCAGGTTTGTATTACTTACCTGTGTCTCACTGGAAATATTGCAGGATCACCGAGTTCCTGTTCTCCATGTCCTCTTCCTCTGCTTCCTTGTCTTCACTCTCCACAGGCTCCACAGGTGCAACAACACCACCATCTGGACCATCCTCCTGCAGAAAAGGCACCTGTCGTCGCAAAGCCAAGTTGTGAAGCATATAGCAGGCCACGATGATCTGGCACACCTTCTTTGGTGAGTAGAATAGGGATCCACCTGTCATATGGGGGCAGCGGAACCTGGCCTTCAGGAGGCTGAAGGTCCACTCAATTATCCGCTGAGTTCGCCCATAGGCCTCATTGTAGCGTTCCTCTGCCTTTGTCCTGGGATTCCTCACTGGGGTCAGTAGCCATGACAGGTTGGGGTAACCAGAGTCACCTGCAAATGGCGAGGGACAACTGTTAGACACACACTAACCTGTAGGGATATCCCCAGACCCAGACAACCATTCCCACTGAGTTGCTTCCAGGTGCTCACCTATTAGCCACACACGGTGCCTCTGGAGTTGACCCATCACATAAGGGATGCTGCTATTCCGCAGGATGTAGGCGTCATGCACTGAGCCAGGGAACTTGGCATTAACATGGGAGATGTACTGGTCGGCCAAACACACCATCTGCACATTCATCGAATGGTAACTCTTCCGGTTTCTGTACACCTGTTCCCTCCTGCGGGGGGGTACCAAGGCCACATGTGTACCATCAATGGCACCTATGATGTTGGGGATATGTCCCAGGGCATAGAAGTATCCTTTCACTGTAGGCAAATCCTCCACCTGAGGGAAAACGATGTAGCTCCGCATGTGTTTCAGCAGGGCAGACAACACTCTGGACAACACGTTGGAAAACGTAGGCTGGGACATCCCTGATGCTATGGCCACTGTTCTTTGAAATGACCCACTTGCAATGAAATGAAGTACTGACAGCTCCTGCACTTGAGGGGCAATTCCTGTGGGATGGCGGATAGCTGACATCAGGTCTGGCTCCAACTGGACACACAGTTCCTGGATTGTGGCACGGTCAAGCCTGTAGGTCATGATCACATGTCTTTCCTCCATTGTCGACAGGTCCAGCAGCGGTCTGTACACCGGTGGATGTCGCCATCTCCTCACATGTCCCAGAGGACGGTGCCTATGAAGGACAACAGTGAGCACAGAGTCAAACAACTCAGAGGTACGTACCCACAGCTTACACAGAACACGAATCATAATCCAAATAATGGCCTGTATGAGTGTTGATGCAAGGCCTAGGTATGTGTGACACAGTAAAAAATAAAGCCATGTGGGCCCCTGAAATGGCGGCTGCCTGACCTGTAAAGTAGGACAATGGGATGTGAGGTAACTGCGCTGGCGTTGTACACCTGTGGAATCGCATTTTACAGTTCTTAGGTATGCTATGCCTGGTGGCCCCTGTGATACACAATGACAATCTCTGCACAGGCCTATCATCAAGTAAAGAGGCCTACAAACGTAATTCGCTACTCCTAGGAACGCATTATGTTGCAAGGCTTGCTCTCTGAACAGCCATCATGAAATATCATCGTCATTGCATGCTAGCTGAAGCAATCTCCCTTCTGGAAAGTACCAGTCTGAGTACGTGATGTTCTCAAGTTCTGTCAATAGATGGACCATGTGATATTAGGCAGGTAGGCCACCTTGTGTAAAATGCTTTTCTATGCTTTTTGTTACTATATATGGTATGATAGGAAAAACTACCTTCAGCCATAATGGAGAAGTAGTCATACGTCAATTCCAAAGAACCAATAAGACGTTGAATTATGTTTGTGGTTTAATACTATAAAAGATTGTGTATTACTTCCTTGTATTGGGCTGTTCGTGTACACTAGTACAGAGCATCCTCCATGTACATGTCTTTCTATTCTATCGCTAATAAATTCATTATGTTTATCTAGAAGAGCTGGCCAACGGTCGTTTGTATCTGAATGGGTGTTGAATAATTACGCTTCTACATTTGGTGGAAGAATTCCGGTCTCGTTCAGCGGATAGCTCTCTTCAGCCCGGCTCCTGTTTCGGTTGGGGCAACAGCTGACCCATTGGACAGGGCCCCTTTTGCGATGGAGGCTGGAGCTGTCGTGAGTATCTATTGCTGCTTCGTGGTCCTGCTCTCGCTGTTTGCTCTACTGTATTTTCGGTGTAAATATTGCGAAACAGGGAGGTAACTG
The DNA here is from genome assembly GCF_031143425.1 of Pleurodeles waltl. Taxonomy (NCBI): domain Eukaryota; kingdom Metazoa; phylum Chordata; class Amphibia; order Caudata; family Salamandridae; genus Pleurodeles; species Pleurodeles waltl. Next base: position 1,291,623 of record NC_090444.1, on the reverse strand, counting down.
GGGTGTTTAGTTAATATGTTTCCTGCATACAGTGGTTATGCATTTATGGTTAATATTTCTATTTGCCGTACCCCTTAGCCTGCTCTTTATAATGACATTTTTTTCTCCTTCTCCGGTGGCATGCCAAGGGCATTTCTTCCTCTGTTTTCCTCTGATGCGGGCTCCGATAATTCACCTTGTGAAAACATTCAGATAGTTAACTATAGCTGTCCGCCGGCTACTAGCATTCTGTGTTAATTTGGTCCTTCCATTGTATTACACCATTTCCTTCCTCCCTGCGCTGCAGCTGTATACTTACATTAGCTTCCTGTATTTCATGTAGCTTGTTACTGTTAAAAATGAAGTCCGAGGAATAGAGGCTACTAGCGGTGTTGCTTCAGAACACAGCGTGAGCCGCTGTTTGCAGTCCCCAGCCGGAAGGGCTGGGGCGGATAACTCTGGCCAGAGAGGGTGTTGTAGGCGCCAAGCCAACCCCATATTAAAAGGGCGTTGCCCAGATGTGGAATGGTAGTGGTCCATTCCAGAACGACTGGCAGGTGGTGCCAGGGTCTATGTGTCCATTTAAGAGGAACTGGCAGGTGTTGTCGGCGTCCTTGTGTGTATAGGAGTGATAGTGGTTCATTCCAGTATCTGGATGATAGTGGTTCATTCCAGTGGAGCAGGCAGGCTCTGTTTGTCGTGTTAAACATTTGTTATGTTATCTGTTTCCTGTGATATTGCAGCTCTTTGAACAATGCTTATGGCATAATGAACTATAGGCTACTCATGTGAAATGGTGTAAAATATAGATGCTAGTTTGATTACGTGTGTGTGTGTGAAAGTGGTTTTTGAGCTATAAATACGAGTGTGTGTGAAAGTGTTTTTTGAGCTATAAATACGTGTGTGTGCGAAAGTGGTTTTTGATTCATGAAGGAAGGGTTCACCACAAGGTGGTGTACTGTGATTTATTTTGACTGCATGCATTTGCGCTTTAGGATAAGAATTTTTAGAAAATTTAAGACTAGGTGGGTGGACTCCTTGGCGACATAATACAGATTTTTATGACAATTGACTGATTTAATATGCAAACATCACACAGTAAAAACACCGCCCTGCGCTCACTACATATTTGATACAAGGGGTGGAAGTAGGATCACCCCACAGGGCTAGTTGTACTGTGACCCTTGTCTATGGTTCTGCCATCACATGTGGTTGCCTGACTTGTTTACCGCTATTGCATTATCTGTGTGTCACTGGCCAAGGATCTGGTCCAGTTTCCAATATCATACAGCCGCACTCTGCCCCAGGGCAGGAAAGCAAGGGTGTGATATTTTTTATCTTTCCCTCCTGACTATTCTGTCATCTCTTGATTTGCCCCAAAGGACGCCAGTGTGGACGCCGTCACTAGCACCTTGGGTACTGTCTGATTTCAAACTTTGTGTGAGCTAAGGTGGACATGGCTGGCTGAAATTGTGGCCTGAATGCAGACCGGCTTCCTGCTTTTTCTAATAACTGATTGTGGTTGGCAGAGATCAGCTCCGTGTGTGAATGCACCCATTGTTGTCCCTTCTGTGTCACGGGGTATGAGCGGTGTAAATAACGCACCGACATCCTACTGTTTTCTGGAGCGATTGTAATTGTCTTCGTGTTATGTAACAAAAGGCTAGGGTAGGACAGTCACGAGGAACCCTCTTAGTAAACGCAAAGTAGAGACACATCAACATAGCCCCAAGGACAGTCCAGCATACCAAATAGCGGCAAAAGAAGGCCTACATGCACTACTGTACTTAGACTTTGACTTTGTAAGGAAAGTGACAGTAGTGTTTCTGTGGCTTTGCGGACATGTGTTGTGCTTTACAATTCCACCTACATACTAGTAGCATATGGGATGTCCCTTGAATGTGGGGCTGTCCTGTATGTGGAGGATTAAAAAAAAACAAAAAATACCTGAACTGAAGAATGGTTTCCTCCACATGGTGCGGGGGCTGACAAGGGAAGGGAAGTTTGGAGGACGAAAGAAAAAAATAGAGATAATAGGGGCTTGTCAAGCTCTCTTCCTGTGGTGAGTGCACAGTCACAGGAATAAAACATCAATTTTGTTTGAAGACATTTGGGAAATACACTACAGCCTGAGGGCACCACAACAGGGACCAAACACTCTGAGCTGCCTCTACAACAGCAGGCAGAGACGGAACGTGAAAGCCGCACCCTGGCATGGCGTTTGATGGATGAGGAAGTGAAAAATAAAAGCAAAACGTAAGAGACCTTGTGAAAGAATTAGACAGTTATTCCATAGCCAGGGTAAAGAGGAAGTGGCTAACGCAAATAGAAAACATGAACAGAAGTACGAACAGATAACAAATGAAATGGAAAGGTGTATTGGCAAGGGGCGAGAGGGATCAGACAATTTACTATGGTATATGTCCACGTATGCACATCACACAATCCATAACATCAAGATGTGGAAGGAGGTGCTCAGTAATACAAACACACAGCTGGAGATCACAAGACACAGGCCCTCATTCTGACCCTGGCGGTTTGAAACCGCCAGGGCAGAGGGCAGCGGAAGCACCGCCAACAGGCTGGCGGTGCTTCCTGGGCAATTCTGACCGCAGCGGTAAAGCTGCATCAGAAAAGGGGAACGAGCGGTTTCCCGCCGGTTTCCCCTGGCCCAGGGAATCCTCCATGGCGGCGCTGCATGCAGCGCTGCCATGGGGATTCCGACCCCCTTCCCGCCAGCCTGTTCCTGGCGGTTTACACCGCCAGGGAGAGGCTGGCGGGAACGGGTGTCGTGGGGCCCCTGGGGGCCCCTGCACTGTCCATGCCACTGGCATGGGCAGTGCATGGGCCCCCTAACAGGGCCCCATAAAGATTTTCAGTGTCTGCTTTGCCGACACTGAAAATCGCGACGGGTGCCACTGCACCCGTCGCACCCCAGCAACTCCACCGGCTCCATTCGGAGCCGGCTTCATCATTGCTGGGTCTTTCCCGCTGGGCCGGCGGGCGGCCTTTTGGCGGTCGCCCGCCGGCCCAGCGGGAAAGTCGGAATGACCCTCGCGGTCTTGTGACCGTGGAGTGGTCTTCCGACGGGGGAACTTTGGCGGGCAGCCTCCGCCGCCCGCCAAAGTCGGAATGACCCCCACAGTCTCTCGATGTACATAAAAATGTACAGAGTTAAACAGAATAATAGCCATGGGAAGGCTGCTTTGGAAGGATCTGGATACATTGTTTAGCATTATTGTACCATGAGATTTGTGGGAGGATTGTAAGAAGGCAATACACTGGCCTGAAATATGTGACCACTACTCCAATTACTACACTATCATTTGGCACTAGACTGAGTATGGGAAAGTTTTAAAAGTAGACAAGGGATGGCTGTAACATGCTTACACACTGTAGAAAATTTGAGTTAAATTGTTAAATTATCACACCTAGTAAGACACAAAATTCTGACTTTATTACTTGTTAGTGGCTTTAGGTTAAGATCCTCAGGGGAGCATTTCACTGTACAGCTGTGGCTAGTGTACAACAGTGGTTCCCAACATATAGTCCGTGGACCCACTGGGGTCCGTGACACATTCCCAGGGGGTCCCCAGGCCTGGCTGAGAGGAAGTCACTTCCCTAGCTGGTGCCTCTACAGAAACATATGTGTGAGTGTTTTTATATTTATTACTTCCTTTCTTCAGCAGGTTTAAAAGCACTGCAAAGAGCATTGTACAGTGAAAATAAAAGCGTCAAGATAACTCCAGTGATTAATGTACCTGCTGGGGAGGAATGAGAGTTTTGGACAGTGGCTGTTTTGACTGAAAGGTAGTGCAGATGGTTAATATGCAGGCTGCAAAGGATGTGTATCATGAAAAGAACAGTATTTTATGTGGATGGCACAGTGGGTTACTGCTTTTGTCACAGAGATTCTTTAGTTACTGTACAGTTCATAATAGTAATCTAGCACAGTGAGCTATGAACTGCAATTAAGGAGCTGCATGCCAACTGCATAGCACAAATTAGAAAGATGTTTTTTCCCAGTCTTTCATTTTCCTTATGCTGCTCAAAAGAAAAAAAAAAAAGGGTTTGACTGTGTAGAAATACATTCTTATCATTAAAGACAACGCTAACTACGATGTAGTGTTCTGAATGCTGAGTTTCTGCTTCTCCAGACCAAGCACTCTTAGAAAAATGCCTACCAGTGTGGATGCCATGTGAATCCTACACCTTGTACTCCCCTGTAAAGTGCTCCAACACCTACACTGGTATGAGAGATGCTATAATAAAAATTAATTACATGTGACAAAAAGGATAGGGAGAGAAGAGAGGCACTTATGGTTTACTTCCTTTCCCCACCACATATTTATGTATAAAAGCTTTCTTAGATCCTCTGTACCTAAAAATGATAACAGAAATAGTCCCGGAGATAATTTTCAAAAATTGCCCGAAGGATTCACCTTTCCTAAATAAAACTAAAAATTGAAAAGTTAGTCGCCGAGATGCAGCACCAACATTTCCAATAAAATGTTTAGATTTTTGCATATTTTTTCAATATAAAAGAATTATTTCATGTTTGAAATTTAAATTGTGCAAATTGCTTGGGGGTACCTGGCTTCCAGTAATGTTTCACTGGTGGTCCCCAGGAGTAAAAAGGTTAGGAACCACAGGTGTACAACAAATAAGAACTTTCTTATGTAGGGATTACATTTAAAAATATTTGACCCATGCAAAGGTTGCCAAAATTCTTTACAGTGAACAAATTTAGTCTTGAGGGAACAGAGGATTCATTTGCAGCAGTTAACACTATGTTGTCAGGAGTGTGGAATTTTATAAAATGTCTAATTGTCCATGGGACAGTTTGTGTCACCAGTCTACTTGTCCTGTTAAAACACATGCATATTTTCCTCCTGCTAAAATGGTGTTTACAAATATTGTCTAGGAGTTCAATTTCCTGGTCTGCCTCATTAAATGCTAGTTCATGCATAAAAGCTGTAAATCTGCACTAATGCAGGAACAGATACCATGGGTGCACTTTGTGATTTTCTTTAAGAATTCTGCCACAAACTGGTTATCACAGACCTTTAGTTATTTGAATTCTGTCTCTCTGTTTATTGACTCGCTTCAGTGGTAGTGACACCATTCTGCTCTTCCATACGAAGCATATTGGCACAAAGTAGTTTTGGCACAAAGTAGTTTTGTTCATGCCAGGAACTACTGTGGCAATGTGTAACTTTGATGAAAAGGTTACATTGATTTTTCCGTTATGAATATACATTTTGGAAATACCACCATGCATCCGCACATTTTACTAAATGATGCTTCAAAGAAATGACACCTAAAATATCATGGTAGTTTAGCAGCAGAATGGTTCTTTCCTAGTTACATTGTTTGTGAAGATATTTTGAAAGCAAGGAATAGCAAATTTTGCTTTCAAGCTTCTGCAGATATTTGCATCTGATGAGAGAGCATTCTGGAAGAATTGTGCTGGGCATTTGTTTACGGTAATTCCATACCCCTGGTTGTGTATTTTATCATAGCTCTATAGAGTACATACTAATAATTTAGTCATGTTCAATGACATAAGAGATATAGAAATTAAAAGAAGGGTTACTATGTGCTGAATTATAAATAATATAAGGAAATAATAGATATATAAAAATGTGGGTTCTTGTTGGGGTGTAGAGTGAGTTAGTTATGTGATAACAAACTTCTACTAAGCTGTATTGATATTTAAAATAAACATATTAGTGCAGTAATAATAATTACACATGATGTGTTAGTGACTGATCAATTTGACTTAATAAGAGGCTAAAAGAAAATAACACAAGTGGATGTTTAAACATCTGCAGTACATGTAGTATGTTGAAGTCATGTGAGTGCAACCAGGGTGTAAAAAGGGCAATGAATGGGTAAAAATGCAGCACATTTGTCACAAATGTGTTTTATTTTTATTGTATTTTATTTTATGCATTTATCTGCGAGGTCCCTGTATTAAATTGTGGCAGTTAAGATTACCCTCCCCATTTCTGAAAACCACAGACTCTGGGCATGGCTCCAAGGGCAAAGCCACAGATTGTTGCGATATGTTACCATGACGGACCAAGTAGAATTGTAAAATAAATGTACAGCTGAATGTTACAGTTAATTTTAAAGTTTATAGGATTTTTTTATATACACCCTGCACGCAGGATGTATGTATCTACGTATATATATATATGTGCATATAATTGGGGGCAGGAGGAGTATTTTTCTATCCATGTTTTTTCCTAGGTTTCAGAACATGGACGAGAAGATGTGGTTTCTGTATCCGTCTGTCTATGTTACATTTTATGTTTTCATAATTAATGGGAGTCTTCCGTGGTACATCTTAATGTGCGCAGTGACATGGATTGCCTTCATTTGTTGGTAGATTGCAACTAAATATTCTCCAAACTGGTTTTGGGTATTGAAAATACATATATTAGGATAGAGTTATTACTACCTTAGGATGTGCTATGTAGTACTGCAATACAGCTATTAGTAATATACTTCTGATGATGAGGGTGCCAAATATAAATAAATAAAATATAATATCTTAAAGGAACATCAGCATTTCAGAACATCACACTTGTACGAGAAAGGGGAAGTGACTTCTGATGGTGGTGATGCCTGCAAAGTCCTAACCCTTCCAGCATTGATGCAGATATTCTGGGTGTTGAAATAGAATAATAGGATATAATGCTATATTCCCCAAAAAAATATATATATACTGTCTGTATACCAGTGTAACATGTGTTTTCTCCTGACCGTTGGATCACCATTTGTTTGGTGAAATAGTTTGTGTGAATATTCCACTGTTACTGAGTGTAATTGTTATTTATTTTTTGAGTGTTGAATTCAGTTTAAGAGTGTGCTAGTTACCCCATAAACCAGTCAGATATGTCCCTTTATAAGATTTTGTGCATCTGCTGAGCGGTTCTAGATTGATGCACTACCGCTTGCTTTATTGGTCAAGAAAGGCACCCTTGACAAAGTTGTCAAACTGAGCACCGACTGAAATACTGTTTGACTGGCCTATGAACATGTCTGGTGCTGAGAAGTTATTATCTGATAAGACATTTTGACAGCAGTTTGCCTTACCTTCAGCATTAGGTGCTGCAGGCCCTTCCTGGCTGGACAACACTACCTGGACATGATCTCCAACAGGGAGATTGGGCTTGGTTCACCTGAAAAGTAGGAGGGACTGACCTCCTGGATCCACAGCTATTACACCAAGAAGGTACACCACCGGAACACGACTGCATCCTGGAGACTGGGTGTGGGTAAAGGCCACACCAGACGCCACTGCCTTCAACCACGGTGGAAGGGACCACACCAAGCCCTGTTGACAACAGCCACAGCAGTCAAGTGTGAGGGCATCACATCCTGGGTCCATACCTCACACACCAAGAAGGCCACTGGACCAAAGGACGACCAGCCACCAACAAAATTGCCAACAAGAGTAATGCCAACTTCACCACAGCGGTACAACCTTCGTTCAACAAGCTCCACCAGCCAACACTGACGGAACTGCTCGTGCTACACTCCCACAGGAGTCGGAGAGTGTAAGCGAGTTCCACGGTACACCAGAACATTGTTTTTGGACTGCTCGTGCTGCAACCCCACAGGAGTCGGAGGGTGCAAGCGTGTCCTTCAAGACACCAGGATACTCTTTCAGAACTGCTCGTGCTACTCTCCACAGGAGTCGGAGAGTCAAGCAAGGCCACTTAAGTATTAAAGACACCAGGATATAAACGACAGAATACTAAAAGTCCGCTAGAAAAATTTGCACCAAGAGGTACAGATCCCAGTCCTACAGAAGCGGCTGGTCACTAGGATCAGTGCGGCTTGTAGCCCCATTGGGAGGTGCCTCTTCCAATTAGGAATATAGCAAACATAGGACAAAAGGGCCATCCCTCGGGTCAGTTTACTATCGCACCCAACTCCCTTAGAACTGGACATTGGGATTCATCCATTTATACTCTGCATAACTACAAGTGTCAAATAGCATTCAACCTGGCCCCGAAAATATACAGAAGGAATAGACTACTCGTGTGGCACTCCTACAGGAATAAGGAGGTACCAAAGGTTACATACCAATAGAACTGGTTTCAAGTGCTAGCCACATCTGACCACACCCTATAAGGCAACATGGATTTCAGATTACAACATAAGAAAAAGAAGCAGAAGAAGTGGCCGGTGTTGGTCACAGCATTACTCACCCCGGTAGCAGCTATAGTACCAACAACAATCCTGATAGTATATAAAGACGACATACATATTCCATGGCTCGACCAGGAACACTACATCCCCAAAAGTGGCCAAGGTGAAAGAACAACCGGTGGTGAAAACAAGAATATCTCAAAACAACATGAGAGGGTGGAGGATAAAACAAAATGGGTGAAATATACAAAATGGAAAGAAGATGGAGAAGATTATAAGGACAATACATTAGTGCAAATGGTATCAATGTACAAAGAACTAGTAAATGTGTCTGATTGTTATATATGTACCCACCTACCGACCACTAGCCAGGAGAAAATAAATTACACTCAAATGCCCCTCACAGAATTCGTGGCAAGTAACATATTAGATAATATGTTAGGGGGAAATTTGAAAGGAATGAGAACAAGGAAAAGAAAAAAAGGAGAGATTAAGAGAAAATATAAACAAAGGAGAAATGAGGAGAAAAAGGGATGACTATGGTTTGGAAGATGAACCTTATGTAGGTGATATGCAAGGAAAATTGGTAGAAAGAGTGTAAAATAAATTGAAGGAAGAAGATAGAAGGAGAAGAAAGAAGTGTAGGAGGTTAGATCCGAAGAAAGAAGAAGAGAATTTATTGAATGCATTTACAACAGAAAGAGGGAAGGGTTACGCTGAAAGGGATCATGGCTCAGAACAACGAATACCATGCCTGGCCATAGATACAGAAATAAAGGCACCATGGTGTTTCAAATACTCAAGAGGTAACACACACACTAGCAAAAACGGAATTGATGTGGGACATAGTATTTGCAATACAACATTGAGCCTGGACTACAAAAGAAATGACACAACAGGCTTGTCCATAGGCCTGACACCTCCCAAAAGAATATTTATTATATGTGGGACATCTGTATTTTTTAAACTGCCAGCAGGATGGCAAGGTACCTGCTACCTAGCATTCGTGCTACCAAAAATGGTGCATAGAACAGAATTACAGAAGGGGGAAAAGAGAACACTTGGCGGGGGATCATAGTGATGCGATTAGGGATAGCACACTCACAATATGAAATTCACAGATTGGCCGAATTAGTGGAAGGGCTAGCCAGCAATACCGCAGCAGCCTTAGGGAACATCACTGAGGACCTCAGAGACATGAGGGCACTTGTAATCCAGAATAGGCTTGCGCTAGACACCATCGTGACAAAAGAGGGAGGGGTCGGTGCCGTGATCCATCAGGAATGCTGCGTGTATACACCGGATAACAGTGGGAATATAAGAAAGGAAATAGAGGAAATAAAGAAGGTAGAAGAAGGAGCTGGGAAAGTGGCAGATGGGACAGACTTTGGAGGAATGCTGGATCGAATAGCAGCATGGTTCAGGGGTTGGGGTACCTGGTTGATAGAGGTACTAGCGATAGGGATCGTGGCACTGATAATGATATGTGTGCTCATACCAGTTTGTCCCTCCTTCCTGGCCCTACTCTTGAAAAAAAACCTGTCACCAGAAACACACACATTATCGAAGAAAAAGATATAATGTTGGGGATATGTCCCAGGGCATAGAAGTATCCTTTCACTGTAGGCAAATCCTCCACCTGAGGGAAAACAACGTAGCTCCGCATGTGTTTCAGCAGGGCAGACAACACTCTGATGCTATGGCCACTGTTGTTTGAAATGACCCACTTGCAATGAAGTGGAGTACTGACAGCACCTGCACTTGAGGGGCGATTCCTGTGGGATGGCGGATAGCTGACATCAGGTCTGGCTCCAACTGGGCACACAGTTCCTGGATTGTGGCACGGTCAAGCCTGTAGGTCATGATCACATGTCTTTCCTCCATTGTCGACAGGTCCAGCAGCGGTCTGTACACCGGTGGATGTCGCCATCTCCTCACATGTCCCAGCGGACGGTGCCTATGAAGGACAACAGTGAGCACAGAGTCGAACAACTCAGAGATACGTACCCACAGCTTACACAGAACACGAATCATAATCCAAATAATGGCCTGTATGAGTGTTGATGCAAGGCCTAGGTATGTGTGACATGTGTGACACAGTAAAAAATTAAGCCATGTGGGCCCCTGAAATGGCGGCTGCCTGACCTGTAAAGTGGGACAATGGGATGTGAGGTAACTGTGCTGGCGTTGTACACCTGTGGAATCGCATTTTACAGTTCTTAGGTATGCTATGCCTAGTGGCCCCTGATAGGAAAAACTACCTTCAGCCATAATGGAGAAGTAGTCATACGTCAATCATACGTCAATGCCAAAGAACCAATAAGACGTTGAATTATGTTTGTGGTTTATTACTATAAAAGATCGTGTATTACTTCCTTGTATTGGGCTGTTCGTGTGCACTAGTACAGAGCATCCTCCATGTACATGTCTTTCTATTCTATCGCTAATAAATTCATTATGTTTATCTAGAAGAGCTGGCTAACTGTCGTTTGTATCTGGATGGGTGTTGAATAATTAGGATTCTACACACCTTCGCGGTGCGCAATGCTGCATTAGTTAACATTGGACCCTATGGGTCCCAGGAGCCAATGACGATGTACGCCGGTGGTGGCGGTATGCACCGCCGCAGACGCGACCGCCATTTTCTCTCTGTACAATCACTTGATACCTGATCTTCAACAGGAGAGGACCTACACTGCAAGTGCTGCTGTGACCTCGGTCTGTAAGAGACGATGGCTTGTGCCTCTGGGGAAAGGGCCCCTGCCTTCACATCGGAGGAGTTGGAGAAACTCGTGGATGGGGTCCTCCCCCAGTACACACTACTCTACGGTCCTCCAGACAAACAGGAAAATACACTGGGAGCATGCTGTATGGGCAATGCCTGTGTGTAGTAGGGTGGTTGAAAGATGGGGGGGAGATTGAGGCGTGCATGAAACGACGGTGTGTGCATGTGTATCATGGCAAGGGTAGGCATGGGGGCCAATGACTATGACGGTGCATTTGGTAATAACTTTTCTTTTCCCCCTGTAAAATTCATGTAGGTCAGCGCCCACCAGAAAAAAGATATTTGGCGTGTCATCGCCAAGGACGTCCGGACCCTGGGGGTCTACCACAGACGGAGCACCCACTGCCGTAAGAGATGGGAGGACATTCGCCGTTGGAGCGAGAAGATGGCGGAGGCCCAGCTGGGAATGGTCTCCCAACGTGGGAGGGGTGCCCGTCACACCATGACCCCCCTGATGTTCAGGATCCTGGCGGAGGCGTACCCGGAGTTGTATAGGCGCTTGAGGGCATCACAGCAGCTACAAGGGGGTGAGTACACTCTCATTCTGCTGATTTTGCGTGCAGTGGAGGTGTCTGGGTGGGGGAAGTGGGCTGTGGGTTTCCCTAGGCCAGGGCGAGTTTAGTAGGCAAGGTCCTCTTCTTCTGGCAGACCCTGTGGCACCCCACCCCACCTGTGTACAGTGACAAGTACACCTAGTCAGGCTCATGTGTCATCCATGTGTGCTGATGTCGTCCATAGCCTTGTAGGCCATGTCCCAGGGATTGAACAGTGGAGGCCAAGTGAGTGGCGTAGTGCAGGCGGCTTCTGTGTCTGTCGTGTCCGTCAACGGTAGAAGTAATGCATGCACTCAACATGTCTTTCTTCTGTCGTCCCCCCCCTTTTTTGTGGTCTCCCTGTTCTTGTCTGCATTAGCATCATCAGGAAGAGGAGGAGCAGTGGAATCGGTGCTGTAGGGTGCTGCATCCAAAATGGCCCTGGAGGGCGAGACAATGGACTCGGAGTTCACCAGTGGGATGGAGGGCGAGGGGAGCTCCACGGCGGGGACAGAAGCTGACACCAGTGACACAGACTCGTCCTCTGATGGGAGCTCCCTTGTGGTGGCGGCAACATCTGTGCCCCCGCATCTACAGGTACAGCCCCCACCCCCCTCTACCAGTACCGCCCTCCCAGCAGCCCCTCAGCCTTTGCCCCGTGCCCACTCACCCAGGAGGGTGGGCATCACCTTTGCCTCAGGCACCCCCGTCCCTGCCCCTGTCACCCCTCCTGCCCTCAGTGAGGAGGCCATTGGCCTGCTCAGGTCCCTCACTGTTGGGCAGTCTACAATTTTGAATGCCATCCAGGGTGTAGAAAGGCAGTTGCAACAAAAAAATGCATTCCTGGAGGGCATTCATTCTGGTCAGGCGGCCCTTCAGCGAGCTTTTCAGACTCTGGCCTCAGCACTGATGGCAGCCATTGTCCCTGTGTCTAGCCTCCCCCCTCCAACTTCTTCCACGCAGACCCAATCCCCAGTACCTCAGCATATCCGAAGCACACCTTCAGACCAGCATGCACACACGTCAACACACAAGGGAAGCTCAGGCACACATAAGCACCACACATGCCACAGGCACTCACGCAAGCATCACACACATGCAGACACACCAAAATCCACTGCCTCCACTGTGTCCCCCTCCTCCTCGTCTCCCTCCTCCCTCCCAGCTTCGTCTACACTCACACCTGCATGCACTATATCTACAGCCACTATGTCCATCACCAGTACACACACCACCACACCCCGCTCACGTGCAGTCACCACCCCCACTGCCATTCACACATCCCCTGTCTCCTCTCCCAGTGTGTCTGTGATGCCACCTCCCAAGATACACAAACGCAGGCACACAACCACCCAACAGCCATCCACCTCACAACAGCCTCCAGGGCATGTACCTTCATCCACAGTCACCAAACTAACACCTCCTACAACCACAACCTCTTCCTCCACTCCCAAAACCCCTCCAGCTACCCGTCCCAGTGCTCCCAAAAAACTTTTCCTAGCCAAACTTGACCTCTTTCCTATACCTCCCCCACCCTGTCCGTCTCATAGGGCCCGACTCCCCAGGTCCCAACCTAGCACCTCAGCCACAACATCTCCGGGACCAGTGGTGCCTGTAGTCACCGGTATCTAGAGTGCACCAGCCACCAGGGCAGCCAGTG